>NC_090344.1:1952500-2577500 GCF_035084215.1 Heptranchias perlo | reverse complement strand
CCGTTCAGGCAATCTTAAACATTGTTATCTGATCTGCCATGAGCAATGCCACAGTGGGTATGTTACGTTACGGACAGTTCTTCCTCCTGCAGTTGTTCTCTCGGTCACACATCCGGCATCACCTCTCGGTCTCACACTTCAGAGTCACGCCTGAATATAAACACATTTCTATTTCAGACTTTTACCAGAAGGTCAACAAATCACAAGTCAAGATGGGGGGAACAAATAAATCAAACATTTAAGAACGTTAACAGATCGAAAATTCACCATAATTGACTGAGGAAAAATGAAGCAAACGGATCAAGATGAACAATTAGCAAAATGTAACAAATAAAGAAAGGAGAAGCGGAACCGATCAAATCGCTCCAAATAGTTATTGACAAATCTTTATGGTTTTCATCTTAGTTTCTCCGTTAAGTCGGGGACGTGCATCTCGAAATAGTTTTCGTAACATCATAAAGACAATTAGAATACAAATTTCACAAAGTAGGCCTTAATCTTACTTATACGATCGCGTGTTATGTGTTTGTAAAATCTGCAATTGTTTTACCATTCTTTAAGTTTAGAGAGATGCTCTGAATATATGTTCTACATTGAAACGTAATTGGATTAATACAATAAAATGTGGAAGTTTTTTTATGACTATGAAGAGCTGTTTTTCTATGTTGGATATCGCGATATATTTATTTGCGCAACTGTCATTTGTGGAATGATGGAATGTATTTATTTATATATCTGTACGGGTCAGGAAATCTCCACCGGATCATTTCCAGGAACCAGTCAAGTACTTAAATTAGTTTGTCAAACCCAAAACACCCGTTGGGAATTGCTGATTGAAAATTTGAATGGAAATCGAGACCATCACAAAGCATTGGAACAAACATACCCGCTGAGGTTTCGGGGTTACGACTGATTTATTTCTATCACTGAGTATCCTATTTTAAACAGGGTGAAGGTACAAATCTAATGATAAGGGTCTGGGTTGGAGAAGGAACAGATGAAAGTATCAAATTTAATCACACTGATTCCACAAACACTCCACGCCACATCACTTAAACATTGTTAACTGTTTCTACATAAAACTGGAGAGGGTGTAAATAGAAAATAACAGAACAAAGAGCTCATTAATGTATCAAATTTAATTTTGATATTGTTGTACAAACACTGAACATCCCATCCATAAAACACTGTCCCGATCTAAAATAAGTCGGCAGGACCCTGAGCCACAGTGAAAATGCTGTGATTTCCACCTGGTTCAGAACACGCAGCCTTCTGATTTGGAGTCAGACGCGACTGTTCTTGCACCAGGCCCACAACAAGCGGCTGGAGCAGGATCCATTGGAGGGCGATGGGTGCAGACTGCCGCCGCGGCTGCAGGAATGTGAGAGGCGGAAGCAGGAGCAGCCTGACCGCCTCAACCACAGCACAGGGTCCCCGCTGTCGGGCGCATTGACTCTGTGACGCTCTGGACAGCGTGTTGGACTTTTACTTAATGGTGTCGAGGAGGTATTCAAAGGTTGTGGGTTCGAGTCCCAATAGAGTTAGATTTTAGTTCAGGGAGCTGGGAAGTGAAATTTTGCAGCAATTCCGCAACAGGATCATTAATGTCCGCCAAGGATGTGAAACTGCCCCCGACACTTCATCTTACACAAGTGGCTCCAGTCACACCGAATTTATGATTCTAAATCCACTCTGAGCTGGATTGGCGAAACACTCTCAAGGAGGAGACTCATCCTCTGCTCAGACCGAAAGTCAATCTGCTGGACTTCCGGCTTTGTCAGACTGCATGTTCCTTCAGACAGGTTTCTAACTGGACACATTCATCCTGCTGCCGTGTGAGCATTGGTGCTTGACGGGTAGAATTCTTGCTTGCAGTAATTCTATTCCTGGAAAACTTGCTCCTGAAGTGTCGGTTGGAAAATTTCCTGGCTGAGCGGTCGAAGGCGCAGGTTCAAAGCTCCAGTTGAATCCCACAATTTGTCGATGGATCAAAATGATAGTTTGCGTCTCCAAAACCGCACCCTTCCTCCTGTAAACAAGTAATACTAAACATCTCATCTGCTCGGATGTGACTGGATCCACTTGTGTAAGAAAGAGTGTTGGGGGCAATTTCCCGTCCTTGACGGACATCAATGATCCTGTTGCGGATTTGCTGCAAAATTTCACTTCCCAGCTCCCGATTCTTACAACCCACAACTTTTGAATGTCTTCTTACAACCATTAAGTAGAAGTCCAACAGGCTATCCATTGCGCCACAGAGTCAGTTACGCAATGCGCGGGAGAGCGAGGATCCTGTGCTGTGGTTGAGGCGGTCAGGCTGCTCCTGCTTCCGCCTCTCACATTCCTTGAGCCGCGGCGGAACCACATGGCAACACAATTAAGTAGATGCATTTTGGAACAAACCAATTGTCCGTTCAACTCCGGTCGAAATGTTTACAAGCAAAAGGATTGTTTCATCTAGCTGAGACTCGAATTAACAACCTCGGTATTTCCCGACCCTGTATGGTCATTTAAGGACCGCGCACTGACCGATTGCGCCGCTGGAGTCCGGTCACTCTGATCACCTGTCCCACTCTGCTGGAAAGAATATTAAGGCCAGAGGCCCTTACCTGTGGAAACGTGTGCAGTCACTGTGAAGAAACGAGTATCTGCACTTCCACTTTCAGCTTCTTTCACATTCTCTGCTCCATCGCACGACAATCAGGTTTTCTGCAAACAGGTCAAAATGCACATTGTTAGAAATTCGATCAGCAGGAGGGTTTGAACCCAGCGCCCACGCAGTGATTGGATTTATTGACTGAAAGCAGTGAGCTCCGTTCGCACAACCCCTTACCAATCTTTTATGTTTTGTTTAATGCCCAAATAAATAAATTGCAGCTAATTGACCGCAATTACGCCGTGCTGGGGTTGTTCTGCTGAGAGCAGAGAAGGTTCAGAGGAGATTTGATAGAAGTGTTCAAATTCATGAAGGGTTCAGATAAAGTTAATAAAGAGAAGCTGTTCCCATTGTCGGAAGTGACGAGAATCAGAGGACACAGATTTGAGGTGATTGGCAAAAGAACCAAAGGCGACATGACGAATTTTTTTTTTACGCAGGGAATAGTTATGATCTGGAATGCGCTGCCTGAAAAGGTGGTGGAAGCGGATTCAATCGTGGCTTTCAAAAAGGAATTTGATAAATACTTGAAGGGGAAAATGCAGGGCCACGGGGAAAGGGACGGGGAATGGGACCAATGAGATTGTTCTTACAAAAGGCAGGTAAGGAATTGATGGGTCGAATGGCCTCCTTCTGTGGTGTGTTCATTCTATGATCAATATTATTTTACATACAGTGAACAGACCATCACAAAAAGACTGCCCCGTGATAAAACACAGTGACACTGAAACGGTGCGAAAATGCGATGACCCGGATGTGATTGGTACATGCATTCTTCAGATGTGGAGTCAGACGTGCAACCGTTGCACCACGAGGTCCATTAGGTGGTGAGATCGGCACCGACCACCACAGCAACAGCGCATGAGCCCCGCTCTCTTATCCAGCTATTACCAGCGGAGAGCTGCCAGTCCCAGCCGAAATCCTGTTTGGGAGCCACCTGCCATTCTTTCTTTACAATACGAGACCGATCCAGTTTCAGCTCACTAATCCCACTCCTGACAGATTCACTTATTTAAACCTTGTTTAGATTCAGTGAATTGGGATTTAATTCAATCCTCATCTGCCCGCCGCTCTGTCAGTTCAGGACTTTATTTAAACCGACACTTGGAGCTCTGTTTTCAGGGTGCCGGCTGTTTAAGCATTTCTCAGTCCCGCCACGAACACTTTTTGCTGCTAACTTCTGCTTAATACAAAGTTCCCAGGAATTGGGGAATTTCTCCTGGGTACTGAGTTCGAGTTAAGGAACAATAGAGGTGCGATTACACTACTTGGTGTATTCTACAGGCCACCAGCTAGTGGGACGGATATGAAGGAGCAAATTTGCAGGGAAATTACAGAGAGCTGCAAAAGCCATAAAGTAGTGATAACAGAGGATTTCAACTATCCTAATATAGACTGGGATAACCAGAAAATAAGGCGCAAAGAAGGGGAAGAATTTTTGAAATGTGTTCAGGATAACATTCTCGACCAGTACGTTTCTGGCCCACTGAGGAAGGAGGCATTTCTGGACTTGGTTCAAAGGAATGAGGCGGGCAAAGTGGAGCAAGTGTCAGTGGGGGAGCATTTAGGGAGCAGCGATCAGTATCATAAGGATTAGAATAGCTATGGAAATGAACTCTGTTCACTCTAAAGTAAAAATACTCAATTGGAGGAGGGTCAATTTCAGTGGGATGAGAACAGATCTGGCCCCGGTAAATTGGAATTAAAGATTGTCAGGCAAAACTATAATTGGACAGTGGGCGGCTTTTAAAAAGATGATTCGGGCACAGACAAGGTACATTCCAACGAGGTAGAAAGGTCGGGCAACTAAAGCCAGAGCTCCTTGGATAATAAGAGAGATAGAGAGTAAGATGCAGCGGGAAAAAGTGGCGCATGACAGGTGTCAGGTTGATAACACAAGTGCCAACCAGAGAGAATATATAAAGTTCAGAGGGGAAGTGAAAAATGAAATAAGAGGGGCAAAGAGAGAGCACAAGAATAGCGGAAAACATAAAAGGGAATCAAAAAGCCTTCTACAGACATGTTAACAGTAAACGGGTAGTAAGAGGAGGGGCGGGGACGATTCGGGACCATAAAGGAGATCAACTCATGGAGGCAGTGGGCATGGCAGAGGAACTAAATGAGTACTTCGCATTGGTCTTTACCAAGGAAGAAGATGCTGCCAGATTCTCGATAAAGGAAGATATAGTTAAGATACTGGATGGGCTAAAAATGAGAAAGAAGAGGTACTAGAACGGCTTGCTGTACTTAAAATAGATAAGTCAACTAGTCTGGATGGGATGCAGCCGAGGATGCTGAGGGAAGTAAAGGGGGAAATTGCAGAGGTGCTCGCAATAATCTTCCAGACATCCTGAGATATGGGGATGGTGACAGAAGACTGGAGAATTTCAAAGTTTACAACCTTGTTCAAAAAATGGTGTAATTTAAACCCAGCAAGTATAGACCAGTCAGTTTAACATCAGTGATGGGGAAAGTTTTGGAAATGATAATCTGGGACAGAATTAACAGTCACTTGGACGACTGTGGATTGATTAGGGAATGCCAGCACTGATTTGTTAAAGGCAAATCGTATTTAACCAGCTTGATAGAGTTGTTTGATGAGGTAACAGAGAGGGTAGATGAGGTCAATGCAGTTGACGTGGTGTACATGGACTTTCAAAAAGCGTTTGATAAAGTGCTTCAATATTTTTGATAACCGATACTAAATCGGTTTGTCCTGTACTGTACATTACTTTTTAAATATTACAGATAAGCAGAGCACTTGAGCTGTCACAGCTGTGACTTTGACTTTTCTCCCTCTCCTCTGGATCTCCCCGACAACTGCCACTAACCACAATCTTCTGTCACAATTCTCCATCAGAAAGTTCCGAGCCTCGGTTTTCAAATGAAATAACGCCCATCTCTTCAATCAACGACAGCCCAGAGAGAGTTTCTTCGTTTCAGCTCCCAATTTCCCCAATTCCTCAAAGTAGCATGAAAATAATTGTCCTTAAGTTAATAATAATAACAATATCATTAAAAGTTCTTATGGTCTGGGGTTTTGTTTCAGATGCCACTGCTTTTAACGGTCACTGCGGATGTTTAACGAATCGCCTCTTGGTTGGAGGCTTCTGTGTGGGAAAGATCAGGAAGCGATAATTGAGAGACCGAGGATGAAGCTGTTTGATGGGAGCACTGGTGACACAGACCGTGCGCGGCTCCAGTGGCGCAATCGGTCCCCGCGCGTTATTTCTACAATAATTATACGCTCGAGAAATGCTGGGGTTGTGAGCTCCAGCGCCGTCGAAGGTAGTTGAAACTTCTCAACATTTTGACTGGAGTTCAATGTAAAACCGGTTCCATAACTCATCGACTTCTTGATGTCCCCATGTGGGCACTGAGGCTCCTCTGGCCGACCGTCTTGCAATAGCAGGTGAGAGTTTATTTGTTAAAAGGAGGGAGAGGGGGCAATTGGCGACAACTGAAATGGTAAAGCGGCCGGCATGACATCTTCAAATCGAAAGAACCAAAAACACAATTCTTCTTTCCGTGAAGCAGGTTTTCATCGGTTTGAAGTGTCGTGTCGGGAAAATTCGGGAGGTAAGTCTGCTGCCTGGTGTCACGGTGTGACGGTTGAAATTATTCAGCTTTCAATTATTGATCGGCTGAAAGGTCGAGAGGCCTTTTCCAGTTCCCGTGTGGAACAAGTTTAGCTTTGGAGCCATTGGGTAAAGTGTTGTTTTTAATTGCTGCTAACGAATGACAAGACATTTTGTACAAACAAGAAGAATTGCAAAATCACGAGTTCGCTGTCCATGTTTCTTACATCATGTTCAACAGAAACAAGGATTCTCCTCAACACGTTGCTGAAAATTGTTTCAAAGGGACACTCTCCCGAATTCGACATCGACAGGGATAATTCAGAGTCCTACCATGAATCTGTATGATGGAAGCTAATCCAACAGCGAGCCTGGATAGCTCAGTCGGTAGAGCATCAGACTTTTAAGAACGGGTTGTGATCTGAGGGTCCAGGGTTCAAGTCCCTGTTCAGGCGAAAACTTTTAAAATAGCTGGCAAGTTCTGCTTTTCCAGCGGACCAAAATCAGCGAAAGGAGCAAGAGTTGGCCATTCAGTCCCTCGATCCGACTTCGCCAATTTGATAAGGTCATCGCTGATTTTCGACCTCAACTCCACTTTCCTGACCTGTCCCCATATCCTTTGAGTTCCTTCGTGTCCAGCATTCTATCCATCTCAGTTTTGAATCGATTCAATGGCTCAGCATCCACAGCCCTCTGGGGTCGAGAATTCCAATAGTTCACAACCTTCTCAGTGAAGAAATTATTCCTCATCTCTGTACTGAATGGCCGGCCCCTTATCTTGAGATTATCATCATTAGCTCTAGACTCTCCAGCAAGGGGAAACAGCATCCCAGCATCTACCCTGTCAAGCCCTCTAAGAATTTTATATGTTTCAATGAGATCACCTGATTATTGAAAACTGCAGAGAATATAGGCCCATTCTACTCAATCTCTCCTCACAAGACAACCCTCTCATCCCAGGAATCAATCGAGTGAACCTTTGTTGCATCCACTCGAAGGCAAGTGTATCGTTCCGCAGGTAAGGAGATCAAAACTGTACACAGTACTCCAGATGTGGTCTTACCAAATCCTATATAATTACAGCAAGGCTTCCTTATCTTTGTACTACAACCACCTCGCAATAAAGGGCAACATACCATTTGCTTTTCTAATTGCTTGCTGCATCTGCATGTTAACTTTCTGTGATCCGTGTGCAAGAGCACACAAATCCCTCTGAATACCAACATTTCGCAGTCTCTCACCTTTGAAAAGATATTCTGCTTTTCAATTCTTCCTACCAAAGTGAATAATCTCACATTTCCCCACGTTATAATTCATCTGCCAACTTCTCGCCCACTCACTTAACCTGTCTGTATCACTTTGCATCCTCTTTGCGTCCTCCTCACAGCTTACTTTCCCACCTAGTTTTGTATCGTCAGCAAACTTGGATACATTACACTCGGTCCCCTCATCTAAGTCATTAATATCGATTGTAAATATCTGAGGCCCAAGCACTGATATTCACGGCACCCCACTAGTTACAACCTGCCAACCCGAAAATGACCTGTTTATTCCGACTTTCTATTTTATGTACATCAACAAATCCTCAATCCATGTTGATATATTACCCACTATCCCATGAGCCCTAATCTTGTCTAACAAACTTTTGTGTGGCACCTTATCGATTACCTTTTGAAAATCCAAATATTCTATATCCACTGGTTCTCCCTTATCTACCCTGCTATCCACACCCTCATAACCTCTAACAGAGTTGTCAAACACGATTTCCCTTTCACAAAACCGTGTTGCATGTGCCTAATCATGTTATGATTATCTAAGTGTCCTGTTATCAAGTCCCTAGTAATAGATTCTAACAATTTCCCTCCTACTATTGTCAGGCTAAATGGCTTGTAGTTCCCTGTTTCCTCTCTCCCTCCTTTCTTGAATAGCGGGGTTACTTTTGGTACCTTCCAATCCATGGGGACCTTTCTAGAATCATGGGCACTCTGGAAGATAAAACCAATGCATCCACTATCTCTGCAGCCACCTCTTTTAAAACCCTGGATGTAGGCCACCAGGGCCAATGAATTTGTCAGCTTTTAGTCCCATTAATTCCTCCAGTACTTTTTCATTACTAATCTTAATTGCTTTAGGTTCCTCACTCTCATTAGAACTTTGGTTCCCCAATAGTTCTGGTATGATTTTTGTGTCTTCTTCTATGACGACAGATACAAAATACTTTTTTAACGTCTCTGCCATTTCCTTATTCTCCAATATAAATTCTCCTGTCTCTGTCTCCAAGGACCCATGTTTACATACGCTAATCTCTTCCTTTAAACATTCTTAAGAACATAATAACATAGGAAATAGGAGCAGGAGTAGGCCAATCGGCCCCTCGAGCCTGCTCCGCCATTCAATAAGATCATGGCTTATCTGATCCTAACCTCAAATCTAAATTCATGTCCAATTTCCTGCCCGCTCCCCGTACCCCCTAATTCCCTTGTGGAAGCTCTTACAATTCATGTTTACATTTCCTGCTGGTTTAACCTCTTTCTATATTCTCCCATTTTAGCAATTTCTTGGTCATCCTTTGCTGATTTCCAAAACCCTCCTAATCCTCAGGCTTACTACTCTTTTTGAGAAAAATATAAGCCTTTTTTTACCCGAATTCTATTATTAATTTCTCCACTTTTCCGGTGGTGTTTTTAATCCTCAAGCGAATGTAATTTTGTTGAGAAATTATGAATTCTTTCTTTAAATGTTCGCCATTGATTATCTACCATCATATTTTTAATCTAATTTCACAAACCATCTCAGCCAACTCACCCCTCATAACTCCGTTATTGGTTTTGTTTAAATTTAAGACCCTAGTTTCGTACTTAACGACATCATTCTCAAACTCAATCTGAAATTCTATCATATTTGATCATTCTTCCCCAGAGGATCATTTACTTTCAGTTTACTAATTAATCCTGTCTCATTACACAATATTAGATCTAAAATAGCCTGTTCCCTTGTTGGTTCCTCGACATATTGATCTAGAAAACTGTCTCGAATGCATTCCATGAACATCGGACAGCTTATCTTGAGTTGCTAACATGATGTCAACACGATGGGACGTGTTATGACTGGAAGACAAGGCCAGATCTGCCAGGTTAATTAGATGTTTGCTGCAAGCATGGAGAATTAATGAAACCAAGACTTCCCTGCAGAGCAAGGAGTTGGAAAGAAAGATGCTGGGCATTGAGAGGCGAAGGATTTTGTAGACAGCAGGATGAATGGACAAAAGGATCTCAACTCCCTGCTTCTTTTCTACACTGATAAATCTCGACAAAAATATCATCTCCGTACTTCTTACAGATAATGAATGTCTGAATGCTCAAGAGATCACTGATCCAAGCCAATTATCTCCACTCGCACTCTGCTTCCAATCTTGCACACGTTGCTTAGCTTTGAAATTGTTCATTTTTTCACACTGGGATTCAACTTGAAGAAAACGAAGCTGTGATCAGCTGGTGTTGTTCAGGAAATGGAGTAAAAGAAGATACATAAAAGGCGAATGATAACAGTGACTGTTCGGACACTGTGATCTACTTTTAAAGGTTCTTCAACATTCAAAGTGTCAGGCAGCAGATCTTTTCCAAATCATGACAGAAATGGCAAGAAAACTTCATGCAGACTTTGATGAGCGGCACGACTTTCGAACAGGAGGCATTTTACAGAAGGCAAGAAAGTGCATTGTATATCGCTCTTATGGGTTGTAAAATTGAAGAATGATGGGCTACTGGCTGTTCAGGCAGGAGCCGTGAAATTGCTCATGTTGATCAGGAGCGAGCTTTGCGCTCAGTCGGGGGAATTTGGTTGGTGCTATTTTGAACAACACCAGGAAAGTCAAGTTCCCTGATCGGGAATCAAACATGGTGCCGCGGCGGCGAGAGCGCCGAGTCCTCAGCACTGGACCACCAGCGAATCTGCTGCAATTTTCATTCAAGCAAGCAGACCAACGCTGCCTTTCCGACTTGTCCCTTTGAAACTCAAGTCACTTTCGCCCCAGATAAGTTGCTCGCACAAAATGGAATTTACTGTTCGAACATGAAAGACTTGTTCAGACAACGACAGCACCAAGTGCGGGTCGGCAGGTACATGAAATGGACAGTGAGGGGAAATATTACCACAGCTGCTGGTGTAACTGTTTCCATTTCCAAAACGCACGCACCGAATCAGTGCAGCTCCTGGGAAAGGTGCAAGGCAACGCAGGGCTGTCATGTCTCACTTGAAGCAACTGACACACACAAGATTCTGCCATCACCTGCCATCTCCTTCTGTTTCTGTCACTACTTTATCTCCAGCTTCCTCTGCTCCTCCAGATGCCGGTGAAATAGATGTTCAAAGCAAATAATGCGACTTAACGAGAAAAAAACCTTAACTGGAAAGCAGGAGAGGGGAAAATGATGCTGGGTATTGAGACACGATGGATTTTGCAGATACCTGGATAAATAGACACAACGATCTCATCTCCCAGCTTCTTCGGATACTGAATATCTTAATGCTCAAGAGATGTTCTCACTGCCCCAGGCCCATTATCTCCAGTCGCATCTCCCACCAATCTTGCATATGTTGCTTCGCTCTGAAATTGTGCATTTTTTTCACACTGGGATTCCATTTGCTGAAAACATTGCTGTGTTCAACTTGTGTTGTTACGGAGATGGAGCACAAGAAGATACATAAAAGTCCAATGATAACAGTGACTGTTCAGACACTGTGAGCTACAGTTGAAGGTCGGCAACATTTAAAGTCAAGTAACAGATCTTTTCCAAATCTTGACACAAATGGCAAGAAAACTTAACGCAGACTTTGATCAATGTTACGACTTTCAAATAGCAGACATTTTATACAAGGCAAGAAAGATTTACAAGGATGTTGCCTGGACTGTAGAATTTTAGCTAAGAGGAAAGATTGGATTGGCTGGGGATGTTTTCTTTGGAACAGAAGAGGCTGAATGCAGATTTAATTGAGGTGTACAAAATTATGAGGGGCCGAGTGTGGATTGGAAGGACCCATATCCATTCACAGATAGGATAGTAACCAGGGGCACAGATTTAAAGTGATTGGTAGGAGGATTAGTGGGGAGCTGAGGAGAAATTCTTTCGCCAAGGGTTGTGGGGTCTGCAACTCACTGCCTGAAAGGGTGGTAGAGGCGGACACTCTCATCGCATTTAAAGAGTACGTGGGTATGTGCTGTAAACTATAAGGCCACAGACCAAGAGCTGGAAAGTGGGGTGAAGCTGGATAGCTCTTTTTCGGCCGGCACAGACACGATGGCCTCTTTCTGTGCCGTAAATTTCTTTGATTGTATGATTCTAATTAACAGTAAGCAGGGTAGTTCAGGGGTCATGGGAAAGCTACTGAAGAAAAATAACTGCTGGGAACCATGCAATGTGTTCTTGTAAACCACAGACTAGGGGAGTTCCAGTTCCAGTGACGGGATACTGATGTAAGGGGCAGTCGGGACTGGAGACACTGGAGATCAAGCTCAGGGTGCCTGAGGTTCCATCCAGAGGGATCATCTCGTGTACACGGGAGACTTGTATGTTTACTCTGGTACGGTAGAGGAAAGAGAATTTACTCATATATTTCTTAATAAGGTATTAAAGTTGCTGACTCTCAGAATTGTTAATTAATAAGACAACGTATTAGTTAGGACCTTCCTCCCCGAAGTCTCCCCGCTCCTCCACTTTTAAACTTTGACCATTTTGTTTGCATTTCATCTCATTTTTCTTCCTCTCAAAATCTATCACGTCACATTTCTCTGCATTAAACTTCACCTGTCTGTTTCCGAACCTGTGGACGTCACAATGACGTCACTGACTCCTCTTCACAGTTCCCCACGCTGCAAATTTTGGCGTCATCTAGAGATTTTCACCGTGTGTCCCACATACCCAAGCTCAGATCATTCTCTGTATTGAGAAGAGCAATGGTCCCAACACGAACCATGGGGGACACCACTGTTTACATCTGTCCTGTCTGAAGAACATCCATTAACAACAACTCTCTGTTTTCTGCTCTTTACACAACTTCCTATCCACAGTGCCCAATTCATTTTAATACCGTGGGTATTAATTTTATCAACAAGCCTCCTGTCCGTCATCTTATAAAACACCTTTTCACAATCCATCTACACAACCTCCGCTACATTCCCTTTATCAGTAGACTTGAGATATCTCAAATAATCCATGTTAGTTGTTCTTAATTAATGTGTTTTTCCAACAAATGTTGAAATGTTTGTTCCACCTCATCTTTTTCAAGCCACAACAGAAAGGTCGAGTTTTCTCCCGGAGCTTAAGATAAATTAATTTTTAAAAATGATGCCTCAGACAATGGGGACATCTGGGCTTAGACACGCCCATTCGGTGCCGCAACTCCCGCCCCTCACACACTCCGAATGGTCAGAGGACCAACTATCCGCTCATCCCTCCAGTCAATTTACCATAAGACCATAAGACCATAGAGATAGGAGCAGAAGTGGGCCATTCGGCCCCTCGAGCCTGCTCTGCCATTTAATGAGATTATGGCTGATCTGATTTTTACCTCAACTCCACTTTTCTGCCCTTTCCCCATATCCTTTAACTCCCTTGCTGATCAAAAATTTGTGTAACTCAGCCTTGAATGTATTCAATGACTCAGCCTCCACAGCTTTTTGTGATAACGAATTCCAAAGATTCACGACCCTCTGGGAGAAGAAATTCCACCTCATTTCCATCTTAAACGGGCGACCCCTTATTCTGAGACTATGCCCCTAGTTTTAGAGCCCCCATGAGGGGTAACATCATCTCAGTATCAACCCTATCAAGTCCCCTCAGATCCTTGCATGATTCAATAAGATCTCCTCTCATTCTTCTAAACTCCAATGCGTATCGACCCAACCTGTTCAATCTTTCCTCATAAGACAATCCTTCCATAACCGTTATCAACCTAGTGAACCTTCTCTGTACCGCCTCCAATGCAAGTATGTCCTTCCATTAATAAGGTCACCAGAACTGTACGCAGTACTCCAGATGTGGTCTCACCAGCACCCTGTACACTTGCAGCATGACTTCCCTGCTATTATACTCCATCCCCTTAGAAATAAAGTCCAATATTCCGTTTGCCTTCCGGATTACCTGCTGCACCTCTATGTTATCGAATCATAGAATCATAGAAGTTTACAACATGGAAACAGGCCCTTCGGCCCAACATGTCCATGTCGCCCAGTTTATACCACTAAGCTAGTCCCAATTGCCTGCACATGGCCCATAACCCTCGATACCCATCTTACCCATGTAACTGTCCAAATGCTTTTTAAAAGACAAAATTGTACCCGCCTCTACGACTGCCTCTGGCAGCTCGTTCGAGACACTCACCACCCTTTGAGTGAAAAAATTGCCCCTCTGGACCCTTTTGTATCTTTCCCATCTCACCTTAAATCTATGCCCCCTCGTTATAGACTCCCCTACCTTTGGGAAAAGATTTTGACTATCTACCTTATCTATGCCCCTCATTATTTTATAGACTTCTATAAGATCACCCCGAAACCTCCTACTCTCCAGGGAAAAAAGTCTCAGTCTATCCAACCTCTCCCTATAAGTCAAACCATCAAGTCCCGGTTGCATCCTAGTAAATCTTTTCTGCACTCTTTCTAGTTTAATAATATCCTTTCTATAATAGGGTGACCAGAACTGTACACAGTATTCCAAGTGTGGCCTTACTAATGTCTTGTACAACTTCAACAAGACATCCCAACTCCTGTATTCAATGTTCTGACCAATGAAACCAAGCATGCTGAATGCCTTCTTCACCACCCTATCCACCTGTGACTCGACTTTCAAGGAGCTATGAACCTGTACTCCTAGATCTCTTTGTTCTATAACTCTCCCCAACGCCCAACCATTAACGGAGTAGGTCCTGGCCCGATTCGATCTACCAAAATGCATCACCTCACATTTATCTAAATTAAACTCCATCTGCCATTCATCGGCCCACTGGCCCAATTTATCAAGATCCCGTTGCAATCCTAGATAACCTTCTTCACTGTCCACAATGCCACCAATCTTGGTGTCATCTGCAAACTTACTAACCATGCCTCCTAAATTCTCATCCAAATCATTAATATAAATAACAAATAACAGCGGACCCAGCACCGATCCCTAAGGCACACCGCTGGTCACAGGCATCCAGTTTGAAAAACACCCCTCTCCAACCACCATCTGTCTTCTGTCGTCAATCCAATTTTGTATCCAATTGGCTACCTCACCTTGGATCCCGTGAGATTTAACCTTATGTGACAACCTACCATGAAGTACCTTGTCAAAGGCTTTGCTAAAGTCCATGTATACCACGTCTACTGCACAGCCCTCATCTATCTTCTTGGTTACCCCTTCAAACAACTCAATCAAATTCGTGAGACATGATTTTCCTCTCACAAAACCATTCTGACTGTTCCTAATCAGTCCCTGCCTCTCCAAATGCCTGTAGATCCTGTCTCTCAGAATACCCTCTAACAACTTACCCACTACAGATGTCAGGCTCACCGGTCTGTAGTTCCCAGGCTTTTCCCTGCCACCCTTCTTAAACAAAGGCACAACATTTGCTACCCTCCAATCTTCAGGTACCTGACCTGTAGCTGTCGATGATTCAAATATCTCTGCTAGGGGACCTGCAATTTCCTCCCTAACCTCCCATAACGTCCTGGGATACATTTCATCAGGTCCCGGAGATTTATCTGCCTTGATGCGCGTTAACACTTCCAGCACCTCCCTCTCTGTAATATATACACTCCTCAAGACATCACTATTTATTTCCCAAAGTTCCCTAACATCCATGCCTTTCTCAACCGTAAATATCGATGTGGATCTCACCCATCTCTTGTGGTTCCGCATATAGATGACCTTGTTGATCCTTAAGAGGCCCTACTCTCTCCCTAGTTACTCTTTTGCCCCTTATGTATTTGTAGAAGCTCTTTGGATTCTCCTTTGCCTTATCTGCCAAAGCAATCTCATGTCCCCTTTTTGCCCTCCTGATTTCTCTCTTAACTCTACTCCGGCAATCTCTATACTCTTCAAGGGATCCACTTGATCCCAGCTGCCTATGCATGTCATATGCCTCCTTCTTCTTTTTGATTAGGGCCTCAATCTCCCGAGTCATCCAAGGTTACCTACTTCTACCAGCCTTGCCCTTCACCTTATAAGGAATGTGCTTACCCTGAACCCTGGTTAACACACTTTTGAAGGCCTCCCACTTACCAGACGTCCCTTTGCCTGCCAACCGACTCTCCCAATCAACTTCTGAAAGTTCCTGTCTCATACCATCAAAATTGGCCTTTCCCCAATTTAGAATTTTAACTTTTGGGCCAAAACTATCATTCTCCATAGCTATCTTAAAACTAATGGAATTATGATCACTGGTCCCAAAGTGATCCCTCACTAACACTTCTGTCACCTGCCCGTCCTTATTTCCCAAGAGTAGGTCAAGTTTTGCCCCCTCTCTAGTCGGGCCATCCACATACTGAATGAGAAATTCCTCCTGAATACACTCAAGAAATTTCTCTCCATCCAAGCCCCTAATGCTATGGCTGTCCCAGTCAATGTTGGGAAAGTTAAAGCCCCTACTTCTGTTGACTTCTGTGTTTCATGTACGAGGACACCCAGATCCCTCTGTTCCACAGCATTTTGTGGTATTTCTCCATTCAAATAATATTTTGCTTTGTTATTTTTCCTCCCAATGTGAATGACTTCATATTTCGCACATAAGATTCCATCTGCCAAATTTTGCCCATTCGCTTAACCAGTCAACATCCCTTTGCTGACACTTTGTGTCCTCATCGCAAGTTGCTTTTCCACCTATCTTTGTATCATCAGCTAATTTGGCCACAAGACACTCTGTTCCTTCATCAAAGTTGTTGATATATTTTGGAAATATTTGAGGCCCCCAACATTGATCCCTGCGGCACCCCACGAGTTGCAGGAAATTCCAATAAATTTCCGCTCCTCCTATTGGTCCGGAACTCTCCTTAATCACCAGGACGGGGTTAATGGTGAGACTGGCCGTCCTGCGGTGCAGTTGGAAAATAAACATTAATTGAACCCGTCAGTTGCAACATTTAATAAAACAAAATTAATAAAAGTTACCGACAAAATATTTTCTGGAGTTCAGCAAAGTGGGGCAGGCGGGGCATCTACGCTGTGTGTTTTTGTCGGTTTAAATGGCACGAAGGGCTGGGGTTTCAGTTTATTTTGTTATCCTTGGTCCAAACGCGCTCTCTCTGCTTCCAATGTCTGTGCTTTTCGGCCAGATAGTAAGATAATCAATGGCGGATGCATCACCCAGCATGCAGCGCGGTACAGATTGTGCCCTATCTGAATCAGAGGAGCACAGTGCGCAGGCGCAGTAGTGACTCATTATCGGGCAGTGTGTCCTGAGCATGCGCGGTCAGTCGAGGCTGCGGGAGGAGCGCGTTCGGTGCAGGTGAGAGGATCGGAGCAAGAGGATCAATAAACCCCGGGGCCCGGGTCCGGGCTCAGGCCCAGGCTCAGGCTTCACAAACCCCGAGTGCGGCCCCAGACCCGAATATAAAACAGTGAACATTATCCCCCCCTCACTACCCGCCGGTTTCCGGTTTCTCCCGTTTCGCTCCGGACCAACTCTCAACAAAAGGCCGCGGCCCCGCGCCTGCGCGGTGTAAACTGGGAATTCTCAGGGAGCGTCTGTAAATGAAGGAGAAATGGTGATCGGTCAGGGAGCGTCTGTAAATGAAGGAGAAATGGTGATCGGTCAGGGAACGTCTGTAAATGGAGGAGAAATGGAGATCGGTCAGGGAGAGTCAGTTAATGAAGGAGAAATGGTGATCGGTCAGGGAGCATCTGTAAATGAAGGAGAAATGGTGGTCGGTCATGGAACATCTGTAAATGGAGACCGGGCATGAAGCGTCTGTAAATGAAGGAGAAATGGTAATCATTCAGGGAGTGTCTGTAAATGGAGGAAAATGGTAATTGGTCAGGGAACGTCTGTATATGAAAGAGAATTGGTGATCGGTCAGGGAGCGTCTGTAAAAGAAGTTGAAATTGTGATCGGTCAGGGAGCATTTGTAAATGAAGTTGAAATTGTGATCGGTCAGGGAGCGTCTGTAAATGAAGGAGAAATGGTGATCGGTCAGGGAACGTCTGTAAATGGAGGAGAAATGGTGAACGGTCAGGGAGTTTCTGTAAACGAAGGAGAAATGGTGATCGGTCAGTGAACGTCTGTGAATGATGAAGAAATGGTGATCGGTCTGGGAGCATCTGTAAATGAAGGGAAAATGATGGTCAGTAAGGGAGTGTTTGAAAATGAAGGAGAAATGATGATTGGTCAGGGAGCATCTGCAACTGAAGCAGAAATGATGATTGGTCAGGGAACGGCTGAAAAGGAAGGGTGATTGATCAGAGAGCATCTGTAAATGAAGTGGAAATGATGATCGTTCAAAGAGCGTCTGCAACTGATGGAGAAATGGTGATCAGTCAGGGAGCGTCTGTAAATGAAGGACGAATAGTGATCTCTACACCTTTAGTCATCCAGGGAGCTTCAGCTTTGGATGCCGTTCCTTTCCTTCTCATGGGAATCTGTCTGCTCTGTACCCAAAGCTGCTCCTCCTTGAAGGCCTCCCATTGTTCAATTACTGTTTTGTTGCCAATTTTTGATTCCAATCCACCTGGACAAGATCCCTTTTTAACTCACTGGAATTAACCCTCCTCCAGTTAAGAATTTTCACATTTGACTGACCCCTGTCCTTTTCCATAACTATTCTAAACCTAACGAGATTATGATCACTGCTGCCCCACTGAAACATGCTCCACCTGCCCCACTTCATTCTCCACACCTGTACTCACATTCACTCTCTCACACTCTCTCACATTCATTCTCTCTCACACTCACATTCAATCTCTCACACTCACTATCTGACATTCACTCTCTCACATTCACTGTGTCACATTCACTCTCACGCTCTCTCACTCATGGTTTAGGGTCACTGAAAGATGATGTGATGGGTTTGGATTTCAGCACAGGGAGGAGGGAGAGTGTTTGGGACGGAGATTTACATCTTTGGGGTTCAAGAGAGGAAAGAATGTTCCATAGAAACTAGAATTGCCTGTTCTGAATTTCTATCCTGTACTTACAGTGATAACTTTTACAAACTTCTTTTACAGGGTATTAGAAGGGGAGGATTTGCAGAGGGAAATTCAAACCAAAAATCACGTCAAATCTGACAGAGTCATTTGATTCATCAGGACCTGAATATCATCGGCCTTTGAATGTGGAAGGAGAAATGTTTGTCTGTTCTGTCTGTGGGAGAAGATTTGAAACATCAGTGTGAGTGGAAAAGCACCAAGACACACACACCCGAGTGAGAGTGTTCCAGTGCACTGACTGTGGAAAGAGCTTTAACCAGTTACACAGCCTGAAAAATACATCAGACCATTCACAGCGGGGAGAAACCGTACATGTGTTCTGTGTGTGAACGAGGCTTCAACTGATCGTCCAACCTGGAGAGACACAAGGACACCCGGACCACGGAGAAACCGTGGAAATGTGGGGACTGTGGGAAGGGATTCAATTACCCGTCAGAGCTGGAAACTCATCGACGCAGTCACACTGGGGAGAGTCCGTTCACCTGCTCCGTGTGTGGGAAGAGATTCACTCAGTCATCCACCCTGCTGACACACCAACTTGTTCACTCCGATGAGAGACCTTTTAAATGGTCTCACTGTGAGAAGAGCTTTAAAAGCAGAAATGAACTGCTGAGACACCAACGCTGTGAAACTGGGGAGAGGCCGTTCATCTGCTCCGTGTGTAAGAAGAGATTCACTCTGTCATCGCACCTTTTGTCACACCAGCGAGTTCACACTGGGGAGAGGGCATTCTCCTGCTCTTTGTGTGGGAAGAGATTCACTCAGTCATCCAACCTGCTGAGACACCAGCGAGTTCACACTGATGAGAGACCTTTTAAATGTTCTGACTGTTAGAGGAGCTTTAAAAGCAACATTAATCTGCTGAGACATCGAAGTGCTCACACTGGGGAAAGTCCGTTCACCTGCTCCGTGTGTCAGAAGAGATTCACTCGGTCATCTCACCTGCTGAGACACCAACGAGTTCACACTGATAAGAGACCTTTTAAATGTTCTGTCTGTGGGAAGAGATATAAAAGCAAAAGGAATCTGCTGACACACCAACGTACTCACACTGGGGAGAGAATTTTACATGTTCTGACTGTGTGAAGGGCTTTAAAAGCACAAATGATCTGCTGAAACACCAACACACTCACACTGGGGAGAGACTGTTCACCTGCTCCGTGTGTGGGAAGGGATTCACTAATTCATCCCACCTTCTGAGACATCAAATTGTTCACACTATTGAGTGACCTTTTAATGCAGTGACTTTGAGAAGAGCTTTAAAATCAGAAATGAACTGCTGACACATCAACTCACGCACATTATGGAGAGACTGTTCACCTGCTCCATGTGTGGGAAGGGATTCACTCAGTCATCACACGTGCTGAGACACCAGCGAGTTCACATATTGACTGCAGGGGTTGGATTCTGCTGTTAATCCCATCCAGGACTGAACCATGTTCATTCTGACAGTTGGGGATTGTTTCTGCTGATGTTGATAACCCCTATAACTGGGCTGGAGTTTAATATTCTGGATATCTGTTAAATAAATCAGCTTTGTTTTAAACACGTTGTAGATTTTGGTCTTTCCCACCTGAGTGTTTAGCATCACCTGACTGGAGCTCAGAAAGGACAATCTGGGGGGAGGATCGTCCGGTGGGAACAGAACTTCAGCCTGGACACAGTCCTTCAGGGCCACACTGAGAGGGGCAAACGGCACTTTGGTCTTTCCCGTCTCTCTTCACTGACAGCAAAGTCGTCGTGCGGGTTAATCTTGAGGCGTGTAAGAAAAGTGTTGCAGCCGCTCCCTTTTATGGTTCAGAGCTCCTCGGAATGGAACAGAAGGCTCCTTTACAATGGTGTTTAGAGTCAGGAAGAACAATGTGTAAGGATTAAGCCATTAAAGTGGTAATTAACAGACCTTGGGGAAAACCACAGGCACTAAGGGAGGATGTGCTGGAATAGCATAATGTCTCAAAGACATGTAGATAAAGGGACTGGAGGTTAATTAAATCAAGGTGTCACGCAGGCTTAGGCCTCTCTATCTCGAGCCTCCACAAGCTCGTGAATAGAAGTCTGTTTATACAAACGGTTCTGTGAAGGCTGGCAATTAAACTCTCAGATAAGGTTCTGTTAAGTCTGTAACAACAAGGCACGGATGGTACCAGGAGTTATGCTTGGAATGTAACTTCTGAAGGTTGAGAGACATGAATAATGGTGAGGCTGAGAGATGTGGATGTGATAGTGAACTGCTCATAAACTGAAAAAGCGGATAAGAAGAGACCTCAAAAGCTGAGGAAGGCGCACAAGATTCTGGCAAGGAAGAAGAGAATTTTTCAGTCAACAGATCACAGCAAGAGAGAGAGAGAGAGAGACCGCGCCATCGTCACTTGGAGAGATACTTCCGAGGTTTCAAGGAACAGACTGTGACTATTCCCCTTTGTTAAATATCACCTTTTTGTACTAATTGTGATGTGCTTAATAAATCTGTTTTGCCTTTAACCATAATACCAGTACCGTGGTAATCTTGTTGTTGTCAGGAACCAGTTCTTAGATGGATTAGATTATAATCCTGAAAGTAGTGGTTTAAATCCTACAATTGGCGACCACGAAGGGACTATTTCTGACAACAGCCAAAACCTGGTATTACTGGATATAGGGTAACGGACGCGAGGGTTATCACTTGATCACCAGTCAGTCCTTGTGGGGGATTAGTAATAACAAACGGATAGTGGCTCTCTAAAGTACACTAAGATGCCGAACGGGGATCTTTGGAAGGAGTATAGTACCCGGATCAAGAAAAACTGTAGTGGGACCGATGGACAGGTCTTATTGTTAGAATGGTTGGGTAAAGGCCCGGAAGTTACATTGAAGGACGCCGTGGCGTAAAAAATGGAGGCGGAATAGGGCGATCCGCTTGATCACTTCTGCACCCTCGTATTGCACGGGACAAGATCGGCACATTATCCTGGTACAGAATGAACAGTTAAAACGGCAGCAGAAAGAACTTGCTGAGAAAGATAGTCAGATTGATGACCAGTTAAAATGGCAGCAGAAAGAACTTGCCGAGAAAGATAGTCAGGTTGATGGTCTAAAATACCAAGTTGCATCGACAGCTGCAATCATGCAACATCAAAGTGTTAAGGCTGTTCATGCTGGATCAGCATTATATAATTTAGAAGAAATACGATGTCAGCTAGAAACTGTAATGAAAGACAATACTCGCCTCACGAAACATTTTGAGGATGCAAGAGGTGCTTTGAGAGAAGCTCTCAAGCGCCCCCAGAGAGAGGTGGATCATCGTCAATGCCATACCAGAGTTAGCCAGTTGGAAAAACAACTGAGTGTGTAACATACAGTGGTAGCGGCAATGACCCTGGGGGGACCCTGACGTGGATTATGGTCAAGAAAGAAATGAGTATAGTGAGAACTTATATCCCCCTCTGCCACCCCTCCCTGCACGAGATCCTCCGCCCCATGTGAACCGTGAGGAGAAACCGGTTTCCGTTGCTCAAATTGAGGGAAAGGTCCCTGACGAAGACAAGGCCCACTTGATTCCCCAAGTGCAGAAAACCCGGTGAGTGTTATTATCAGAACTCGGGTAGTTCCCAATGTACCAGGTGCAGCACCAGCAGCGGGAGGAGCAAATTCTCCACCTGGGGTCCCCTGGGCAGGTGTACACCAACGGTCTCAGCCCTTAGATTATTCTGAACTACAAGCATGTGTCCAACAATTAGGACCAATTAGTCCACAAACGTGCCCCCTCGAATTAAGACAGTGTCGACAGACGTTTCGGAATTACCACCCCAATTTTGAAGACAGTGATATGAAGAATGTTATTTTATCCGCTCTCACTTCGGACTTGGGAGGTGGCCTTCCTTTTATTGTCTTTAACCAAGCTGCTGCCCGAAACAAGAAAGCTTTTCAACATGGGAGTAAAAACAAGCCTGGTAAAAAGGGCTTTCAACATGAGATTTTAAATCATTTAGAATTAAGTTAAGTAGGAAAAATTAGAGATTGAAAATGGAGTGCAGAGATGAAGGATAAATGATTTAAAAAGGGAGGGATAATAACTACAGAATGTGCTCTTTTGTTTCCAGTGTACTGTCTCTTTAAAAAGCCTGTCCTTATTGTGAGTGTTTTCTGTTGGTGTTGTGGGCCACGCCCCCTTCTTACTGCGTCTTACGTGTTTTCCTCTTTTGTGTAATGTATCTGTTTTGTCTTGTGTTTAATTCTGATATTGCTGAATTAAAATTGGAGTTATTAAGGTTAAGTGACCTATTAAATTCTGGTTCTTATAAAATGTGAGTGTGTCAAATTCCAGACATGGGATCTTCACAGAAAAATTGGCATTTTGAATTTCTTAAATTCAAGTGATTTGAAGTTTAAGTTGTGTTGAGTATTGGTGAGTGTGAATTGGTGTAAATAATTAATGTTGTGTAACTGTAAATCGAAGAACGACATCTTGTTATCTAGCACAGGGCATCAATTTTGATAATTTTGGGATTAATCTTGGTTGTACTAAAATGTGATAGCTGTTAGATCTGACAGTGACGATCCGGATTCTTTCCCCTCAGTCTGGTTCAGTAAAAACTGAAGTCGAATACATTTTAAAGTGCATCACAACTTTAATAGCAGGGTTCTTAGTCTGCAGCATTGATTTGGACTCCTGATAGAGTCCCTCTATGCTGGCAGAGCAAGAACAAGAAACATACAGAAATCCACACGTTTTTATACAATCAATAGGGGTTGGAACATACTTAACGAGGGTCAACACCAATCATAAGCCGGGCACAGGTTGCCATGCGAGGTTACATTATTTCCGGCCAATCATAGATAATCATGTGCTGACCATGTTGCTGTTAGACATCAAAGGGTATACTTCCTCACCTTCCAACTTGGAATGTTCTTCCCTGTTCCTTCTGTTCCTTATCTCCCAACCTGGAATGTCTTTCAACTTTGGCTAAGCTCATTACCTATATTGATCTGCCATAAACATGGAGACATTCAGACCAGTCCTTGACTCACATCAAAGACCTATCATTGATAAGACAATGCAGGCCTGATGACTAAGCAAACATATGGCCCAGCAGGAGGCCAGGCCACCTGTACCAATCTCAGTTACTAACTAATTAACCCTTTCTAACCATTTTACATTCTGCTTCTTTGCCACGTAGACATTTTAATATTTTACCGAAAACTGACCACGTAGGGATTCTCAACAGCACACCCCTTTTTATCTTGTGATTGGCTGTGGTTTGAAAAAAAAGTGACCCAAAAACGGAACAGATAAAAAAGGATATCTGATATCACCTTGATAGGAAAAGCAGGAAACCTAGAACAGCTCGGAGAGTTGGTTACAATCATACCCACGAAAGTATGTGAAAAAACAATGAATTGGAAAGCTATAGTTGTATTATGGCGATGATAGCAAATTATAAAACTTAAGAAACAATTAGAAATTGAGGGGGACCTCAACAAAACTTTGATCACAACAGTCTGGAAATACTGGACTAACTAAAAACTAAAATGTACGAACAGAGATGCTATTTCCCTGTACGAATGTTTTTTAAAAAATAATTTACGTGAAAGCTGTGTTGACATAAGCTGAGAACGCTGCGTGCATCTGATATCTGGCTCCGTCGTTTTGTTTCTGCAAAAAATAAAGTTAACCCCTTCCAAGGACACTGACATCTGTTTTCAATTCACCGAGCAACAACCTTTGCATTGATATAAAATAATTGACAAAATGAGATTTAATTGTAAAAGAAAAGATAAAGTGCAGCTTTAAAGAATTACACGTTACAGTTGCAGGATGGTCTCTGGTTATAAATTAATTTGAACTTCTTCGAAGCATTTTGTGCGATTGTGATTGATTCCTCCCCCACACCTTAAGGTTTTGACATGCAAGAAGTAACTAACCCGTACTTCTGTATTGCTGAAGTTAAGTATTTGGACTGCACTAGTTTTTTTAAGATGTTGATCTGACACCTTTGGAGTCACAGCATTCTGAAAGTGGAAAGAGCAGGTACTGTAAACAGTGTTATTGTCTCTTGATAAAAACAATTATTTTTGTGAATTTCGAAGGAAGTCACCCCCTTTCTTCAGGAGTGGATGGTGAGGACCCATAAACCCTCCTCCCCTGAGGGAATAAATGAAATCAAAAACACAAAACATTTTTCTTAATGTGGTTACATCTTGAAAACACAGAGAGAAGGACTTGGAGTTGGAAATTCCAGTTGGCAGTCCTACGGACATCTGTGTGTGGGAGAGACAGACTTTATTACAGACAGGCTGCCAACTCCAGAGAGAGAGAGGGAGGGGGGCTGCGCAGTCCCTCTCTCTCCTGTTTTGTTTTCTGGATTTGTTTCGGGTAAAGGGATTATTCCTTTGGACAAAAGAAATAATAAATGATGATTTGACAAATTAACCCCATGGGCTCTCAGGAAGAGCCACAATGGATTTTCTGTGTTTCGTTTAAAACAGGTGACCCTGATTTTCAGAAACACATGAGTGTTGATGGTGCAGGATTACCAAGAGTAGTTCTTTGACATAAAATGGCTTTAAAAAGTTACGGTGCAACCTTTGCTGGAGGAATTTGGGGCAGGAAGCGATCCAGTGGTGTTAAAAATTTAAGACCTTAGCTGCAGATATCGGCAGATATCAAATGTCACAGCATGGTGATTTTGTTTCAATAATTTAAAATGAAATAGAGAAGGAAAAGCAATCATCAGCCTTGATCCAATCTGCTTTTCTTCTTTTGAAAACATTTTGATTTGTTTTGTTTTAAGGCTACGGGTTACGGTGAAAATTGACCCAGAGTGGTTTCATTCAGATTCAAAATGGAGATGCAAGAATATGGTTTAAATCTGAATCTTGTCAATGGAGATGCAGATTTATGTAAAATCAGAAAATTCATCAAATTTTGTCCGATCAAGCATGAATGCCACGAGGTAGGGAGCCAGAAGTTGTTGGTACTCGGAGTAGGAATTCCCATGTAGTATGAACCGAACGATACCCAATACCCTGTTCAGAGTGTGTAACACAAGGGTGAACTGTATGACATATCACAAGTGTTGTCAGCAGCTAAACGTGTTTACATCGCGCAAGACGCCTCAAGGCCACCAGCTGTTTGAGCTGCCCGTCCGCCGCAAGTCCACTTGTTTATGCCCCAGTATAACTATTGGGGACTTCCCAGACTCGGAGGACTGCACCGAGGACTGGGAGTGCATCCGGTGCCTGGGAAAACTACAGGCTCAATGACCAGCCGTCGACTTCAGGGGTCCCCGACGGGCAGACGGACGTGAGCTTGTGATTGATTGTTTGTCTGTTACAGTACTTGTATGTTATAAGTGTGACAATATAGTAGCACCTTTTACTTTCCCCTGTGTACTATATTGTCTCAGATCCAGAACCTGTGTTTAAAACAATACACTACAGAGTGCAAAATATAGGAGTTGTGAAAGGAGCTACTGTTAGCCGATTTTGGACCCCACCCCAATGGTTGGTCCAATTAAGAGAGTTAACTTGGATAGAACCGAACCGACAGGAATGCTATTCCAGTGAAGATGCCCTCATTTGCCCCGATGATTTATATGACCACTCAGTAGACACGTGTGGTTTTGATTGGAATCAGAAAGGCTTAAATTGCACCATGGAAGTGACAGGATCATCAGATATAAGAACCCAAGACCTAATAGAGAGGAGCAAAAAATGGGAACCTAAAATATATTCGCATGCAGTATGAGGGATCGGCATAAATGCCTCACCCTCAAGATAGGGAATTGTAAGGATTAGCCCAATAACAGGTCTAATCTGGTGGGCCGAGATGGAAGCATGATGGTTATTATAGTCAAGTTTGCAGTTAAAACTAAAAGGATGCTGACAACAGTAAAGTGGGAATGAACAGACGTTGGGGAAATCACAGACACTAAGGGAGGAATTTGCTGTAATAGCATAATGTCAAAAAGACATGAAGATAACTGGGACTGAAGTTTAATTAAATCAAGGAGTCACGCGGCCTTAAGCCTCTCTATCTCGAGGATTTTTGTACGAATTGTGATGTGCTGAATAAATCTGTTTTGCTTTTAACCATAATACCAGTACCGTGGTGATCTTGTTGTTGTCACGAACTAATCCTTAGATTTGATTAAATTATAATCCTGAAAGTAGCGGTTTAAATCCTACACTGTTCTGTATGGTCTGTGAGTGTTTGATGGGACAGTGTCGTGGGAGCTCTGCTCTGTACTTAACTGGTGCTGTACCTGCTCTGGGAGGGTTTGATAGTACAGTGTGGAGGGAGCTTTACTCTGTATCTAAACTGTGCTGTCGTGCCTTGGGACTGTTTGATGGGACAAGAAGAGGGACCTTTTGTCTGTATCTATCCCGTGATGTACCTACCATGGAAGTGTTTGTTGGGACAGTTTAGAGGGAGCATTTCTCTGTGTCTCACCCATGCTGTGGTTGCCCTGGGAGTGTTGGATAGGGTAGTGCTGATGGAGCTTTACTCTGTATCTAACCTGTGCTGTACCTGCCCTGGGAGTGTTTGATGGGACAGTGCTGAGGGAGATTTTGTCTCGATTGAAGCGATGCTGTACCTGCCCTGGGAGTGTTTGATGGTACAGTGTAGAGGGTCTTTACTCTGTATCTAAACCATGCTGTACCTGACTGGAGAGTGTTGACACTGGGTGCTCACCTCGATGAGAACAACATTTAAACCGATGATGATAAGATAAACCCATCTGCTCCTCCCCTGTACACAGACCTTAGGAGACATTGAGTGTCCCTAACACATTTAGACAATGCCCATGATCAAAATTTGAACACCGCCCTCAGATCCCACTTACCGTTCTTTGTTCTGATGAAAAGAGTCCCAGTTTCTCTTGTCTCTCCTCATAACTAAAGTCTCTCGTCACTGATATTTCACATTTCAGTGAATCTCTTCTGCACCCTCTCCATGGCCTTGACATCTTTCCCAGTGTAAGATCCCCAAAACTTGACACAATATTCTAACCGCAGCCTAACCAATAACTTGTACAGGTTCACATGGCCTCTGTCCTTTTGTGCTCTGTACCTCTATTTGTAAAACCGAGGATCACATGTATTTTTTCTACCACTTTATCAACTTGAGCTCCCACTTTTAAAGGTTTGTGTATCTCAACACTTTGCAGGTTTATAGATATTAACATAACATGGCTAAAATACATTGACATCAAATGTATGATATAATGTGTATTATGGGGAGGAGAGGTTTAGTCTGAATTAGAAACTCAAACAGGCACTTGGCTGCAGGCAGGTCGCCATGGCAACACTGATCAGACATTCCATTCCATAGAATCGGCTAGTTGGAATCTTTAATCAGATAAGGAGAAAGAAAAGACTTTGTCTGTTATCAACCATAATATAAACTTAAACCAGAGTGAGTAATATAGTAGATTAGATTGTAATGTGTGATGTTTGGATCAATGAGTAGGAAATTATATCCCTTGATGTCAAGGGGCATACAGGGTAAGATAGGTAGAAAAGAAATGCTTATGTCAGACATGGAGAGCTCAATACTACAGAAAGCCTAGAGGAGTATAAAAAATGCAGGGGTGAAATTAAAAAGGAATTAGGAAAGCAAAGGGAGAGCATCAAACAGTATTGGCAAGTAAAATCAAGGAAAATCCAAAGATGTTTTATAAATACATTAAGAGCAAGAGGTTAACTAAGGAAAGAGTGGGGCCTATTAGAGACTAAAAAGGTAACCTGTGTGTGGAGGTGGAAGATGTAGGTGTGGTTCTTAATGAATGCTTTGTGTCTGTCTTCACAAAAGAGGACGATGCAGAAGTTGCAGTTAAGGAGGAGGAGTGTGAAAAATTGGATGGGATAACCTTAGTGAGAGAGGAAGTTTTAAAGTGTTTAGCATCTTTGAAGGTAGATAAATCACAAGGATCGGATGAAATGT
The DNA here is from genome assembly GCF_035084215.1 of Heptranchias perlo. Classification (NCBI taxonomy): domain Eukaryota; kingdom Metazoa; phylum Chordata; class Chondrichthyes; order Hexanchiformes; family Hexanchidae; genus Heptranchias; species Heptranchias perlo. The sequence goes on along the minus strand of NC_090344.1, from coordinate 2,549,165 downwards.
ATCTCAGGCTGTTAAAAAAGCAAGGAAGGAAATAACGGAGGCTCTGACCATCATTTTCCAATCCTCACTTCATGCAGGTATGGTGCCGATGATTGGAGGACTGGGAACGTTGTACCATTGTTTAAAAAGGGAGCGAGTGATCGACTGAGTAATTACAGGCCAGTCAGCCTAACCTCGGTGGTGGGCAAATTATTGGAATCAATTCTGAGGGACAGTATAAACCATCACTTAGAAAGTCATGGAGTAATCAAGGCCAGTCAGCATGGATTTGTTAAGGGGAGGTCATGTCTGACTAACTTGATTGAATTTATTGAGGAGATAACAAGGAGAGTCAATAAGGGTAGTGCATTTGTACATGGATTTGTACACGGTGTACATGGATTTTAGCAAGTCTTTCGAGACGATCCCACATGACAGATTGGTGGAAAAAGTACAAGCCCATGGGATTGAAGGGAGAGTGGCAAGTTGGATCCAAAATTGGCACAGTAGCAGGAAGTAAAGAGAAATGGTCGATGGGTGTTTTTGTGCCTGGAAGGTTGTTTCCAGTGGGGTTCCGCAGGGCTCTGTACTAGGTCCCATGCTTTTTGTGATACATATTAATTATTTGGACTTAAATGTAGGGGGCTTGATCAAGAAGTTTGCAGATGAGACAAAATTGGCCGTATGGTTGATCGTGAGGAGGAAAGCTGTAGGCTGCAGGAAGATATCAATGGACTGGTTGAGTGGGCAGAAAAGTGGCAAATGGAATTCAATCCGGAGAAGTGTGAGATAATGCATTTGGGAACGGCAAATAAGGCAAAGGGAGCACAAATAAATGGTAGGATACTGAAAGGTGTAGAAGAAGTCAGGGACCTTGGAGTGCATGTCCACAGATCCCTGAAGGTAGCAGGACAGGTAGATAAGGTGGTTAAGAAGGCATATGGAATACTTTCCTTTATTAGACACGGCATAGAATGTAAGAGCAGGGAGGTTATGCTGGAACTCGATAAAACACTAGTTAGGCCACAGCTCGGATACTGCGTACAGTTCTGGTCACCAAAATACAGGAAGGGTGTAATTGCAATAGAGAGAGTACAGAGGAGATTTACGAGGATGTGCCAGGACTGGAGAATTTTAGCTATGAGGAAAGATTGGATAGGCTGGGGCTGTTTTCTTTGGATCAGAGGAGGCTGAGGGGCGATTTAATTGGGGTGTATAAAATTACGAGAGACCGAGATCGAGTGGATAAGAATGACCTATTTCCCTTAGCCGAGAAGTCAATAGATAGAGGGCATGGATTTTCACCTTGTGTCCCACATACCCAAGCTGAGTTTATTCTCTACATTGAGAAGAGCAATGGTCACAACACTGAACCTGGGGGACACCACTGTTTACATCCCTCCAGTCTGAAGAACGTCCATTAACCACTACTCTCTGTTTTCTGCCCTTTACACAACTTTCTATCCACACTGCCGCATTCATTTTAATACCGTGAGTATTAATTTTATCAACAAGTCTCCTGTTCGGCATCTTATCAAACACCTTTTCACAATCCATCTGCACAACATCCACTACATTCCATTTATCAGTAGACTTGAATTATCTCAAATAATCCATGTTGGCTGTTCTTAATTAACGTGTTTTTCTAACAAATGTTGAAATGTTTGCTCCACCTCATCGGGTTTCATCTGTTTCAAGACGCAACTGAAAGATCGAGTTTTCTCCTGGAGTTTATGAAAAAATAATTTTTAAAAATGATGCTTCAGACAATGACGGACATCTGGGCTTCGACCCGCCCATTCGGTGCCGCAACTCCCGCCCCTCACACACTCCGATGAGTTGGAGGACCAACTGTGCGGTATCCATCCAACCAATTTCCGCTCCTGCAATTGGTCCGGAACTCCCCTTAATCATCAGGGCGGAGTTAATGGTGAGACTGGTGGTCCTGAGCTGCAGTTCGAAAATAAACATTTATTGGACCCGTCAGTTGCAACGTGTAGCACAACGAAATTTTTTTGGACTTCACGAAAGTGGGGGGCGCGTTTGCGCTGTGTGTTTGTGCCGGTTTAAATGGCACGAGGAGCTGGGGTTTCAATCGATTTTATTATCTTTGGTCCAAACGCACTATCCCTGCTTCCAATGTCATTGATTTTCGGCCTGAAATTTAGATCATCAATGGCGGCTGCATCACCCAGCATGCAGCGCGGTACAGATTGTGCCCTATCTGAATCAGTGGAGCCCAGCGCGCAGGCGCAGTCTGACTCATTATCGGGCAGTGTGTCCTGAGCATGCGCGGTCAGTCGAGGCTGCGGGAGGAGCGCGTTCGGTGCAGGTGAGAGGATCGGAGCAAGAGGATCAATAAACCCCGGGGCCCGGGTCCGGGCTCAGGCCCAGGCTCAGGCTTCACAAACCCCGAGTGCGGCCCCAGACCCGAATATAAAACAGTGAACATTATCCCCCCTCACTACCCGCCGGTTTCCGGTTTCTCCCGTTTCGCTCCGGACCAACTCTCAACAAAAGGCCGCGGCCCCGCGCATGCGCGGTGTAAACTGGGAATTCCCAGGGAGCGTCTGTAAATGAAGGAGAAATGGTGATCGGTCAGGGAGCGTCTGTAAATGAAGGAGAAATGGTGATCGGTCAGGGAGAGTCTGTAAATAGAGGAGAAATGGTGATCGGTCAGGGAGCGTCTGTAAATGAAGGAGAATTGGTGGTCGGTCAGGGAGCGTCTGTAAATGAAGGAGAATTGGTGGTCGGTCAGGGAGCGTCTGTAAATGAAGGAGAAATGGTGATTGGTCAGGGAGCTTTAATAAATGAAGGAGAAATGGTGATCAGCCAGGGAGCGTCTGTAAATGTAGGAGAAATGTTGATCAGGCAGGTAACGTCTGTAAATGAAGGAGAAATGGTAATCGGTCAGGGAATGTCTGTAAATAGAATCATAGAGGTTTACAACATGGAAACAGGCCCTTCGGCACAACATGTCCATGTCGCCCAGTTTATACCACTAAGCTAGTCCCAATTTCCTGCACTTGGCCCATATCCCTCTGTACCCATCTTACCCATGTAACTGTCCAAATGCTTTTTAAAGGACAAAATTGTACCCGCCTCTACTACTGCCTCTGGCAGCTCGTTCCAGACACTCACCACCCTTTGAGTGAAAAAATTGCCCCTCTGGACCCTTTTGTATCTCTCCCCTCTCACCTTAAATCTATGTCCCCTCGTTATAGACTCCCCTATCTTTGGGAAAAGATTTTGACTATCTATCTTATCTATGCCCCTCATTATTTTATAGACTTCTATAAGATCACCCCGAAACCTCCTACTCTCCAGGGAAAAAAGTCTCAGTCTATCCAACCTCTCCCGAAAAGTCAAACCATCAAGTTCTGGTAGCATCCTAGTAAATCTTTTCTGCACTCTTTCTAGTTTAATAATATCCTTTCTATAATAGGGTGACCAGAACTGTACACAGTATTCCAAGTGTGGCCTTACTAATGTCTTGTACAACTTCAACAAGACATCCCAACTCCTGTATTCAATGTTCTGACCAATGAAACCAAGCATGCTGAATGCCTTCTTCACCACCCTATCCACCTGTGACTCCACTTTCAAGGAGCTGTGAACCTGTACTCCTAGATCTCTTTGATCTATAACTCTCCCCAACGCCCTACCATTAACGGAGAAGGTCCTGACCCGATTCGATCTTCCAAAATGCATCACCTCACATTTATCTAAATTAAACTCTATCTGCCATTCATTGACCCAATTTATCAAGATCCCGTTGCAATCCCAGATAACCTTCTTCACTGTCCACAATGCCACCAATCTTAGTGTCATCTGCAAACTTACTAACCATGCCTCCTAAATTCTCATCCAAATCATTAATATAAATAACAAATAACAGCAGACCCAGCACTGATCACTGAGGCACACCGCTGGTCACAGGCCTCCAGTTTGAAAAACCACCCTCTGTCTTCTGTCGTCAATCCAATTTTGTATCCAATTGGCTACCTCACCTTGGATCCCGTGGGATTTAACCTTATGTAACAAACTACCATGCGGTACCTTGTCAAAGGCTTTGCTAAAGTCCATGTAGACCACGTCTACTGCACAGCCCTCATCTATCTTCTTGGTTCCCCCTTCAAAAAACTCAATCAAATTCGTAAGACATGATTTTCCTCTCACAAAACCATGCTGACTGTTCCTAATCAGTCCCTGCCTCTCCAAATGCCTGTAGATCCTGTCTCTCAGAATACCCTCCAACAACTTACCCACTACAGATGTCAGGCTCACCGGTCTGTAGTTCCCAGGCTTTTCCATGCCACCCTTCTTAAACAAAGGCACAACATTTGCTGCCCTCCAATCTCCAGGCACCTCACCTGTAGCTGTCGATGATTCAAATATCTCTGCTAGGGGACCCGCAATTTCCTCCCTAACCTCCCATAATGTCCTGGGATACATTTCATCAGATCCCGGAGATTTATCTACCTTGATGCGCATTAAGACTTCCAGCACCTCCCTCTCTGTAATATGTACACTCCTCAAGACATCACTATTTATTTCCCCAAGTTCCCTAACATCCATGCCTTTCTCAACCGTAAATACCGATGCGAAATATTCATTTTGGATCTCACCCATCTCTTCTGGTTCCGCACATAGACAACCTTGTTGATCCTTAAGAGGCCCTACTCTCTCCCTAGTTACTCTTTTGCCATTTATGTATTTGTAGAATCTCTTTGGATTCTCCTTTGCCTTATCTGCCAAAGCAATCTCATGTCCCCTTTTTGCCCTCCTGATTTCTCTCTCAACTCTACTCCGGCAATCTCTATACTCTTCAAGGGATCCACTTGATCCCAGCTGCCTATGCATGTCAAATGCCTCCTTCTTCTTTTTGACTAGGGCCTCAATCTCCCGAGTCATCCAAGGTTCCCTACTTCTACCGGCCTTGCCCTTCACTTTATAAGGAATGTGCTTACCCTGAACCCTGGTTAACACACTTTTGAAAGCCTCCCACTTACCAGACGTCCCTTTGCCTGCCAACAGACTCTCCCAATCAACTTCTGAAAGTTCCTGTCTAATACCATCAAAATTGGCCTTTCCTCAATTTCGAATTTTAACTTTTGGGCCAGACCTACCCTTCTCCATAGCTATCTTAAAACTAATGGAATTATGATCACTGGTCCCAAAGTGATCCCTCACTAACACTTCTGTCACCTGCATGAAGGAGAAGTGATGATAAGTCAGGAAACGTCTGTGAATGAAGGAGAAATGATGATCGGTCAGCGATCGTCTGTAAATGAAGGAGCAATGGTGATCTCTATATCTTTATTCATCCAGGGAGCTCCAGCTTCGGAAGCCGTTCCTTTCCTCCTCGTTTGAATCTGTCTGCTCAGTACCCGAGCCGTCTCCTCAATGAAGGCCTCCCACTGTTCAATTACTGTTTTGTTGCCAATTTTTGATTCCAATCCACGCGGACAAGATCCCTTTTTAACTCACTGAAATGAGCCCTCCTCCAGTTAAGAATTTTCACATTTGACTGTCCCTTTTCCTTTTCCATAACTATTCTAAACCTAATGAGATTATGATCACTGCTGCCCCACTGAAACATGCTCCACCTGCCCCACTTCATTCTCCACACCGAGCCCACTGCTGTCCTCACATTCACTCTCTCACATTCCCTCTCTCACATTCACTCTCTCACACTTTCACTCTCTCACACTTTCACTCTCTCACACTTTCACTCTCTCACACTTTCACTCATGGTTTAGGGCCACTGAAAGATGATGCGATGAGTTTGGATTTCAGCTCAGGGACGAGGGAGTGTGTATGGGATAGGGATTGACAGCTTTGAGGCAAAAGAGAGGAAAGAATGTTCCGTAGAAACTAGAATTGTCTGTTCTGAATTTCTATCCTGTACTTACAGTGATGACTTTTGTAAACTCCTTTTACAGGTTATTACAAGGGGAGGATTTGCAGAGGGAAACTCAAACCAAACATCACACAAAATCTGACAGAGTCACTCGATTCATCAGGACCTGAATATCATCGGCCTTTGAATGTGGAAGGAGAAATGTTTGTCTGTTCTATCTCTGGGAAAAGATTTCAAACATCAGTGTGAGTGGAAAAGCACCGAGACACACACACCCGAGTGAGAGTGTCCCAGTGCACTGACTGTGGAAAGAGCTTTAACCAGTTACACAGCCTGAAAAAACATCACACCATTCACAGCGGGGAGAAACCGTACACGTGTTCTGTGTGTGGACGAGGCTTCAACTGATCGTCAATCCTGGAGAGACACAAGGACACCCGGACCACGGAGAAACCGTGGAAATGTGGGGACTGTGGGAAGGGATTCAATTCCCCGTCTGAGCTGGAAATTCATCAACGCACTCACACTGGGGAGAGGCCGTTCACCTGCTCCGTGTGTGGGAAGAGATTCGCTCAGTCATCCACCCTGGTGACACACCAGCGAGTTCACACTGGGGAGAGGCCGTTCTCCTGCTCTGTGTGTGGGAAGACATTCACTCAGTCATGCAACCTGCTGATACACCAGCGAGTTCACTCCGATGAGAGACCGTTTAAATGCTCTGACTGTGGGAAAAGTTTTAAAAGCAGAAAAGAACTTCTGAGACATCAACACAGTGGCACTGAGGAGAGGCCGTTCTCCTGCTCTGTGTGTGGGAAGAGATTCACTCGGTCATCCAACCTGCTGATACACCATCGAGTTCACTCCGATGAGAGACCATTTAAATGCTCTGACTGTGGGAAATGTTTTAAAAGCAGAAACGAACTTCTGAGACATGAACGCAGTGGCACTGGGGAGAGGCCGTTCATCTGCTCCGTGTGTGGGAAGAGATTCACTCGGTCATCCACCCTGCTGACACACCAGCAAGTTCACTCCGATGAGAGACCTTTTGAATGCTCTGACTGTGGGAAGAGCTTTAAAAGCAGAAAGGAACTGCTGAGACATCAACGCAGTGAAATTGGGGAGAGGCCGTTCACCTGCTCCGTGTGTAAGAAGAGATTTACTCAGTCAACCCACCTGCAGAGACACCAGCGAGTTCACTCTGATAAGTGACCTCTTAAATGTTCTGAGTGTGGGAAGAGATATAAAAGCAACAGGAATCTACTGCGACACCAATGTACTCACCCTGGGGAGAGACTTTTTAAATGTTCTGACTGTGAGAAGGGCTTTAAAAGCACAAATGATCTCCTCAAACACCAACATACTCACACTGGGGAGAGATTGTTCACCTGCTCCGTGTGTGGGAAGGGATTCACTAATTCATCCCACCTTCTGAGACATCAACTTGTTCACACTATTGAGTGACCTTTTAATGCACTGACTGTGAGAAAAGCTTTAAAATCAGAAATGAACTGCTGACACATCAACTCGCGCCCATTTGGGAGAGACTGTTCACCTGCTCCATGTGTGGGAAGGGATTCACTCAGTCATCACACGTGCTGAGACACCAGCGAGTTCAATTGTGACTGCAGGGGTCGGATTCTGCAGTTAATCACATCCAGGACTGAACTCTGGTGTTCAGAGTCAGGAAGAACAATGTGTAATGATTAACCCAATAACAGTTATAATTTAGTATAATTATAATCAATAGTAGAAGTAGAATGAAATGTACTATGAATCTACGTATCTCTAAATGTAAACTGTACTGTGTATTAATATAGTATGAACCATGTAACGTGTATTCAATAAGAAAGTGCTGGTGGGCCGAGAAGGATACATGATGGTTATTATAGTCAAGTTTGCAGTTAAAACTAATAGGATGCTGACAACATTAAAGTGGGAATGAACAGACCTTGGGGAAATCACAGGCACTAAGGTAGGAATGTGCTGGAATAGCACAATGTCTAAACAACATGTAGATAAAGTGACTGAAGTTTAATTAAATCAAGGAGTCACGCCGGCTTAGGCCTCTCTATCTCGAGCCTCCGCAAGCTAGCGAATAGAAGTCTTTTTATACAAACGGTTCTGTGAAGGCTGGCAATGCTCTAAGGTAAGGTACCATTAAGTCTGTAACAACAAGGCACAGATGGTACCGGGAGTTATGCTTGGAATGTAACTTCCGACGGTTGAGAGACATGAATAATGGTAAGGCTGAGAGATGTGAATGTGATCGTGAACTGCTCATAAAGTGAAAAAGGGGATAAGAAGAGACCTCAAAGGCTGAGGAAGGCGCTCAACATTCTGGCAAGGAAGAGAACTTTTCAGTCAACAGATCACAGCGAGAGAGAGAGAGACCGCGCCGCAGCCACTTGGAGGGATACTTCCGAGGTTTCAAGGAACACTGACCATTTTTCCATGTTAAATATCACCTTTTTGTACTAATTGTGATGTGCTTAATAAATCTGTTTTGCCATTAACCATAATACCAGTACCGTGGTGATCTTGTTGTCAGGAACCAGTCCTTAGATTGGATTAGATTATAATCCTGAATATCGTGGTTTAAATCCTACAATTGGCGACCACGAAGGGACTATTCCTGACAACAGCTAAAACCTGGTATTACTGGATATAAGGTAACCATGGAAAAGATACAGCACAGAAGGAGGCCATTCGGCCCATCATATCCGCGCCGGCTCAAAGACCAACCAGGTGCCCATTCGTATGCCTTCTTCACAACCTTATCTACCTGTAATGCCACCTTCAGGGACCAGTGCACATGCACTCCATGGGCTCTCACTTCCTCTACCCCTCTCAATATATTCCTGTTTACTGCGTATTCCCTTTTACTGTTTGCCCTCCCGAAGTGCATTACCTCACACTTCTCCGGGTTGAATTCCATTTGCCATTTTCCGCCCATTCCACTAACCCATTGATATCTTCTTGGAGTCTACAGCTATCCTCTTCACTATCAACTACACAGCCAATTTCTGCAATTTGCCAATCGTACCCCCTACATTCAAGTCCACATCATTAATATATACCACAAACAGCAAGGGACCCAACACTGAGTCCTGTGGCACACCACTGGAAATGGATTTACATTCGCAAAGACATTCATCGACTTTTACCCTTTCCTGTTACTGAGCCAATTTTGGATCTAATTCACCACATTTCCCTGTATCCCATGGGCTTTAACCTTTCTGACCAGTCTGCCACGTGGGACCTTGTCAAATGCCTTACTACAATCCATGTAGACAACATCCAACAGCACGACCCTCATCAATCCTCATTGTCACTTTCTCAAAGAATTCAATCAGATTTGTGAGGCATGACGTTCCCTAAACAAATCCATGCTGACTATCCCTGATTAAACCATGCCTTTCGAAGTGACAGTTTATCCTATCTCTCAGCATTGATTCTAATAGTTTGCCCACCACTGAGGTAAGACTGACCGGCCTATAATTGTTCGGCCTTTCCCTCGTACCCTTTTTAAACCATGGTACTACGTTTGCAGTCTTCCAGTCCTCCAGTCCCTCCCCTGTCTCTAGTGAGGATTGGAAAATGATCCTCAGAGCATCTGCTATTTCCTCCCTGGCTTCCTTCAATAACCTAGGAAACAATCCATCTGGACATGATGACTTATCAACTCTCAAGGATTCCAGTCCCTCTAGTACTTCCTCTCTCGTTATGTTTACCTTATCCAATATTTCACACCTCTCCTCTTCAACTCCTACCTCCGGATCATCCCCTTCCTTTGTGAATACGGAGACTAAATATTCATTTAAAACCCTACCCACATCCCCTGCTTCTACACACAAGTTACCCTTATCATCCCTGATAGGTCCCACCTTTTCCTTCGCTATCCTCTTGTTCTTAATGTACTGATAAAAGATGTTTGGGTTTTCTTTAATCTTACCAGCTAATATTTTTTCATGCGCTCGCTTTGCTTTACTTATTTTCTTTTTTACATCATCCCTGTACTTTCCATACTCCCCTAGGCTTTCTGCAGTATTTAGTTTTCTGTGACAGTCATAAGCTTTCTTTTTCTGCTTTATCTTGCCCCGTATACTTCTAGACAACCAGGGGGCTCTAAATTTGGCAGTGCCACCCTTTTCTTTGAGGGGACGTGTCTGCATCGTACCCGTCGAATTCCACTTTTTAGTGCCTCCCACTGGCTTGCCACTGATTTCTCCTCAAGTAGTTGTGTCCAGTCCACTTCTGCCAAATCACCTCTTAGTGCTGTAAAATTTTCCTTCCCCCAATTTGAAATGTTTGCTCCTGATTTAACTCTGTCCTTTTCCATAATAATACTAATACTAACTGAATTGTGGTCACCATCACCAATATAGTCACCCACTGTCACTTCACCCACTTGCCCATCTTCATTTCCCAGCACTAAATCTAGAATTGCATCCCATCTTGTTGAGCTTGTCACGTACTGGCAAAAAATGTTCTCCTGGACACCGATCAAGAATTTTGCGCCCTCTGTGCCCCTCACACTGTTTGAATCCCAGTTGATGTTAGGGTAGTTGAAGTCCCCTACTATTATTGCCCCCTTATTGTTGCACTCAGAAATTTGCCTACTTATTTGTTCTTCTATCTCCCTTTCCTTATTCAGGGGTCTATAGTACACTCCTAGTGGTGTGACTGCCCCTTTTTTATTTCTTAGCTCAACCCATATGGCCTCGATTAATGATCCATTTAGCATATCATCCCTCCTCACAACTGTAATTGATTCTTTAACCAATAATGCTACCACCCTCCATTTTATCACCCACTCTATCCTGCCTGAAAACTCAATAGCCTGCGAAACAATCCAATATTGAGCTGCCAATTATCCCCCTCTTTAACCCAGGTTTCCATTATAGCAATGGTATCATGCTGCCATGTGTCTATCTGTGCCCTCAGCTCATAGAACCATAGAATAAATACAGCACAGAAGAGGGCCATTCGGCCCATTGTGTCTGCGCCGGCTCGAAGAACAATGAGGTGCCCATTCTAATCCCACCTTCCAGCACCCAGTCCTTAGCCCTGCAGCTTACAGCACTTTAGGTGCAGGTCCAGGTACTTTTTAAATGAGTTGAGGGTCCCTGCCTCTTCCACCAATTCGGGCAGCGAATTCCATACACCCACCACCCTCTGGGTAAAAAAGTTTTCCCTCATGTCCTCTGTAATCCTTCCGCCAATCAGTTTAAATCTATGTCCTCTAGTTCTTGAACTCTCCGCTCGGGGAAACAGGTATTTCCTGTCTACTCTATCTGTGCCCCTCATAATTTTGTACACTATTGATATCACCCCATCCGCTTTGTTTGTAATACTACTTCCATTGAAGTATATACCCTTTAACCCCGTCAAATTCCTGTGCTGAACACTATTTAATCTTTGCTTCTTTTGCCTTTCTGAGTCGCTAACTACGTCACTAACTGCTTTTCTACTTCCCGTTTCCTGGTCTGAATTTGTTCGATCTGTACCTGCCCTCTGGTTCCCATCTCTCTGCGATACTAGTTTAAACCCTCCCCAACAGAACTAGCAAATGCCCCCGCGAGGATATTGGTCCCGGTTCTGCTTGCGTGCAACCCGTCTCAGAAGGTGGGATGAAATAGTGAATCCCTTCCCACAGGGAGCAGGTGAACAGTCTCTCCCCAGCGTGAGTGCGTTGGTGTTTCAGCAGATCATTTGTGCTTTTAAAGCCCTCTCACAGTCAAAACATTTAAAGGTCTCTCCCCAGTGTGAACTCGCTGAAGTGACAAAAGGTGGGATGACCGAGTAAATCTCTTCTGACACATGGAGTAGGTGAACGGCCTCTCCCCAGTGTGAGTGCGTTGGTGTCTCAGCAGTTCGTTTCTGCTTTTAAACCTCTTCTCACAGTCAGAACATTTAAAAGGTCTCTCATCAGAGTGAACTCGCTGGTGTGACAGAAGGTGGGATGATCGAGTGAATCTTTTCTTACACACGGAGCAGGTGAACGGCCTCTCCCCAGTGTGAATGGGTTAGTGTGTCAGCAGATTCCTTTTACGTTTAAACCTCTTCCCAAAGTCGGAACATTTAAGAGGTCTCATCAGAGTGAACTCGCTGGTGTGTCAGCAGGTGGGATGACCGAGTGAATCCCTTAATACACACGGAGCAGATGAACGGCCTCTCCCCAGTGTGAGTGCGTTGATGTTCCAACAATTCGTTTGTGCTTTTAAATCTCTTCTCAGAGTCAGAATATTTAAAAGGTCTCTGACCAGAGTGAACTCTCTGGTGCGTCAGAAGGTGGGATGAACAAGTGAATCCCTTCCAATACACGGAGCAGGTAAATGGCCTCTCCCCAGTGTGAGTGCGTTGGTGTGTCAGCAGTTTGTTTGTGCTTTTAAAGCTGTTTCCACAGTCAGAGCATTTGAAAGGTCTCTCATCAGAGTAAACTCGCTGGTTTGTCAACAGGGTGGATGACTGAGTGAATCTCTTCCCACACACGGCGTAGATGAACGGCCTCTCCCCGGTGTGGGTGCGTTGGTGTTCTAGCAAATTACATTTGCTTTTAAACCTCTTCTCACAGTCAGAACATTTAAAAGGTCTATTAGCATGGAGAGAAATTTGTTGAGTGTATTCAGGAGGAATCTCTCATTCAGTATGTGGATGGCCCGACTAGAGAGGGGGCAAAACTTGACCTCCTCTTGGGAAATAAGGAAGGGCAGGTGACAGAAGTGTTAGTGAGGGATCACTTTGGGACCAGTGATCATAATTCCATTAGTTTTAAGATAGCTATGGAGAAGGATAGGTCTGGCCCAAAAGTTAAAATTCTAAATTGGGGAAAGGCCAATTTTGATGGTATTAGACAGGAACTTTCAGAAGTTGATTGGGAGAGTCTGTTGGCAGGCAAAGGGACGTCTGGTAAGTGGGAGGCTTTCAAAAGTGTGTTAACCAGGGTTCAGGGTAAGCACATTCCTTATAAAGTGAAGGGCAAGGCTGGTAGAAGTAGGGAACCTTGGATGACTCGGGAGATTGAGGCACTAGTCAAAAATAAGAAGGAGGCATATGACATGCATAGGCAGCTGGGATCAAGTGGATCCCTTGAAGAGTATAGAGATTGCCGGAGTAGAGTTAAGAGAGAAATCACGAGGGCAAAAAGGGGATATGAGATTGCTTTGGCAGATGAGGCAAAGGTGAATCCAAAGAGCTTCTACAAATACATAAAGGGCAAAAGGGTAACTAGGGAGAGAGTAGGGCCTCTTAAGGATCAACAAGGTCATCTATGTGCGGAACCACAAGAGATGGGTGAGATCCTGAATGAATATTTCACATCGGTATTTACGGTTGAGAAAGGCATGGATGTTAGGGAACTTGGGGAAATAAATAGTGATGTCTTGAGGAGTGTACATATTACAGAGAGGGAGGTGCTGGAAGTCTTAACGCGCATCAAGGTAGATAAATCTCCGGGACCTGATGAAATGTATCCCAGGACGTTATGGGAGGTTAGGGAGGAAATTGCGGGTCCCCTAGCAGAGATATTTGAATCATCCACCGCTACAGGTGAGGTGCCTGAAGATTGGAGGGTAGCAAATGTTGTGCCTTTGTTTAAGAAGGGCGGCAGGGAAAAGCCTGGGAACTACAGACCAGTGAGCCTGACATCTGTAGTGGGTAAGTTGTTAGAGGGTATTCTGAGGGACAGGATCTACAGGCATTTGGAGAGGCAGGGACTAATTAGGAACAGTCAGCATGGTTTTGTGAGAGGAAAATCATGTCTCACGAATTTGATTGAGTTTTTTGAAGGGGTAACCAAGAAGATAGATGAGGACTGTGCAGTAGACGTGGTCTACATGGACTTCAGCAAAGCATTTGACAAGGTACCGCATGGTAGGTTGTTACATAAGGTTAAATCTCATGGGATCCAAGGTGAGGTAGCCAATTGGATACAAAATTGGCTTGACGACAGAAGACAGAGGGTGGTTGTCGAGGGTTGTTTTTCAAACTGGATGCCTGTGTCCAGCGGTGTGCCTCAGGGATCGGTGCTGGGTCCGCTGTTATTTGTTATTTATATTAATGATTTGGATGAGAATTTAGGAGGCATGGTTAGTAAGTTTGCAGATGACACCAAGATTGGTGGCATTGTGGACAGTGAAGAAGGTTATCTAGGATTGCAACGGGATCTTGATAAATTGGGCCAGTGGGCCGATGAATGGCAGATGGAGTTTAATTTAGATAAATGTGAGGTGATGCATTTTGGTAGATCGAATCGGGCCAGGACCTACTCCGTTAATGGTAGGGCGTTGGGGAGAGTTATCGAACAAAGAGATCTAGGAGTACAGATTCATAGCTCCTTGAAAGTGGAGTCACAGGTGGATAGGGTGGTGAAGAAGGCATTCAGCATGCTTGGTTTCATTGGTCAGAACATTGAATGCAGGAGTTGGGATGTCTTGTTGAAGTTGTACAGGGCATTGGTGAGGCCACACTTGGAGTACTGTGTACAGTTCTGGTCACCCTATTATAGAAAGGATATTATTAAACTAGAAAGAGTGCAGAAAAGATTTACTAGGATGCTACCGGGACTTGATGGTTTGACTTACAGGGAGAGGTTAGACAGACTGGGACTTTATTCCCTGGAGAGTAGGAGGTTAAGGGGTGATCTTATAGAAGTCTATAAAATAATGAGGGGCATAGATAAGGTCGATAGTCAAAATCTTTTCCCAAAGGTAGGGGAGTCTATAACGAGGGGGCACAGATTTAAGGTGAGAGGGGAGAGATACAAAAGGATCCAGAGGGGCAATTTTTTCACTCAAAGGGTGGTGAGTGTCTGGAACGAGCTGCCAGAGGCAGTAGTAGAGGCGGGTACAATTTTGTCTTTTAAAAAGCATTTGGACAGTTACATGGGGAAGATGGGTATCGAGGGATATGGGCCAAGTGCAGGCAATTGGGACTAGCTTAGTGGTATAAACTGGGCGACATGGACATGTTGGGCCGAAGGGCCTGTTTCCATGTTGTAACTTCTATGATTCTATGATTCTATCAGAATGAACTCGCTGGTGTCTCAGCAGGTTGGATGACCAAATGAATAACTTCTCACACACAGAGCAGGAGAATGGTCTCTCCCCAGTGAAAGTGCGCTGGTGTATCAGGAAGTCGTATGACTGAGTGAATCCCTTCCCACACACGGAGCAGGTGAACGGCCTCCCCCCGGTGTGAATGCGTCGATGAATTTCCAGCTCTGAAGGGTAATTGAATCCCTTCCCACAGTCCCCACATTTCCATGGTTTCTCCATGGTCCGGGTGTCCTGAATCTAACCTGGAGAGACACATCAGTTGAAGCCTCGTCCACACACATAACACGTGTACGGTTTCTCCCCGCTGTGAATGGTGTGATGTTTTTTCAGGCTGTGTAACTGGTTAAAGCTCTTTCCACAGTCAGTGCACTGGAACACTCTCACTCGGGTGTTTGAAATCTTCTCCCAGAGACAGAACAGACGAACATTTCTCCTTCCACATTCAAAGGCCGATGATATTCAAGTCCTGATGAATCAAATGACTCTGTCAGATCTTGACGTGATCTTTGGTTTGAATTTCCCTCTGCAAATCCTCCCCTTCTAATACCCTGTAAAAGGAGTTTATAAAAGTTATCACTGTAAATACAGGATAGAAATTCAGAACAGACAATTCTAGATGCTATGGAACATTCTTTCCTCTCTTGTTCCCCAAAGCTGTAAATCCCCGTCCCACACACTCTCCCTCCTCCCTGTGCTGAAATCCAAACACATCGCATCATCTTTCAGTGGTCCTAAACCATGAGTGAATGAGAGAGTGAATGTGAGAAAATGATTGTGAGAGATTGAATGTGAGTGAGTGAAAGTGAGAGAGTGTGAAACTGAGAGAGTGTGAAACTGAGAAAGTGAATGTGAGAGATTGTGAATGTGAGAGATTGTGAATGTGAGAGATTGTGAATGTGAGAGATTGTGAATGTGAGAGAGTGTGAATGTGAGAGTGCATGAGAGAGTGAATGTGAGGGAATAATTGTGAGAGAGAGTAAATGTGAGAGTGCGTGAGAGAGTGAATGTGAGAGAATGAATGTGAGAGAGTGAATGTGAGAGAATGATTGTGAGAGATTGAAAGTGAGAGTGAGAGTGAATGTGAGAGAGTGAATGTGAGAGAGTGAATGTGAGAGAGTGAATGTGAGAGAGTGAATGTGAGAGAGTGAATGTGAGAGAGTGAATGTGAGAGAGTGAATGTGAGAGAGTGAATGTGAGAGAGTGAATGTGAGAGAGTGAATGTGAGAGAGTGAATGTGAGAGAGTGAATGTGAGAGAGTGAATGTGAGAGAGTGAATGTGAGAGAGTGAATGTGAGAGAGTGAATGTGAGAGAGTGAATGTGAGAGAGTGAATGTGAGAGAGTGAATGTGAGAGTGAATGTGAGAGAATGATTGTGAGAGATTGAAAGTGAGAGTGAATGAGAGAGTGAAAGTGAGAGAGTGAATGTGAGAGAGTGAATGTGAGAGAGTGAATGTGAGAGGGTGAATGTGAGAGGGTGAATGTGAGAGGGTGAATGTGAGAGAGGGAATGTGAGAGGGCGAATGTGAGAGGGCGAATGTGAGAGGGCGAATGTGAGAGGGCGAATGTGAGAGGGCGAATGTGAGAGGGCGAATGTGAGAGGGCGAATGTGAGAGGGCGAATGTGAGAGGGCGAATGTGAGAGGGCGAATGTGAGAGAGCGAATGTGAGAGAGGGAATGTGAGAGGGTGAATGTGAGAGAGTGAATGTGAGAGGGCGAATGTGAGAGGGTGAATGTGAGAGAGTGAATGTGAGAGGGCGAATGTGAGAGGGCGAATGTGAGAGAGTGAATGTGAGAGGGCGAATGTGAGAGAGCGAATGTGAGAGGGCGAATGTGAGAGGGCGAATGTGAGAGGGCGAATGTGAGAGAGTGAATGTGAGAGAGCGAATGTGAGAGAGTGAATGTGAGAGGGTGAATGTGAGTACAGCAGTGGGCTCGGTGTGGAGAATGAAGTGGGGCAGGTGGAGCATGTTTCAGTGGGGCAGCAGTGATCATAATCTCATTAGGTCTAGAATAGTTATGGAAAAGGACAAGGAACAAACAAATGTGAAAATACTTAACTGGAGGAGGGCTAATTCCAGTGAGTTAAAAAGGGATCTTGTCCAGGTGGATTGGAATCAAAAATTGGCAACAAAACAGTAATTGAACAATGGGAGGCCTTGAAGGAGGAGTTGGTTCAGGTACAGAGCAGACAGATCCCCACGGGGGAGAAAGGAAGGGCATCCAAAGCTGGAGCTCCCTGGATGGCTAAAGAGATAGAGATTAAAATGAAACAGAAAAAGGAGGCTTGTGATGAATGTCAGGTTCATAATACAGTAGTGAACCAGGCTGAACAAAGAAAGTACAGAGGAGATCTAAAAAAGGGAATAAGAGGTGCAAAGAGAGAGTATGAGAATAGATTGGTGGTTAACATAAAAGGGAATCCAAAAGTCTTTTATAAACATACAACTAGTAAAAGGGGAGTCAGAGGAAGGGTGGGGTCGATTAGGGACAAAAAAGGAGATCTTCTTGTGGAGGCAGAGGGCATGGCTGAGGCTCTAAATGAGTACTTACATCTGTCTTCACCAGAGAAGAGGATTCTGCCATTGTACAGTAAAGGAGGAGGTAGTAGTGATATTGGAGATGATTAAAAATAGATAAAGAGGAGGTACTTAAAAGATTGGCAGTGCTCAAAGTAAAAACGTCTTTCGATCCAGATGGGATGCCTCCTGGATTACTGAGGGAAGTAAGGGTGTAGATATCGGAGGCTCTGACCACAATCTTCCAATCCTCCTTGGATATGGGAGTGGTGTCTGAGGACTGGAGGATTGCAAGTGTCACACCCCTGTTCAAAAATGTGGGAGAGGGATAAACCGAACAATTACAGGCCAGTCAGCCTAACGTCGGTGGTGGGAAACTTCCAGAGACCAGAATCCAGGACAAAATTAATTCTCACTTGGAAGAACGTGGGTTAATAAATGACAGTCAATATCGATTTGTTAAAAGTAAAATCATGTCTGACGAATTTGACTGAGTTCTTCAATTAAATAACGGAGAGGGTGATGAGGGTAGTGAGTCGATGTTGTGTATACGGACATTTAAAAGGCGTTTGGTAAAGTACCACCGAATGGACCTGTTGGTAAAACTGAAGCCGATGGCAGCATGGATACAAAATTGGCAGAATGTGGAGATCAGTGGTGAACCATTGTTTCACAGACTGGAAGGTAGTGTACAGTGATGATCCGCAGGGGATGGTATTGGGACCATGACTCTTTTTGAGATATATTAATGACTTAGACATGTAACCAGTGGGGTGCCACAAGGATGTATCCAAGTTTGCTGACGATACAAAGCTAGGTGGGAAAATAAGCTGTGAGGAGAACACAAAAAGTCAGCAAAGGGATATAGACAGGTTAAGTGAGTGGGCAAGAAGGTTGTTGATAGAGTATTATGTGGGGAAATGTGAGGTTCTTCACTTTGGTAGGAAAAACAGAAAAACAGAATACTTTTTAAATGGTGAGAAAGTATGAAATGTTGGCGTTGAGAGAGATTTGGGTGTCCTCGTACAAGAAACACTGAAAGTTAACTTGCAGGTCCAGCGAGCAATCAGGAAGGCAAATGGAATGTTGGAATTTATTGCAAGGGGATTGGAGTAGCTCCCTGACCGATCACCATTTGCCCTTTATTTACAGACGATCCCTGACTGATCACCATTTGTGCTTCATTTACAGACTCTCCCTGACCCATCACTGAAAAATAAGAAGGGAGAGATCACTTTGATAGGATTGTACTACAGACCCCCAAATAGTCAACGGGAAATTGAGGAGCAAATATGTAAGGAGATTACAGACAGCTGCAAGAAAAATAGGGTGGTAATAGCAGGGGAGTTTAACTTTCCCAACATTGACTGGGACAGCCATAGCATTAGGGGCTTGGATGGATAGAAATTTGTTGAGTGTATTCAGGAGGAATTTCTCATTCAGTATGTGGATGGCCCGACTAGAGAGGGGGCAAAACTTGACCTCCTCTTGGGAAATAAGGAAGGGCAGGTGACAGAAGTGTTAGTGAGGGATCACTTTGGGACCAGTGATCATAATTCCATTAGTTTTAAGATAGCTATGGAGAAGGATAGGTCTGGCCCAAAAGTTAAAATTCTAAATTGAGGAAAGGCCAATTTTGATGGTATTAGACAGGAACTTTCAGAAGTTGATTGGGAGAGTCTGTTGGCAGGCAAAGGGACGTCTGGTAAGTGGGAGGCTTTCAAAAGTATGTTAACCAGGGTTCAGGGTAAGCACATTCCTTATAAAGTGAAGGGCAAGGCTGGTGGAAGTAGGGAACCTTGGATGACTCGGGAGATTGTGGCCCTAGTCAGAAAGAAGAAGGAGGCATATGACATGCATAGGCAGCTGGGATCAAGTGGATCCCTTGAAGATTATAGAGATTGCCGGAGTAGAGTTAAAAGAGAAATCAGGAGGGCAAAAAGGGGACATGAGATTGCTTTGGCAGATAAGGCAAAGGAGAATCCAAAGAGCTTCTACAAATACATAAAGGGCAAAAGAGTAACTAGGGAGAGAGTAGGGCCTCTTAAGGATCAACAAGGTCATCCATGTGCGGAACCACAAGAGATGGGTGAGATCCTAAATGAATATTTCACATCGGTATTTACGGTTGAGAAAGGCATGGATGTTAGGGAACTTGGGGAAATAAATAGTGATGTCTTGAGGAGTGTACATATTACAGAGAGGGAGGTGCTAGAAGTCTTAACGCGCATCAAGGTAGATAAATCTCCGGGACCTGATGAAATGTATCTCAGGACGTTATGGGAGGTTAGGGAGGAAATTGCGGGTCCCCTAGCAGAGATATTTGAATCATCGACAGCTACAAGTGAGGTGCCTGAAGATTGGAGGTTAGCAAATGTTGTGCCTTTGTTTCAGAAGGGCGGCAGGGAAAAGCCTGGGAACGACAGACCGGTGAGCCTGACATCTGTAGTGGGTAAGTTGTTAGAGGGTATTCTGAGAGACAGGATCTACAGGCATTTGGAGAGGCAGGGACTGATTAGGAACAGTCAGCATGGTTTTGTGAGAGGAAAATCACGTCTCATGAATTTGATTGAGTTTTTTGAAGGGGTAACCAAGAAGATAGATGAGGGCTGTGCAGTCGTACCCAATTGGATACAAAATTGGATTGACGACAGAAGACAGAGGGTGGTTGGAGAGGGTTGTTTTTCAAACTGGAGGCCTGTCACCAGCAGTGTGCCTCAGGGATCGGTGCTGGGTCCGCTGTTATTTGTTATTTATATTAATGATTTGGATGAGAATTTAGGAGGCATGGTTAGTAAGTTTGCAGATGACACCAAGATTGGTGGCATTGTGGACAGTGAAGAAGGATTGCAACGGGATCTTGATAAATTGGGCCAGTGGGCCGATGAATGGCAGATGGAGTTTAATTTAGATAAATGTGAGGTGATGCATTTTGGTAGATCGAATCGGGCCAGGACCTACTCCGTTAATGGTAGGGCGTTGGGGAGAGTTATCGAACAAAGAGATCTAGGAGTACAGGTTCATAGCTCCTTGAAAGTGGAGTCACAGGTGGATAGGGTGGTGAAGAAGGCATTCAGCATGCTTGGTTTCATTGGTCAGAACATTGAATACAGGAGTTGGGATGTCTTGTTGAAGTTGTACAAGACATTAGTAAGGCCACACTTGGAATACTGTGTACAGTTCTGGTCACCCTATTATAGAAAGGATATTATTAAACTAGAAAGAGTGCAGAAAAGATTTACTAGGATGCAACCGGGACTTGATGGTTTGACTTATAGGGAGAGGTTGGATAGACTGAGACTTTTTTCCCTGGAGAGTAGGAGGTTTCGGGGTGATCTTATAGAAGTCTATAAAATAATGAGGGGCATAGATAAGGTCGATAGTCAAAATCTTTTCCCAAAGGTAGGGGAGTTTATAACGAGGGGGCATAGATTTAAGGTGAGATGGGAAAGATACAAAAGGGTCCAGAGGGGCAATTTTTTCACTCAAAGGGTGGTGAGTGTCTGGAACGAGCTGCCAGAGGCAGTCGTAGAGGCGGGTACAATTTTGTCTTTTAAAAAGCATTTGGACAGTTACATGGTTAAGATGGGTATCGAGGGATATGGGCCATGTGCAGGCAACTGGGACTAGCTTAGTGGTATAAACTGGGCGACATGGACATGTTGGGCCGAAGGGCCTGTTTCCATGTTGTAACTTCTATGATTCTATGATTCTATAACATACAGGTGCAGCAGGTAATCCGGAAGGCAAACAGAATATTGGACTTTATTTCTAAGGGGATGGAGTATAATAGCAGGGAAGTCATGCTGCAACTGTACAGGGTGCTGGTGAGACCACATCTGGAGTACTGCGTACAGTTCTGGTGACCTTATTAATGGAAGGACATACTTGCATTGGAGGCGGTACAGAGAAGGTTCACTCGGTTGAGAACGGTTATGGAAGGATTGTCTTATGAGGAAAGATTGAACAGGTTGGGTCGATACGCATTGGAGTTTAGAAGAATGAGAGGAGATCTTATTGAATCATGCAAGGATCTGATGGGACTCGACAGGGTAGATACTGAGATGATGTTACCCCTCATGGGGGCTCTAAAACTAGGGGCATAGTCTCAGAATAAGGGGTCGCCCGTTTAAGATGGAAATGAGGTGGAATTTCTTCTCCCAGAGGGTCGTGAATCTTTGGAATTCGTTATCACAAAAAGCTGTGGAGGCTGAGTCATTGAATACATTCAAGGCTGAGTTCCACAAATTTTTGATCAGCAAGGGAGTTAAAGGATATGGGGAAAGGGCAGAAAAGTGGAGTTGAGGTAAAAATCAGATCAGCCATAATCTCATTAAATGGCAGAGCAGGCTCGAGGGGCCGAATGGCCCACTTCTGCTCCTATCTCTATGGTCTTATGGTCTTATGGTAAATTGACTGGAGGGATGAGAGAACAGTTGGTCCTCCGACCATTCGGAGTGTGTGAGGGGCGGGAGTTGCGGCACCGAATGGGCGTGTCTAAGCCCAGATGTCCCCATTGTCTGAGGCATCATTTTTAAAAATTAATTTATCTTAAGCTCCAGGAGAAAACTCGACCTTTCTGTTGTGGCTTGAAAAAGATGAAACCAGATGAGGTGGAACAAACATTTCAACATTTGTTGGAAAAACACATTAATTAAGAACAACTAACATGGATTATTTGAGATATCTCAAGTCTACTGATAAAGGGAATGTAGCGGAGGTTGTGTAGATGGATTGTGAAAAGGTGTTTGATAAGATGCCGGACAGGAGGCTTGTTGATAAAATTAATACTCACGGTATTAAAATGAATGGGGCAGTGTGGATAGGAAGTTGTGTGAAGGGCAGAAAGCAGAGAGTAGTTGTTAATGGATGTTCTTCAGACAGGACTGATGTAAACAGTGGTGTCCCCCAGGGTTAGTGTTGGGACCATTGCTCTTCTCAATATAGAGAATGATCTGAGCTTGGGTATGTGGGACACAAGGTGAAAATCTCTAGATGACGCCAAAATTGGCAGCGTGGGGAACTGTGAAGAGGAGTCAGTGACGTCATTGTGACGTCCACAGGTTCGTAAACAGGCGGGTGAAGTTTAATGGAGAGAAATGTGACGTCATACATTTTGAGAGGAAGAAAAATGAGATGAAATTTAAACTAAATGGTCAAAGTTTAAAAGTAGAGGAGCAGAGAGACTTAGGGATGGAAGATTCTAACTAATGCATTGTCTTATTAATTAACAAGTCTGAGCGTCCGCAACTTTAACACGTTATTAAGAAATATATGAGCAAATTCTCTTTCCTCTACCGCACCAGAGTAAACATACAAGTCCCCCGTGTACACGAGATGATCCCGCTGGATAGAACCTCAGGAACCCTGAGCTTGATCTCCGGTGTCTCCAGTCCCGACTGCCCCTTACATCAGTATCCCCTCACTTTTATACCCTGTTGTGATCCATCTTTGTCACTGGAGCTGGAACTTCCCTAATCTGTGGTTTACAAGGACACATTGCTTGGTTCCCAGCAGTTACTGTTCTTAGTAACGTTCTCATGACCCCTAAACTACCATG
This sequence comes from Heptranchias perlo, assembly GCF_035084215.1. Taxonomy (NCBI): domain Eukaryota; kingdom Metazoa; phylum Chordata; class Chondrichthyes; order Hexanchiformes; family Hexanchidae; genus Heptranchias; species Heptranchias perlo. The sequence goes on along the minus strand of NC_090344.1, from coordinate 2,526,191 downwards.
TTTACTGTTAATTAGAATCATAGAATCAAATAAATTTACGGCACAGAAAGAGGCCATTCGGTCCGTCGTGTCTGTTCCTGCCGAAAAAGAGCTATCCAGCTTAATCCCACTTTCCAGCTCTTGGTCTGTAACCTTGTATGTTATGGCACTTTGAGTATATACCCACGTGCTCTTTAAATGCGATGAGGGTGTCCGCCTCGACCACCCTTTCAGGCAGTGTGTTCCAGACCCCACAACCCTTGGCTGAAAGAATTTCTCCTCAGCTCCCCACTTCTACCAATCACTTTAAATCTATATCCCTGATTATTAACCTCTCTGTTCAGGCGCCTCATAATTTTGTACACGTTAATTAAATCTGCCTTTAGCCTCCTCAGTTCCAAAGAAAACAACTCCAGCCTATCCAATCTTTCCTCTTAGCTAAAATTCGACATTGCAGGCAACATCCTTGTAAATCTTTCTTGCTTCGTATAAAATGTCTGCTATTTGAAAGTTGTGACATTGATCAAAGTCTGCGTTAAGTTTTCTTGCCATTTGTGTCAAGATTTGGAAAAGTTCTACTACCTAACACTTTAAATGTTGCTGACCTTTAACTGCAGCTCACAGTGTCCGAACAGTCACTGTTATCATTGGCCTTTTATCTATCTTCTTGTGCTCCATCTCCTTAACAACATTTGCTGATCACAGCATCGTTTCCTTCAAATTGAATCCCAGTGTGAAAAAATGCACAATTTCAAACACGTGCAAGATTGGAAGGAAAGTGCGACTGGGGATAATTGGCTTGGATCAGTGATCTCTTCAGCATGAAGACATTCATTATCTGAAAAAAGCACGGAGATGAGATTTTTGTCTATATTTATCAGTACAGAAAAGAAGCAGGGAGTTGAGATCCTTTTCACCTACATGGCACATTCTGTTGGGGGTTCAGACTGTTTTATCTTTGTCTATTTCGCTTGCCCGTTTTCCTGTGAATCCAGATACTGATTGCGTTTCTGTCTGTGTTTATCGTTGTGTGTCCATCAGTGCGTTGATGCACGGATGAATATTTGTGCTTGTGTTTGTTTGTTACATTAAATTAAAAAAAGGATCAGACAATTCTCGCTCGGACACTGAAAAACTAATAAGCGAAGTGTTGTTTATTGTGATGCTGAAACTAAAAAAATCATAAGAGGTGAAAAAAGGGAAAACCAGAAAAACTTGTGAGGGAAATTAAGGACAAGTCTCAAGGTTTTTACACGTGTATTAAGAGAAAGAAGGGTGACTAAGAGTAATGTGGGACCCTTAAAGACAAATGGCGATGATATTGTAATTGAAAATCAGGAAATGGCAGACCAGCTAAATACTCGAAAAGGATGAGGATAATATACCAGAGACACGAGGAAAACTGGAAATAAATCAAAGCGATTCAGTGTAAGTAAAATAATGGTAATGAAGAAACTAATGAGACTGATGATAGACAAATCTCCAGGATCTGATGGTTACCACCACAGGGGATTAAAAGGAGTAAGTGAGGAAATTTTACAAGCTTTGGTCATGATCTTTCATAGTGTCATGATTCAGGATTTGTTCCATGGATTGAAAAAATGCCAATGTCATTCCATTATTTAGGAAGGGGAGGAGAGATAAAGTAGGAAATTATAAACCTATTAGTCTGATGCCTGTTGTGGGGAAGTTCCCCGTATCTGTTATTAGGGAAAGAATGACTGAGCACTTGGATAAATATGAATTGATCAGAGTGAGCCAGCATGGATTTGTAAAGGGTAAGTCAAGTGTAACAAAACTAGCTGAACATTTTGAAGATGTAAATAACGTGGTAGATAATGCAGTGTCTATGGGTGTTATATGTACATTGACTTCAAGAGGCATTCGATAAGGTACCACATAAGAGAGTGTTAACAACAATGAGAGCGCATGGAAATTAAAGTAACCTATTGACATGGGTAGGGAGTTGGTTAGGAGGTAGGAGACAGAGAGCAGGGATAATGGATCTGCGCTCAAATTGACAGGATGTGATTTGTGGTGTTCCCCAGGGATTGGTACCGGGGCATCAGCTTTTTACCATATGTCTAAATGAGGCAAATGAAGAAATAGAGAGACATATATCCAAGTTTGTCGACGACACCAAGTTAGGTGGCACAGTGAGTAATGTCGATGGCAGCATGAAGTTACAAAGCGAAATTGATAGATTGAGTGAGTTGGTAAAACTGTGGCAGATGGAGATTACATAGAATTACATAAAATGTACATCACAGAAACAGACAATTCGGCCCAACTAGACTATGCCGGTGTTTATGCTGCAGACGAGCCTCCTCCAACTCCTCTTCATCTAACCCTATGAGCAAACCCGAATAGTTCTTTCTCCTCCATGTGTTTACTTAGCTTCCCCGTAAATGCATCCATGCTTTTCGCCTTAGCTACAACTTGTGGTAGCGAGTTGCACATTCTAACGACTCTCTGCGTAAATATGGCTCTCTTCAATGTTATATTGCATTTATTAAACACTATCTTATATTATTAGCCCCAGGTTTTGGAGTCCCTACCCCCAAAGTACATACACCTTATCTACATCTGACCTATCAAAATCTTGCATAATCTTAAAGTACAATATCAGGTCACCCTCAACCTTCTCGTTTCTATAGATAAGACCCCCAGCGTGTTCAAACTTTCAATATGGGAAAGTGTGAGGTCATTCACTTTGGACCTAAGCAAGATCATTAAGAGCATTTTCTAAATGGAGAGAAGCAAGCAACTGTGGGGAAGCAGAGATATTTCGGGGTCCAAGTACAGCAATCACTAAAAATCAGTGGACAGGTACAAAAGTAATTAAAAAGGCTAATGGAATGTGGGCCTTTATCTCAAGGGAGCTGGAATACAAAGGGTGGAAGTTATATGCATGCTGAACAGCAGAAGCAACATGATATAGACAGAGTTAAACGATTCCACAAACAATGGAACAGATCCAAGTTGTGCAGTCCTGCCACATCCAGTCGTGAATGGTGGTGGACAATTAAACAACTAACGGGAGGAGGAGGCTCTGTAAACAATCCCATCCTCAATGATGGTGGAGTTCAGCACGGGAGTGCAAAAGACAAGGCTGAAGCGTTTGCAACCATCTTCAGCCAGAAGTGCCGAGTGGATGATCCATCTCCGCCTCCTCCGGATATCCCCACCATCACAGAAGCCAGTCTTCAGCCAATTCGATTCACTCCACGTGATATCAAGAAACGGCTGAGTGCACTGGATACAGCAAAGGCTGTGGGCCCCGACAACATCCCGGCTGTAGTGCTGAAGACTTGTGCTCCAGAACTAGCCGCGCCTCTAGCCCAACTGTTCCAGTACAGCTACAACACTGGCATCTACCCGACAAATTGGAAAATTGCCCAGGTATGTCCTGTCCACAAAAAGCAGGACAAATCCAATCCGGCCAATTACCGCCCCATCAGTCTACTCTCAATCATCAGCAAAGTGATGGAAGATGTCATCGACAGCGCTATCAAGTGGCACTTACTCACCAATAACCTGCTCACTGATGCTCAGTTTGGGTTCCGCCAGGACCACTCGGCTCCAGAGCACATTACAGCCTTGGTCCAAACATGGACAAAAGAGCTGAATTCCAGAGGTGAGGTGAGAGTGACTGTCTTTGACATCAAGCTAGCATTTGACCGAGTGTGGCATCAAGGAGCCCAAGTAAAATTGAAATCAATGGGAATTAGGGGGAAAGCTCTCCAGTGGCTGGAGTCATACGTAGCACAAAGGAAGATGGTGGCGGTTGTTGGAGGCCAATAATCTCAGCCCAAGGACATTGCTGCAGGAGTTCCTCAGGGCAGTGTCCTGGGCTCAACCATCTTCAGCTGCTTCATCAATGACCTTCCCTCAATCATAAGGTCAGAAATGGGGATGTTCGCTGATGTTTGCACAGTGTTCAGTTCCATTCGCAACCCCTCAGATAATGAAGCAGTCCGTGCCTGCATGCATCAAGACTTGAACAATATGCAGGCTTGGGCTGATAATGGCAAGTAACATTCGCGCCAGACAAGTGCCAGGCAATGACCATATCCAACAAGAGAGAGTCTAACGACCTCCCCTTGACATTCAACGGCATTACCATCGCCGAATCCAACACAATCAACATTCTGGGGATCACCATTGACCAGAAACTTAACTGGACCATCCACATAAATACTGTGGCTACAAGAGCAGGTCAGAGGCTGGGTATTCTGCGGCGAGTGAATGATCTCCTCACTCACCAAAGCCATCTACAAGGCACAAGTCAGTTGTGTGATGGAATACTCTCCACTTGCCTGGATGAATGCAGCTCCAACAACACTCAAGAAGCTCGACACCATCCAGGACAAAGCAGGCCGCTTGAGTGGCACCCTATCCACCACCCTAAACATTCACCCCCTTCAACACCGGCGCACTGTGGCTGCAGTGTGTACCATCCACAGGATGCACTGCAGCAACTCGCCAAGGCTTCTTCGAAAGCACCTCCCAAATCCGCGACCTCTACCACCTAGAAGGACAAGGGCAGCAGGTACATGGGAACAACACCACCTGCACGTCCCCCTCCAAGTCACACATCATCGCGACTTGGAAATATATCGCCGTTCCTTCATCGTCTCCGGGTCAAAAGCCTGGAACTCCCTTCCTAACAGCACTGTGGGAGAACCTTCACCACACGGACTGCAGCGATTCAAGAAGGCGGCTCACCACCACCTTCTCGAGGGCAATTAGGGATGGGCAATAAATGCCGGCCGCGCCAGCGACGCCCACATCCCATGAACGAATAAAAAAAATGTTACAGTTGCATAAACTCTGCTGAGACCACATTTAGAGTACTGCATTCAGTTCTGGACACCACGCCTGAGGGAGGATATATTGGCTTTGGCGGGGGTGCAGTGCAGATTCACCAGAATTGACCAGAATGATACCTGGGCTAAAATATTTAAAATATGCGGACAGGTTGCGTGGACAAAGTTTGTATTTCCTTGTGTATAGAAGATTAAGTGATGATGTAATCGAGTTGTTGAAGGTGATTAAATGAGCCAATGGTGTGTGTGTGTGAGCTGTGAGACAGCTTGAAATCCCAATCCTCTCCACCACTGGGGACTGAGTCTTCCAACAGACAGGGATTTTCACTCGTGCAAGTTTCATCCACATTTTCTGCTCTTCATTTCTCCGACCTGCTTGTTGCGTCTTTCCCTTCAATTCAGGACTTACAGGAAAAACTCGATTCTGCCGTCAATCTTCGGGTCACATGGTGAGATTTCAAATAATTGAAATCGACCCTTATCAATCCCAATATCGTCACCTACACGTTTGACGAATGCAAAGCGGCTTCTATCGCGGTTTGGCTGCACAACTGGTTCAAAGATACTGTCGGTAATTGGAGGGTCTTTCAAGTCATGACACGAACATAACAGTTCGCACTGCCGTTTTCCGCAAGACGCTTCAGATTCATGTGGAATGATTTCGGTCTGGCGTTTAAATCCGTTCCCTCTTCACAAATCCACCTTTGAACCCGGGACTTTTAGTATTTTTGATAACCGATACCAAACTGGTTTGTCCTGTACTGTACATTACTTTTTAAATATTACAGATAAGCGGAGCACTTGAGCTGTCACAGCTGTGACTTTGACATTTCTCCCTCTCCTCTCGATCTCCCCGGCAACTGCCACTAACCACAATCTTCTGTTACACTTTTGCATCAGAAAGTTCCGAGCTTCGGTTTCCAAATGAAATAACGCCCATCTCTTCAATCAATGACAGCCCAGAGAGAGTTTCTCAGTTTCAGATCCCAATTTCCCCAAATCCTCAAAGTAGCATGAACATAATTGTCGTTAAGTTAATAATAATAATATAATTAAAAGTTCTTATCGTCTGGGGTTTTGTTTCAGATGCCACGGCTTTTAAATGTCGCTGCGGATGTTAAACGAATCGCCTCTTGGTTGGAGGCTTCTGTGTGGGAAAGATCAGGAAGCGATAATTGAGAGACCGAGGATGAAGCTGTTTGATGGGAGCACTGGTGACACAGACCGTGCGCGGCTCCAGTGGCGCAATCGGTCAGCGCGCGTTATTTCTACAATAATTCTCCGCTCGAGAAATGCTGGGGTTGTGAACTCCAGCGCCATCAAAAGTAGTTGAACCTTCTCAACATTTTGACTGGAGTTCAAGGTAAAACCGGTTCCATAACGCATCGACTTCTTCATGTCCCCATGTGGGCACTGAGGCACCTCTGGCCTCCCATCTTGCAATAGCAGGTGAGAGTTTATTTGTTTCTTGGAGGGAGAGAGGGCGATTGGTGATAGTTGAAATGGTAAAGCGGCTGGCACGAGATCTTTAAATCCAAAGAACCAAAAACACAATTCTTCTTTCCGTGAAGCAGGTATTGATCGGTTTGAAGTGTCGTGTAGGGAATATTCGGGAGGCAAATCTGCTGCCTGGTGTCACGGTGTGACGGGTGAAATTATTCAGCTTTCAATTGTTGATCGGCTGAAATGTCGAGAGGCCTTTTCCAGCTCCCGTGTGGAACAAGTTTAGCTTTTGAGCCATTTTGTGAAGTGTTTTTTTTAATTGGTGCTAACGAATGACAAGACAATTTGTACAAACAAGAAGAATTGCAAAATCACGAGTTCACTGTCCATGTTTCTGACATCATGTTCAAAAGAAACAAGGATTCTCCTCAACACGTTGCTGAAAATTCGATAGAAGGGATATTCCCCCGAATTCGGCTTCGACAGGGATAATTCAGAGTCCCACCATGAATCTCTATGATGGAAACTAGTTTAGCGGGGCGCCTGGATAGCTCAGTCGGTAGAGCATCAGACTTTTAAAACAGGTTGTGATCTGAGGGTCCAGGGTTCAAGTCCCTGTTCAGGCTAATAATTTTAAAACAGCTGGCAAGTTCTGCTTTTCCAGCGGACCAAAATCAGCGAAAGGAGCAAGAGTTGGCCAGACAGTCCCTCGAGCCTGCTCGGCCATTTGATAACGTCATCGCTGATCTTCGACCTCAACTCTCCTTCCCCGGCCTATCCCCATATCCCTTAATTTCCTTAGTGTCCAAAAATCTATCTATCACTGTTTTGAATCTATCCAATGGCTCAGCATCCACAGCCCTCTGGGGTAGAGAGTTCCAATGGTTCACAACCCTCTCAGTGAAGAAATTGTTCCTCATCTCTGTCCGAAATGGCCGGCCCCTTATCTAGAGATTATAACCATTAGTTCCAGACTCTCCAGCTAGGGGAAACAGCTTCCAAGGATTTAACCTGTCAAGCCCTCGAAAAATTTAACATGTTTCAATTGGATCATCTCATTATTGCAAACTGCAGAGAATATCGGCCCATTCTACTCAATCTCTCCTCACAGGACGACCTTGTCATCCCAGGAATCAATCCAGTGAACCTTTGTTACACCCACGCTCAGGCTAGTGTATCGTTCCGCAGGTAAGGAGATCAAAACTGTACACAGTACTCCAGATGCGGTCCCACCAAAGCCCTATATAATTACAGCAAGGCTTCCTTATCTTTGTAATCCAACCACCTCACAATAAAAGCCAACATACCATTTGCTTTCCTAATTGCTTGCTGCATCTGCATGTTAACTTTCTGTGATCCATGTCCAAGCACACAAAAATCCCTCTGAATCAACATTTCTTAATCTCTCACCTTTTAAAATGTATTCTGCTTTTCTATTCTTCCTACCAAAGTCAATAACCTCACATTTCCCCAATTTATACTTCATTTGCCAACTTCTAGCCCACTCGCTTAACCTGTCTGTATCACTTTGCATCCTCTTTGCGTCCTCCTCACAGCTTACTTTCCCACCTAGTTTTGTATCGTCAGCAAACTTGGATACATTACACTCGGTCCCTTCATCTAAGTCATTCATATAGATTGTAAATAGCTGAGGCCCAAGCACTGATCTTCACGGCACCCCACCAGTTACAACCTGCCAACCCGAAAATGACCTCTTTATTCCGACTTTCTGTTTTCTGTACGTCAACAAATCCCCAAACCCTTTCATAAACCCATGCTGACTCTGTCCAATCCCGTTAATGCCTTCCAAGTTTTCTGTTATCACATCCTTTATAATGGACTCCAGCATTTTCCCCACTACTGATGTTAGGCTAACTGGTCGGTAGTTCCCTGTTTTTTTCTCTCCCTCCTTTTTTAAATAGTGGGGTTACATTTACCACCCTCCAATCTGGAGGAACTGTTCCAGAGTCTATCGAATTTTGGAAGATGACCACCAAAGCATCCATTATTTCCAAGGCCACTTCCTTTAGTACTCTGGGATGTAGATTATCAGGCTCTGGGGATTTGTCAGCTTTCAGCCCCATTAATTTCCCAAGCACTATTTTTTTTTACTAATACTGATTTCCTTCATTTTCTCCCTCTCACTAGACCTTTGGTACCCTAACATTTCCGGGAGGTTATTTGTGTCCTCCTTTGTGAAGACAGAACTAAAGTACCTGCTATCTACACCCTCAAAACCTCTAATAGAGTTGCCATACACAATTTCCCTTTCATAAAACCGTGTTGCATGTGCCTAACCATATTATGATTTTCTAAGTGCCCTCTTACCAAGTCCCTAGTAATAAATTCTCGCAATTTCCCTACTACTATTTTCAGGCCAAATGGCCTGTATTTCCCTGTTTTCTCTCTCCCTCCTTTCTTGACTAGCGGGGTTACATTTGGTACCTTCCAATCCATGGGGACCTTTCTAGAATCATGGGAACTCTGGAAGATAAAACCAACTTTCTCTGCAGCCAAATCTTTTAAAACCCTAGGATGTCGGCCATCAGGGCCAATGAATTTGTCAGCTTTTAGTCCCATTAATTTATCCGGTACTTTTTCATTACTAATATTAATTGCTTTAGGTTCCTCACTCTCATTTGAACCTTGGTTCCCCAATAGTTCCGGTATGATTTTTGTGTCATCGACTGTGACGACAGATACCAAATACTTGTTTACATCTCTGCCATTCCTTATTCTCCATTATAAATTCTCCAGTCTCTGCCTCCAAGGGACCCATGTTTACTTTCGCTAATCTCTTACTTTAAAACACTCTTGTAGAAGCTCTAACAATCCATTTTTATAATTCTTGCTGGTTTACCCTCATTCTATTTTCTCCCATTTTAGCAATTTCTTGGTCATCCTTTGCTGATTTCCAAAACCCTCCTAATCCTCAGGCTTACTACTCATTTTGGCAACACTGTGAGCCTCTTTTAACCGAATTCTATCATTAATTTCTCCAGTTAACCAAGGTTGCACCACTTCTCCGGTGGAGTTTTTAATCCTCAAACGAATGTAATTTTGTTGAGGAATAATGAATTATTCCTTTAAATGTTCGCCATTGCTTATCTACCATCATATTTTTAATCTAATGTCCCAAACTCCTAAGCCAACTCACCTCTAATAACAACGTTATTGGTTTTGATTAAATTTTAAGACCCTAGTATCGGACTTAACGACATCACTCTCAAACTCAATATGAAATTCTATCATATTATGATCATTCTTCGCCAGAGGATCATTTACAATAAGATTTCTAATTAATCCTGTCTCATTATACAATACTAGATCTAAAATAGCCCGTTCCCTTGTTGGTTCCTCAACATATTGATCCATAAAACTGGCTCGAATGCATTCCATCAACATAAAACAGCTTATCTTGAGTTGCTAACATGATGTCAACACGATGGGATGACGTTTGACTAGAAGACACGGCCAGATCTGCCAGGTGAATTAGATGTTTGCTGCAAACACTGAGAATTAATGAAACCAAGACTTCCCTGCAGAGCAAGGAGTTGGAAAGAAAGATGCTGGGCATTGAGAGGCGAAGGATTTTGTCTGTTGCAGGATGAATGGACAAAAGGATCTCAACTCCCTGCTTCTTTTCTACACTGATAAATCTAGACCAAAATATCATCTCCGTGCTTCTTTCAGATAATGAATGTCTGAATGCTCAAGAGATCACTGATCCAAGCCAATTATCTCCTCTCGCACTCTCCTTCCAACCTTGCACACGTTGCTTAGCTTTGAAATTGTTCATTTTTTCACACTGGGATTCAACTTGAAGAAAGCGATGCTGTGATCAGCTGGTGTTGTTCAGGAAATGGAGAGCAAAAAGATCCATCAAAGGCTAATGATAACAGTGACTGTTCGAACACTGTGAGCTACAGTTAAAGATTGGCAACCTTTAAAGTGTCAGGCAGCAGATCTTTTCCAAATCATGACAGAAATGGCAAGAAAACTTCATGCAGACTTTGATGAGCGGCACGACTTTCGAACAGGAGGCATTTTACAGAAGGCAAGAAAGTGCATTGTGTATCGCTCTTATGGGTTGTAAAATTGAAGAATGATGGGCTGCTGGCTGTTCAGGCAGGAGCGGGGAAATTGCTCATGTTGATCAGGAGCGAGCTTTGTGATCAGTCGGGGGAATTTGGTTGGTGCTATTTTGAACAACACCAGGAAAGTCAAGTTCCCTGATCGGGAATCAAACATGGTGGCGCGGCGGTGAGAGCACCGAGTCCTCAGCACTAGACCACCACCGAATCCGCTGCAATTTTCATTCAAGCAAGCAGACCAACGCTGCCTTTCCGACTTGTACCTTTGAAACTCACGTCACTTTCGTCCCAGACAAGTTGCTCGCACAAAATGGAATTTGCTGTTAAAACATGAAAGACTTGTTCAGACAACGACAGCACCAAGTGCGGGTCGGCAGGGACATGAAATGGACAGTGAGGGGAAATATTACCACAAGCTGCTGGTGTAACTGTTTCCATTTCCAAAACGCACGCACCGAATCAGTGCAGCTCCTTGGAAAGGTGCAAGGCAACGCAGGGCTGTCATGTCTCACTTGAAGCAATTGACACACACAAGATTCTGCCATCACGAGCCATCTCCTTCTGTTTCTGTCATTACTTTATCTCCAGCTTCCTCTGCTCCTCCAGATGCCGGTGCATTAGATGTTCAAAGCAAATACTGCGACTTAACGAGAAAAAAACCTTAACTGGAAAGCAGGAAAGGGGGAGAATGATGTTGGGTGTTGAGAGACGATGGATTTTGCAGACACCAGGATAAATAGACACAACGGCCTCATCTCCCTGCATCTTCGGATACTGAATATCTTAATGCAAAGAGATGTTCTCACTGCCCCAGGCCCATTATCTCCAGTCGCATCTCCCACCAATCTTGCCTATGTTGCTTCCCTGTGAAATTGTGCAATTTTTCACACTGGGATTCCATTTGATGAAAACATTGCTGTGATCAGCTAGTGTTGTTAAGGAGATGGAGCACAAGGAGATACATAAAAACCTAATGATATCACTGCCTCTTCGGACAGCGTGAGCTACAGTTAAAGCTGTGCAATATTTAAAGTGTCAGGCAGCAGGTCTTTTCCAAATCTTGACACAAATGGCAAGAAAACTTCACGCAGACTTTGATCAGCGTCATGACTTTAAAAAAGCCGGCATTTTATACAGGCATTCCACACTCTGGACCTTGACCCTTCCCCTGGGATTCTCACTATGAACCGGTGGGATTTGTTTTGAGAAAAGATGTCCCAGCTCTCCACCTTAAAAGGGACACGGACAGGACCAGATGGGCTGAATGGCACTGGTTTAAGACATCACTGCAGTGCCTAGAAACCCTGCTCAGTAAGGTCTGTGAGTGTTGGATGGGACAGTGTAGAGGGTGTGGAGAGAGCTTTACTCTGTATCTAACCCGCGCTGTCCCTGCCTTGGGAGAGTTTGATGCGACAGTGTAGAGGGAGCATTACTCTGTGTCTAACCTGTGCTGTCGTTATCCTGGGTGTGTTTGATAGGGCAGTGATGAGGGAGCTTTACTCTGTATCTTACCCGTGCTGTACCTGCCCCAGGAGTGTTTGATGGGACAAAGTAGAGGGAGCTTTATTTTGTATCTAACCCGTGCTGTACTTGCCCTATGAGGGTTTTGTGGTACAGTATATGTAACCCCTGCTGTACCTGCCCTCGGAGTGTTTAATGGCAAAGTAGGCAAAGTAGAGAGGATCTCAACTTTGTATCTAACTAGTGCTGTACCTGTCCTGGGAGGGTTTGATGGTACAGTGTAGAGGGAGCTTTACTCTGTATGTAACCCGTGCTGTACCTGTCCTGGGAGTGTTTGATGGTACAGTGTAGAGGATCTTTAGTCTGTATCCAACCCATGCTGTACCTGAGTGGAGAGTGTTGACACTGGGTGCTCACCTCGATGAGAACAACATTTAACCAGAAGATGATAAGATAAACCCATCTGCTCCTCGCCTGTACACAGACATTAGGAGACATTGAGTGTCCCTAACACATTTAGACAATGCCCATAATCAAATTTTGAACACTACCCTGAGATCTCCCCTTACCGTTCTTTGATCTATGAAAAGAGTCCCAGTTTCTCCAGTCTCTCCTCATAACTAAAGTCTCTCGTCACTGGTATTTCACATTTCAGTGAATCTCTTCTGCACTCTCTCCATGGCCTTGACATTTTCCCGAGTGTAAGATCCCCAAAACTTGACACAATATTCTAACCGCAGCCTAACCAATAACTTGTACAGGTTTACATGGCCTCTGTCCTTTTGTGCTCTATACCCCTATTTGTAAAACCGAGGATCACATGAATTTTTTCAACCACTTGATCAACTTGACCTCCCACTTTTAAAGGTTTGTGTATCTGAACACTTTGCAGGCTTTAGAAATATTAACATAACATGGCTAAAATACATTGACATTAAATGTCTGATATAATGTGTATTATGGGAAAGAGAAGTTTAATCTGAGTTAGAAACTCAAACAGGCGCTTGACTGCAGGCAGGTCGCCATGGAAACACTAATCAGCCATTCCATTCCACAGAATCGGCTGGTTGGAATCTCGAATCCGATAAGGGGAAGGAACAGGACTTTTTCTGTTATTAACCATAATGTAAACCTAAACCAGAGTGAGCAATATAGTAGATCAGATTGTAATGTGTGATGATTATTTAATGAATATAAAATTTTATCTCCTGATGTCAAGCAGCATACAGGGTAAGATAAGGCAGAAAAGGAAAGCTCATGTCAGACACCGAGAGCTCAATAATACAGAAAGCCTAGAGGAGTATAAAAAGTGCAGGGGTGAAATTAAAAAGGAAATTAGGAAACCAAAGAGAGGGAATCAAAAAATATTGGCAAATTAAATCAAGGAAAATCCAAAGATGTTTAATAAATACATTAAGAACAAGAGGATAATGAAGGGAAGAGTAGGGACTTTTAGAGACCAAGAAAGGAACCGAAGTGTGGAGGCGGATGATGTAGGTATGGTTCTTAATGAACACTTTGCTTCCGTCTTCACAAAAGAGAGGGATGGTGCAGACGTTGTAGTTTAGGAGAAGGAGTGTGAAATATTGGATGCGATAAACTTAGTGAGAGAAGCAGCATTGAGGGGTTCAGCATCTTTGAAAGTAGATAAATCATCAGAGAGGGATGAAATGTATCGCAGAGTGTTATAAGAAGCAAGGGAGGAAATAACGGAGGCTCTAACCATCATTTTCCAATTCTGAGTGGATACAGGCGTGGTGCTGGAGGATTGGATGACTGCTAATGTTGTACTATTGTTTAAAAAGAGACCGAGGGACAGATCGAGTAATTACAGGCCAGTCAGTCTAACTTCGTTGGTGGGCAAGTTTAAGAATCAATTCTGAGGGACAGGATAAACCATCACTTAGAAAGGCACGGAGTAATCAAGGACAGTCAGCGTGGATTTGTTGTGGGAAGGTCGTGTCTGACTAACTTGATTGAATTTTTTGAGGAGGTAACAAGGAGAGTCGATGAGGGTAATGTATTTGATGTAGTCTACATGGATTTTAGCAAGAGTTTTGACAAGATTGCACATGGCAGACTGGTCAAAAAAGTACAATCTCATGGGATCCAAGGCAAAGTTGCAAGTTGGATCCAAAATTGGCTCAGTGGCAGGAAGAAAAGGGTGATGATCGACTGGTGTTTTTATGACTGGAAGGCTGTTTCCAGTGGGGTTCCGCAGAGCTCAGTACTCGGTCCCTTGCTTTTTGTGATGTTTATTAATGATTTGGACTTAAATTTAGGGGGCTTGATCAAGAAGTTTGCAGATGATACAAAATTGGCCGGATGGTTGATAGTGAGGAGGAAAGTGAAGGAAGATATCAATGGACTGGTCAGGGAGGCGGAAAAGTGGTAAATGGAATTCAATCCGGAGAAGTGTGAGGTAATGAATTTGGGGCCGGCAAATAAGGCAAGGGAGCACAAATAAATGGGAGGATACTGAACGGTGTAGAAGACGTGAGGGACCTTGGAATGCATGTGCACAGATCCCTGAAGGTAGCATGACAGGTCGATATGGTGGTTGAGAAGGCATGTGGAATACGTTCCTTTATTAGCCACGCCAGAGAATATAAGACCAGGGAGGTTATGCTGGAACTGTATTAAACAATGTTTAGTCCACAACTTGAGTACTGTGTAGAGTTCTGGTCACCACAATACAGGAAGGGTTTAATTTCACTGGAGAGGGTACAGGGGAGATTTACGAGGAGGTTGCCAGGACTGGATAATTTTAGCTATGAAGAAAGATTTATAGGCTGCGATTGTTCTCTTTGAAACAGAGGAGGCTGAGGAGTGATTTAATTGAGGTGTACAAATTTATGTATGGCCGAGATAGAGTGGATAAGAAGGACTGCTTTCCCTTAGCAGAGAGGTCAGTAAACAAGGGGCAGGGCATAGATTTAAAGTGATTGGTAGAAGGATTATTGAGGACCTGATGAAAACATTTTTCACCCAGAGGGTGGTTGGTGTCTGGAAGTCACTGCCTGAAAGGGTGGTCGAGGCAGGAATCCTCAACTCATTTAAAAGGTACCCGGATATGCACCTGACGTGCCGTGACCGACAAGGTTATGGACCAAGTGCTGGAAAGTGGGATTCGGCTGGGTGGCTCATTTTCGGCTGGCGCAGACACGTAAGGCCAAATGGCCTCGTTCTGTGCCATAAATTCTCTATGATTCTATGATTCTAATTAACAGTAAACAGGGTAGTTTAGGGTTCATGAGAACACGACTGAAGAAAAGTAACTGCTGGGAACCAAGCAATGTGTCCTTGTAAACCACAGATTAGGGAAGTTCCAGCTTCACTGACAGACATGGATCACAACAGGGTGTAAAAGTGAGGGGCTACTGATGTAAGGGGCAGTTTGGACTGGAGACACCGGAGATCAAGCTCAGGGCGTCCGTGGTTCCATCCAGAGGACTGATCTCGTCTCCACGGGGGATTTGCATGTTTTCTCTGGTATGGTCGAGGGAAGAGAGTTTGCTCATATATTTCTTAATGAGGCTTTAATGTTGCTGACTCTCAGACTTGTTAATTAATAAGACAATGCATTAGTTTGAACCTTCCACCCTCAGTCTCCCCGCTCCTCTACTTTTAAACTTTGACCATTTAGTGCACATTTCATCTCATTTTTCTTCCTCTCAAAACGCATAACGTCACATTTCTCTGCATTACATTCCACCTGGCCCATTCACTATCCCGTGGACGTCACAATGAAGTCACTGACACTCCTTCACAGTTGCCTCAATTTTGGCGTCATCTAGAAATTGTCACCTTGTGTCCCACATACCCAAGCTCAGAACATTCTCTATATTGAGAAGAGCAATGGTCCCAAAACTAACCCTGGGGGACAGCACTGTTTACATCCCACCAGTCTGAAGAACATCCATTAACCACTACTCTCTGTTTTCTGTCCTTTACACAACTTCCGATCCAAATTGCCTCATTCCCTTTAATACGGTAAGTATTAATTTTATCAACAAGCCTCCTGTCCGTCATCTCACCAAACACCCTTTCGCAATCAATGGGCACAACATTCACTGCATTTCCTTCATCAGCAGACTTGAGTGATCTCAAATGATCCATGTTGGCTGTTCTTAATTAATGTGTTTTTCTAACAAATGTTGAAATGTTTGCTCCACCTCATCTGGTTTCATCTGTTTCAAGACGCAACAGAAAGGTCGAGTTGTCTCCTGGAGTTTAAGATAAATTAGGTTTTAAAAATTATGTTTCAGACAATGAGGGACGTCTGGGCTGAGACCGCCCATTCGGTGCCGCAACTCCCACCCCTCACACACTCCGATTGGTTGGAGGATCAACTCACCCCTCACCCCTCCAGTCAATTTCCGCTCCTCCTTTTGGTCTGGAACTCTCCTTAATCACCAGGGCGGGATTAGTGTTGAGACTGACATCCTCAGGTGCAGTTCGAAAATAAACATTAATTGAACCCGTCAGTTGCAACATTTAATAACACGAAATTAATAAAAGTTACCTTAAAAAATATTTTCTGGAGTTCACCAAAGTGGTGGTGCGTCTACACTGTGTGTTTGTGCCGGTTTAAATGGCACAAAGAGCTGGGGTTTCAGTTTATTTTATTATTCTTGATCCATACGCGCTCTCTCTGCATCCAATGTCTTTGCTTTTCGGCCTGATATTAAGATCATTAATGGCGGCTGCATCACCCAGCATGCAGCGCGTTGCAGATTGTGCCCTATCTGAATCAGTGGAGCACAGTGCGCAGGCGCAGTCTGACTCATTATCGGGCAGTGTGTCCTGAGCATGCGCGGCCAGTGGAGGCTGCGGGAGGAGCGCGTTCGGTGCAGGTGAGAGGATCGGAGCAAGAGGATCAATAAACCCCGGGGCCCGGGTCCGGGCTCAGGCCCAGGCTCAGGCTTCACAAACCCCGAGTGCGGCCCCAGACCCGAATATAAAACAGTGAACATTATCCCCCCTCACTACCCGCCGGTTTCCGGTTTCTCCCGTTTCGCTCCGGACCAACTCTCAACAAAAGGCCGCGGCCCCGCGCATGCGCGGTGTAAACTGGGACTTCTCAGGGAGCGTCTGTAAATGAAGGAGAAATGGTGATCGGTCAGGGAGCGTCTGTAAATGAAGGAGAAATGGTGATCGGTCAGGGAATATCTGTAAATGAAGGAGAAATGGTGATCGGTCAGGGAGCGTCTGTAAATGAAGGAGAAATGGTGATCGGTCACGGAGCGTCTGTCAATGAAGGAGAAATCGTGATCGGTCAGGGAGTGTCTGTAAATGAAGGAGAAATGGTAATCGGTCAGGGAGGGTCTGTAAATGAAGGAGAAATGGTATTCGGTCAGGGAGCGTCTGTAAATGAAGGAGAAATCGTGATCGATAAGGGAACATATGCAAATGAGGGGGAAATTGTGATCGGTCAACGAGCGTTTGTAAATGAAGGAGAAATGGTGATCAGTCAGGGGGAGTCTGTAAATGAAGGAGAAATGGTGATCAGTCAGGGGGAGTCTGTAAATGAAGCAGAAATGGTGATCATTCAGGGAGCATCGGTAAATGAAGGTGAAATGGTGATCAGTCAGGGGGAGTCTGTAAATGAAGGAGAAATGGTGATCAGTCAGGGGGAGTCTGTAAATGAAGGAGAAATGGTGATCAGTCAGGGGGAGTCTGTAAATGAAGGAGAAATGGTGATCAGTCAGGGGGAGTCTATAAATGAAGGAGAAATGGTGATCAGTCAGGGAGCATCGGTAAATGAAGGAGAAATGGTGATCTCTTTTTCTTTCGTCATCCAGGGAGCTCTAGCTTTGGATGCTATTCCTTTCCTCCTCGTGGGAATCTGTCTACTCTCGACCAAACCCACTCCTCCTCGAAGGCCTCCCATTGTTCAATTACTGTTTTGTTGCCAATTTTTGATACCAATTCACCTGGACAAGATCCCATTTTAACTCATGAAATTAGCCCTCCTCCAGTTAAGAATTTTCACATTTGACTGTCCCTTGTCCTTTTCCATAACTGTTCTAAACCGAATGAGATTATGATCACTGCTGCCCCACTGAAACATGATCCACCTGCCCCACTTCATTCTCCACATCGAGCCCACTGCTGTACTCGCATTCACTCTCTCACATTCACTCTCTCACATTCACTCTCTCACATTCACTCTCTCACATTCACTCTCTCACATTCACTCTCTCACAGTCACTCTCTCACACTCACTCTCTCACACTCACTATCTCACACTCACTCTCTCACATTCACTCTCTCACATTCACTCTCTCACATTCACTCTCTCACCCTTTCACTCATGGTTTAGTACCACTGAAAGATGATTTGATGGGTTTGGATTTCAGCACAGCGAGGAGGGAGAGTGTGTGGGACGGGGATTTACAGCTTTGAGGAATAAGAGAGGAAAGAATGTTCCATAGAACGACGAGTTATGTGATCTGAATTTTTATCCTGTACTTACAGTGATAACTTTTATAATCTCCTTTCACAGGTTATTAGAAGTGGAGGATTTGCAGACAGGAAACTCAAACCAAAGACCACGTCAAGATCTGACAGAGTCACTCGATTCATCAGGACCTGAATATCATCGGCCTTTGAATGTGGAAGGAGAAATGTTTGTCTGTTCTATCTCTGGGAGAAGATTTCAAACATCAGTGTGAGTGGAAAAGCACCAAGACACACACACCCGAGTGAGAGTGTTCCAGTGCACTGACTGTGGAAAGAGCTTTAACCAGTTACATAGCCTGAAAAAACATCACACCATTCACAGCGGGGAGAAACTGTATACGTGTTGTGTGTGTGGACGAGGCTTCAACTGATCGTCCAACCTGGAGAGACACAAGGACACCCGGACCACGGAGAAACCGTGGAAATGTGGGGACTGTGGGAAGGGATTCAATTACCCTTCACTGCTGGAAATTCATCGACGCAATAACACTGGGGAGAGGCCGTTCACCTGTTCCGTGTGTGGGAAGGGATTCACTCAGTCAGACAGCCTCCTGATGCACCAGCGATTTCACTCTGATAAGCGACCTTTTAAATGTTCGGACTGTGAGAAGAGGTTTAAAAGCAAAAGTAATCTGCTGACACACCAACGCATTCACACTGGGGAGAGACCGTTCATCTGCACCGTGTGTGGAAAGGGATTCACTCGGTCATCTCAGCTTCTATCACACCAGCGAGTTCACACTGGGGACAGCCCATTCACCTGCTCCGTGAGTAAGAATAGATTCACTCAGTCATCACACCTTCTGCAACACCAGCGAGTTCACACTGATGAGAGACCTTTCAAATGTTCTGACTGTGAGAAGAGGTTTAAAAGCAAAAGTCATCTGCTGACACACCAACGCGCTCACACTGGGGAGAGGCCGTTCACCTGCTCCGTGTGTGGGAAGAGATTCACTCGGTCATCCATCCTGCTGGCACACCAGCGAGTTCACACTGGGGAGAGGCCGTTCTGCTGCTCCGTGTGTGGGAAGGGATTCACTCATTCATCATACCTTGTGCAACACCAGCAAGTTCACACTGATGAGAGACCTTTTAAATGTTCTGACTGTGGGAAGAGATTTAAAATCAGAAACGAACTACTGAGACACCAAAGAACTCACACTGGGGAGAGGCCGTTCACCTGCTCCGTGTGTGGGAAGGGATTTACTTGGTCATCCACCCTTCTGAGACACCAGCGAGTTCACACTGATGAGAGACCTTTTAAATGTTCTGACTGTGAGAAGAGGTTTAAAAGCAAAAGGAATCTGCTGTCGCACCAACGCACTCACACTGGGGAGAGGCCGTTCACCTGCTCCGTGTGTGGGAAGGGATTCACTCGGTCATCCACTCTGCTGACACACCAGCGAGTTCACACTGGGGAGAGGCCGTTCATCTGCTCTGTGTGTACGAAGAGATTCACTCATTCATCACACCTTCTGTCACACCAGCAAGTTCACACTGATGAGAGACCTTTTAAATGTCCTGACTGTGAGAAGAGGTTTAAAATCAGAAACGAAATGGTGAGACACCAACGCAGTCACACAGGGGAGAGGCCGTTCACCTGCACCTTGTGTGAGAAGAGATTCACTCGGTCATCCAACCTTCTGTCACACCAGCGAGTTCACTCCGATGAGAGACCTTTTAAATGTTCTGAGTGTGAGAAGAGATTTAAAAGCAAAATTTATCTGCTGACACACCAGCGCACTCACACTGGGGAGCGGCCGTTCACCTGCTCCGTGTGTGGGAAGGGATTCACTCGGTCATCCACCCTGCTGAGACACCAGCGAGTTCACACTGATGAAAGACCTTTAAATGTTCTGACTTTGGGAAGAGATTTAAAATCAGAAACGAACTGCTGAGACATCAACACATGCCCATTGGGGAGAGACCGTTCACCTGCTCCGTGTGTGGGAAGGGATTCACTCGATCATCCCACCTTCTGAAACATTAACTTGTTCACACTATTGAGTGACCTGTTAATGCACTGACTGTGAGAAGAGCTTTAAAAGCAGAAATGAACTGCTGACACATCAACACATGCCCATTGGGGAGAGACTGTTCACCTGCTCCGTGTGTGGGAAGGGATTCACTCAGTCATCACACGTGCTGAGACACCAGCGAGTTCACATTTGACTGCAGGGGTTGGATTCTGCTGTTAATCACATCCAGGACTGAACCATGTTCATTCTGACAGTTAGGGTTTGTTTCTTCTGATGTCAATAACCCCTATAACTGGGCTGGAGTTTAATATTCTGGATATCTATTAAATAAATCAGATTTGTTTTAAACACCTTGTTGTAGATTTTAGTCTTTCCCACCTGAGTGTTTAGCATCACCTGACTGGAGCTCAGAAAGGACAATCTGGGGGGAGCAGAACTTCAGCCTGGACACAGTCCTTCAGGGCCACACTGAGAGGGGCAAACGGCACTTTGGTCTTTCCTGTCTCTCTTCACTGACAGCAAAGTCACCGTGCGGAGTCCAGTCTAAAAATGACTGTGGTAATTATTCTATGAAGATTTAACCTGTTTGTGTGACAGTCCTGAGTCTACCATTTAAGGCAGGCGTTAACTCATTTAAAATAAACCCGTTAAAAATAAATGATTTAAAGTCTGCATCAAAATAGCAGTGGGAGGAGTTCACAGGAGCCTGTTAACTGCTGGTACAATTATACAACAGTCATTCGATCTCCAGATAAAGAAGGACCTGCAGTGTGTTTCCAGAATTCATGGTTTTATTGCTGTGTGCGTGTTAGACACCAGGATCACTAAAAATACACGACCCAGACCATCCACAGGGTGGGGGCGATCCCGACAGTTACTCTGGGATCACTCCCACTGCGGAACTCCACCTCTGACCCTGCTGAAGGTTGCAGGCTCAGGGAGTGGGGCCTCCAGGAGTGGACTGCAAGATAGCGGACAAATATATGCTGAGGTACCAGAGGAATCCTTACTAAGGAACCGTCTGGGGTTTTACTTGTCAGTGTGGGTCTAGCGGTGAATGATTCTTGACTCCCCGAACTGTCTTACAGTCAGATCAGGATGAATTCAGTTGACAGGAGAATTGGGACAAATATCACCCACAATCGAGGGAGACACAAGCAGCCATTAGAGAAGCTAAGAGATCTTTGAAAAGAAGATGGTGCACAAATGTGCTAATAATAGCAAACGCCTTTCCAGCTACGTCAGGATTCAGAAGACCATTAAAGATGGTTTAGGGCCACTGAAAGACAGTTCAGGGCAGATTCCCAGGCTATGGCAGAGCTGTTAAATGACTATTTCTCATCAGTCTACACTCCTGTAGATGATGCTCAGATTCCAGCTGTGGGATGTGCTGTCAACAATAACATCATAAATATTAAAATAGAAAGGGACGTGATCTTGGATAAAATATGAAATCTTAAAATAGGTTTAGCTCCAGGTCCAGATGATATTCACCCCCGGGTGTTTAAAGAGATGGGACGGGTGCTCTGTGAGCCCCTTGCCTGTATCCTCAACAGCTCAATAGAGTCAGCGATAGTCCCCTGAGATTAGAAGGTAGCTCACATAGTTCCAATTTTCATTATGGGGGACAAAATTGAACAGCAAAATTGAAGTCAATGGGAATCGGGGGAATACTCTCCAGTGGCTGGAGTCATACCTGGCACAAAGGAAGATGGTAGTGGTTGTTGGAGGCCAATCATCTCAGCCCCAGGACATTGCTGCAAGAGCTCCTGGGTCCAACCATCTTCAGCTGCTTCTTCAATGACCTTCCCTCCATCATAAGGTCAGGAATGGGGATGTTCACTGATGATTGCACAGGGTTCAGTTCCATTCCCAACCCCTCAGATAATGAAGCAGTCCGTGCCTGCATGCAGCAAGACCTGGTCAACATCCAGGCTTGGTCAGATAAGTGGCAAGCAACATTCGCGCCAGACAAGTGCCAGGCAATGACCATCTCCAACAAGAGAGAGTCTAACCATCTCCCCTTGACATTCAACGGCATTACCATCACCGAATCCCCCACCATCAACATCCTCGGGGTCACCATTGACCAGAAACTTAACTGGACCAGCCATATAAATACTGTGGCTACAAGAGCAGGTCAGAGGCTGGCTATTCTGCAGCAAGTGACTCACCTCCTGACTCCCCAAAGCCTTTCCACCATCTACAATGCACAAGTCAGGAGTATGATGGAATACTCTCCACTTGCCTGGATGAGTGCAGCTCCAACAACACTCAAGAAGCTCGACACCATCCAGGACAAAGCAGCCCGGTTGATTGGCATCCCATCCACCGAGCACCAATCACACATCCCACCACAAGATCTTTAATATCCCGTCTCATACCCGGCCACCATCTCATTTATCCGAATTTTTCCTCCATATCTTCCCATTTAGGGTGTCCGCCTGCTTTAGAGCCACAGATCCACTGCATTTCTGAATCGAATTGGGAACCTCTTGAAGTAAATCACTCTCCTCCTCACAGTTTATTATCCTCACTGTTCACTGCACTTTCAAGTTTGGAAATTGTGCCCTGTATACCCAGGTCCAAGTCATTAATATATATCAAGAAAAGCAGTGGTCCCAGCACCGACCCCTGGGGAAAACCACTGCCCACCTCCCTCCATTCCGAAAAACAACTGTTCAGCACGACTCTCTGTTTCCTGCTATTTAGCCAATTCTGTATCAATGCTGCTACTGCCCATTTTATTCCATGGGCTTTAATATTGATGACAAGCCTATTATGCGGCACTTTATCTAACGCCTTTTGAAAGTCCAAACACACCACATCAACTGCATTGCCCTCATCGACCCTCTCTGCTCCTTATCAAAAAACTCTATCAAGTTAGTTAAACACAATTTGCCTTTCACAAATCCGTGCTAGCTTTCCCGAATACTTGTCCAAGTTACTGCTAATTCTATCCCGGATTATCGTTGCTAGAACTTTCCCCACGACCGAGGTTAAACTGACTGGTCTGTGGATGCTGGGTTTTATCTTTCACCCTTTCTTGAACAAGGGTGTAACATTTGCAATTCTCCAGTCCTCTGGCATCACCCCCATATCTCAGGATGTTTGGAAGATTATGGCCAGTACCTCTGCAATTTCCACCGTTACTTCCCTCACTAACCGAGGATGCATCCCATCCGGACCAGGTGACGTTTCTACTTTAAGTACAGACAGCCTTTCAAGTACCTCCTCTTTATGAATTTTTAGCCAATCCAGTATCTCAACTACATCTTCCTTTACTGACATTCTGGCAGCATCTTCTTCCATGGTGAAGACAGATGGAAAGTATTTATTTAGTACCTCTGCCATGCTCACTGCCTCACAATGCTACTTCCTCACTATAATTGTGACTAGTGGTGCAATGGATAACGCATATGATTATGGATTAGAAAGCAAGAGGTTCGATTCCTACTTGGTTTGGGAATTTTTTTGCAAACTGTACATTATTTTATTGCTTTCAATACCTTGCAAACTGTCCAACTTGGTGGTGCTGCCTGGCTCCAGACCTGGTAAGTGCCTTCTTAGTGCAGCAAGCAGTGCATCAGTGTCATAATCTGAAGGTCCTGAATTCAATCTTCAGAGAAGGCATCAGGGATTATGAAGCTTTTTTTCCATCTCTCACCTCATCTTTCCATCTTTGCTGCAGAGCAAAATCAAGAACTTTTGCTGACTGCAGCTCATCAAAAGATGTTCTGCCCCTTGACCTCTCTGTACTCAAACACACAGTAAAGTTTAGGAAGTACATGGGCTATGGACTCGCTGACAACACTCTTCTTTCTGTATAATTGCATCAAGACAAACGGTGAGTGGAGAATATAATCAATGATCCCACTACTTCTCACATGCCAAGTGAGCGCTCTACCAGTTGAGCTAATTCCTCGTTTGCTGTTTGTAAATCGCCCTTCATCAGTTCCCGCCTCGCACTCGCCTCCAAGCTGCTCCTCGACCAGCAGAGAAATCTTGCCTTGGGTTGCCGCTCCCTGAATATATTAAATACTTTGCTCCAATCTGCAGTATCGAGCATCAACAAGTGAGGAACAGCAGAACGGGAAGCCACAGTAATCATGAATGATGCTGAGAAGAGCCCGAGCCTGCGGAAGGAAGATGAGGTCACCGGAAAGCAACAGCCGCCCGAGCTTGAGGGAGCAGCGTGAGCCCTGACTGACTAACTGATCGAAGACCTTTTTGCCTGAAATTGAGGGCGATTTGAAGTGTTGCTGCTCAAAGGCACTCCCTGCTGGTGAGCAGAGGGAAATGCTCGAGTGAAACAGCCTTGCTCGGGCACACACAGAAAGCTTTCAGGTTTTGAGAAAGGAAAAGTGGTGTCCTGTGACTCAGTGCCAACATGTTAATCTGGGAGGTGCCTGTAAAGTTCAGAGAGCGACCTTGAGGTAATTGCTGCTTATTCCAAAAGCACACTCACTCCTTCGAGCCGGAATTGAACCAGCGACCTAAGGATGACTTTACTTTGGTTTAATTCACTACAGTCCTCCGCTCTACCAGCTGAGCTATCGAAGGGAAGTGATAGAAAGGATTGTCTTTGGTGATTATTCACCGTGCGCCTGTTGACATGTTCAGACTCGTGGAGTCCGGTGCTGATCGAAGACTTCTTTTGCCTGAAAGCGAGAGCTGAGTGTTTTGAAGTATTGCTGCTCAAAAGCACTCCCTGCTGGTGAGCAGAGGCAAAACAGCCTTGTTTGGGCAGACACAGAAAGTTCTGAAGTTTGAGAAAGGAAAAGAGGCGTCCTGTGCCTTCATGGCAACATGTTAATCTGTAAGTTGCCTGTAAAGTTAAGAGAGTGACCTTGAACTAAGTGCTGCTTATTGCAAAATCACCCGTACTCCTTCGAGCAGGAGTTGAACAAATGACATAAGGATGACTTTATCTTATTTTCCGCGACAGTCTTGTCACTCGACCAGCTGAGGTATCGAAGGGAAGCGGCAAAATGTTTCACTTTGGTGATTGTTCACCGTGCACCTTTGACACACCCGGACTCGTGGATTCCAGTGCTCATGACTGAGGCTGACTCGGTACCTGCTCATACCGCAGTGCTGTGGGAGTGTGAGCTGCTCCGTGTTCTCCACAGCCTGGGCCAGTGACACAATGAATAATGGGACTGATTATTGATCTGGAGATTGTGGGTTCAAGTTTACGGAGGGTGTAAAGTGGACGGCCGGGCCTGGAGAGCATTGGAATAGTCGAGTCTAGGGATAAGCAAAGGCTAAGATGAGAGTTTCAGCAGCAGAACTTCATTCTGGCAGTTTGGATTTGTTTCTGCTGATGTTAATAACCGCGATAACTGGGCTGAAATTCAATATTCTGGATCTATGTCAAATAAATCAACTTTGTTTCAAACAGAATGGGTCAATTACTTGATGAATTCAAGATAAGAGACTAATTGATGTCCTAATTACCGATTATTATGCCTTTTCTCCTTTCTCACTTCAGATTATTTCAGTTC
This sequence comes from Heptranchias perlo, assembly GCF_035084215.1. Lineage (NCBI taxonomy): Eukaryota > Metazoa > Chordata > Chondrichthyes > Hexanchiformes > Hexanchidae > Heptranchias > Heptranchias perlo. The sequence continues at coordinate 2,500,434 of NC_090344.1, read as the reverse complement.
TCATATCTTCAATTACTCTCATGGCCAAGTCCCTGCTGCCCAGACCTTCCTGAGTGCCTCTCCCAGCCTTGGGATCCAGGGAAGGTATCGGTAATGTACCCGGGATCACTAAACACAAAACCCAGTCTGTGAATCACTTTCAGCTACTGGATTTATCGTGTGTCCCACAGCATCTCTCTCACCTTCAATGTGTGAATAGAGCATCAGGCCTGGAAATCTCGTCTTCAATTTAAATCCACTCAGCAAATGTATTTAACAAAATACAAACAAGTAAACACATCATGGCTCAATAATCCAGCACTAAATTCAAAGGAGTAAGTCTGTTATCACACTCCTTGAGTGGACAGAATAAAGAAAAATCCCAACTCTAAGATCCCCTCGAATCCTTTGTAAATTCCTTGCAAATCTTGACAATAATCAACAAGTCTAATTTAATGTTGACCTTTATCTTGAGTGGGGTTGGAATACAGAAGTGATGCTTCAGTTGTAAAGAACCTTGGTCAGACCCCACCTGGAGAACTGGGCACCGAACCGAGAGAGAGATCAATCGGCCTTGGGAACGATACAGTGTAGATTCACCAGAATGATACCGGGGTTAAAACGATTAAATTATGAGGACGGGTTGCATGAACTTAGATTTAATTCCAATGAGTTTAGAATATTGAGGCATGATCTCATCGAGATGTTTAAAATAATAAAGGGATTCAATAATATAGATGCAGAGAAATGATTTCTTCTGGAGGGGGAATCCAGAACAAGAGGGCATAAGAAATAGAATCCTCGAGCCTGCTCTGCCATTCAGTAAGTACATCGGTGATCTTCTACCTTAATTCCACTTTCCTGCCCGATTCCTTGATTCCCTCGGTGTTCAAAAATCTCTCGATCTCATTCTTGAATATACTCAACGACTAATTCCAAAGATTCACAACCATCTGAGTGAAGACATTTTTCCTCATCTCAGTCCTAAATGGCCGATCCCTTTTCCTGAGACTTTGCCCCCTAGTTCTAGACTCTCCAGCCAGGGGAAACAGCCTCTCAGCATCTACCCTGTCAAGCCCTCTAAGAATTTCAGACGTTTCAATGAGATCACCTCTCATTCTTCTAAACTCCAGAGAATATAGGGCCATTCTACTCAATCTCTCCTCATACAACAACCCTCTCATCCCAGGAATCAATCTAATGAACCTTCGTTGCACCCGCTCGAAGGCAAGTATACACTTGCTCAGGTAAGGAGACCAAAACTGTACACAGTAATCCAGGTGAGTCTCACCAAAGCCCTATATAATTGCAGCAAGACTTCCTTACTTTTATTCTCCAACCCCCTTGCAATAAAGGCAAATATACTATTTGCTTTCCTAAATGTTTGCTGCACCTGCATATTAACTTTCTGTGATCCATGCACAGGGACACCTAAATCTCTCTGAACACCAACATTTCTTAGTCTCTCACCTTTTAAAAAAATATTCCCCTTTCCATTCTTCCTACCAAAGTGAAAAAATTCCACATTTCCACACATTATACTCCAGCTGCCACCTTCTTGAAAATCTTAAAATTAGAGCTAGGTGATTTACAAGCAAAATAAGGTGGCAATTTTTCACACAAAGCGTAGTGGAAATGACAAACTCACTTCCCCGAAAGGCTGTGGATGCTGGGGCTCGATTGAAATTTTCAATATTGAGATTGATAGATTTGTGTTGTGTGAGGTTTGCAAGGGATATTGAACAAAGGCGATTAAATGGAGTTGTGATACAGATTAGTCCTGATCCAATTGAATGGGGGAGCAGGCTTCAGGAGCTAAATGGCTAATTCCAGTTCCAGGAAGCTGTGGAAGCTACATCATTAAATAAATTTAAAACAGAAATAGACAGTTTCCTAGAAGTAAAGAACCCCTAGAATTAGGGGTTATGGGGAGAGGGCAGGAAATTGGACATGAATTTAGATTTGAGGTTAGGATCAGATCAGCCATGATCTTATTGAATGGCGGAGCAGGCTCGAGGGGCCGATTGGCCTACTCCTGCTCCTATTTCTTATGTTCTTATGTAACCCAGTCACTGACATCAATCACCTCCAGTCTGATAAAAAAAACAGTCACAGACACCAATTTCCTCCTGTCTGATATAAAACAATCCCACAGTCACTGACACCAATCTCCTCCTGCCTGATATAAACCAACCCCACAGTCACTGATACCAATCTCCTCCTGCCTGATATAATCCAACCCCACACTCACTGATACCAATCTCACTGAATGGTGGAACAGGCTCGAGGGGCTGAACGGCCAACTCCAGTTCCTTATGTTCCGATGTTACACTGAAGTTGCTAACATTCCTCTTCACAGTTCTTAATGCTCCCTATCTTGGTGTTGTCAGGAAATGTTGATCTTATGCCCTTGTACCCAAGCCCAGGTCATTTCTCTGTATTGAGAAGAGCAATGGTCCCAACACTGCCCCTGGGGGACACCACTGTTTACATCCCCACAGTCTGAAAAACATCCATTAACCACCACTCTGCCCTTTCTCCAACTTCCCATCCACACTGACCCACTCCCTTTAATACCGTGAGCTTGAATCTGATCAACAAGCCTCCTGTCCGGCATCTTCTCAAACACTTTTTAACAATCCATCTTCACAACCTCCATTGCATTTTATCCCCACACTGTGTTATTCCCTCCAATAATCCCTGCTGTCTGTCCTGAATTAATCCATTTCATTCCCAATGTTGAAATCTTTGCTCCACCCACTCGGTTCCATCGGTTTTTCTCCACAACACAAAGGGCCAGTTTTCCCCAAGAGTTTCACACCAATCAGCTTTCAAAATGAGGCAGAGTTTCAGCCAATGAGGGAGATCCGGGCTCAGCCCCGCCCACTCGGTGCCGCAAGTCCCGCCCCTCACACACTCCCATTGGTTGGAGGACCAACCGCCCGCTCGGTCCTCCAGTCCCTCTCCGCTCTTCCTATTGGTCCGGAGCTCCCGTCAATCACCCGGGCAGTGTGAGCTGAGCATGCGCGGCGGGCGGGGAGTGAGGCCGAGATCGTGTCCGCAACAGGTGAGAGATGGGCGGGGGGAGCGGGTTAATAAACCCCGGGGGAGGGGGCGGGGGCTTCACAAACCCCGAGTGCGGCCCCGGGCCCGAATATCAAACAGTGAACATTCTCCTCTCTCTCTCTACACTCCGGGGGCTCCGGTTTAGATCAGACCCGAAACTCAACACACGGCCCGCGGCCTCCGAGCATGCGCAGAGTCAGCGTCAAACCTCATGACTCATCGAATCAGGGAGCGTCTGTAAATGAACGAGAAATGGTGATCGGTCAGGGAGCGTCTGTAAATGAAGGAGAAACAGTGGTCGGTCAGGGAGCGTCTGTAAATGAAGGAGAAACAGTGGTCGGTCAGGGAGCGTCTGTAAATGAAGGAGAAACAGTGGTCGGTCAGGGAGCGTCTGTAAATGAAGGAGAAATAATGATGGTCAGGGAGCGTCTGTAAATGAAGGAGAAATGGTGATCAGTCAGGGAGTGTGTGTAAATGAAGGAGAAATGGTGATCGGTCAGGGAGTGTGTGTAAATGAAGGAGAAATGGTGATCGGTCAGGGAGCGTGTGTAAATGAAGGAGAAGTGGTGATCGGTCAGGGAGCGTCTGTAAATGAAGGGGAAATGGTGATCGGTCAGGGAGTGTCTGTAAATGAAGGGGAAATGGTGATCAGTCAGGGAGTGTGTGTAAATGAAGGAGAAATGGTGATCGGTCAGGGAGTGTGTGTAAATGAAGGAGAAATGGTGATCGGTCAGGGAGCGTGTGTAAATGAAGGAGAAGTGGTGATCGGTCAGGGAGCGTCTGTAAATGAAGGGGAAATGGTGATCGGTCAGGGAGCGTCTGCAGATGAAGGAGAAATGGTGATCGGTCAGGGAGTGTGTGTAAATGAAGGAGAAATGGTGATCGGTCAGGGAGTGTGTGTAAATGAAGGAGAAATGGTGATCGGTCAGGGAGCGTCTGCAGATGAAGGAGAAATGGTGATCGGTCAGGGAGTGTGTGTAAATGAAGGAGAAATGGTGATCTGTCAGGGAGCGTGTGTAAATGAAGGAGAAATGGTGATCGGTCAGGGAGCGTCTGTAAATGAAGGGGAAATGGTGATCGGTCAGGGAGCGTCTGTAAATGAAGGGGAAATGGTGATCGGTCAGGGAGCGTGTGTAAATGAAGGAGAAATGGTGATCGGTCAGGGAGCGTGTGTAAATGAAGGAGAAATGGTGATCGGTCAGGGAGCGTGTGTAAATGAAGGAGAAATGGTGATCAATCAGGGAGCGTCTGTTAATGAAGGGGAAATGGTGATCGGTCAGGGAGCGTCTGTAAATGAAGGGGAAATGGTGATCGGTCAGGGAGCGTCTGCAGATGAAGGAGAAATGGTGATCGGTCAGGGAGTGTGTGTAAATGAAGGAGAACTGGTGATCAGTCATGGAGTGTGTGTAAATGAATGAGAAATGTGATCAGTCCGGGAGCATATTTGAATGAAGGAAAAATTGTGATCCGTCTGGGAGCATCTGTAAATGAAGGATAAATGGTCATAGAATCATAGAATCATAGAAGTTTACAACATGGAAACAGGCCCTTCGGCCCAACATGTCCATGTCGCCCAGTTTATACCACTAAGCTAGTCCCAATTGCCTGCACTTGGCCCATATCCCTCTATACCCATCTTACCCATGTAACTGTCCAAATGCTTTTTAAAAGACAAAATTGTACCCGCCTCTACTATTGCCTCTGGCAGCTCGTTCCAGACACTCACCACCCTTTGAGTGAAAAAAATTGCCCCTCTGGACCCTTTTGTATCTCTCCCCTCTCACCTTAAATCTATGCCCCCTCGTTATAGACTCCCCTACCTTTGGGAAAAGATTTTGACTATCTATCTTATCTATGCCCCTCATTATTTTATAGACTTCTATAAGATCACCCCGAAACCTCCTACTCTCCAGGGAAAAAAGTCTCAGTCTATCCAACCTCTCCCGAAAAGTCAAACCATCAAGTCCCGGTAGCATCCTAGTAAATCTTTTCTGCACTCTTTCTAGTTTAATAATATCCTTTCTATAATAGGGTGACCAGAACTATACACAGTATTCCAAGTGTGGCCTTACTAATGTCTTGTACAACTTCAACAAGACATCCCATCTCCTGTATTCAATGTTCTGACCAATGAAACCAAGCATGCTGAATGCCTTCTTCACCACCCTATCCACCTGTGACTCGACTTTCAAGGAGCTATGAACCTGTACTCCTAGATCTCTTTGTTCGATAACTCTCCCCAACGCCCTACCATTAACGGAGTAGGTCCTGGCCCGATTCGATCTACCAAAATGCATCACCTCACATTTATCTAAATTAAACTCCATCTGCCATTCATCGGCCCACTGGCCCAATTTATCAAGATCCCGTTGCAATCCTTCTTCACTGTCCACAATGCCACCAATCTTGGTGTCATCTGCAAACTTACTAACCATGCCTCCTAAATTCTCATCCAAATCATTAATATAAATGACAAATAACAGCGGACCCAGCACCGATCCCTGAGGCACACTGCTGGTGACAGGCCTCCAGTTTGAAAAACAACCCTCTCCAACCACCCTCTGTCTTCTGTCGTCAATCCAATTTTGTATCCAATTGGGTACTACTGCACAGCCCTCATCTATCTTCTTGGTTACCCCTTCAAAAAACTCAATCAAATTCATGAGACGTGATTTTCCTCTCACAAAACCATGCTGACTGTTCCTAATCAGTTCCTGCCTCTCCAAATGCCTGTAGATCCTGTCTCTCAGAATACCCTCTAACAACTTACCCACTACAGATGTCAGGCTCACCGGTCTGTCGTTCCCAGGCTTTTCCCTGCCGCCCTTCTTAAACAAAGGCACAACATTTGCTAACCTCCAATCTTCAGGCACCTCACTTGTAGCTGTCGATGATTCAAATATCTCTGCTAGGGGACCCGCAATTTCCTCCCTAACCTCCCATAACGTCCTGGGATAAATTTCATCAGGTCACGGAGATTTATCTACCTTGATGCGCGTTAAGACTTCTAGCACCTCCCTCTCTGTAATATGTACACTCCTCAAGACATCACTATTTATTTCCCAAAGCTCCCTAACATCCATGCCTTTCTCAACCGTAAATACCGATGTGAAATATTCATTTAGGATCTCACCCATCTCTTGTGGTTCCGCACATGGATGACCTTGTTGATCCTTAAGAGGCCCTACTCTCTCCCTAGTTACTCTTTTGCCCTTTATGTATTTGTAGAAGCTCTTTGGATTCTCCTTTGCCTTATCTGCCAAAGCAATCTCATGTCCCCTTTTTGCCCTCCTGATTTCTCTTTTAACTCTACTCCGGCAATCTCTATAATCTTCAAGGGATCCACTTGATCCCAGCTGCCGATGCATGTCATATGCCTCCTTCTTCTTTTTGACTAGTGCCTCAATCTCCCGAGTCATCCAAGGTTCCCTACTTCTACCAGCCTTGCCCTTCACTTTATAAGGAATGTGCTTACCCTGAACCCTGGTTAACACACTTTTGAAAGCCTCCCACTTACCAGACGTCCCTTTGCCTGCCAACAGACTCTCCCAATCAACTTCTGAAAGTTCCTGTCTAATACCATCAAAATTGGCCTTTCCCCAATTTAGAATTTTAACTTTTGGGCCAGACCTATCCTTCTCCATAGCTATCTTAAAACTAATGGAATTATGATCACTGGTCCCAAAGTGATCCCTCACTAACACTTCTGTCACCTGCCCTTCCTTATTTCCCAAGAGGAGGTCAAGTTTTGCCCCCTCTCTAGTCGGGCCATCCACATACTGAATGAGAAATTCCTCCTGAATACACTCAAGAAATTTCTCTCCATCCAAGCCCCTAATGCTATGGCTGTCCCAGTCAATGTTGGGAAAGTTAAAGTCCCCTACTATTACCACCCTATTTTTCTTGCAGCTGTCTGTAATCTCCTTACATATTTGCTCCTCAATTTCCCGTTGACTATTTGGGGGTCTGTAGTACAATCCTATCAAAGTGATCTCTCCCTTCTTATTTTTCAGTGATGGGTCAGGGAGAGTCTGTAAATGAAGCACAAATGGTGATCAGTCAGGGATCGTCTGTAAATAAAGGGCAAATGGTGATCGGTCAGGGAGCTACTCCAACCCCCTTGCAATAAATTCCAACATTCCATTTGCCTTCCTGATTGCTCGCTGGACCTGCAATTTAACTTTCAGTGTTTCTTGTACGAGGACAACCAAATCTCTCTCAACGCCAACATTTCATACTTTCTCACCATTTAAAAAGTATTCTGTTTTTCCTACCAAAGTGAATAACCTCACATTTCCCCACATAATACTCTATCTACAACCTTCTTGCCCACTCACTTAACCTGTCTATATGCCTTTGCTGACTCTTTGTGTTCTCCTCACAGCTTATTTTCCCACCTAGCTTTGTATCGTCAGCAAACTTGGATACATCCTTGTGGCACCCCACTGGTTACACGTCTAAGTCATTAATATATCTCAAAAAGAGTCATGGTCCTAATGCCAACCCCTGCGGATCATCACTGTACACTACCTTCCAGTCTGTGAAACAATGGTTCACCACTGATCTCTACATTCTGCAAATTTTGTATCCATGCTGCCATCGGCTTCAATTTTACCAACAGGTCCATTCGGTGGTACTTTACCAAACGCCTTTTAAATGTCCGTGTACACAACATTGAGTCACTACCCTCATCAACCCTCTCCGTTATTTCATTGAAGAACTCAGTCAAATTCGTCAGACATGATTTTACTTTTAACAAATCTATATTGACTCTCATTTATTAACCCACGTTTTTCCAAGTGAGAATTAATTTTGTCCCGGATTCTGGTCTCTGGAAGTTTCCCACCACCGACGTTAGGCTGACTGGCCTGTAATTGCTGGGTTTATCCCTCTCCCACATTTTTGAACAGGGGTGTAACACTTGCAATCCTCCAGTCCTCAGACACCACTCCCATATCCAAGGAGGATTGGAAGATTGTGGTCAGAGCCTCCTCTATCTACACCCTTACTTCCCTCAGTAATCCAGGAGGCATCCCATCTGGATCGAAAGACGTTTTTACTTTGAGCACTGCCAATCTTTTAAGTACCTCCTCTTTATCTATTTTTAATCATCTCCAATATCACGACTACCTCCTCCTTTACTGCTACAATGGCAGAATCCTCTTCTCTGGTGAAGACGGATGTAAAGTACTCATTTAGAGCCTCAGCCATGCCCTCTGCCTCCACAAGAAGATCTCCTTTTTTGTCCCTAATCGACCCCACCCTTCCTCTGACTCCCCTTTTACTATTTGTATGTTTATAAAAGACTTTTGGATTCCCTTTTATGTTAACCACCAATCTATTCTCATACTCTCTCTTTGCACCTCTTATTCCCTTTTTTAGATCTCCTGTGTACTTTCTTTGTTCACCCTGGTTCACTACTGTATTATGAACCTGACATTCATCACAAGCCTCCTTTTTCTGTTTCATTTTAATCTCTATCTCTTGAGCCATCCAGGGAGCTCTAGCTTTGGATGCCCTTCCTTTCTCCCCCGTAGGGATCTGTCTGCTCTGTACCCGAACCATCTCTTCCTTCAAGGCCTCCCATTGTTCAATTACTGTTTTGTTGCCAATTTTTGATTCCAATCCACCTGGACAAGATCCCTTTTTAACTCACTGGAATTAGCCCATTTTCACATTTGTTTGTTCCTTGTCCTTTTCCATAACTATTCTAGACCTAATTAGATTATGATCACTGCTGCCCCATTGAAACATGCTCCACCTGCCCCACTTCATTCTCCACACCAAGCCCACTGCTGTACTCACATTCACTCTCTCACATTCACTCTCTCACATTCACTCTCTCACATTCACCCTCTCACATTCGCTCTCTCACATTCGCTCTCTCACATTCACCCTCTCACATTCACTCTCTCACATTCACCCTCTCACATTCACTCTCTCACATTCGCTCTCTCACATTCACCCTCTCACATTCGCTCTCTCACATTCACTCTCTCACATTCACCCTCTCACATTCGCTCTCTCACATTCACCCTCTCACATTCACTCTCTCACATTCACCCTCTCACATTCGCTCTCTCACATTCGCTCTCTCACATTCACCCTCTCACATTCACCCTCTCACATTCACTCTCTCACATTCACCCTCTCACATTCGCCCTCTCACATTCGCCCTCTCACATTCACCCTCTCACATTCACTCTCTCACATTCACTCTCTCACATTCGCTCTCTCACATTGACCCTCTCACATTCGCTCTCTCACATTCGCTCTCTCACATTGACCCTCTCACATTCACTCTCTCACATTCACTCTCTCACATTCGCTCTCTCACATTCACCCTCTCACATTCACTCTCTCTCACATTCACTCTCTCTCACATTCACTCTCTCTCACATTCACCCTCTCACATTCGCTCTCTCACATTCACTCTCTCTCACATTCACTCTCTCTCACATTCACTCTCTCACATTCACTCTCTCACATTCACCCTCTCACATTCACTCTCTCACATTCACTCTCTCACATTCACCCTCTCACATTCACCCTCTCACATTCACCCTCTCACATTCACTCTCTCACATTCACTCTCTCACATTCACCCTCTCACATTCACCCTCTCACATTCGCTCTCTCACATTCACCCTCTCACATTCACCCTCTCACATTCACCCTCTCACATTCGCTCTCTCACATTCACCCTCTCACATTCACTCTCTCACATTCGCCCTCTCACATTCACTCTCTCACATTCACTCTCTCACATTCGCCCTCTCACATTCACCCTCTCACATTCACTCTCTCACATTCGCCCTCTCACATTCGCCCTCTCACATTCGCCCTCTCACATTCACTCTCTCACATTCACCCTCTCACATTCACTCTCTCACATTTATCTTCTCACATTCACTCTCTCACATTCACCCTCTCACATTCACCCTCTCACATTCACTCTCTCACATTCACTCTCTCACATTCACTCTCTCACATTCGCCCTCTCACATTCGCTCTCTCACATTGACCCTCTCACATTCGCTCTCTCACATTCGCTCTCTCACATTGACCCTCTCACATTCACTCTCTCACATTCACTCTCTCACATTCGCTCTCTCACATTCACCCTCTCACATTCACCCTCTCACATTCACTCTCTCACATTCGCCCTCTCACATTCACTCTCTCACATTCACCCTCTCACATTCACTCTCTCACATTCTCTCTCACAATCATTCTCTCACATTCACCCTCTCACATTCACTCTCTCACATTCTCTCTCACAATCATTCTCTCACATTCACTCTCTCACATTCACTCTCTCTCACATTCACTCTCTCACATTCACCCTCTCACATTCACTCTCTCACATTCACTCTCTCACATTCACTCTCTCACATTCACCCTCTCACATTCACTCTCTCTCACATTCACTCTCTCTCACATTCACTCTCTCTCACATTCACTCTCTCTCACATTCACTCTCTCTCACATTCACTCTCTCACATTCACTCACTCACCTTCCCTCTCTCACATTCACTCTCTCACATTCGCTCTCTCACATTCACTCTCTCACATTGACCCTCTCACATTCGCTCTCTCACATTCACCCTCTCACATTCACCCTCTCACATTCACTCTCTCACATTCACTCTCTCACATTCACCCTCTCACATTCACCCTCTCACATTCGCTCTCTCACATTCCCTCTCTCACATTCACTCTCTCACATTCGCTCTCTCACATTGACCCTCTCACATTCGCTCTCTCACATTGACCCTCTCACATTCGCTCTCTCACATTCACCCTCTCACATTCACTCTCTCACATTCACCCTCTCACATTCGCTCTCTCACATTCCCTCTCTCACATTCACTCTCTCACATTCCCTCTCTCACATTCACTCTCTCACATTCGCCCTCTCACATTCACTCTCTCACATTGACCCTCTCACATTCGCTCTCTCACATTCCCTCTCTCACATTCACTCTCTCACATTCGCTCTCTCACATTGACCCTCTCACATTCGCTCTCTCACATTGACCCTCTCACATTCGCTCTCTCACATTCACCCTCTCACATTCACTCTCTCACATTCACCCTCTCACATTCACTCTCTCACATTCGCTCTCTCACATTCGCTCTCTCACATTCACCCTCTCACATTCACTCTCTCACATTCACCCTCTCACATTCACTCTCTCACATTCGCTCTCTCACATTCACCCTCTCACATTCGCTCTCTCACATTCACTCTCTCACATTCACCCTCTCACATTCGCTCTCTCACATTCACCCTCTCACATTCACTCTCTCACATTCACCCTCTCACATTCGCTCTCTCACATTCGCTCTCTCACATTCACTCTCTCACATTCGCCCTCTCACATTCACCCTCTCACATTCGCTCTCTCACATTCGCTCTCTCACATTCACTCTCTCACATTCACCCTCTCACATTCGCTCTCTCACATTCACCCTCTCACATTCACTCTCTCACATTCACCCTCTCACATTCGCTCTCTCACATTCACCCTCTCTCACATTCACTCTCTCACATTCACCCTCTCACATTCACTCTCTCACATTCACCCTCTCACATTCGCTCTCTCACATTCGCTCTCTCACATTCACCCTCTCACATTCACCCTCTCACATTCGCTCTCTCACATTCGCTCTCTCACATTCACCCTCTCACATTCACCCTCTCACATTCACTCTCTCACATTCACCCTCTCACATTCGCCCTCTCACATTCACCCTCTCACATTCACTCTCTCACATTCACTCTCTCACATTCGCTCTCTCACATTGACCCTCTCACATTCGCTCTCTCACATTCGCTCTCTCACATTGACCCTCTCACATTCACTCTCTCACATTCACTCTCTCACATTCGCTCTCTCACATTCACCCTCTCACATTCACTCTCTCTCACATTCACTCTCTCTCACATTCACTCTCTCTCACATTCACCCTCTCACATTCACTTTCTCACATTCGCTCTCTCACATTCACTCTCTCACATTCACCCTCTCACATTCACCCTCTCACATTCACCCTCTCACATTCACTCTCTCACATTCACCCTCTCACATTCACCCTCTCACATTCACTCTCTCACATTCACTCTCTCACATTCACTCTCTCACATTCACTCTCTCACATTCACCCTCTCACATTCGCTCTCTCACATTCATTCTCTCTCATTCACCCTCTCACATTCACTCTCTCACATTCCCTCTCTCACATTCATTCTCTCTCATTCACCCTCTCACATTCACCCTCTCACATTCACTCTCTCACATTCACTCTCTCACATTCGCCCTCTCACATTCACCCTCTCACATTCACTCTCTCACATTCACCCTCTCACATTCACTCTCTCACATTTATCTTCTCACATTCACTCTCTCACATTCACCCTCTCACATTCACCCTCTCACATTCACTCTCTCACATTCACTCTCTCACATTCGCTCTCTCACATTCGCTCTCTCACATTCGCTCTCTCACATTCACTCTCTCACATTCGCCCTCTCACATTCGCTCTCTCACATTCGCTCTCTCACATTGACCCTCTCACATTCACTCTCTCACATTCACTCTCTCACATTCGCTCTCTCACATTCACCCTCTCACATTCACCCTCTCACATTCACTCTCTCACATTCGCCCTCTCACATTCACTCTCTCACATTCACCCTCTCACATTCACTCTCTCACATTCACCCTCTCACATTCACTCTCTCACATTCACTCTCTCACATTCTCTCTCACAATCATTCTCTCACATTCACTCTCTCACATTCACTCTCTCTCACATTCACTCTCTCTCACATTCACTCTCTCTCACATTCACTCTCACATTCACTCTCTCACAATCACTCTCTCACAATCATTCTCTCACATTCACTCACTCACATTCCCTCTCTCACATTCACTCTCTCACATTCACTCTCTCACATTCACTCTCTCACATTCACTCTCTCACATTCACTCTCTCTTTCAATCTCTCACATTCACTCTCTCATTCACTCTCACTTTCAATCTCTCACAATCATTCTCTCACATTCACTCTCTCACATTCACTCTCTCACATTCACTCTCTCACATTCACTCTCTCACATTCACTCTCTCACTTTCAATCTCTCACTTTCAATCTCTCACATTCACTCTCTCACATTCACTCTCTCACATTCACTCTCTCACTTTCACTCTCACTTTCAATCTCTCACAATCATTCTCTCACATTCACTCTCTCACATTCATTCTCTCACATTCACTCTCTCACACACTCTCACATTTACTCTCTCTCACAATTATTCCCTCACATTCACTCTCTCATGCACTCTCACATTCACACTATCTCACATTCACAATCTCTCACATTCACAATCTCTCACATTCACAATCTCTCACATTCACAATCTCTCACATTCACAATCTCTCACATTCACTTTCTCAGTTTCACACTCTCTCAGTTTCACACTCTCTCACTTTCATTCACTCACATTCAATCTCTCACAATCATTTTCTCACATTCACTCTCTCATTCACTCATGGTTTAGGACCACTGAAAGATGATGCGATGTGTTTGGATTTCAGCACAGGGAGGAGGGAGAGTGTGTGGGACGGGGATTTACAGCTTTGGGGAACAAGAGAGGAAAGAATGTTCCATAGCATCTAGAATTGTCTGTTCTGAATTTCTATCCTGTATTTACAGTGATAACTTTTATAAACTCCTTTTACAGGGTATTAGAAGGGGAGGATTTGCAGAGGGAAATTCAAACCAAAGATCACGTCAAGATCTGACAGAGTCATTTGATTCATCAGGACTTGAATATCATCGGCCTTTGAATGTGGAAGGAGAAATGTTCGTCTGTTCTGTCTCTGGGAGAAGATTTCAAACATCAGTGTGAGTGGAAAAGCGCCGAGACACACACACCCGAGTGAGAGTGTTGCAGTGCACTGACTGTGGAAAGAGCTTTAACCAGTTACACAGCCTGAAAAAACATCACACCATTCACAGCGGGGAGAAACCGTACACGTGTTCTGTGTGTGGACGAGGCTTCAACTGATGTGTCTCTCCAGGTTAGACTCAGGACACCCGGACCATGGAGAAACCGTGGAAATGTGGGGACTGTGGGAAGGGATTCAATTACCCTTCAGAGCTGGAAATTCATCGACGCATTCACACCGGGGGGAGGCCGTTCACCTGCTCCGTGTGTGGGAAGGGATTCACTCAGTCATACGACTTCCTGATACACCAGCGCACTCTCACTGGGGAGAGACCATTCTCCTGCTCTGTGTGTGAGAAGTTATTCATTTGGTCATCCAACCTGCTGAGACACCAGCGAGTTCATTCTGATAATAGACCTTTTAAATGTTCTGACTGTGAGAAGAGGTTTAAAAGCAAATGTAATTTGCTAGAACACCAACGCACCCACACCGGGGAGAGGCCGTTCATCTACGCCGTGTGTGGGAAGAGATTCACTCAGTCATCCACCCTGTTGACAAACCAGCGAGTTTACTCTGATGAGAGACCTTTCAAATGCTCTGACTGTGGAAACAGCTTTAAAAGCACAAACAAACTGCTGACACACCAACGCACTCACACTGGGGAGAGGCCATTTACCTGCTCCGTGTATTGGAAGGGATTCACTTGTTCATCCCACCTTCTGACGCACCAGAGAGTTCACTCTGGTCAGAGACCTTTTAAATATTCTGACTCTGAGAAGAGATTTAAAAGCACAAACGAATTGTTGGAACATCAACGCACTCACACAGGGGAGAGGCCGTTCATCTGCTCCGTGTGTATTAAGGGATTCACTCGGTCATCCCACCTGCTGACACACCAGCGAGTTCACTCTGATGAGACCTCTTAAATGTTCCGACTTTGGGAAGAGGTTTAAACGTAAAAGGAATCTGCTGACACACTAACCCACTCACACTGGGGAGAGGCCGTTCACCTGCTCCGTGTGTAAGAAAAGATTCACTCGATCATCCCACCTTCTGTCACACCAGCGAGTTCACTCTGATGAGAGACCTTTTAAATGTTCTGACTGTGAGAAGAGGTTTAAAAGCAGAAACGAACTGCTGAGACACCAACGCACTCACACTGGGGAGAGGCCGTTCACCTACTCCATGTGTCAGAAGAGATTTACTCGGTCATCCCACCTTTTGTCACACCAGCGAGTTCACACTGGGGAGAGACCTTTAAATGTTTTGACTGTGAGAGGGCTTTAAAAGCACAAATGATCTGCTGAAACACCAACGCACTCACGCTGGGGAGAGACTGTTCACCTGCTCCCTGTGGGAAGGGATTCACTATTTCATCCCACCTTCTGAGACGGGTTGCACGCAAGCAGAACCGGGACCAATATCCTCGCGGGGGCATTTGCTAGTTCTGTTGGGGAGGGTTTAAACTAGTATCGCAGAGAGATGGGAACCAGAGGGCAGGTACAGATAGAACAAATTCAGACCAGGAAACGGGAAGTAGAAAAGCAGTTAGTGACGTAGTTAGCGACTCAGAAAGGCAAAAGAAGCAAAGATTAAATAGTGTTCAGCACAGGAATTTGATGGGGTTAATGGGTATATACGTCAATGCAAGGAGTATTACAGACAAAGCAGATGGGGTGATATAAATAGTGTACAAAATTATGAGAGGCCGAGATAGAGTAGACAGGAAATACCTGTTTCCCCTAGCGGAGAGATCAAGAACTGGAGGACATCGATTTAAGCTGATTGGCGGAAGGATTAGAGGGAACATGAGGAAAACCTTTTTTACCCAGAGGATGGTGGGTGTATGGAATTCGCTGCTTGAATTGGTGGTGGAGGCAAGGACCCTCAACTCATTTAAAAAGTAACTGGACCTGCACCTAAAGTGCTGTAAGCTGCAGGGCTACGGACTGGGTGCTGGAAGGTGGGATTAGAATGGGCACCTCGTTGTTCTTCGAGCCGGCGCGGACACAATGGGCCGAATGACCCCCTTCTGTGCTGTATTTTTTCTATGTTTCTATGGTTCTATGTGCTGAGGGCATAGATAGACACATGGCAGCATGATATCATTGCTATAATGGAAACCTGGGTTAAAGAGGGGGATAATTGGCAGCTCTGTATCCCTGGATATAGAGTTTTCAGGCAGGATAGAGTGGGTGATAAAATGGAGGGTGGTAGCATTATTGGTTAAAGAATCAATTACAGTTGTGAGGAGGGATGATATGCTAAATGGATCATCAATCGAGGCCATATGGGTTGAGCTAAGAAATAAAAAAGGGGCTGTCACACTACTAGGAGTGTACTATAGACCCCCGAATAGTGAAAGAGAGATAGAAGAACAAATATGTAGGCAAATTTCTGAGTGCAAAAATAAGAGGGCAATAATAGTCGGGGACTTCAACTACCCTAACATCAACTGGGATACAAACAGTGTGAGGGGCACAGAGGGCGCAAAATTCTTGATCGGTGTCCAGGAGAACTTATTAGCCAGTACGTGACAAGCCCAACAAAAGGGGATGCAATTCTAGATTTAGTCCTTGGAAATGAAGATGGGCAAGTGGGTGAAGTGACAGTGGGTGACTGTATTGGGGATAGTGACCACAATTCAGTTAGTTTTAGCATTATTATGGAAAAGGACAGAGTTAAATCAGGAGTAAACGTTTTAAATTGGGGTAAGGCAAATTTTACAGCACTAAGAGGTGATTTGGCAGAAGTGGGCTGGACACAACTGCTTGAGGAGAAATCAGTTGCAAGCCAGTGGGAGGCTCTAAAAAGTGGAATTTTACGGGTACAATGCAGACACGTCCCCTCAAAGAAAAAGGGTGACACTGCCAAATTTAGAGCCCCCTGGTTGTCTTGAAGTATTCGGGGCAAGATAAAGCAGAAAAAGAAAGCTTATGACTGTCACAGAAAACTAAATACTGCAGAAAGCCTAGGGGAGTATAGAAAGTACAGGGATGATGTAAAAAAGGAAATAAGGAAAGCAAAGGGAGGGCATGAAAAATATTAGCTGGTAAGATTAAAGAAAACCCAAAGATGTTTTATCAGTACATTAAGAACAAGAGGCTACCTAAGGAAAAGGTGGGACCTATCACAGATGATAAGGGTAACTTGTGTGTAGAAGCAGAGGATGTGGGTAGGGTTTTAAATGAATATTTAGTCTCCGTATTCACAAAGGAAAGGGATGATCCAGAGGTAGTGGTTGAAGAGGAGAGGTGTGAAATATTAGACAAGGTAAACATAACGAGAGGGGAAGTACTAGAGGGACTGCAATCCATGAAAGTTGATATGTCATCATGGCCGGATGGATTGTTTCCTAGACTATTGAAGGAAGCCAGGGAGGAAATAGCGGATGTTCATTTTCAAATCCTCATTAGATACAGGGGAGGTACCGGAGAATTGGAAGACTGCAAACGTAAGACCATTGTTTAAAAAGGGTACGAGGGAAAGGTCGAACAATTATAGGCCGGTCAGTCTTACCTCGGTGGTGGGCAAACTATTAGAATCAATACTGAGAGATAGGATAAACTGTCACTTGGAAAGGCATGGTTTTATCAGCGATAGTCAGCATGGATTTGTTCAAGGAAGGTCATGCCTTACAATTCTGATTAAATTCTTTGATAAAGTGACAAGGAGGATTGATGAGGATAGTGCAGTGGATGTTGTCTACATGGATTGTAGTAAGGCATTTGACAAGGTCCCACATGGCAGACTGGTCAGAAAGGTAAAAGCCCATGGGATACAGGGAAATGTGGTGCATTGGATCCAAAATTGGCTCAGTAACATGAAACAAAGGGTAAAAGTCGATGGATAACTTTGTGAATGTAAATCCACTTCCAGTGGTGTGCCATAGGGCTCAGTGTTGGGTCCCTTGCTGTTTGTGGTATATATTAATGATTTGGACTTGAATGTAGGAGTGCATGATTGGCAAATTGCAGAAATTGGCTGTGTAGTTGATAGTGAAGAGGATAGCTGCAGACTCCAAGAAGATATCAATGGGTTAGTGGAATGAGCGGAAAAATGGCAAATGAAGTTCAACCCGGAGAAGTGTGAGGCAATGCACTTCGGGAGGGCAAACAGTAAAAGGGAATACGCAGTAAACAGGAATATATTGAGAGGGGTGGAGGAAGTGATAGACCCTGGAGTGCATGTGCACTGGTCCCTGAAGGTGGCAGTACAGGTAGATAAGGTTGTGAAGAAGGCATATGGAATGCTCTCCGTTATTAGCTGAGGTATGGAATACAAAAGCAGGGATGTAATGATGGAACTGTATAAAACGCTGGTAAGGCCACAGCTGGAGTATTGTGCGCAGTTCTGGTCACCACATTACAGGAAGGACGTAATTGCTCTGGAGAGAGTGCAGAGAAGATTTACAAGAATGTTGCCAGGGCTTGAAAATTGCAGCTACGAGGAGAGATTGGATAGCCTGGAGTTGTTTTCCTTGGAGCAGAGGAGGCTGAGGGGAGACTTGATTGAGGTGTACAAAATTATGAGGGGCTGAGATCGAGTAGACAGGAAGTCCCTGTTCCCCGATCGGAGAGTTCAAGAACCAAAGGACAGAGATTTAAGTTGATTGGCGGAAGGATTAGAGGGGACACGAGGAAAATCTTTTTTACCCAGAGGGTGGTGGGTGTATGGAACTCGCTACTCGAATTGGTGGTAGAGGCAGGGACCCTCAACTCTTTAAAAAAGTTCCTGGAGCTGCTACAGACCGGGTACTGGAAGGTCGGATTAGAATGAGCACCTGGTTGTTCTTCGAGACGGCACGGAAATGATGGGCCGAATGGCCTCCTTCTGTGCTGTATCTTTCCTGTGGTTACCTTATATCCATTAATACCAGGTTTTGGTTGTTGTCAGGAATAGTCCCTTCATGGTCGCCAATTGTAGGATTTAAACCACTATTTTCAGGATTATAATCTGATCCAATCTAAGGACTGGTTCCTGACAACAACAAGATCACCACTGGTACTGGTATTATAGTTAAAGGCAAAAGAGATTGAATAAGCACATCACAATTAGTACAAAAAGGTGATTCTTAACATAGAAAAATGGTGAGTGTTCCTTGAAACCTCGGAAGTATCTCTCCAAGTGACTATGGCGCGGTCTCTCTCTCTCTCTCTCTCGCTGTGATCTGTTGACTGAAGAGTTCTCTTCTTCCTTGCCAGAATCTTGCGCGCCTTCCTCAGCTTTTGAGGTCTATTCGAATCCCCTTTTTCAGTTTATGAGCAGTTCACTATCACATCCACATCTCTCAGCCTTACCATTATTCATGTCTCTCAAGCTTCGGAAGTTACATTCCAAGCATAACTCCTGGTACCATCCGTGCCTTGTTGTTACAGACTGAACAGAACCTTATCTTAGAGTTTACATTGTCAGCCTTCACAGAACCGTTTCTATAAACAGACTTCTATTCACTAGCTTGCGGAGGCTCGAGATAGAGAGACCGAAGCCTGCGTGATTACTTGATTTAATTAACCTCCAGTCCCAGTTATCTACATGTCTTTTAGACATTATGCTATTACAGCACATTCCTCCCTTAGTGCCTGTGATTTCCCCAAGGTCTGTTACTTCCCACTTTACTGTTGTCAGCATCCTTTTAGTTTTAACTGCAAACTTGACTATAATAACCATCATGCATCCTTCTCGGCCCACCAGCACTTTCTTATTGAATACACGTGACATGGTTCATACTATATTAATACACAGTACAGTTTACATTTATAGATACATAGATTCATAGCACATTTCATTCTACTTCCACTATTGATTATAATTGGACTGAATTATATCTGTTAATGGGATAATCCTTACACGTTATTCTTCCTGACTCGAAACACCATAGTTCAGTCCTGGATGTGATTAACTGCAGAATCCAACCCCTGCAGTAATATGTGAACTCGCTGGTGTCTCAGCACATGTGATGACTGAGTGAATCCCTTCCCACACACTGAGCAGGTGAACAGTCTCTCCCCAGTGTGAGTGCGTCGATGTCTTCACAATTTATATCTGTATTTAGAGCTCTTCACGCAGTCAGAACATTTAAATGGTCTCTCATCAGAGTGAACAAGTTGGTGTGTCAGCAGTTTGGATGAAATAGTGAATCCCTTCCCTCACACTGAGCAGGTGAACGGCCTCTCCCCAGTGTGAGTGTGTTGGTGAGTCAGCAGATTAATTTTGCTTTTAAATCTCTTCTCACAGTCAGAACATTTAAAAGGTCTCTCATCGGAGTGAACTCGCTGGTGTATTAGCAGGGTGGAAGATTGAGTGAATTTCTTCCCACACACGGAGCAGGAGAACGGCCTCTCCCCAGTGTGAACTCGCTGGTGCATCAGCAGGTTGGATGACCGAGTAAATCTCTTCTTACACATGGAGCAGGAGAATGGCCTCTCCCCATTGTGAATTCGCTGGTGTATCAGCAGGTGGGATGACTGAGTAAATCTCTTCTTACACACAGAGCAGGAGAACGGCCTCTCTCCAGTGTGAGTGCGTTGGTGTGTCAGCAGATTAATTTTGCTTTTAAATCTCTTCTCACAGTCAGAACATTTAAAAGGTCTCTTATCAGAGTGAACTCGCTGGTGTGTCAGCAGAGTGGATGACTGAGTAAATCTCTTCCCACACACGGAGCAGGAGAACGGCCTCTCCCCAGTGTGAACTCGCTGGTGTATCAGCAGTGTGAAGGACTGGGTGAATCCCTTCCCACACACAGAGCAGGAGAATGGCCTCTCTCCAGTGTGAATTCGCTGGTGTGCCAGCAGGTGGGATGCCCAAGTAAATCTCTTCTTACACACGGAGCAGATGAACGGCCTCTCCCCAGTGTGATCACTTTGATGTCTCAGCAGATTAATTTTGCTTTTAAAGCTTCTCTCACAGTCAGAACATTTAAAAGGTCTCTCATCAGTGTGAACTCGCTGGTGTCTCAGCAGGGTGGAGGACTGAGTGAATCTCTTCTTACACACGGAGCAGGTGAACGGCCTTTCCCCAGTGTGAACTCGCTGGTGTGACAAAAGTTGTGATGACAGTGTGAATCTCTTCCCGCTCACAGAGCAGATGAACGGCCTCTCCCCAGTGTCACTGCGTTGATGTCTCAGCAGTTGGTTTCTGCTTTTAAAGCTCTTCCCACAGTCAGAGCATTTAAAAGGTCTCTCATCGGAGTGAACTCGCTGGTGTATCAGCAGGTTGGATGACTGAGTGAATCTCTTCCCACACGCAGAGCAGGAGAACGGCCTCTCCCCAGTGTGAACTCGCTGGTGTGTCAGCAGGTTGGATGACTGAGTGAATCTCTTCTTACACACGGAGCAGGAGAACGGCCTCTCCTCAGCGTGAATTCGCTGGTGTGCCAGCAGGTGCGATGACTGGGCGAATCTCTTCTTACACACGTAGCAGGAGAACTGCCTCTCCCCAGTGTGAACTCGCTGGTGTGCCAGCAGGTGGGATGACCGAGTAAATCTCTTCTTACACACGGAGCAGATGAACGGCCTCTCCCCAGTGCCACTGCGTTGATGTCTCAGAAGTTCATTTCTGCTTTTAAAACTCTTCCCACAGTCAGAGCATTTAAAAGGTCTCTCATCGGAGTGAACTCGCTGGTGTATCAGCAGGGTGGATGAATGAGTGAATGTCTTCCCACACACAGAGCAGGAGAACGGCCTCTCCCCAGTGTGAACTCGCTGGTGTCTCAGCAGGTGCGATGATCGAGTGAATCTCTTCTTACACACGGAGCAGGAGAACGGCCTCTCCCCAGTGTGACTGCGTCGATGAGTTTCCAGCTCTGACGGGTAATTGAATCCCTTCCCACAGTCCCCACATTTCCACGGTTTCTCCGTGGTCCGGGTGTCCTTGTCTCTCTCCAGGTTGGACGATCAGTTGAAGCCTCGTCCACACACAGAACACGTGTATGATTTCTCCCCGCTGTGAATTGTGTGATGTTTTTTCAGGCTGTGTAACTGGTTAAAGCTCTTTCCACAGTCAGTGCACTGGAACACTCTCACTCGGGTGTGTGTGTCTCGGTGCTTTTCCACTCACACTGATGTTTGAAATCTTCTCTCAGACAGAACAGACAAACATTTCTCCTTCCACATTCAAAGGCCGATGATATTCAGGTCCTGACGAATCGCGTGACTCTGTCAGATCTTGACGTGCTGCTTGGTTTGAGTTTCCCTCTGAAAATCCTCCCCTTCAAATACCCTGTAAAAGAAGTTTATAAAAGTCATCACTGTAAGTACAGGATAGAAATTGAGAACAGACAATTCTAGTTTCTACGGAACATTCTTTCCTCTCTTGTGCCTCAAAGCTATAAATCCCCGTCCCACACACTCTCCCTCCTCCCTGTGCTGAAATCCAAACTCATCGCATCATCTTTCAGTGGCCCTAAACCATGAGTGAAAGGGTGAGAGAGTGAATGTGAGTACAGCATTGGGCTCGGTGTGGAAAATGTTTCAGTGGGGCAGCAGTGATCATAATCTCATTAGGTTGAGAATAGTTATGGAAAAGGACAAGGGACAGTCAAATGTGAAAATTCTTAACTGGAGGAGGGCTAATTTCAGTGAGTTAAAAAGGGATCTTGTCCGCGTGGATTGGAATCAAAAATTGGCGAGCAGAACAGTAATTGAACAGTGGGAAGCCTCCAAGGAGGAGTTGGATTGGGTACAGAGTAGACAGATTCCAATGAGGAGGAAAGGAACGGCATCCGAAGCTAGAGCTCCCGAGATGAATGAAGATATAGAGATCACCATTGCTCCTTCATTTACGGACGATCACTGACCGATCATCATTTCTCCTTCATTTACAGACGTTCCCTGACCGATTACTATTTCTCCTCCATTTACAGACATTCCCTGACCGATTACCATTTCTCCTTCATTCACAGACATTCCCTGACCGGTCACAATTTCTCCTGCATTTACACTCTCCCTGACCGATCACCATTTCTCCTTCATTTTCAGAAGCTCCCTGACCGATCTCCATTTCTCTTTCATTTACAGACAATCCCTGACCGATTACCATTTCGCCTCCATTTACAGACGTTCCCTGACCGATTACCATTTCTCCTCCATTTACAGACGTTCCCTGACCGACCACCACCATTTCTCCTTCATTTACAGATACTCCCTGACCGATCACCATTTCTCCTTCATTTACAGACGCTCCCTGACCGATCACCATTTCTCCTTCATTTACAGACGCTCCCTGAGAATTCCCAGTTTACACCGCGCATGCGCGGGCCCGCGGCCTTTTGTTGAGAGTTGGTCCGGAGCGAAACGGGAGAAACCGGAAACCGGCGGGTAGTGAGGGGGGATAATGTTCACTGTTTTATATTCGGGTCTGGGGCCGCACTCGGGGTTTGTGAAGCCTGAGCCTGGGCCTGAGCCCGGACCCGGGCCCCGGGGTTTATTGAGCCTCTTGCTCCGATCCTCTCACCTGCACCGAACGCGCTCCTCCCGCAGCCTCGACTGACCGCGCATGCTCAGGACACACTGCCCGATAATGAGTCAGACTGCGCCTGCGCGCTGTGTTCCACTGATTCAGATAGGGCACAATCTGTACCGCGCTGCATGCTGGGTGGTGCAGCCGCCATTGATGATCTTAATATGTGGCCGAAAAGCAAAGACATTGGAACCAGGGAGAGCGCGTTTGGACCAAAGATAATAAAATAAACTGAAACCCCAGCTCCTCGTGCCATTTAAACCGGCAAAAACACACAGCGCAGACGCGCCCCCACTTTGGTGAACTCCAAAAAATATTTTTTTCGTAAGTTTTATTAATTTCGTTGTACTAAATGTTGCAACTGACGGGTTCGATTAATGTTTATTTTCCAACTGCAACTCAGGACCACCAGTCTCACTATTAACCCCGCCCTGATGATTAAGGGGAGTTCTGGACCAATAGCAGGAGCGGAAATTGGTTGGATGGATGCCGAACAGTTGGTCCTCCAACCAATCGGAGTGCGTGAGGGGCGGGAGTTGCGGCACCCAATGGGCGGGTCGAAGCCCAGATGTCCGTCATTGTCTGAAGCATCATTTAAAAAAAATATTTTTTCTTCAACTCCAGGAGAAAACTCGATCTTTCTGTTGCGTCTTGAAACAGATGAAATCCGATGAGGTGGAGCAAACATTTCAACATTTGTTAGAAAAACACATTAATTAAGAACAGGCAACATTGATTATTTGAGATAATTCAAGTCTACTGATAAAGGGAATGTAGTGGATGTTGTGTAGTTGGATTGTGAAAAGGTGTTTGATAAGATGCCGGACAGGAGGCTTGTTGATTAAATTAATACTCACGGTATTAAAATGAATGGGGCAGTATGGATAGGAAGTTGTGTCAAGGGCAGAAAACAGAGAGTAGTGGTTAATGGATGTTCTTCAGACTGGAGGGATGTAAACAGTGGTGTCCCCCAGGGTCAGTGTTGTGACCATTCCTCTTCTCAATATAGAGAATGATCTCAGCTTGGGTCTGTGGGACACATGGTGAAAATCTATGCCCTCTATCTATTGACTTCTCTGCTAATGGAAATAGGTCCTTCTTATCCACTCTATCCAGGCCCCTCGTAATTTTATACACCTCAATTAAATCACCCCTCAGCCTCCTCTGATCCAAAGAAAACAGTCCCAGCCTATCCAATCTTTCCTCATAGCTAAAATTCTCCAGTCCTGGCACATCCTCTGTACTCTCCTCTGTACTCTCTCTATTGCATTTACACCCTTCCTGTATTGTGGTGACCAGTACTTTATGCAGTATCCGAGCTGTGGCCTAACCAGTGTTTTATAGAGTTCCAGCATAACCTCCCTGCTCTTACATTCTATGCCGTGTCTAATAAAGGAAAGTATTCCATATGCCTTCTAAACCACCTTGTCTACCTGTTCTGCTACCTTCAGGGATCTGTGGACATGCATTCCAAGTTCCCTCAATTCTTCTACACCTTTCAGTATCCTCCCATTTATTGTGTGCTCCCTTGCCTTGTTTGCCATTCCCAAATGCATTCCCTCACAGTTCTCCGATTGAATTCCATTTGCCACTTTTCTGCCCACTCAACCAGTCCATTGATATCTTCCTGCAGCCTACAGCTTTCCTCCTCACGATCAACCATACGGCCAATTTTGTATCATCTGCAAACTTCTTGATCAAGCCCCCTACATTTAAGTCCAAATCATTAATATATATCACAAAAAGCATGGGACCTAGTACTGAGCCCTGCGGCACCCCACTGGAAACAACCTTCCAGGCACAAAAACACCCATCGACCATTTCTCTTTACTTCCTGCCATTGTGCCAATTTTGGATCCAATTTGCCACTCTCCCTTGGATCCCATGGGCTTGTACCTTTTTGACCAGTCTGTCACGTGGGATCGTCTTGAAAGCCTTGCTAAAATCCATGTACACCATGTACAAATCCTTGTACAAATGTGCTGCCCTTATTGACTCTCCTTGTTATCGCCTCAATAAATTCAATCAAGTTAGTCAGACACGACCTCCCCTTAACAAATCCATGCTGACTGGCCTTGATTAGTCTGTGGCTTTCCAAGTGACGGTTTATACTGTCGCTCAGAATTGACTCTAATAATTTGCCCACCACCGAGGTTAGGCTGACTGGCCTTTAATTACTCAGTCGATCCCTCGCTCCCTTTTTAAACAATGGTACAACGTTCGCAGTCCTCCAATCATCGGCACCATACCTGTATGAAGTGAGGATTGGAAAATGATGGTCTGAGCCTCCGTTATTTCCTCCCTTGCTTTTTCAACAGCCTGGGATACATTTCATCCGGTCCTGGTGATTGATCTCCCTTCAAAGATGCTAAACACTTTAAAACTTCCTCTCTCACTAAGGTTATCCCATCCAATATTTCACACTCCTCCTCCTTAACTACAACGTCTGCATTGTCCTTCTCTTTTGTGAAGATAGACGCAAAGCATTCATTAAGAACCATACCAACATCTTCCTCCTCCTCACGTAGGTTACCTTTTTAGTCTCGAAAAGGCCCCACTCTTTCCTTAGTTATCCTCTTGCTCTTAATGTATTTATAAAAGATCTTTGGGTTTTCCTTGATTTTACTTGACAATATTGTTTGATGCTCTCCCTTTCCTTTCCTAATTCCTTTTTAATTTCACCCCTGCATTTTTTATACTCCTCTAGGCTTTCTGTAGTATTTTGCTCTCAGTGTCTGACATAAGCTTTTCTTTTCTGCCTCATCTTACCCTGTATGCGCCTTGACATCAAGGGATATAATTTCATATTCATTGTTCTAAACATCACACATTACAATCTAATCTACTATTACTCACTCTGGTTTAAGTTTATATTATGGTTGATAACAGACAAAGTCTTTTCTTTCTCCTTATCGGATTAGAGATTCCAACTAGCCGATTCTGTGGAATGGAATGTCTGATCAGTGTTGCCATGGCGACCTGCCCGCAGTCAAGTGCCTGTTTGAGTTTCTAACTCAGACTAAACCTCTCCTCCCCATAATACACATTATATCAGACATTTGATGTCAATGTATTTTAGCCATGTTATGTTAATATCTCGAGACCTGCAAAATGTTCAGATACACAAATCTTTAAAAGTGGGAGCTCAAGTTGATAAAGTGGTTGAAAAAATACATGTGATCCTCGGTTTTACAAATAGGGGTACAGAGTACAAAAGGACAGAGGCCATGTAAACCTGTACAAGTTATTGGTTAGGCTGCGGTTAGAATATTGTGTCAAGTTTTGGGGATCTTACACTAGGAAAGGTGTCAAGGCCATGGAGAGGGTGCAGAAAAGATTCACTGAAATGATACGTCTGACGAGAGACTTTAGTTATGAGGAGAGACCAGAGAAACTGGGACTCTTTTCATTGGAACAAAGAACAGTAAGGGGAGATCTGAGGGAGGTGTTCAAATTTTGATTCTGGGCATTGTCTCCATGTGTTCGGGACACTCAATGTCTCCTAAGGACTGTGGACAGGGGAGGAGCAGATGGGTTTATCTTATCATCTTCGGGTTAAATGTTGTTCTCATCGAGATGAGCACCCAGTGTCAACACTCTCCAGTCAGGTACAGCACGGGTTAGATACAGACTAAAGACCCTCTACACTGTACAATCAAACACTCCCAGGACAGGTACAGCATCGGTTAGATAGAGACAAAAGCTCCCTCAGCACTGTCCCATCGAACACTCCCAGGGCAGGTACAGCACAGGTTAGATTCAGAGTAAAGCTCCATCAGCACTACCCTATCCAACACTCCGAGGGCAACCACAGCACGGGTTAGACACAGAGTAATGCTCCCTCTACACTGTCCCATCAAACACTTCCATGGTAGGTACATCACGGGATAGATACAGACAAAAGCTCCATCTTCTTGTCCCATCAAACAGTCCCAAGGCACGACAGCACAGGTTAGATACAGAGTGAAGCTCCCTCCACACTGTACCATCAAACCCTCCCAGGGCAGGTACAGCACCAGTTAAGTACAGAGCAGAGCTCCCGCTACACTGTCCCATCAAACACGCACAGACCGTACAGAACAGTGTCGGATTTAAACCGCTACTTTCAGGATTATAATGTAATCCAATCTAAGGACTAGTTCGTGACAACAACAAGATCACCACGGTACTGGTATTCTGGTTAAAGGCAAAACAGATTTATTAAGCACATCACAATTCGTACAAAAATCCTCGAGATAGAGAGGCTAAAGGCCGCGTGACTCCTTGATTTAATTAAACTTCAGTCCCAGTTATCTACATGTCTTTTCAACATTATGCTATTACAGCACATCCTCCCTTAGTGTCTGTGATTTCCCCAACGTCTGTTCATTCCCACTTTACTGTTGTCAGCATCCTTTTAGTTTTAACTGCAAACTTGACTATAATAACCATAATGCTTCCATCTCGGCCCAGCAGTACTTTCTCAATGAATACACGTTACATGGTTCATACTATATTAATACACAGTACAGTTTACATTTATAGATACATAGATTCATAGTACATTTCATTCAACTTCTACTATTAATTATAATTATACTAAATGATATCTGTTATTGGGTTAATCCTTACAATTCCCAACCTTGAGGGTGAGGTATTTATGCCGATCCCTCATACTGCATGCGAATATATTTTAGGTTCCCATTTTTTGTTCCTCTCTATTAGGTCTTGGGTTCTTATATCTGATGATCCTGTCACTTCCATGGTCAATTTAATCCTTTCTGATTCCTATCAAAACCACACGTGTCTACTGAGTGGTCATATAAATCATCGGGGCAAATGGGGGCATCTTCACTGGAATAGCAACCCTGTCGGTTCGGTTCTATCCAAGTTAACTCTCTTAATTGGACCAACCATTGGGGTGGGGTCCAAAATCGGCGAACAGTAGCTCCTCTCACAACTCCTATATTTTGCACTCTGTAGTGTATTGTTTTAAACACAGGTTCTGGATCTGAGACAATATAGTACACAGGGGAAAGTAAAAGGTGCTACTATATTGTAACACTTATAACATACAAGTACTGTAACAGACAAACAATCAATCACAAGCTCACGTCCGTCTGCCCGTCGGGGACCCCTGAAGTCGACGGCTGGTAATTGAGCCTGTAGTTTTCCCAGGCACCGGATGCACTCCCAGTCCTGAGTGAAATCCTCCGAGTCTGGGAAGTCCCCGATAGTTATACTGGGGCATAAACAAGTGGACTTGTGGCGGACGGCCAGCTCAAACAGCTGGTGGCCTTGAGGCGTCTTGCGCGATGTAAACACGTTTAGCTGCTGACAACACTTGTGATATGTCATACAGTTCACCCTTATGTTACACACTCTGAACAGGGTATTGGGTATCGTTCGGTTCATACTACATGGGAATTCCTACTCCTAGTACCAACAACTTCTGGCTCCCTACCTCGTGGCATTCATGCTTGATTGGACGAAATTTGATGAATTTTCTGATTTTACATAAATCTGTATCTCCATTGATAAGATTTAGATTTAAACCATATTCTTGCATCTCCATTTTGAACCTGAATGGTTCAAATTTTGGGTCAATTTTCACCTTAAGCCGTAGCCTTAAAACAAAACAAATCAAATTTTTTTCAAAAGAAGAAAAGCAGATTGGATCAAGGCTGATGATTGCTTTTCCTTCTCTATTTAATTTTGAATTATTGAAACAAAATCACCATGCTGTGACATTTGATATCTGCCGATATCTGCAGCTAAGGTCTTAAATTTTTAACACCACTGGATCGCTTCCTGCCCCAAATTCCTCCAGCAAAGATTGCACCGTTACTTTGTAAACCATTTTATGTCAAAGAACGACTCTTGGTAATCCTGCACCATCAACACTCATGTGGTCCCGAAAATCAGGGTCACCTGTTTTAAACGAAACACATAAAATCCATTGTGGCTCTTCCTGAGAGCCCATGGGGTTAATTTGTCAAATCATCATTTATTATTTCCTTTGTCCAAAGGAATAATCCCTTTACCCGAAACAAATCCAGAAAACAAAACAGGAGAGAGAGGGACTGCGCAGCCCCCCTCCCTCCCTCCCTCTCTGGAGCTGGCAGCCTGTCTGAAATAAAGCCTGTCTCTCCCACGCACAGATGTACGTAGGACTGCCAACTGGAATTTCCAACTCCAAATCCTTCTCTCTGTGTTTTCAAGATGTAACCACATTAAGAAAAATGTTTTGTGTTTTTGATTTCATTTATTCCCTCAGGGGAGGAGGGTTTAGGGGTCCTCACCGTACACTCCTGAAGAAAGGAGGTGTCTCCCTTCAATATTCACAAAAATCATTGTTTTTATCAAGAGACAATAAAATTGTTTACAGTACCTGCTCTTTCCACTTTCAGAATGCTGTGACTCCAAAGGTGTCAGATCAAAATTTAAAAAAAAACTAGCGCAGTCCAAATACTTAACTTCAGCAATACAGAAGTACGGGTTAGTTACTTCTTGCTTCTCAAAACCTTAAGGGGTGGGGGAGGAATCAATCACAATCGCACAAAATGCTTCGAAGAAGTTCAAATTAATTTATAACCAGAGACCATCCTGCAACTGTAACTTGTAATTCTTTAAAGCTGCACTTTATCTTTTCTTTTATCATTAAATCTCATTTTGTCAATTATTTTATATAAATGCAAAGGTTGTTGCTTGGTGAAATGAAAACAGATGTCGGTGTCCTTGGAAGGGGTTATTTTTTGCAGAAACAAAACGACGGAGCCAGATATCAGATGCACGCAGCGTTCTCAGCTTATGTCAACACAGCTTTCACGTAAATTATTTAAAAAAAAAACATTCGTACAGGGAAATAGCATCTCTGTTCGTACATTTTAGTTTTTAGTTCGTCCAGTATTTCCAGACTGTTGTGATCAAAGTTTTGTTGAGGTCCCCCTCAATTTCTAATTGTTTCTTAAGTGTTATAATTTGCTATCATCGCCATAATACAGCTCTAGCTTTCCAATTCATTGTTTTTTCACATACTTTCGTGGGTATGATTGCAACCAACTCTCCGAGTGTTCCAGGTTTCCTGCTTTTCCTATCAAGGTGATATCAGATATCCTTTTTTATCTCTTCCGTTTTTGGGTCACTTTTTTTTCAAACCACAGCCAATCACAAGATAAAAAGAGGTGTGCTGTCAGAGCTAACAGCTATCACACTTTAGGACAACTAAGATTAATCCCAAAATTATCAAAATTGATGCCCTGTACTAGACAACAAGATGTCGTTCTTCGATTTACAGTTACACAACATTAATTACTTACACCAATTCACACTCACCAATACTCAACACAACTTAAACTTCAAATCACTTGAATTTAAGAAATTCAAAATGCCAATTTTTCTGTGAAGATCCCATGTCTGGAATTTGACACACTCACATTTTATAAGAACCAGAATTTAATAGGTCACTTAACCTTAATAACTCCAATTTTAATTCAGCAATATCAGAATTAAACACAAGACAAAACAGATACATTACACAAAAGAGGAAAACACGTAAGACGCAGTAAGAAGGGGGCGTGGCCCACAACACCAACAGAAAACACTCACAATAAGGACAGGCTTTTTAAAGAGACAGTACACTGAAAACAAAAGAGCACATTCTGTAGTTATTATCCCTCCCTTTTTAAATCATTTATCCTTCATCTCTGCACTCCATTTTCAATCTCTAATTTTTCCTACTTAACTTAATTCTAAACTGATTTAAAATCTCATGTTGAAAGCCCTTTTTACCAGGCTTGTTTTTACTCCCATGTTGAAAAGCTTTCTTGTTTCGGGCAGCAGCTTGGTTAAAGACAATAAAAGGAAAGCCACCTCCCAAGTCCGAAGTGAGAGCGGATAAAATAACATTCTTCATATCACTGTCTTCAAAATTGGGGTGGAATTCCGAAACGTCTGTCGACACTGTCTTAATTCTAGGGGGCACGTTTGTGGACTAATTGGTCCTAATTGTTGGACACATGCTTGTAGTTCGGAATAATCTAAGGGCTGAGACCGTTGGGATGCACCTGCCCAGGGGACCCCAGGTGGAGGATTTGCTCCTCCCTCTGCTGGTGCTGCACCTGGTACATTGGGAACTACCCGAGTTCTGATAATAACACTCACCGGGTTTTCTGCACTTGGGGAATCAAGTGGGCCTTGTCTTCGCCAGGGACTTTTCCCTCAATTTGGGCAACGGAAACCGGTTTCTCCTCACGGTTCACATGGGGCAGGGGATCTGGTGCAGGGAGGGGTGGCAGAGGGGGATATAAGTTCTCACTATACTCATTTCTTTCTTGACCATAATCCACGTCAGGGTCCCCCAGGGTCACTGCCGCTACCACTGTATGTTACATGCTCAGTTGTTTTTCTAACTGGCTGACTCTGGTATGGCATTGACGATGATCCACCTCTCTCTGGGGGCTTCTCTCAAAGCATCTCTTGCATCCTCGAAGTTTTTAGTGAGGTGAGTATTGTCTTTCATTACAGTTTCTAGCTGACATCGTATTTCTTCTAAATTATGTAGTGCTGATCCAGCATGAACAGCCTTAACACTTTGATGTTACATGATTGCAGCTGTCGATGCAACTTGGTATTTTAGACCATCAACCTGACTATCTTTCTCGGCAAGTTCTTTCTGCTGCCGTTTTAACTGTTCATTCTGTACCAGGATAATGTGCCGATCTTGTCCCGTGCAATACGAGGGTGCAGAAGTGATCAAGCGGATCGCCCTATTCCGCCTCCATTTTTTATCGGTAATTTTCTGTTCAATCAACGCCACGGCGTCCTTCAATGTAACTTCCGGGCCTTTACCCAACCATTCCAACAATAAGACCTGTCCATCGGTCCCACTACAGTTTTTCTTGATCCGGGTACTATACTCCTTCCAAAGATCCCCGTTCGGCATCTTAGTGTACTTTAGAGAGCCACTATCCGTTTGTTATTACTAATCCCCCACAAGGATTGACTGGTGATCAAGTGATAACCCTCGCGTCCGTTACCCTATATCCAGTAATACCAGGTTTTGGCTGTTGTCAGAAATAGTCCCTTCGTGGTCGCCAATTGTAGGATTTAAACCACTACTTTCAGGATTATAATCTAATCCATCTAAGAACTGGTTCCTGACAACAACAAGATTACCACGGTACTGCTATTATGGTTAAAGGCAAAACAGATTTATTAAGCACATCACAATTAGTACAAAAAGGTGATACTTAACAAAGGGGAATAGTCACAGTCTGTTCCTTGAAACCTCGGAAGTATCTCTCCAAGTGACGATGGCGCGGTCTCTCTCTCTCTCTCTTGCTGTGATCTGTTGACTGAAAAATTCTCTTCTTCCTTGCCAGAATCTTGCGCGCCTTCCTCAGCTTTTGAGGTCTCTTCTCATCCCCTTTTTCAGTTTATGAGCAGTTCACTATCAGCAGTTCACTATCACATCCACATCTCTCAGCCTGACCATTATTCATGTCTCTCAACCTTCAGAAGTTACATTCCAAGCATAACTCCTGGTACCATCCGTGCCTTGTTGTTACAGACTTAACAGAACCTTATCTGAGAGTTTAATTGCCAGCCTTCACAGAACCGTTTGTACAAACAGACTTCTATTCACTAGCTTGTGGAGGCTCGAGATAGAGAGGCCTAAGCCTGCGTGACACCTTGATTTAATTAACCTCCAGTCCCTTTATCTACATGTCTTTGAGACATTATGCTATTCCAGCACATCCTCCCTTAGTGCCTGTGGTTTTCCCCAAGGTCTGTTAATTACCACTTTAATGGCTTAATCCTTACACATTGTTCTTCCTGACTCTCAACACCATTGTACAGGACCCTTCTGTTCCATTCCGAGGAGCCCTGAACCATGGAAGAGAGCGGCTGCAACACTTTTCTTACACGCCTCAAGATTAACCCGCACGACGACTTTGCTGTCAGGGAATAGAGACGAGAAAGACCAAAGTGCCGTTTGCCCCTCTCAGTGTGGCCCTGAAGGACTGTGTCCAGGCTGAAGTTCTGTTCCCACCGGACGATCCTCCCCCCAGATTGTCCTTTCTGAGCTCCAGTCAGGTGATGCTAAACACTCAGGTGGGAAAGACCAAAATCTACAACGTGTTTAAAACAAAGCTGATTTATTTAACATATATCCAGAATATTAAACTCCAGCCCAGTTATAGGGGTTAGCAACATCAGCAGAAACAAACCCCAA
This sequence comes from Heptranchias perlo, assembly GCF_035084215.1. Classification (NCBI taxonomy): domain Eukaryota; kingdom Metazoa; phylum Chordata; class Chondrichthyes; order Hexanchiformes; family Hexanchidae; genus Heptranchias; species Heptranchias perlo. The sequence continues at coordinate 2,466,755 of NC_090344.1, read as the reverse complement.
CTGTCAGAATGAACATGTTTCAGTCCTGGATGGGATTAACAGCAGAATCCAACCCCTGCAGTCAATATGTGAACTCGCTGGTGTCTCAGCACGTGTGATGACTGAGTGAATCCCTTCCCACACACGGAGCAGGTGAACAGTCTCTCCCCAGTGTGAGTGTGTTGGTGTTTCAGGAGATCATTTGTGCTTTTAAAGCCCTTCTCACAGTCAGAACATGTAAAATTCTCTCCCCAGTGTGAGTACGTTGGTGTGTCAGCAGATTCCTTTTGCTTTTATATCTCTTCACACAGTCAGAACATTTAAAAGGTCTCTTATCAGTGTGAACTCGTTGGTGTCTCAGCAGGTGGGATGACCGAGTGAATCTCTTCTGACACACGGAGCAGGTGAACGGACTTTCCCCAGTGTGAGCACTTCGATGTCTCAGCAGATTAATGTTGCTTTTAAAGCTCCTCTAACAGTCAGAACATTTAAAAGGTCTCTCATCAGTGTGAACTCGCTGGTGTCTCAGCAGGTTGGATGACTGAGTGAATCTCTTCCCACACAAAGAGCAGGAGAATGCCCTCTCCCCAGTGTGAACTCGCTGGTGTGACAAAAGGTGCGATGACAGAGTGAATCTCTTCTTACACACGGAGCAGATGAACGGCCTCTCCCCAGTTTCACAGCGTTGGTGTCTCAGCGGTTCATTTCTGCTTTTAAAGCTCTTCTCACAGTGAGACCATTTAAAAGGTCTCTCATCGGAGTGAACAAGTTGGTGTGTCAGCAGGGTGGATGACTGAGTGAATCTCTTCCCACACACGGAGCAGGTGAACGGCCTCTCCCCAGTGTGACTGCGTCGATGAGTTTCCAGCTGTGAAGGGTAATTGAATCCCTTCCCACAGTCCCCACATTTCCACGGTTTCTCCGTGGTCCGGGTGTCCTTGTGTCTCTCCAGGTTGGACGATCAGTTGAAGCCTCGTCCACACACAGAACACGTGTACGGTTTCTCCCCGCTGTGAATGGTCTGATGTATTTTTCAGGCTGTGTAACTGGTTAAAGCTCTTTCCACAGTCAGTGCACTGGAACACTCTCACTCGGGTGTGTGTGTCTTGATGCTTTTCCACTCACACTGATGTTTTCAAATCTTCTCCCACAGACAGAACAGACAAACATTTCTCCTTCCACATTCAAAGGCCGATGATATTCAGGTCCTGATGAATCAAATGACTCTGTCAGATTTGACGTGATTTTTGGTTTGAATTTCCCTCTGCAAATCCTCCCCTTCTAATACCCTGTAAAAGAAGTTTGTAAAAGTTATCACTGTAAGTACAGGATAGAAATTCAGAACAGGCAATTCTAGTTTCTATGGAACATTCTTTCCTCTCTTGCACCCCAAAGATGTAAATCTCCGTCCCACACACTCTCCCTCCTCCCTGTGCTGAAATCCAAACCCATCACATCATCTTTCAGTGACCCTAAACCATAAGTGAGAGGGTGAGAGAGCGTGAGAGTGAATGTGAGAGAGTGAATGTCAGATAGTGAGTGTGAGAGATTGAATGTGAGTGTGAGAGAGAATGAATGTAAGAGAGTGTGAGAGAGTGAATGTGAGTACAGGTGTGGAGAATGAAGTGGGGCAGGTGGAGCATGTTTCAGTGGGGCAGCAGTGATCATAATCTCGTTAGGTTTAGAATAGTTATGGAAAAGGACAGGGGTCAGTCAAATGTGAAAATTCTTAACTGGAGGAGGGTTAATTCCAGTGAGTTAAAAAGGGATCTTGTCCAGGTGGATTGGAATCAAAAATTGGCAACAAAACAGTAATTGAACAATGGGAGGCCTTCAAGGAGGAGCAGCTTTGGGTACAGAGCAGACAGATTCCCATGAGAAGGAAAGGAACGGCATCCAAAGCTGAAGCTCCCTGGATGACTAAAGGTGTAGAGATCACTATTCGTCCTTCATTTACAGACGCTCCCTGACTGATCACCATTTCTCCATCAGTTGCAGACGCTCTTTGAACGATCATCATTTCCACTTCATTTACAGATGCTCTCTGATCAATCACCCTTCCTTTTCAGCCGTTCCCTGACCAATCATCATTTCTGCTTCAGTTGCAGATGCTCCCTGACCAATCATCATTTCTCCTTCATTTTCAAACACTCCCTTACTGACCATCATTTTCCCTTCATTTACAGATGCTCCCAGACCGATTACCATTTCTTCATCATTCACAGACGTTCACTGACCGATCACCATTTCTCCTTCGTTTACAGAAACTCCCTGACCGATCACCATTTCTCCTCCATTTACAGACGTTCCCTGACCGATCACCATTTCTCCTTCATTTACAGACGCTCCCTGACCGATCACAATTTCAACTTCATTTACAGACGTTCCCTGACCGATCACCATTTCTCCTTCATTTACAGACGCTCCCTGACCGATCACAATTTCAACTTCTTTTACAGACGCTCCCTGACCGATCACCAATTCTCTTTCATATACAGACGTTCCCTGACCAATTACCATTTTCCTCCATTTACAGACACTCCCTGAATGATTACCATTTCTCCTTCATTTACAGACGCTTCCTGCCCGGTCTCCATTTACAGATGTTCCGTGACCGACCACCATTTCTCCTTCATTTACAGATGCTCCCTGACCGATCACCAATTCTCTTTCATGTACAGACGTTCCCTGACCAATTACCATTTTCCTCCATTTACAGACACTCCATGAATGATTACCATTTCTCCTTCATTTACAGACGCTTCCTGCCTGGTCTCCATTTACAGATGTTCCCTGACCGACCACCATTTCTCCTTCATTTACAGATGCTCCCTGACCGATCACCATTTCTCCTTCATTTACTGACTCTCCCTGACTGATCACCATTTCTTCTTCATTTACTGACTCTCCCTGACCGATCACCGTTTCTCCTTCATTTACAGATGCTCCCTGACCGATCACCGTTTCTCCTTCATTAACTGACTCTCCCTGACTGATCACCATTTCTCCTTCATTAACTGACTCTCCCTGACTGATCACCATTTCTCCTTCATTTACTGACTCTCCCTGACTGATCACCATTTCTCCTTCATTTACTGACTCTCCCTGACCGACCACCATTTCTCCTTCATTTACAGATGCTCCCTGACCGATCACCGTTTCTCCTTCATTCACTGACTCTCCCTGACTGATCATCATTTCTCCTTCATTTACTGACTCTCACTGACCGATCTCTATTTCTCCTCCATTTACAGACGCTCCCTGACCGATTACCAGTTCTCCTTCATTTACAGACGCTCCCTGACCGATCACCATTTCTCCTTCATTTACAGACGCTCCCTGAGAAGTCCCAGTTTACACCGCGCATGCGCGGGGCCGCGGCCTTTTGTTGAGAGTTGGTCCGGAGCGAAACGGGAGAAACCGGAAACCGGCGGGTAGTGAGGGGGGATAATGTTCACTGTTTTATATTCGGGTCTGGGGCCGCACTCGGGGTTTGTGAAGCCTGAGCCTGGGCCTGAGCCCGGACCCGGGCCCCGGGGTTTATTGATCCTCTTGCTCCGATCCTCTCACCTGCACCGAACGCGCTCCTCCCGCAGCCTCGACTGACCGCGCATGCTCAGGACTCACTGCCCGATAATGAGTCAGACTGCGCCTGCGCACTGTGCTCCACTGATTCAGATAGGGCACAATCTGTACCGCGCTGCATGCTGGGTGATGCATCCGCCATTGATTATCTTACTATCTGGCCGAAAAGCACAGACATTGGAAGCAGAGAGAGCGCGTTTGGACCAAGGATAACAAAATAAACTGAAACCCCAGCCCGTCGTGCCATTTAAACCGACAAAAACACACAGCGTAGATGCCCCGCCTGCCCCACTTTGCTGAACTCCAGAAAATATTTTGTCGGTAACTTTTATTAATTTTGTTTTATTAAATGTTGCAACTGACGGGTTCAATTAATGTTTATTTTCCAACTGCACCGCAGGACGGCCAGTCTCACCATTAACCCCGTCCTGGTGATTAAGGAGAGTTCCGGACCAATAGGAGGAGCGGAAATTTATTGGAATTTCCTGCAACTCGTGAGGTGCCGCAGGGATCAGTGCTGGGGCCTCAAATATTTCCAATATATATCAACAACTTTGATGAAGGAACAGAGTGTCTTGTGGCCAAATTAGCTGATGATACAAAGATAGGTGGAAAAGCAACTTGCGATGAGGACACAAAGTGTCAGCAAAGGGATGTTGACTGGTTAAGCGAATGGGCAAAATTTGGCAGATGGAATCTTATGTGCGAAATATGAAGTCATTCACATTGGGAGGAAAAATAACAAAGCAAAATATTATTTGAATGGAGAAATACCACAAAATGCTGTGGAACAGAGGGATCTGGGTGTCCTCATACATGAAACACAGAAGTCAACAGAAGTCGGGGCTTTAACTTTCCCAACATTGACTGGGACAGCCATTGCATTAGGGGCTTGGATGGAGAGAAATTTCTTGAGTGTATTCAGGAGGAATTTCTCATTCAGTATGTGGATGGCCCGACTAGAGAGGGGGCAAAACTTGACCTACTCTTGGGAAATAAGGACGGGCAGGTGACAGAAGTGTTAGTGAGGGATCACTTTGGGACCAGTGATCATAATTCCATTAGTTTTAAGATAGCTATGGAGAATGATAGGTCTGGCCCAAAAGTTAAAATTCTAAATTGGGGAAAGGCCAATTTTGATGGTATTAGACAGGAACTTTCAGAAGTTGATTGGGAGAGTCTGTTGGCAGGCAAAGGGACGTCTGGTAAGTGGGAGGCTTTCAAAAGTGTGTTAACCAGGGTTCAGGGTAAGCACATTCCTTATAAAGTGAAGGGCAAGGCTGGTAGAAGTAGGGAACCTTGGATGACTCGGGAGATTGAGGCCCTAGTCAAAAAGAAGAAGGAGGCATATGACATGCATAGGCAGCTGGGATCAAGTGGATCCCTTGAAGAGTATAGAGATTGCCGGAGTAGAGTTAAGAGAGAAATCAGGAGGGCAAAAAGGGGACATGAGATTGCTTTGGCAGATAAGGCAAAGGAGAATCCAAAGAGCTTCTACAAATACATAAATGGCAAAAGAGTAACTATGGAGAGAGTAGGGCCTCTTAAGGATCAACAAGGTTGTCTATGTGCGGAACCACAAGAGATGGGTGAGATCCTAAATGAATATTTCGCATCGGTATTTACGGTTGAGAAAGGCATGGATGTTAGGGAATTGGGGAAATAAATAGTGATGTCTTGAGGAGTGTACATATTACAGAGAGGGAGGTGCTGGAAGTCTTGACGCGCATCAAGGTAGATAAATCTCCGGGACCTGATGAAATGTATTCCAGGACGTTATGAGAGGTTAGGGAGGAAATTGCGGGTCCCCTAGCAGAGATATTTGAATCATCGACAGCTACAGGTCAGGTACCTGAAGATTGGAGGGTAGCAAATGTTGTGCCTTTGTTTAAGAAGGGCGGCAGGGAAAAGCCTGGGAACTACAGACCGGTGAGCCTGACATCTGTAGTGGGTAAGTTGTTAGAGGGTATTCTGAGAGACAGGATCTACAGGCATTTGGAGAGGCAGGGACTGATTAGGAACAGTCAGAATGGTTTTGTGAGAGGAAAATCATGTCTCACGAATTTGATTGAGTTGTTTGAAGGGGTAACCAAGAAGATAGATGAGGGCTGTGCAGTAGACGTGGTATACATGGACTTTAGCAAAGCCTTTGACAAGGTACTGCATGGTAGGTTGTTACATAAGGTTAAATCTCACGGGATCCAAGGTGAGGTAGCCAATTGGATACAAAATTGGATTGACGACAGAAGACAGATGGTGGTTGGAGAGGGGTGTTTTTCAAACTGGATGCCTGTGACTAGCGGTGTGCCTCAGGGATCGGTGCTGGGTCCGCTGTTATTTGTTATTTATATTAATGATTTGGATGAGAATTTAGGAGGCATGGTTAGTAAGTTTGCAGATGACACCAAGATTGGTGGCATTGTGGACAGTGAAGAAGGTTATCTAGGATTGCAACAGGATCTTGATAAATTGGGCCAGTGGGCCGATGAATGGCAGATGGAGTTTATTTTAGATAAATGTGAGGTGATGCATTTTGGTCGATCGAATCGGGCCAGGACCTACTCCGTTGATGGTTGGGCGTTGGGGAGAGTTATAGAACAAAGAGATCTAGGAGTACAGGTTCATAGCTCCTTGAAAGTGGAGTCACATGTGGATAGGGTGGTGAAGAAGGCATTCAGCATGCTTGGTTTCATTGGTCAGAACATTGAATACAGGAGTTGGGATGTCTTGTTGAAGTTGTACAAGACATTAGTAAGGCCACACTTGGAACACTGTGTACAGTTCTGGTCACCCTATTATAGAAAGGATATTATTAAACTAGAAAGAGTGCAGAAAAGATTTACTAGGATGCAACCGGGACTTGATGGTTTGACTTATAGGGAGAGGTTGGATAGACTGAGACTTTTTTCCCTGGAGAGTAGGAGGTTTCGGGGTGATCTTATAGAAGTCTATAAAATAATGAGGGGCATAGATAAGGTCGATAGTCAAAATCTTTTCCCAAAGGTCGGGGAGTCTATAACGAGGGGGCATAGATTTAAGGTGAGATGGGAAAGATACAAAAGGGTCCAGAGGGGCAATTTTTTCACTCAAAGGGTGGTGAGTGTCTGGAACGAGCTGCCAGAGGCAGTCGTAGAGGCGGGTACAATTTTGTCTTTTAAAAAGCATTTGGACAGTTACATGGGTAAGATGGGTATCGAGGGATATGGGCCATGTGCAGGCAATTGGGACTAGCTTAGTGGTATAAACTGGGCGACATGGACATGTTGGGCCGAAGGGCCTGTTTCCATGTTGTAAACTTCTATGATTCTATGATTCTATAACATACAGGTGCAGCAGGTAATCCGGAAGGCAAACAGAATATTGGACTTTATTTCTAAGGGGATGGAGTATAATAGCAGGGAAGTCATGCTGCAACTGTACAGGGTGCTGGTGAGACCACATCTGGAGTACTGCGTACAGTTCTGGTGACCTTATTAATGGAAGGACATACTTGCATTGGAGGCGGTACAGAGAAGGTTCACTAGGTTGATAACGGTTATGGAAGGATTGTCTTATGAGGAAAGATTGAACAGGTTGGGTCGATACGCATTGGAGTTTAGAAGAATGAGAGGAGATCTTATTGAATCATGCAAGGATCTGATGGGACTCGACAGGGTAGATACTGAGATGATGTTACCCCTCATGGGGGCTCTAAAACTAGGGGCATAGTCTCAGAATAAGGGGTCGCCCGTTTAAGATGGAAATGAGGTGGAATTTCTTCTCCCAGAGGGTCGTGAATCTTTGGAATTCGTTGTCACAAAAAGCTGTGGAGGCTGAGTCATTGAATACATTCAAGGCTGAGTTACACAAATTTTTGATCAGCAAGGGAGTTAAAGGATATGGGGAAAGGGCAGAAAAGTGGAGTTGAGGTAAAAATCAGATCAGCCATAATCTCATTAAATGGCAGAGCAGGCTCGAGGGGCCGAATGGCCCACTTCTGCTCCTATCTCTATGGTCTTATGGTCTTATGGTAAATTGACTGGAGGGATGAGCGGACAGTTGGTCCTCCGACCATTCGGAGTGTGAGAGGGGCGGGAGTTGCGGCACCGAATGGGCGTGTCTAAGCCCAGATGTCCCCATTGTCTGAGGCATCATTTTTAAAAATTAATTTATCTTAAGCTCCAGGAGAAAACTCGACCTTTCTGTTGTGGCTTGAAAAAGATGAAACCAGATGAGGTGGAGCAAACATTTCAACATTTGTTGGAAAAACACATTAATTAAGAACAACTAACATGGATTATTTGAGATATCTCAAGTCTACTGATAAAGGGAATGTAGTGGATGTTGTGTAGATGGATTGTGAAAAGGTGTTTGATAAGATGACGGACAGGAGGCTTGTTGATAAAATTAATACTCACGGTATTAAAATGAATTGGGCAGTGTGGATAGGAAGTTGTGTAAAGAGCAGAAAACAGAGAGTTGTTGTTAATGGATGTTCTTCAGACAGGACAGATGTAAACAGTGGTGTCCCCCATGGTTAGTGTTGGGACCATTGCTCTTCTCAATACAGAGAATGATCTGAGCTTGGGTATATGGGACACAAGGTGAAAATCTCAAGATGACGCCAAAATTGGCAGCGTGGGGAACTGTGAAGAGGAGTCAGTGACTTCATTGTGACGTTCACAGGTTCGGAAACAGACAGGTGAAGTTTAATGGAGAGAAATGTGACGTCATACATTTTGAGAGGAAGAAAAATGAGATTAAATGTAAACTAAATGGTCACAGTTTAAAAGTGGAGGAGCGTGGAGACTTAGGGGAGGAAGGTTCTAACTAATACGTTGTCTTATTAAAAACACCACCGGAAAAGTGGCCCAACCTTGGCTAACTGGAGAAATTAATGATAGAATTAGGTTAAAAGAGGCTTATATTGGTGCCAAAAAGAGTAGTAAGCCTGAGGATTCGGTGGGTTTTGGAAATCAGCAAAGGATGACCAAGAAATTGCTAAAATGGGAGAAAATAGATTGAGGGTAAACCAGCAAGAAATATTAAAATGGATTGTAAGAGCTTCTACAAGTATGTATAAAGGAAGAAATTACGCGGAAGTAAACATGGGTCCCTTGGAGGCAGAGACAGGAGAATTTATGTTGGAGAATAAGGAAATGGCAGAGATGTTAAACAAGTATTTTGTATCTGTGGTCATAGTAGAAGACACAAATATCATACCAGAACTATTGGGGAACCAAGGTTCTAATGAGAGTGAGGAACGTAAAGCAATTAAGATTAGTAATGAAAAAGTACTGGGGGAATTAATGGGACTAAAAGCTGACAAATTCATTGGCCCTGGTGGCCCACATCCAGGGTTTTAAAAGAGGTGGCTGCAGAGATAATGGATGCATTGATTTTATCTTCCAGAGTTCCCATGATTCTCGAAAGGTCCCCATGGATTGGAAGGTACCAAAAGTAACCCCGCTATTCAGGAAAGGAGGGAGAGAGGAAACAGGGAAGGACAAGCCATTTAGCCTGAGAATAGTAGGAGGGAAAATGTTAGAATCTATTACTGGGGACTTGATAACAGGACACTTAGAAAATCATAACATGATTAGGCACATGCAACACGGTTTTGTGAAAGGGAAATCGTGTTTAACAACTCTATTAGAGGTTTTGAGGGTGTAGATAGCAGGGTAGATAAGGGAGAACGAGTGGATATAGAATATTTGGATTTTCAAAAGGCAATCGATAAGGTGCCACTCAAAAGTTTGTTCGACAAGATTAGGGCTCATGGGATAGTGGGTAATATATTAACATGGATTGAGGATTTGTTGATGTACATAAAAGAGAAAGTCGGAATAAACAGGTCATTTTCGGGTTGGCAGGTTGTAACTAGTGGGGTGCCGTGAATATCAGTGCTTGGGCCTCAGATATTTACAATCTATATTGTTGACTTAGATGAGGGGACCGAGTGTAATGTATCCAAGTTTGCTGACGAGACAAAACTCGGTGGGAAAGTAGGCTGTGAGGAGGACGCAAAGAGGATGCAAAGTGATACAGACAGGTTAAGTGAGTGGGCGAGAAGTTGGCAGATGAATTATAACGTGGGGAAATGTGAGGTTAATCACTTTGTTAGGAAGAATAGAAAAGCAGAATATCTTTTCAAAGGTGAGAGGCTGCGAAATGTTGGTATTCAGAGGGATTTGTGTGTCCTTGCACACGGATCACAGAAAGTTAACCTGCAGGTGCAGCAAGCAATTCGGAAAGCAAATGGTATGTTGCCCTTTATTGCGAGGTGGTTGGAGTACAAAGATAAGGAAGCCTTGCTGTAATTATATAGGGTTTGGTGAGACCACATCTGGAGTACTGTGTACAGTTTTAATCCCTTACCTGCGGAACGATACACTTGCCTTAGAGTGGGTGCAACAAAACTTCACTGGATTGATTCCTGGGATGAGAGGGTTGTCTTGTGAGGAGAGATTGAGTAGAATGGGCTATATTCTCTGCAGTTTTCAATAATAAGGTGATCTCATTGAAACATGTAAAATTCTTAGAGGGCTTGACAGGTTAAATGCTGGGACGCTGTTTCCCCTAGCTGGAGAGTCTAAAACTAAGGGTCATAATCTCAAGATAATTGGCCGGCCATTTAGTACAGAGATGAGGAATATTTTCTTCACTGAGAAGGTTGTGAACCATTGGAATTCTCTACCCCAGAGGGCTGTGGATGCTGAGCCATTGAATAGATTCAAAACTGAGATGGATAGAATGTTGGACACGAAGGAACTCAAGGGATATGGGGACAGGTCGGGAAAGTGGAGTTGAGGTCAAAGATCAGCGATGACCTTATCAAATTGGCGAAGCAGGCTCGAGGGCCTGTCTGGCCAACTCTTGCTCCTTTCGCTCCGCTGGAAACGCAGAACTTGCCAGCTGTTTTAAAACTTTTAGCCTGAACAGGGACTTGAACACTGGACCCTCAGATCACTACCTGCTTTAAAAGTCTGATGCTCTGCTGACTGAGCTATCCAGGCTTGTTGTTTAATTGATTTCCATCATACAGATTCATGGTAGGACTCAGAATTATCCCTGTCGATGTCCAATTCGGGTGAGGATCCCTTTTCTCCAATTTTCAGCAACGTGTTGAGGAGAATCCTTGTTTCTGTTGAACATGATGTCAGAAACATGGACAGTGAACTCGTGATTTTGCAATTCTTCTTGTTTGTACAAAATGTATTGTAATTCGTTAGCAGCAATTAAAAAAAAACCACCTTACCCAATGGCTCAAAAGCCAAACTTTTTCCACGTTGGAGCTGGAAAATGCCTCTCGACATTTCAGCCGATCAACAATTGAAAGCTGAATAATTTCACCCGTTACACCGTGACAACGGGCAGCAGATTTGCCTCCCGAATTTTCCCTACACGACACTTCAAACCGATCAATACCTGCTTCACGGAAAGAAGAATTGTGTTTTTGGTTCTTTAGATTTAAAGATGTCGTGCCGGCCGCTTTACCATTTCAGCTGTCACCAATTGCCCCCTCTCCCTCCCATAAACAAATAAACTCTCACCTGCTGTTGCAAGACGGGAGGCCAGAGGAGCCTCAGTGCCCACATGGGGACATGAAGAAGTCGATGCGTTATGGAACCGGTTTTACCTTGAACTCTGGTCAAAATGTTTGAAAGGTTCAACTATTGACATGGCGCTGGAGCTCACAATCTCGGCATTTCTCGAGCGTATAATTATTGTAGAAATAACGCGCGCTGACCGATTGCACCACTGGAGCCGCGCACGGTCTGTGTCACCAGTGCTCCCATCAAACAGCTTCATCCTCGGTCTCTCAATTATCGCTTCGTGATCTTTCCCACACAGAAGCCTCCAACCAAGAGGCGATTCGTTTAACATCCGCAGTGACATTTAAAAGCAGTGGCATCTGAAACAAAACCCCAGACGATAAGAACTTTGAATTATATTATTATTATTAACTTAAGGACAATTATTTTCATGCTACTTTGAGGATTTGGGGAAATTGGGAGCTGAAACTAAGAAACTCTCTCTGGGCTGTCGTTGATTGAAGAGATGGGCGTTATTTCATTTGAAAACCGAGGCTCGGAACTTTCTGATGGAGAAGTGTGACAGAAGATTGTGGTTAGTGGCAGTTGCCGGGGAGATCAAGAGGAGAGGGAGAAAAGTCAAAGTCACAGCTGTGACAGCTCAAGTGCTCCGCTTATGTGTAATATTTAAAAAGTAATGTACAGTACAGGGCAAACCGATTTGGTATCGGTTATCAAAAATACTAAAAGACACGGGGTCAAAGGCGGATTTGTGAAGAGGGAACGGATTTAACCGCCAGACCGAAATCATTCCATGTGAATCTGAAGCGTCTTGCGGAAAACGGCAGTGCGAACTGTGATGTTCGTGTCATGACTTGAAAGACCCTCCAATTACCGACAGTATCTTTGAACGAGTTGTGCAGTCAAACCGCGATAGAAGCCGCTTTGCATTCGTCAAACGTGTCGGTGACGATATTGGGGTTGATCAGGGTCGATTTCATTTATTTGAAATCTCACCATGTGACCCGAAGATTGACCGCAGAATCGAGTTTTCCCTGTAAGTCCTGAATTGAAGGGAAAGACGCAACAAGCAGGTCGGAGAAATGAAGAGCAGAAAATGTGGATGAAACTTGCACGAGTGAAAATCCCTGTATGTTGGAAGACTCAGTCCCCAGTGGTGGAGAGGATTGGGATTTCAAGCTGTCTCACAGCTCACACACACACCATTGGCTCATTTAATTAACTTCTACAATCGATCACATCATCACTTAATCTTCTATACACAAGGAAATACAAACTTTGTCCACGCAACCTGATCGCATAATTTAAATATTTTAGCCCAGTTATCATTCTGGTCAATTCTGGTGAATCTGCACTGCACCCCCTCCAAGGCCAAAATATCCTCCCTCAGGCGTGGTGTCCAGAACTGAATGTAGTACTCGAAATGTGGTCTCAGCAGAGTTTATGCAACAGTAACATTTTTTTTATTCGTTCAAGGGATGTGGGCGTCGCTGGCAAGGCCAGCATTTATTGCCCATCCCTAATCGCCCTTGAGAAGGTGGTGGTGAGCCGCCTTCATGAATCGCTGCAGTCCGTGTGGTGACGGTTCTCCCAAGGTGCTGTTAGGAAGGGAGTTCCAGGATTTTGACCTGGAGACGATGAAGGAACGGCGATATATTTCCAAGTCGGGATGGTGTGTGACTTAGAGAGGGACGTGCAGGTGGTGTTGTTCCCATGTACCTGCTGCCCTTGTCATTTTAGGTGGTAGAGGTCGCGGGTTTGGGAGGTGCTGTCGAAGAAGCCTTGGCGAGTTGCTGCAGTGCATCCTGTGGATGGTACACACTGCAGCCACAGTGCGCCGGTGGTGAAGGGAGTGAATGTTTTGTGTGGTGGATGGAGTGCCACTCAAGCGGGCTGCTTTGTCCAGGATGGTGTCAAGCTTCTTGAGTGTTATTGGAGCTGCACTCATCCAGGCAAGTGGAGAGTATTCCATCACACTCCTGACTTGTGCCTTGTAGATGGTTTTGGTGAGTGAGGAGGTGATTCACTCGCCGCAGAATACCCAGCCTCTGACCTGCTCTTGTAGCCACAGTATTTATGTGGCTGGTCCAGTTACGTTTCTGGTCAATGGTGACCCCCAGAATGTTGATTGTGTTGGATTCGGCATTGGTAATGCCGTCGAATGTCAAGGGGAGGTCGTTAGATTCTCTCTTGTTGGAGATGGTCATTGCCTGGCACTTGTCTGGCGCGAATGTTACTTGCCATTATCAGCCCAAGCCTGCATGTTGTCCAGGTCTTGCTGCATGCAGGCACGGACTACTTCATTATCTGAGGGGTTGCGAATGGAACTGAACACTCTGCAACGATCAGCGAACATCCCCATTTAAGACCTTATGATTGAGGGAAGGTGATTGATGAAGCAGCTGAAGATGGTTGGGCCCAGGACACTGCCCTGAGGAACTCCTGCAGCAATGTACTTGGGCTTAGATTATTGGCCTCCAACAACCGCCACCATCTTCCTTTGTGCTCGGTGTGACTCCAGCCACTGGAGAGTTTTCCCCCTAATTCCCATTGATTTCAATTTTACTTGGGCTCCTTGATGCCACACTCGGTCAAATGCTAGCTTGATGTCAAAGACAGTCATCTCACCTCACCTCTGGAATTCAGCTCTTTTGTCCATGTTTGCTCCAAGGTTGTAATGTGGTCTGGAGCCGAGTGGTCCTGGCGGAACCCAAACTGAGCATCGCTGAGCAGGTTATTGGTGAGTAAGTGCCACTTGATAGCGCTGTCGACGACATCTTCCATCACTTTGCTGATGATTGAGAGTAGACTGATGGGGCGGTAATTGGCCGGATTGGATTTGTCCTGCTTTTTGTGGACAGGACATACCTGGGCAATTTTCCAATTTGTCGGGAAGATGCCAGTGTTGTAGCTGTACTGGAACAGTTGGGCTAGAGGCGCGGCTAGTTCTGGAGCACAAGTCTTCAGCACTAAAGCTGGGATGTTGTTGGGGTCCATAGCCTTTGCTGCATCCAATGCACTCAGCCGTTTCTTAATATCACGTGGAGTGAATCGAATTGGCTGAAAACTGGCTTCTATGATGGTGGGTATATCCGGAGGAGGCCGAGATGGATCATCCACTCGGCACTTCTGGCTGAAGATGGTTGCAAACGCTTCAGCCTTGTCTTTTGCACTCCCGTGCTGGACTCCACCATCAGTGAGGATGGGATTGTTCACAGAGCCTCCTCCTCCCATTAGTTGTTTAATTGTCCACCACCATTCACGACTGGATGTGGCAGGACTGCACAGCTTGGATCTGTTCCATTGTTTGTGGAATCGTTTAGCTCTGTCTAAATATTGTTGCTTCTGCTGTTCAGCATGCATATAACTTCCACCCTTTGTATTCCAGCTCCCTTGAGATAAAGGCCCACATTCCATTAGCCTTTTTAATTACTTTTGTACCTGTCCACCGATATTTAGTGATTGCTGTACTTGGACCCCGAAATTTCTCTGCTTCCCCACAGTTGCTTGCTTCTCTCCATTTAGAAAATGCTCTTAATGATCTTGCTTCGGTCCAAAGTGAATGACCTCACACTTTCCCATATTGAAAGTTTGAACACGCTGGGGGTCTTATCGATAGAAACGAGAAGGCTGAGGGTGAACTGATATAGTACTTTAAGATTATGCAAGGTTTTGATAGGTCAGATGTAGATAAGGTGTTTGTACTTTGGGGGTAGGGACTCCAAAACCTGGGGCCAATAATATAAGATAGTGATTAATAAATCCAATATAACATTCAAGAGAACCATATTTACGCAGAGAGTCATTAGAATGTGCAACTCGCTACCACGAATAGCATGGATGCATTTATGGGGAAATGAAATAAATACATGGAGGAGAAGGGAATACTCGGGTTTGCTCATTGGGTTAGATGAAGAGGGGTTGGAGGAGGTTCGTCTGCAGCATAAACACCGGCATAGTCTAGTTGGGCTGAATTGCCTGTTTCTGTGATGTACATTCTATGTAATTCTATGTAAGCTCCATCTGCCACAGTTTTACCAACTCACTTCATCTATCATTTTCCTTTTGCAACTTTATGCTCCCATCCACATTACTCACTGTGGCACCAAACTTGGTGTCGTCGACAAACTTGGATATATGGCTCTCTATTTCTTCAATAGCCTCATTTATACATATAGTAAAAAGCTGATGCCCCGGTACAGATCCCTGGGGAACTCCACAAATCACATCCTGTCAATTTGAGCACAGATCCATTATCCCTACTCTCTGTCTCCTACTTCCTAACCAACTCCCTACCCATGTCAATAGGTTGCTTTAAATTCCATGCGCTCTCATTGTTTTTAACACTCTCTTATGTGGTACCTTATCGAATGCCTCTTGAAGTCAATGTACATATAACACCCATAGACACTGCATTATCTACCACGTTATTTACATCTTCAAAATGTTCAGCTTGTTTCGTTAGACTTGACTTACACTTTACAAATCCATGCTGGCTCACTCTGATCAATTCATATTTATCCAAGTGCTCAGTCATTCTTTCCCTCATAACAGATACGGGTAACTTCCCCACAACAGGCATCAGACTAATAGGTTTATAATTTCCTACTTTATCTCTCCTCCCCTTCCTAAATAGTGGAATGACATTGGCATTTTTTCAATCCATGGAACAATTCCTGAATCATGAGAGTATTAAAGATCATGACCAAAGCTTGTAAAATTTCCTCACTTACTCCTTTTTAATCCCCTGAGATAGACACCATCAGATCCTAGAGATTTGACTATCTTTAGTCTCATTATTTTCTTCATTACCATTATTTTACTTACACTGAATCGCCTTGATTTATTTTCAGTTTTCCTCGTGTCTATGGTATATTATCCTCATCCTTTTCTGCGAGTATCTAGCTGGTCTGCGATTTCCTGATTTTCAATTACAATATCACCGCCATTTGTCTTTAAGGGGCCCACTTCGTCACCCTTTTTTCTCTTCATACACGTGTAAAAACCTTGAGACTTGTCCTTAATTTCCCTCACAAGTTTTTCTCGTTTTCCCTTTTTTCACCTCTTATGATTTTTTTAGTTTCAGCATCACAATAAACAACACTTCGCTGTGAAATTTGCTTAATTAGTTCTTCAGTGTCAGAGCGAGAATTGTCTGATCCTTTAGTTTATTTAATGTAACAAATAAACACAAGCACAAATATTCATCCGTGCATCAACGCACTGATGGACACACAAAGATAAACACAGCCTGAAACGCAGTCTCTATCTGGATTCACAAGTAAACGGGCAAGCGAAATAGACAAAGATAAAACAGCCTGAACCCCCAACAGAATGTGACGTACAGGTGAAAAGGATCTCAACTCCCTGCTTCTTTTCTGTACTGATAAATATGGACAAAAATCTCATCTCCGTGCTTTTTTCAGATAATGAATGTCTTAATGCTGAAGAGATCACTGATCCAAGCGAATTATCCCCAGTCGCACTCTCCTTCCAATCTTGCACGTGTTTGAAATTGTGCATTTTTTCACACTGGGATTCAATTTGAAGGAAATGATGCTGTGATCAGCAAGTGTTGTTAAGGAGATGGAGGCCAATGATTACAGTGACTGTTCGGACACTGTGAGCTACAGTTAAAGGTCAGCAACATTTAAAGTGTTAGGGAGCAGAACTTTTCCAAATCTTGACACAAATGGCAAGAAAACTTAACGCAGACTTTGATCAATGTCACAACTTTCAAATAGCAGACATTTTATACAAAGCAAGAAATATTTACAAGGATGTTGCATGGACTGTTGAATTTTAGCTAAGAGGAAAGATTGAATAGGCTGGAATTGTTTTCTTTGGAACTGAGCAGGCGAAAGGCAGATTTAATTAACGTGTACAAAATTTTGAGGCCCTTTCCCCATATCCTTTGACTCCCTTGCGAATCAAAAATTTGTCGAACTCAGCCTTGAATGTATTCAATGACTCAGCCTCCACAGCTTTTTGGGGTATAGAATTCCAAAGATTCACAACCCTCTGGGAGAAGAAATTCCTCCTTATTTCCGTCTTAAACGGGCGACCACTTATTCTGAGACTATGCCTCCTAGTTTTAGATTCCCCCATGAGGGGTAACAACCTCTCAGTATCTACCCTGTCGAGTCCCCTCAGAATCTTGTATGTTTCAATAAGATCTCCTCTCATTCTTCTCAACTCCAATGATTATAGACCCAACCTCTTCAATCTTTCCTCATAAGACAGCCCTTCCATACCCAGAATCAACCGAGTGAACCTTCTCTGAACTGCCTCCAATGCACGTCTGCCCTTCCTTAAATAAGGTCACCAGAACTGTACGCAGTACACCAGATGTGGTCTCACCAGCACCCTGTACAGTTGTAGCATGACTTCCCTGCTTTTATACTCCATCCTCCTCAAAATAAAGGCCAATATTCCGTTTGCCTTCCGGATTACCTGCTGCACTTGTATGTTGACTTTTTATGTTTCATGTACGAGGACACCCAGATCCTTCTGTACCGCAGCATTTTGTAATATTTCTCCATTCAAATAATATTTTGCTTTTTTATTTTTCCTCCCAAAGTGCATCACTTCATATTTTCCCACGTTATATTCCATCTACCAAATTTTTGCTCATCCGCTTAACCTGTCAATATCTCTTTACAGTCACTTTGTGTCCTTATCGCAACTTGCTTTTCCACCTATCTTTGTATCATCAACAAATTTGCCCACAAGACACTCTGTTCCTTCATCCAAGCCATTATTATATACTGTAAAAAGTTGAGGCCCCAGCACTGATCGCTGTGGCACCCCACTCGTTAAAGGAAATTCCGATAAATTCCGGCTGCTCCTTTTGGTCCGGATATCTCGTTAATCACCATGGCGGGATTAATGGAGAAACTGACGGTTCTGAGGTGCAGTTGGAAAATAAACATTAATTGAACCCGTCAGTTGCAACAATTAATAAAACGAAATTAATACAAGTTACCGAATAAAATATTTTCTGGAGTTCACCAAAGTGTGTGTGTGTGGGGGGGGGGGCTTCGATGCCGTGTGTTTGTGCCGGTTTAAATGGCACGAAGGGCTGGGCTTTCAGTTCATTTCATTATCCTTGATCCAAACGGGCTCTCCCTGCTTCAAATATTTTCGCTTTTCGACCAGAGATTAAGATAAGCAATGGCGGCAGTACCACCCAGCATGCAGCGCAGTACAGATTTTGCCCTATCTGAATCAGTGGAGCACAGTGCGCAGGCGCAACAATGACTCGAGATCAGACAGCGTGTCCTGAGCATGCGCGGCCAATGGAGACTGCGGGAGGAGCGCGTTCTGTGCAGGTGAGAGGATCGGAGCAAGAGGATCAATAAACCCCGGGGCCCGGGTCCGGGCTCAGGCCCAGGCTCAGGCTTCACAAACCCCGAGTGCGGCCCCAGACCCGAATATAAAACAGTGAACATTATCCCCCCTCACTACCCGCCGGTTTCCGGTTTCTCCCGTTTCGCTCCGGACCAACTCTCAACAAAAGGCCGCGGCACCGCGCATGCGCGGTGTAAACTGGGACTTCTCAGGGAGCGTCTGTAAATGAAGGAGAAATGGTGATCGGTCAGGGAGCGTCTGTAAACAAAGGAGAAATGGTGATCGGTCAGGGAGCGTCTGGAAATGACGGTGGAATGGTGATCGGTCAGGGAGAGTCTGTAAATGAAGTAAAAAATGCTGATCCGTCAGGGAATGTCTATAAATGAAGGAGAAGTGATGGTGGGTCAGGGAGCGTCTGTAAATGAAGGAGAAATAGTGATCGGTCAGGGAGCGTCTAAAAATGAAGGAGAAATAGTGATCGGTCAGGGAGCGTCTAAAAATGAAGGATAAATAGTGATCGGTCAGGGAGTGTCTGTAAATGAAGGAGAAATGTTGATCGGTCAGGGAGCGTCTGTAAATGAGTGAGAAATAACGATCTCTGCACCTTGAGTCATCCAGGGATCTCTAGCTTTGGAGGCCGTTCCTTTCCTCTTCGTGGGAATCTGTCTGCTCTGTACTCAAACCAACTCCTCCTTGAAGGCCTCCCATTGTTCAATTACTGTTTTGTTGCCAATTTTTGATTCCAATCCACATGGACAAGATCCCTTTTTAACTCACTGGAATTAGCCCTCCTCCAGTTAGGAACTTTCACATTTGACTGTCCCTTGTCCTTTTGCATAACTGTTCTAAACTCAATGAGATTATGATCACTGCTGCCCCACTGAAACATGATCCACATGCCCCACTTCATTCTCCACACCGAGCGCACTGCTGTTCTCACATTCACTCTCTCACATTCACTCTCTCACGCTCACTCTCACATTCACTCTTTCACACTCTCACATTCACTCTCTCACATTCACTCTCTCACATTCACTCTCTCACCCTTTCACTCATGGTTTAGCACCACTGAAAGATGATGCGATGGGTTTGGATTTCAGCTCAAGGAGGAGGGAGAGTGTGTGGGATGGGGATTTATAGCTTTGAGGAACAAGAGAGGAAAGAATGTTCCATAGAAACTAGAATTGTCTGTTCTAAATTTGTTTCCTGTACTTACAGTGATAACTTTTATAAACTCCTTTTACAGGGTATTTGAAGGGGTGGATTTGCAGACAGGAAACTCAAACCAAAGACCATGTCAAGATCTGACAGAGTCACTCGATTCATCAGGACCTGAATATCATCGGCCTTTGAATGTGGAAGGAGAAATGTTTGTCTGTTCTGTCTTTGGGAAAAGATTTCAAACATCAGTGTGAGTGGAAAAGCACCGAGACACACACACCCGAGTGAGAGTGTTCCAGTGCACTGACTGTGGAAAAAGCTTTCACCAGTTACACAGCCTGAAAAAACATTGCACCATTCAAAGCAGGGAGACACCGTACAGGAGACTTCAACTGATCGTCCAACCTGGAGAGACACAAGGACACCCGGACCACGGAGAAACCGTGGAAATGTGGGGACTGTGGGAATGGATTCAATTACCCGTCACAGCTGGAAATTCATCGACGCATTCACACCGGGGAGAGGCCGTTCACCTGCTCCGTGTGTAAGAAGGGATTCACTGAGTCATCCCACCTGCTGACACACCAACGAGTTCACTCTGATGAGATACCTTTTACATGCTCTGACTGTGGGAAGAGCTTTAAAAGCAGAAACAAACTTCTGAGACATCAGCACAGTGACACTGGGGAGAGGCCGTTCATCTGCTCTGTGTGTAAGAAGAGATTTACTCGTTTGTCCACCCTGCTGAAACACCAGCGAATTCACACTGGGGAGAGGCCATTCTCCTGCTCAGTGTGTAAGAAGAGATTCACTCAGTCATCCACCCTGCTGAGACACCAGCGAATTCACACTGGGGAGAGGCCATTCTCCTGTTCCGTGTGTAAGAAGAGATTCACTCAGTCATCCAACCTGCTGAAACACCAGCGAGTTCACACTGGGGAGAGGCCATTCTCCTGCTCTGTGTGTAAGAAGAGATTCACTCAGTCATCCAACCTGCTGAGACACCAGCGAGTTCACACTGATGAGAGACCTTTTAAATGCTCTGACTGTGGGAAGAGATAAAAAATCAAAAGGAATCTGCTGACACACCAACGTACTCACACTGGGGAGAGACTTTTTAAATGTTCTGAATGTGAGAAGGGCTTTAAAAGCACAAATGATCTGCTGAAACACCAACGCACTCACACTGGGGAGAGACTGTTCACCTGCTCCGTGTGTGGGAAGGGATTCACTAATTCATCCCACCTTCTGAGACATCAACTTGTTCACACTCTTGAGTGACCTTTAAACTCAGTGACTGTGAGAAGAGCTTCAAAAGCAGAAATGAACTGCTGACACATCAACTCGCACCCATTGGGGAGAGACTGTTCACCTGCTCCGTGTGTGGGAAGGGATTCACTCAGTCATCACACGTGCTGAGACACCAGCGAGTTCACATATGACTGCAGGGGTTGGATTCTGCTGTTAATCCCATCCTGGACTGAACCATGTTCATTCTGACAGTTGGGGTTTGTTTCTGCTGATGTCAATAACCCCTATAACTGGGCTGGAGTTTAATATTCTGGATATCTGTTAAATCAATTAGCTTTGTTTTATACTCTTTATTGTTGATTTTGGTCTTTCCCACCTGAGTGTTTAGCATCACCTGGCTGGATCTCAGAAAGGACAATCTGGGGGGAGAATCGTCCGATGGGAACAGAACTTCAGCCTGGACACAGTCCTTCAGGGCCACACTGAGAGGGGCAAACGGCACTTTGGTCTTTCTCGTCTCTCTTCACTGACAGTAAAGTCGCCGTGCGGGTTTATCTTGTGTGTAAGAAATGTGTCCCAGCTGCTCTCTTTCATGGTTCAGATCTCCGAGGCACGGAACAGAAGGGTCCTTTCCAATGGAGTCAAGAAGGACAATGGTGAATGCTGGAAAAGTGCTGTCAAATCAGAGATTGGTGTAAAACTGTGATCGATTCCTGACTGGAAGTGAAACGGCAGGTTTAAGTCTCCAGTCTAAAAATAACTGGTAATTATTCTATGAAGATTTAAATTGTTTGTGTGACAGTCCTGAAAATAAACCCATTTAAAATCAGTGGGTTAAAGCGTGCAATAAAATAGCAGAAGAGGTCATTCACATGAGCCTGTTAACTGCTGGTACAATTATACAAAAGGCATTTGATCTGTAGGTAAAGAAGGATCTGCGGTGTGTTTCCAGAATTCCCTGTTTTATTGATGTCTTTGTGTTCGACACCAGGATAATGAAAGATACACGACCCTGACCATTCACGGGGTGGGGGCGATCCCGACAGTTACTCTGGGATCACCCCCGCTGCGGAACTCCACCACTGACCCTGCTGAAGGTTGCAGGCTCAGGGAGTCGGGCCTCCAGGAGTGGACTGTAAGAAAGCTGGGTTTCAGTATCCTGACAAATATATGCCGAGGAACCAGAGGAATCCTCACTAATCCTCACTAAGGAACCGTCTGGGGTTTTACCTGTCAGTGTGGGTCTCGGGGTGAATGATTCCTGACTCCCCGAACTGTCTTACATTTAACTCAGGTCAGGCCAGGATGAATTCAGTTCACAGGAGAATTGGGACAAATATCACCCACAATCAAGGGAGACAAAAGCAGCCATTAGAGAAGCTCAGAGATCTTTGGAAAAGAAGATGGTGCACAATTTTAATAATAGTCAAAGCTTTTCCAGCTGCGTCAGGAGTCAGAAGACCATGAAAGATGGATAAGGGCCACTGAAAGAAAGTTCAGGACAGATTCCCGGGCTATGGCAGAGCTGTTAAATGACTATTTCTCATCAGTCTACACTCCTGTGGATGATGCTCAGATTCCAGCTGTGGGATGTGCTGTCGACAATAGCATCATAAATATTAAAATAGAAAGGGATGTGATCTTGGATAATATATGAAATCTCAAAATACTTTGTGCTCCAGGTCCAGATGATATCCCCCCCCGGGTGTTTAAAGAGATGGAACGGGTGCTCTGTGAGCCCCTTGCCTGTATCTTCAACTGCTCAATAGAGTCAGGGATTGTTCCCTAAGATTGGAAGGTAGCTCACGTAGTTCCCATTTTCATTAACGGGGACAAATCAGAGCCGGGGAATGACAGGCCCATCAGTGTGACCTCGATCAGAGGGAAGATGCTTGAAGGGATCCTTAGAGATGCTGTTTATTATCACGGGGAAAAAGAAGGAGCCATTAGAGATACTCAACACGGCTTCCGGGAAAGAAGGTCGTGTCTCACAAACTTGCTTGAGTTTTTTGAAGAAGTTACCGGATTAGTGGATGAGGGTAATCCGGTTCACATTGTCTATCTCAGGGGTGCGAAACTCATTTTCTATGGTGGGCCTGATCCGATATCCTGGCACTTGGCCTGGGCCACATTCAACAAAAGTTGTAAACTAGAAATAGATGAAGATGGACTATATTGGTGCTTACTTGCATTTGGGTTTCATTTACTGCTACTGCGGCTCCCGATACCTGGCACCTCTTAGCTTGAACCATTGCATCAACATTTGGAGTAAATGACTGGGCTGAGGCCTGTCTTGGATAAAAACATGAGGACCACTTGTCATTTCAGTACTTTGTGCCCCAAACACTAACCGTGGAAGTGAATTTCACAGTCTCACAACTCCCTACGTAAAGAAGTTGCTCTTGATCACTGCTCTATAACAGATAGCAGGGGTTAAGGGTCGCTTCGCTACTCAGACTGTATAAGGTGGAATGAGGTGTTCCACAAGGGTCGGTTCTGGGACACTGTTCACAATTTACATAAACGATTTGGACTCGGGAATCGGAAGTACAATTTCAAAATTTACGGATGACACCAGATTAGCGGGGCGGGGGGCTGTGGGTGGGTGGGGTGGGGTATAGATAATATTGATGAAGATTGCGACCAAATACAAGAAAACATTAATAAACTGGCAAAATGGGTGTATAATTAGCAAATGAATCTAAATGCAGATGCGGGTGAAGTGGAGCATTTTGGTAGAAAGAACAAGGAGGCCGCATGCTACTTGGACAATAAGAGTCTAAATGTCCGTGGTTCCAAAGAAAACAATCCCAGCCTATCCAATCTTTCATCATAGCTAAAATTCTCAACTCCTGGCAACGTCGTCGTAAATCTCCTCTGTACTCTTTAATATTCTCTCTCTCTCTCTCTCTCTGCCATTTGGGTCTCTTTCTCTCTGTCTGTGTAATTGACACAATGTTTATTCAGTGTACTGGGACGTACTGTTCTCCGTGACTGGCCTGTTTGAACAACAACGACACCTTTTGATTGGTGTGATGCTGTCCCAGCCTAATATAAGATATGCAATTTGAGAACCTTTCACTCATTCACCTGACGAAGGAGATAATCTCCGAAAGCTTGTGATTTTAAAATAAAATTGTTGGACTATAACCTGGTGTTGTAAGATTCCTTACATTTGTCCACCCCAGTCCATCACCGGCATCTCCACATCATGGCCCTCTCTAGAGCAATCACATCTTTCCCCTAATGTGGTGACCAGAACTGTACGCAGTACTCTTGCTGTGGCCTTACTAGTGTTTTATGTAGTTGTAACATAACCTCCCTGCTATTATATCCTATGCCTCGGCTAATAAAGGAAAGTATCCCGAATGTCTTCTTAACCACCTTATCAACCTGTCCTGCTACCTTCAGTGATCTGTGGACATGCACTCCAAGTTCCCGCTGTTCGTCTCCACCTCTCAGTATCCTCCCAAGCAATGTGGTTTCAGAGCAACTAATTCTGGAACGTCTCACTTGATAATACAAGTCATAAGTCGAAACCAATTTGGTAAAGGGAGACTAATATTGGTGCCTGGAAATAGTTAGAGTAGAACTTGATATTACTGCACACCGGAATAGAAAACGAGATTGGATGGACAGAAGAGGTCTGACAGGATGGCCGAGCGGTTGTCGGAGGCAGTGAACGTTTACACTTGCTGCACAGTGAGAGCGGCGCGTTGGTCTCGGGATATGATTCTCGCTTCGGGGGTTTTATTGATTGATATGCGAGAGGTCCTGGGTTCAAATCGCGGACGAGCCCTGCTGTCTCGCTGCTTTTCGTGAAAAGTCTCCAATTGGATTCTGACATCTTTCCAGTGTTGCT
The DNA here is from genome assembly GCF_035084215.1 of Heptranchias perlo. Taxonomy (NCBI): domain Eukaryota; kingdom Metazoa; phylum Chordata; class Chondrichthyes; order Hexanchiformes; family Hexanchidae; genus Heptranchias; species Heptranchias perlo. The sequence goes on along the minus strand of NC_090344.1, from coordinate 2,442,032 downwards.
GTTGGTCGAATTGAATTACATCCAGAGAATGTTTGAGCTCCAGAGGACAGAGTTCGGAAGTTTCCATGTCACAACACAAGTGAAGGAAATAAAATGTCTCAAGATGATGAGGAGATTGAAGCTGACTGAATTTATCTCAATTCAGACGGTCTCATTGATATTGGATGATGGGATAGAGAGCCACATATCCAAGTTTGCTGATGACACCAAGATGGGCAGCATTGTAAGCAGAGTAGATAGAGGCATAAAATTACAGAGAGACAGTAATATAATAAATGAATGGGCAAAACTGTGGCAAATGGATTTGAATTGACGCAAGTGTGAGGTCATCCACTTTGGACCTAAAAAGGATATATCAGAATACGTTCTAAATAGAGAAAAACTCGAAACTGTGGAGTTCCAAAAGGACATAGGGTCCATGTACATAGATCATTAAATATCATGGACCGATGGAGTTGTACTCGGCTCTGTGGGACTGGATAGGCCCAGACCTGCTGGAAGTGTACGGGGGTATGCTCTGGCAGGCAGCATGTCAGACTCCATGAGGAAAGGCATCATCACCCTCATCTACAAACGGAAGGGGGAGAGGGAAGAAATCAAAAATTGGCGACCCATCTCACTACTTAACGTGGACTACAAAATTCTGTCCAAGGTCATCGCCAATCGGGTCAAGTCAGCCCTGGAGGTGGTGATCCACCCCGATCAGACCTGCACCGTACCCGGCAGGAAGATCTCTGATAGCCTGGCGCTACTCAGGGATACGATTGCCTACGTACAGGACAGGGGGGTGAACACCTGCCTGATCAGCCTGGACCAGGAGAAGGCCTTTGACAGAATATCCCACACGTACATGATGGACGTGCTCTCCAAAATGGGGTTTGGGGAGGGAATCCGCAATTGGATCCAACTGCTCTACACAAACATCAGTAGCGCAGTTTCAATCAACGGGTGGGAATCAGAAAGCTTTCCAATCAAATCTGGAGTCAGGCAGGGCTGTCCTCTCTCCTCCGTCTTGTTCGTGTGTTGCATCGAACCCTTTGCCGAGTCCATCAGGAGGGATGCGGGCATAAGAGGGGTGACGATCCCAGGCAGCGGAGGCACTCAGGTCAAGGCCTCCCTGTACATGGATGACGTCGCCCTCTTTTGCTCGGATCAGCTGTCGGTCCGCAGATTGATGAGCATCTGCGACCAGTTCGAACTGGCCTCGGGGGCCAGGGTAAATCGTAGCAAGAGCGAGGCCATGTTCTTTGGGAACTGGACCGACCGATCCTTTGTCCCCTTCACCGTCAGGTCGGATTACCTGAAGGTGCTGGGGATCTGGTTCGGGGGGGCCGGGGCGTGCACCAAAAACTGGGAGGAGCGTATCTCCAAGGTTAAGCAGAAACTGGGACTGTGGCATCAACGATCCCTCTCGATCGTGGGCAAGAACCTGGTCATCAGGTGCGAGGTGCTCTCGGTGTTGCTGTACGTGGCGCAGGTCTGGCCCATTCCTCGCTCCTGCGCCGCGACAGTCACCCGAGCCATCTTCCACTTTGTCTGGAGATCAAAAATGGACCGTGTCCGCAGGGTCACGATGTACAAATCTCCAGAGAAAGGGGGGAAAGGCGTGCCCAACGTGGCCCTCATCCTGATGGCCACCTTTGTGTGCGGCTGCATCAAGCTGTGCATAGACCCTCAGTACGCAAACACAAAGTGTCATTACGTGCTGAGGTTCTACCTGTCCCCGGTGTTGAGAAGGATGGGCCTGGCCACGCTGCCACGGAACGCTCCGTCCAGTTGGACCGTTCCGCCCCACCTGTCCTTCGTGGAAAGGTTTGTGCAGGAAAACACCTTTGACCACAAGGCGATCAGCAAGTGGTCCGCACGTAACGTCCTCGAGACCCTGCGGGAAAAGGAGATGGTGGATCCTGTCGGTTGGTTCCCCGAGCAGACTGTCAATGTCATTTGGCAGAACGCCTCATCGCCAGAGCTCTCAAACAAGCACCAAGACCTAGCTTGGCTGGTGGTGAGAAGGGCCCTTCCCGTCAGATCCTTCATGCACTCCCGGACTCTCAGCGCCACCGCGCGCTGTCCCAGAGGAGGCTGCGGTGGAGACGAGACCGTCACCCATCTCCTTATGGAATGTGCCTTTGCAAAGAAGGTCTGGAGAGAGATGCAGTGGTATCTGTCCAGGTTCGTCCCGAGCAGTTCCGTAACACAGGTTTCTGTGCTCTACGGGCTGTTCCCGGGGACGCACACTGAGACGGACATCGGCTGCTGCTGGAAGACCATCAACTCGGTGAAAGACGCCCTTTGGTCTGCCCGAAACTTGCTGGTCTTCCAGCACAAGGAGCTGTCCTCGACCGAGTGTTGCAGACTGGCACATTCCAAGGTCCAGGACTACGTGCTGAGGGATGCACTGAGGATGGGTGCGGCCGCCACAAAGGCCCTGTGGGGAAAGGCAACCGTTTAGAGCCTTCCCGCCATTGTAAACCGAGGGGCTGCAATCAGGGAAAAACCCCCTCGGGCAGAATGTAAAATTCAAATTGCTGTAATGTACCTGTAATGAATCTGAAATGGACCAGAAATGAATCTGTAAGCATTAATCTGTGTTGAGTATGATGCAATGAGACACCCTAGAGTGTCATGAACTGCAATGATGTCCAATGTGTTCATTGTACTGCACTTAACGTAACCTGCAAATTGTATAATCTGTATTGTGTACGTTTGGAAAGTGATATGACAACTGTTTGTATGTACTGCTGCAAATTTTATGAATAAAGTATATTTTTTGAAAAAAAAAATCATGGACAGGTACAGAAAATAATCGAAAAGGCTAATGGAATGCTGGCCTTTATATCTCGAGGACTAGACGACAAGGGGATAGACATTATGCTACAGCGATACAAACCTCTTGTTAGACCACACCTGGAGTACTGTGTTCAGTTCTAGCACCGCATCTTAGGAAGGATATATTGGCCGTGAATGGAGTGCAGCGTAGATTTACTAGAATGATACCTGGACTCCAAGGGTTAAATTACGAGGAGAGATTACACAAACTGGGGCTATATTCCCCGAAATTTAGTAGATTAAGGGCTGATTTGATCGAAGTTTTCAAGATATTAATGAGAACTGATGGGGTTGATGGAGAGAAACCATTTCCACTGGTTGGGGAGACACGGCCGAAACATTAGAGTCAGGACTTTCAGGATTGAAGTTAGGAAATACTTCTATCAGCAAAAGGAGGTGGAAGTTTGAAAATCTTTTTCGCAGACGGCAGTTGATGCGAGCTCAATTGTTGATTTTAAAGCTGAGATTGAAATTATTTTGTTCACCAAAGGTATTAAGAGATATGCGGCTAAGGCCCATATATGGAGTTACGTCACAGATCAGCCATGATCTCATTGAATTGTGGAACAGGCTCGAGGTGCCCAAATGACCCACTCCTGTTCCCAAGTTCCGCATGGTCCAGAATGCAAAAACTTGCTCCATTGGCCGGGAATCGAACCCGGGTCTCCCGCGTGGCAGGCGAGAATTCTACCCCTGAACCACCAATGCTCATAAAGGATGCCTTGCTTGTTTCCATTTGAAATGATCTCTGAACGAACATGCCGTTTGCTGTTGGGATGGCCGAGTGATTGAAGCGTTGGTCTCAAAATTCCAATGGTGTTTTTCTCCCTCGATTTGAATTCTGCTCGCAGCGTCACTGTTTAAAGATCTCTTCAATGCTGAAATAGAAAAATTGGAGTTCGTTGACCGCATTTATTTCTCGCTCAGCATGACAGATATTTCAGCGTGGCCGGTGCTTTTGATTGGGTGCCCAAACTTCTCTTGAAAGATTTCAAGACCCGAGAAGGAATCTCTCCCAATCTGTAACTTAAATTCTGCTAGTTTACAAGACCTGACATTTATACTCTTTATTTTATTTTCGTGCATCTCTCTATCTCCGCCTGTCTCTGACTCTTGTCTCTCTGTGTTGTCCCCGATGTAATTCTGATCTAAACTGCAAAACCAGCAGAGAAGTGTAAAGAATAAAAAGATTGAGGCGGTTGGACAAGTAAAGGTGGAACCCAGCTGATAAATTCGGAGCTAATGTACCCACATTTATGTCTCTTCGCCCTCATAGTGAATGGAAGCAGCAATTTGAGTAAAGTGTACTTATGGTAGAGTGTAAACTATGACGATGCCGAGACAGACGACAATGTCGTTTCGGAGCAATTCGTTCTGTAAATTGTTACTTGAAAATACAAGTCGTACATTCAAAACGAATTTGATAAAGAGAGGCTAATATTGTCGATGTGAAATAATTCGTGTAGAACCTGATGTTGCTCTACATCGTACATCGTACAAGAAAGCGAGATTGGAGGGACAGAGCGTTCTGAAAGGATGGTGGATCGGCTTCAAGGCAGCGAAATTTTACACTGGCTGCACGGCTCTGTTGCCAGTTGGTCTTTGGGTCTGATTCTCGCTCAGGGAGTTCCACTGGTTCAAGTGCCGGATCAGCCCCGTTGTGTCCCCATTTTTGGTCAAAAATCACCAATTGGCTTCTCACAGCTTTTCAGCGGTTTTGACTTATCTCCAGCAGAGCATGTTTGAGCGCCAGAGGACAGAATGCAGAGGGTTTGTCCACGCAACACACTGAGACGAAATGAAGACAAGTTTTCTAGAAGTTGTACTGACTGAAGCCGGCAAATTAATTTATCCCAACTCAGGCGATCTCACGGGTACAGAATACAAAAGGTAAAGGATGCTGAATTGGACTGGAACCAAATCCCTGATTTCCCACCGGCAGGCGAAGATACTAACACTGAAATACTAATGCACACACAACTGCAGGCTGCACGTGTAGCGTTGGGTACATGTCCAGAACATGCAGTCTGGCAGAGTTCCCGTGAGAACCCTACGCAGTCTGCTCCATTGCCGTGCAGTTCCTGTGGGTTACGTAAGGAGTGGGTCAAACATAGCCGTGTAATTCAATGGGGGCTTGAAACCACCTCACATCGCCACTGTGAAATGCTCAAATAAATAAGAGCTGTAGTTACCAGGCAGTGTTTACTCCCTCAGAGCATAAAGGATAATCCAGCCCATTGTTCACCTAAAAGATTTCACGACAAGAGACTGAATTTATTTTAACCTGTACTTTAAATTCTGCTCAATCACAGAATTTGGAGATTTATACTATTTTTCTTTGCATGCATCTCTCTATCTCTGTCTGTGTTTCTTCTTTCTCTCTATTTCCCCTGATGGACTTATCAGGCTTCCTTGAACGGCCAGGTCTGGAAACCCGGGATGGGACAAGGCTGTCGGATCTTCAGTCCAGTTGCTTTATTTCGACGGGATGAGCTTTGCTATTTTTCGTCTCCGCTTTCGGAAAATATAAACCCAGATGGAAATTCCCCTCCTCGGGTCCCGTCACCTCCCGGTAAAGGAAATGAACCCGATCTATCACTCGGTCTTAATATCTGTATTCTCATTGCTTAAGATTAAAATTACGGGGCTACAGCTAGTCTCAGGACACATTTTAGAAATTAACACATAACAGACTTATTCGGAAACGTGGGATTAAAGGGCAGGTGATAACCTGGGCACATAATTGGCTAAAGGGAAGGAGGCAGAGAGTAGTGGTGAACGGATGTTTTTCTGACTGGAGAGAAATATGCAGTGTGATCCCCCAGGGTTCGGTATTAGGCCTATTGCTTTTCTTGTTTTTATAAATGACTTGGATGTGGGAATAGGGAGTACGATTTCGAAGTTTGCGGATGATTCAAAACTTGGCAACGTAGCAAATAGTGAGGAAGATAGTAGCAGATTTCAGGAGGACATAGACAGACTAGTGAAACGGGAAGTCACGTGACAGATTTAACGCAGATCAGTTTGAAGTGATGCACTTTTGGAAGAAGAACAATTTATGGCTGGTTGCAAGAGCAGAGGGACCTGGGGTGCATATTCACAAAACAGGGCAAGTTGATAAGGCGGTTAAGCAAGCGAATGGGGTACTTCGCTTTGTAAGTAGGACGTTGAATATAGAAACAAGGAAGTCATACTAAACCATTACAAATCATTGGTTAGGCTCAGCTGGAATATATTGTACGGTTCTGGGCACCACACTTTAGAATGAAAAGGCATTGAAGAGGATTCAGAGCAGGTTGACCTGGATAATACCAGGGTTGAGGAACTTCAGTTATGTGGAGAGATTGGAGAAGCTGGAATTATTCCACTTACAGCAGAGAAGGTTAAGGAGTGAATCTAATGGATGTATTCAAAGTAACGAGGGGTTTTGAAAGATCAATTAGGTAGGAATTGCTTCCTCTGGCAAGTGGGTCAGTTACCAGAGGTCATAGATTTAAAATAATTGGCAAAAGAACTAGAGGGGAGTTGAGGAGAATTTTAACCGTGAAATTCGGTTTTCTATTCCCTTATGAATATCGCAGATTATGATGTCCAGGCGGGGTGGGACTGAATGGGGGATAGAGTGCGGAGATTGGAATGGAAGCTCATCAGAATGAACTTGGTCTCATCAGTTTTTGTTATTTTTCCTACCAGTTGCCCGAAGCAGGCGGTGAACCTTCTTCTCGAGAGAGGATCGTCATTTCAGTTCAGAAGGAAAAAGGTATCAAGAAAATCGGGTGACACAGACACGGAATGATCCGAGACTGACAGCAATTCCCATTTAAACTGACACAGACACGGAATGATCCGGGACTTACAGCACATCCCTTTTAAACAGACACAGGCACGGAATGATCCGGACATAAATCATCATTATGGTACATAAGTTTTTCTTACGTTGACCATAAGATTTGCTCCTTTTTGCAATGACTCCGCTTTTCTCTTTGACACTTCGCGGCCATTCTCATTTCAACACGTTCGTGGAAGGAACTTTTGCTGATTTCAGCAAACAACGCAAAAACCTCTGCCCGCCGTTTCGAGAAGGATGGGACTTTAACCAGACCTGCTGGACATACTGAATGAGGGAAAGAAGACTGAAACACAATAACGACGAGGGTGGGATTCGAACCCACGCGTGCAGAGCGCAATGGATTAGCAGTCCATCGCCTTAACCTCTCGGCCACCTCGTCACATGAGGAAACCTGCGAAATCCCTTTTATTCAAAATGAAAATACTGGTTATGTTGCCAATCTGAAATAAAAACAGTAAATGTGGATATCCTCAGCAGGTCAGGCAGAATCTTTAGGTATAGAAACAGAGTTAAAGTTTCAGGTCGATGACCATCACATGAGTATTACATCACACTCCTGACTTGCGCCTTGCAGATCGTAGAACAGCTTTGGAGAGTCACGAGGTGAGTCACTCACCGCAGAACATCCAGCCTCTGACCTGCTCTTGCAGCCACAGTATTTATGTGGCTGGCCCAGTTAAGTTTCTGGTCAATGGTGATCCTCAGGATGTTACTCGGGGGGATTCGGCGATGGTAATGCCAGGTAATGGTAAACTCCCACAGAAGAGATTTACTGGAAAGATTCCAGGGATGAGGGTCTTTAGTTACATGGATAGACTGGAGAAGCTGAGGTTGTTCTCCTTCGAACAGAGAAGGTTGCGAGGAGATTTGATAGAAGGATTCAAAATCATGAAGAGAGTAGATAGAGAGAAACTGATCCCGTTGGCGGAAGGGTCAAGGACCAGAGCACATAGATCTCAGGTCTTTGGCAAAAGAACCAAAGTTGAAGGAAAAACTTTTTTTACACAGCGAGTGGTTATGATGTGGAATGCACCGCCCGAGGGGGTCTTGGAGGCAGATTCATTCATGGCCTTCAAAAGGGAACTGGATAAGTTTTTGAAAGGAAAAAATACAGGGCTCCAGGGAAAGGGCGGGGGAGTGGGTCTTGCTGGATTGCTCTTGCAGAGAGCCGGCAAGGACTCAATGAGCCGAATGGCCTCTTTCCTTGCTGTAACATTTCTATGATTCTATTCTATTTGTAGGAGGCGATGCAAAACGACCGGAGCGTGACGTCAATCGACCTGCTCATGTCCATTCCCTGATAATAAATCCTAGTGTGAGGGAAAGATGAAATTCATAATTATTGTACATATTTTTTATCTTATGCTGACCATAAGAGATACTTGGTTTACCAGGGGGCCATTCTGCACTTTGATTGATAATTCACCCAGATCACACCTTACAGTCCCAACACCTCCGTGCAAGAAACAGTTTAGGTGCTAATTTGACTTTGCTGATTTGAGCAAACAGATGTTAGTCAGCAATGCGGAAAGGCACTTCTTAGAAAAGAAGGATTTTTGGTGAAGAGACCAAACTGAACAGCGCCAGCAAATTCTTACAGCGGTGGAATTCGAAACCTTGTAATTCAGAAACCAAATCTAACATTTTCGAAAACTAAGCCACTGTCCCACATGGCAATCGATTCGTTGCGGCTGAAAGATGTCATAGAGCTGAAACGTTACCTCTGGCTCTTTCTCCACAGGTTCTGCCTGACCTGCTGAGTGTTTTCAGCATTTTCTGGTTTCATTTTTATGATTTCAGAATGGCTGTTTTCCTGAAAACACCCAATTTGACCCAAGGACGCAGCTCACACTTCACTTTCCCCACGCGCTTTAAAGTCTGTCGTTTCCGAACAAAATCCGCTCCGCGCCGGACATTCAAAGGACCTTTCGCTCACGGCCAACCTCCTACAATCGACACTTTTTCACCACTGCCGCTCTTTGCATTTCTCCTCTTTCCTTTTCAATCGGACATTTCCACAGACCTGTTAAAATCAAGTGGAACATTTCCGACCTGACTGCACCGCCCAGATTGCCAAAAGTGCACATTTCAGCCGTCATTCGCAGCAATGTCGCGCCGCCCGTCTCTCCCGCACATCACCTGCTCGGGGAAAAGCGCCAACGACCATGGAAACAAAACCCAGTTCTTCAGTTAACATCCCCCGTGTCACAAGATACCCCATGGAAATTTCACGAGAAGTATGCCTCTGTCCTTCCGATTGCCAGCCCTGCTTTCTTCGTGCTTGTCTCTGGAGCAGTCTCGCAGGTGGGAATGTTTCAAGGCACAAATGAGCATTGGCTCGAACGGGACATGTGCCCCCGAGAAACAGCAGTCGATGTGGAGCAAACTTAAAGACATAAGAATGTGAAAGTCAGTGTTAGAGTCGGTAAGGCCGCAGTAAAGTCTCAATGAAATAGACCATGATTGTGGAAGGAAAAAAGTCTGGAAGAAGCGGCGGGTCTGAATTTTGGATCTTTCAGCAGAGAGACATGAGAGAACAAAGACAGGATACAGACAAAGGTGCTGGAGGCAGAAAGAAAAAGAACGAATTAAGAGGAATGAAAAGAGAGTGAAAGAAAGGATGGGATAGAAGGCGATGAAAGAAAGAAAGAAAGAAAGAAAGAAAGAAAGAAAGAAAGAAAGAAAGAAAGAAAGAAAGACGGGAGAAAGAAAGACAACCGTGCAATACTCACCCGGCAAACGGGCGCTGCTCCCAATCGGCTGCACTTCGCCCCACTGACCCTCGTCCCATTCACAACATCCTACAATACACTGTCAATGCTGTGCAGTGAAACAGAGAGTTTAAAGGTATAAAGACACTCACACCGTCCTACGATACACTTTCAATACATGTGCAGTGAGACAGCGAGTTTCAAGGTATAGAGACACTCACACACCGTCCTACAACACACTTTCAATACATGTGCAGTGAGACAGCGAGTTTAAAGGTACAGAGACACTCACACACCGTCCTACGATACACTTTCAATACATGTGCAGTGAGACAGCGAGTTTAAAGGTATAGAGACACTCACCTTTTTGTTCAAAAGTAGCACATCCCAGGAATATTAGAGACCGAGGGTCAGTTTCCCTCTCCTGATGTAGCTGAGGCTTGTCAGTCAAGAGTCCCCTCCTCCCAGTATTGGCTGTGGAGGAAGTACAGTGTAGATTTAATGGAATACCTTCAGCCTGACCGAGGTTAGGCTGACTGGCCAGTTATTACTCGATCTACACCTTTCTCCCTTTTTGAACAACGGTACATCTTTAGCAGTCCTCCAATCCTCCGGCATCAGACCTGTAACCAGGGAGGATTGGAAAATGATGGTCAGAGCATCCGTTATTTCCTTTCTTGCTTCTATTAACAACCTGGGATATATTTCATCCGGGCCTGTGGATTCAGGTGAAATGATTTGGGTACTTTCCATTTTCTGTTTGCAAAAGTTTGCACCGCAGGTCAAGATCACAAGTCTCGGTCAAAATTAGGACCACTTCTGGGTTTAAACCTCAAATCGTGAATTATACCACAACCCCAACGAGCCCAAAAACAAATAAATTAACGTGTTACAGACACATTCTATGAGAGGTCTGTCTGTCCAATGAAAGGGCGTTTTTGATCAGTCATTCTGATATCCGTTTCCTCCTGAAGCTTGAACAAACACAAATTCCACACTCTTATTTTGTCGTTTAATTCCACAAATTAGGTGAAAATAATAAATTACGGAAGGCACTGCTGGGAGTTGAACCCAGGATCTCCTATTTACAAGACAGATGCTTTAACCAACTAAGCCACAGCGCCACTTGATGCCATTGCTCGCCCACCTCCTCTCACTAATATCTATCAGTGACACGTTACTGTCTGTTTGGGGTTCAGACCGTTTTATCTTTGTCTATTTCGCTTGTCCGTTTCCCTGTACATCCCAATTTCGCCTGCATTTCTCTCTGTGTTCAACTTTGTGTATCCCTCAGTACGTTGATACACGGATGATTATGTGTGCTTGTGTTTGTTACATTAAATAAATTAGGGGTTCAGACAATTCTCGCTCTGACATTGGACAACTATTGACCCAAACTTTACAGCGAAGTGTTGTTTATTATGGTGCCGAAACTAAAAAATCGGAAGAGGTCCAAAAAGGGAAAAGGAGATAAACTTGTGAGGGAAAATATTGACAACAATCAAGGTTTTTACACGTATATTAAGAGAAAGAAGGGTGACTAAGAGTAACGTGGGCCCCTTAAAGACAGATGGAGGTGATATTGTAATTGAAAATCAGGAAATGCCAGAGTTGCTAAATATTTACTTTTCATCGTTCTTCACAGAAATGGATGGGGCTAACATACCAGAGACACGAGGAAAACTGAAAATAAATCAAGGGGATTCGTATAAGTAAAATAATGGTAATGGAGAAAATAATGAGACGAAAGATAGACAAATCTCCAGGACATGATGGTTACCATCCCAGGGGACGAAGAGGAATAGGCGAGGAAATGGTACATGTTTTAGTCATGATCGTTCAAAAGTCTCTTGATTCAGGAATTGTTCCTTTGATTGAAACATTGTCAATCTCACTCCATTATTTAGGATGGGTAGGAGAGATAAAGTTAGAAATTAAAGACCCATTAGTCTGAAGTCTGTTGTGGGGGAGTTACCAGTAACCGTTATTAGGGAAATAATGACTGAACACTTGGATAAATATGAAGTCATCAGCGAGAGCCAGCATGGATTTGTAAAGGGTAAGTCAAGTCTAACAAAACTAGTTGAACTTTTTGAAGGTGTATCTAACGTGGTAGATAATGGAGTTTCCTTGGGTGTTATATAATATTCACTTCCAGATGCATTCGATAAGGTACCACATAAGAAGCTGTGAACAACAATGAGAGTGCGTAGAATTTAAGGCAACCTAATGAAATGGGTTCGGAGTTGGTTAGAAGGTGGGAGACAGAGAGCCAGAATAATAAGGTATGTACTCAAATTGGCAGGATGTGATCAGTGCTGGGGCATTAGCTTTTGACTATATGTATAAATAACGTAGGTGAAGGTATAGGAAGCCTTATCGCCACGTTTGTCGCTAACATCAAATTAGATATCACAGTGAGTAGCGTTCCCGGGTGTATAAGGTTGTGGTGCAATCGGTCAGCCTGCGGTAATTAGAGGGTTCTAGAAATACCCAGGTTATGAATTCGAGTCGCACCTTGGAGAGACAAACCTTCCAATCCGAGCATTTTGACCGGAGTTCAAGGTGCAACTGGCATGTTCCATAACGCATCTACTTCTTAGTGTTCCTATGTAGGCACTTGTGGGTACTTGAGTTCCTCTGGCCGACCGTCTTGCAAAAGCAGGTGCGAGTTCACTTGTTTATAAGGGAAGAGGGGGCGATTAGCGACAGCTGATAAAGCAAAGCGGCCGACACGAGGTCCTTAAATCTAAAGAACCAAACACACAAATCTTCTTTTCGTTGAGTGGATATTCGTCGATTGGAAGTTTCGTGTGAGGAAAATTTGGAAGGGAAATTTGCTGCCTGGTGTCACTGTGTAACGGGTGAAACTATTCAGTTTACAGATGTTAATACGCTGAAAGGTCGAGAGGTTATTTCCAACTCCCGTGTGGGACAAGTTTAGCTTTTGAGCCACTATATAAAGTGTTATTTTAATTGGTGCTAACGATTGACAAGACATTTGGCACAAACAAACAGAATTGTAAACTCACGAGTTCACTGTCCATGTTTCTCACATCATGTTCAACAGAAACAAGGAATCCCCTCAACACGTCACTGAGAATTTTCAAAAAGGGATCCTCATCATGGTTCGACGTCAACGAGGGATAATTCATAGTGCAGGAATCTGCATAACGGAAACTTTTCTAATCGCGAGTCCGGGTAGCTCAATCGGGAGAACATCGGACTTTTAAACCCGATAATGATCTGAAGGTTCAAAGTCTGGTTCAGGCTGTAAATTTTGAAACAGCTGGCAAGTTCTGTCTTTGCAGCGGAGCAACAACTGCGGGACAGACGAGGCCTGCGATGTGCTGTCAAAGCTTCGGTGGTATCCTGTTTCCCAGGGATGGACAGAAATGCGCTTTCTTCGGCGGCATTCGCTTCTTTCCGCCAGCAACGTATGATTGGAGAGAGCAGGGCCGGACAGGCGGCCTGAATGTTGTTGCTGTCGTGGCTTCACTCAATCCGGGAGCTGGGGAACATCGAACATCGAAAAACTGATGGATGCAGTGCTGTTTAGAACTGCAGTTATTTACCGGGGCAGCGCTGCAGGATTCTTTAATGATCTCTCACAAAACAACTGAAAACAGTCGCAATGTGCAGCTTTGAGAGGGGCTTTCTGCACCGTTAGGGCAGGAAACGGGAGTGAGGGAGAGACACTGTCGGTATCTCTGTAATGCTTGAGTTTGTGTAGAACTGTACAGAGCTTCGATGAGGTGTTGTGTTTTTTTCATATTTAACTACAGAGTGAATTCTTGCTTCATTTATATTCACTAATTGTTGGTGGATAACGTTTTCAAAATGTTTCCGCTCGGTTTCGAACCGGAGTTATTTAGTGTGTTCGGCGTGCGTGATAATTACTGCACGACGAAAAGTTCACTGTGTAAATGCATATTGGCATAACTCAGATGATAGCTGCCGTCTACAAATGCTCTCAGTGCGAGAGGCGGGTCAGATTCCCGTTCAGGGAATTAAGTTTTACAAAATAGTTTATTGTATTAATTTCGCAAAACTCATTAAACTCTGTAAAAAAGACGAATACTCGTTCTAATCGCAATTAATCAACCAGCAACATTCTGTTTCAGACTGAAGGAAATCCTAACATTTTTTAAATCATTCATGGGATGTCAGCGTCGGTGGAAAGGCCAGCACTTATTGCCCAATCCTAATTGCCCTTGAGAAGATGGAGGTGATCCGTCTTCTTGAACCGCTGCAGTCCGTGTGGTGAAGGTTCTCCCACAGTGCTGTTAGGAAGGGAGTTCCAGGATTTTGACCCAGCGACGATGAAGGAACGGCGATATATTTCCAAGTAACGATGGTGTGTGACTTGGAGGGGGCCGTGCAGGTTGCGGTGTTCATATGTGCCTTCTGCCCTTGTCCTTCCAGGTGGTAGAGGTCGCGGGTTTGGGAGGTGCATCTTGTGGATGGTACACACTGCAGCCACGGTGCGCTGGTGGTGGAGGGAGTGAATGTTTAAGGTGGTGGATGATGTGCCAATCAAGTGGGCTGCTTTTTCCTGGGTTGTGTCGAGCCTCCTGAGTGTTGTTGGAGCTGCACTCATCCAGGCAAGTGGAGAGTATTCCATCACACTCCTGACTTATGCCTTGTCGATGTTAGAAAGGTTTCGGGGAGTCACGAGTCTCCAGTGCAATCACATCTTTCCTGTAATGTGATGACCACAACTGCACGCAGTACTCAAGTTGTGGCCTAACTAATGTTATGTACAGTTCTAGCATAATCTCACTGCTATTGCAGTCTATGCCTCGGCTAATTAAGGAAAGTATCCGGTATGCCTTTTAACCAGCTTATCTACCTGTCCATCTACCTTCAGCGATCTGTGGACATGCACTTCAAACGTCCCTGTGTTGATCTACACCTCTCAGTATCCTCCCAAGCATGGTAGTTTCAGAGCAACTAATTCTGAAACGTCTTACTTGATAATACAGGTCGTACAGTCAAAACCATTTGGTAAAGGGAGACTAATATTAGTGACTTAAAATAGTAAGTGCACAAGTTGATATTGCTGTACACCAGAATAGAAAACGAGATGGGATAGACAGAAACGGTCTGAAAGTTGGCTGCTCGGCTGTGGGAGGCAGCGGACATTTATCCTGGCTGTCTCACAGCCAGTGGTTTGTTTTTCTCGGGGTTTGATTCTCACTTGGGGGATTATATTGATTAATGATACGAACGGCCCCGGGTTCGAATCCACGACGAACCTGACAACCACAAGGCTTTTTGTGAAAAGTCACCAATTGGATTCTGATACCTTTTCAGTGTTGCTGTTGGTCGAATTGAATTATATCGAGAGCATTTTTAAGATCCAGAGGAGAGAGTGCGGAACTTTCCAAGGCGAAACGCATGTGAAGTAAATAAATGTCTCAAGCTGATGAGGAGATTGAAGCTCGATGTCAATTTACCTTCAGGCGGCCTCATTGACATTAGATGGCAGGATAGAACGCCACATATCCAAGTTAGCCGATAACCCCAAGATGGGCAGCATTGTGCCCAGTGCAGATGGAAGAACAATATTATAGAGACATTAATATAATAAATGAATGGGCAAAACTGACAAATGGATTTCAATTTAGTCCAGTGTGAGGTCATCCACTTTGGACCTGAGGAGGATATTTCAGAATACTTTCTAAATGATGAAATGCTCGAAACTGTGGAGGTCCAAAGGGACTCAGGGGTCCAGCTACATAGATCATTAGAAGGTCATGGACAGGTGCAGAAAATAATCAAAAAGGTTAATGTAATGCTGGCCTTTTTTATTTAGAGGAATAGAATACTAGAGAATAGACATTATGCTACAGCTAATCAAAGCTCTGGTTTGACAACACCTGGAGTACTGTGTTCAGTTCTGGGCACCGCACCTGAGGAAGGATATATTGACGGTGGAGGGAGTGCAGTGTTGATTTACTACAATGATACCTGGACTCCAAGGGTTAAATTCCAACGAGAGATTACACAAACTCGGGTTGTTTTCCCTGGAATTTGGTAGGTTAAGGGCTGATTTTGTCGAAGTTTTCAAGATATTAAGGGGAATTGTTGTGGTAGTTCGAAAGAAACTATTTCTGCTCGTTGGGTGCCTGGGACGAGGGGACATCGCTTAAACATTAGAGTCAGCAATTTCAGGAATGAAGTTGGGAAACACTTCCACAAGCAAAGGGAGGTAGAAGTTTGGAACTCTCTTTCGCAAACAGCAGTTGATGCGAGCTTAATTGTTAATTTTAAACCTGAGATTGATAGGTTTTTTTGAACCAAAGGAATTGAGGTATATGATGCTCAGGCGGTTTTATGGAGGTCGGTCACAGAACAGCCATAATCTCATTGAATTGCGGAACAGTCTCGAGGTGCAAAATGGCCGACTCCAGTTCCCAAGTTGCTCATTGGTGCAGAATGCAAAACGATTCTGCATTGGCCGGGAATCGAACCCGAGTCCCTCGCGTGGGAGGCGAGAATTCTACCACTGAACCACCAATGCTGGTACATCTGCTATCTGCAAATGTCCACTTAGGTCTCTTCGCTCTCATAGTGAATGAAAGCAGCAATTTGAGTAAAGTTTGCTGATGGTCGAGTGGATATTGTGACGATATCGAGACAGTCGACAATATTCAGCGCAGTTGATTCTGCAAATTGTTGCTTGATATTACAAGTCGTACATTCAAAACGATTTTGATAAAGACACTCTAATATTGTTGATTTGAAATAATTGGTGTAGAACCTGATATTGCTCGACATCGTATTTGGTACAAGAAAGCGAGATTGGATGGACACAGCGTTCTGAAAGGATGGCGGATCGGGTATATGGGAGCGGAATTTTACCCTGGCTGAACATCTCCGTTGCCTTTGGGTCTGATTTTTGCTCAGGGAGTTTCATTGGTTCAAACCGGATGAGCCCCGTTGTGTCCCCATTTTTAATCAAAAATCACCAATTGGTTTCTCACATCTTTTCAGCGGTGTCGAAGGCAGGCTTGACTTATCTCCAGCAGAGCATGTTTGAACACCAGAGGACAGAATGCAAAGGGTTTGTCCACTTAACACACGTAGACGAAATTAAGATAATCTTTCAAGAAGTTTTACAGATTGAAGCCGGCACGTGAATTTATCCCAATTCAGTCGATCTCATGTGCGCAGAATGAAAAGGTAAAGAATGCTGCATTGGCCTGGAACCAAACCCCTGGTTTCCCACCGGCAGACGAGGGTTCCACCACTGAACCGCTAATGCACACACAGCTGCAGGTTGCACGTGTAGCGTGTGATATATGTCTTGAATATGCAGTCTGCAAAGCTCCTGTGCAGCCTGCTTTTACAGCCGCGCGGTACCTGTGGGTTAACGAGCGAATAAGATAAGGCATAGACTTTGAAATTCACTGTGCTTTCGAAACCAACTGACAATCATGGTGCAAAATGCTCAAATAAATAAGAGCTATAATTACCAGGCAGTGCTTCTCTCAGAGATAAAGAGATAATCCAGCCAAATATTTACCTATAAGATTTCACGATATGGGCTTTAATTTAAGTTGCACCTTAAATTCAGTTTGATCACCGAATGTGGAGATTTATACTATTATTTTCTTTGCGTGCTTCTCTCTATCTCTGTCTGCATTTCTTCTCTCTCTGTGTTTTCCCCTAATGGACTTATCAGGCTTCCTTGAACGGCCAGGTCTGGATGGGATATGGCTGTCGGATCTTCAGTCAAATGTTGTATTTCGACGGGATGATCTTTGCGATTTTCCGTCTCTGTTTTCGGAAAATATAAACCCAGATGGGATTCCCCCTCCTCAGGTCCCGTCACCTGCGGGTAATGGGAATGAGCCTGATCTATCACTCGGTCTTAATATCTGTATTCTCATTGCTTAAGAATAAGATAACGGGGTTACAGTTATTTTCAGGTCACATTTTAGAAATTAACACATGACAGATTTATTCGAAAACTAGAAGCACGTGGGGTTAAAGGACCAGTGGTAATGCGGGCACGTAATTTGCTGAGGGATAGGAGACAGAGAGTCGTGGTGAACGGATGTTTTTCTGACTGGAGGGAAACATGCAGTGGGATCCCCAAGGGGTCGATGTTAGGACTATTGCTTTTCTAGTTACGTATAAATGACTTGGATGTGGGAATAGGGAGTACAATTTCGAAGTTTGCGGATGTTACAAAACTTGACAAAGTAGTAAATCGTGAGGAAGATAGTAGCAGACTTCAAGAGGACATGGACAGAATGGTGAAATGGGCAGTCACGTGACAGATTTAATGCAGATCAGTGTGAAGTGATGCACTTTTGGAAGACGAACATGGAGAGGCAGTATAATCTAAATGGAACAATTTATGGGGGTGGGGGTGTGGGGTGGGGTGGGATGCAAGAGTAAAGGGACCTGGGCGTGCATGTTTTGAAATCAGGGCAAGTTGATAAGGCGGTTTACAAATCATAAAGGATACTTTGCTTTGCAAATAGGGGAATTGAATGCAAAAAAAAGGAAGTCATACTAATCCTTACAAATTTGTGTTTAGGCCTCAGCTGGAGTATATTGTACGGTTCTGGGCACCACACTTTAGGATGAAAAGGCATTGAAGAGGATTCAGAGCAGGTTGGCCTGGATGATACCAGGGATGAGGGAATTCAGTTATTTGGAGAGATTGGAGAAGCTGGGATTATTCTCCTTACAGCAGAGATGGATAACCGGAGACCTAATAGAGATATTCAAAATAATGAGGGGTTTTGAAAGTACAAGTAGGGAGAAACTGTTTCCTCCGGCAAGTGGGTCGGTAAACAGAGATCATAGATTTAAAATAATTGGGAAAAGAACTAGAGCGGAATTGAGGAGAATTTTTTCACACGGAGGGTTTGTTAAGATCAGGAACTCACTTCCTGAAAGGGTGGTGGAAGCAGATTCCACAGGATCATTCAAAAGGCAATTGGACATGTCCATGAAGAGAACTAATTTGCAGGGAAAAATCTGGGGTGTGGGTCTAATTGGGCAGTTCTTCGAAAGATCCAGCACAGGTACCACGGCGGAATGGCCTCCTTCTGTGCTGTAAGCTTCTGTGATTCTATGATTACCTCCTGAATCATTACAATTGATGCTATTCAGTGTTGAGGAACCAAGAAAATTATTAACGTGATATTCGTCATCTCCATTCCCTTACCAATATCGCAGATTATAATGTACAGGCGGGGGTGGGACTGAATGTGGGATCGAGTGCGGAGATTGGAATGGAAGCCCAGCAGAATGAACATGGTCTCATCAGTTTTGTTAATTTTCCTACCAGTTGCCCGAAGCAGGCGGTGAATCTTCTTCTCGAGAGAGGATCGTCATTTCAGTTCAGAAGGAAAAAGGTATCAAGAAAATCGGGTGACACAGACACGGAATGATCTGGGACTTACGGCACATCCCTTTGAAACAGACACAAACACGGAATAATCTGGGACTTACGGCACATCCCTTTTAAACAGACACAGACACGGAATGATCCGGGATATAAATCACAATTGTGGTCGATTAGTTTCTCTTCCGCTGATCACAAGATCAACTCTTTTTACCAGGACACCGCTGTCCGTTTGATACGTCGCGATCTCCCAATCTCTGCACCTTCGTGGAAGGAACTGTTGCTGATTGCAGCAAACAACCCAAAAAGCTCGGTCTGCCGTTTCGGGAAGCACGGGACTCACATCCACACCTTCTGGATGGAGTGAATGAGAAAAACAAGACTTGAACACAATAACGACGAGTATGGATTCGAACCCACGCGTGCGAAACACAATGGATTAATAATCCGTTGCCTTAACCTCTCGGCCACCGCATCACAAGAGTAGCACTCCGAAAGTCCTTTTATTCAAAATGAAAATACTGGCTAACTTGCCAATCTGAAATAATAACAGTCGATGCTGGAAATCGTCAGCAGGTCAGACAGAATCTTTAGATACAGAAACAGAGTTAATGTTTCAGTTCGATGATCTTTCGTCTGAGCTGAGTCAGAATAAAAGCGCTTTCATTTTCTTTTTTTGAATGCAAAGCCCTGGACTCTGAGGACAAGAAAGTCGGACCATACAATGTGACCTGCCCATGCACCCAAATCGAGAATGTTGAAAATACCCAGTCAGCAGAAAACTTCGGTGGAAGAACAGATTTTGTCACTGCATGCAGCGTGGGGAATTGCCAGGATGC
Organism: Heptranchias perlo; assembly: GCF_035084215.1. Lineage (NCBI taxonomy): Eukaryota > Metazoa > Chordata > Chondrichthyes > Hexanchiformes > Hexanchidae > Heptranchias > Heptranchias perlo. Next base: position 2,422,433 of record NC_090344.1, on the reverse strand, counting down.
CAAGCATTAGGATTCACTCGATATTTTGTCAGAGAGGCCGTTGATGAATTTCAGATGGAACAGCAACATGTTGAAATCCAGTCGGTGTGTGAAAGAAAGCGAGTGCTGATGGAAGGGGCTGTGAGTTCAGCAGTGTGGGGCCGTGTGCCCAAACACAGCAGTTAAATCCGATTCACAATGAGTGAACCCATCCAAAAGATCTGTTTGTTTGGTTGAGGTTTTTTCTTATTCGTTCATGGGATGTGACCGTCGCTGGCGAGGCCGGCATTTATTGCCTATCGCAAATTGCCCTTGAGAAGGTGGTGGTGAGCCGTCTTGTTGAACCGCTGCAGTCCGTGTGGTGAAGGTTCTCCCACAGTGCTGTTCGGCAGTGAGTTCCAGGATTTTGACCCAGTGACGATGAAGGAACGGCGATATAATGTCGATGAAAACATAAATTACAAAGGGAGATTGATAGATTAGGTGAATGAGCAAAATTGTGGCAAATGGAATTCAATGCAGACAAATGTGAGGTCATCCACTTTGGATCAAATAAGGATAGAACAGGGTACTTTCAAAATGGGAAAATGTTAAAAACAGTGGATGTCCAAAGGGACTTAGGGGTTCAGTTACATAGTTCATTGAAGTGTCATGAACAGGTGCAGAAAATAGTCAATAAGGCTAATGGAATGCTCGCCTTTATATCGAGAGGACTAGAGTACAAGGGGGCAGAAGCTATGCTGCAGCTATACAAAACCCTGGTTAGACCGCACCTGGAGTACAGTGAGCAGTTCTGGGCACCGCACCTTCGGAAGGACATATTGGCTTTGGAGGGAGTGCAGCGTAGGTTTACTAGAATGATACCCGGACTTCAAGGGTTAAGTTACGAGGAGAGATTACACAAATTGGGGTTGCATTCTCTTGAGTTTCGAATGTTAAGGGGTGATCTGATCGAAGTTTATAAGATATTGAGGGGAACGGATCGGGTGGAGAGAGAGAAATTATTTCCGCTGGTTGGGGATTCTAGCAGTAGGGGGCGCAGTCTAAAAATTAGAGCCAGACCTTTCATGAGCGAGATTAGAAAACATTTCGACACACAAAGGGCGGTAGAAGTTTGGAACTCTCTTCCGCAAACGGCAATTGATACGAGCTCAATTGCTAAATTTAAATGAGCGATCGATAGCTTTTTAGCAACCAAAGGTATTAAGGGATATGGGCCAAAGGCAGGTATATGGAGCGAGATCACAGATCAGCCATGATCTTATCAAATGGCGGAGCAGACACGAGGGGCTGAATGGCCTACTCCTGTTCCTTTGTCCTATGTTCCTATATTTCCAAGTCGGGATGGTGTGTGACTTGGAGGGGAATGTGCCGGTGGTATTGTTCCCATGTGCCTGCTGCCCTTGTCCTGCGAGCTGGTCGAGTTCGTGGGTTTGGGAGGTGCTGTCGAAGAAGCCTTTGCAAGTTGCTGCAGTGCATCCTGTGGATGGTACACACTGCAGCCACTGTGCGCCGGTGGTGAAGGGAGTGAATGTTTAGGGTGGTGGATGGGGTGCCAATCAAGCGGGCTGCTTTGTTCTGGATGGTGTCGAGCACTCATCCAGGCAAGTGGAGAGTATTCCATCACACTTCTCACTAGCGCCTTTACGATGGTGGAAAGGCTTAGGGGAGTCAGGAGGTGAGTCACTCGCTGCAGAATATCCAGCGTCTGACCTGCTTTTGTAGCCACAGTATTTATGTGGCTGGTCCAGTTAAGTTTCTGGTCAATGTGACCCCAAGGATGTTGATGGTTGGGGATTCGGCGATGGTAATGCCGTTGAATGTCAAGGGGACACGGTTAGATTCTCTCTTGTTGGAGACAGCCATTGCCTGCCATTTGTCTGGCGCGAATGTTACTTGCCACTTATCAGCCCAAGCCTGGATGTTGTCCAGGTCTTGCTGCATGCGGGCACGGACTGCTTCTTTATCTGAGGGGTTGTGAATGGAACTGAACACTGTGTAATCATCAGCGAACATCCCCATTTATGGCCTTAGGATGGAGGGAAGGTCATTGATGAAGCAGCTGAAGACCATTGGGCCTAGGACACTGCCCTGTACTGTACACTACTTTTTAAAATGTTACAGATAAGCAGAGCACTTGAGCAGTCACAGCTGTGACTTTGACTTTTCTCCCTCTCCTCTAGATCTCCCCCGCAACTGCCACTAACCAACCGCAATCTTCTGTCACACTTCTCCACGAGAAATTTCCGTGCCTCAGTTTTCAGATGAAATAACGTCCATCGCTTCAGTCACGGACAGCCCAGAGAGACTTTCTGAGTTTCAGGTCCCACTTTGCCTCAATCCTCCTTGAGGTACCATGAAAAAATGTCCTTCAGTTAATAATAATACAAATAAAAGTTCTTATCTTTTGGGGTTTTGTTTCGATTCCACGGCTTTTAAAGGTCATTGCGGATATTTGACGAACCGCCTCTTGATTGGCGGCTTCTCTTTGACAAAGATCCCGAAGCGATCATTGAGAGGCTGAAAATCAAGCTGTTTGATAAAAGCACTGATACTTCGGTATTTATGTAAGCAGTATGGGTTCTGGAAGTGCTCAGGTTGTGAGTTCAAGTCTCACCTTCAACAATCAAACATTTCAATCCGGGCATTTTGACCGGAGTTCAAAGTACAACTGGTATGTTCCATGATGCATCTACTTCTTAGGTTTCCCATGTGGGCACTTGGGTTCCTCTGGCCTTCCGTCTTGCTTGAGCAGATGCGAGTTTCGTTGTTTTCGAGGGAGAGGGGGATCTCAGCGTCAGCTGTCATGGCAAAGGGGCCGGGATAAGATATTTAAATCGAAGGAACCAAACATACGATTATTCTTTTCGTTAAGCGGATATTCATCGGTTGGAAGTTCCGTGTGGGGAAAATTTGGAAGGGAAATATGCTGCCTGGTCTCACTGTGTAACGGGTGAAATTATTCAGCTTACAGATGTTAATACGCTGAAAGGTCGAGAGGCCTTTTCCAACTCCCGTGTGGGACAAGTTCAGCTTTTGGGCCAATGGGTAAAGTGTTATTTTAATTGGAGCTAACGAATGACAAGACATTTGGCACAAACAAGAAGAATTTTAGCTCACGAGTTCGCTGTCCATGTTTCTTAGATCATGTTCAATAAAATCAAGGATACCGCTCAGCACGTGACTGAGAATTTTAGAACAGTGACCATCACCCCTGTTCGACGTCTTCGAGGGATAATTCAGAGTCCTCTTATGAATATTTAAGATGGGAACTAAACGATTAGCGAGCCTGGGTAGCTCGTTCGTTAAAGCATCAAACATTTAAAGCGGGTAGTGATATCAGGGTCCAGTGTTCAAGGTAAAAATTTTGAAACAGCTGGTAAGTTCTGCCTTTGTTGCGGAGCAACAGCTCCGGGACAGACGATGCCTGTGATGTGTTGTCAAAGCTTCGGTGGTGTCTTGTTTTCCAGGGATGGGCACTAATGCGTTGTCTGCAGCGGGATTTGCAGCTTCCCGCCAGCAATGTGTGATTGGAGAGAGCGGGGCCGAAAGAGGGGCTTAATGTTGTTTCTTTCGTGGCCTCAATCAATCCGGGAGCTGGGGAACATCAAACATCGAAAAACTGATGTTTGTTGCCGCGGTCGCAATGCTGTCAAGAACTGTGTTTATGAACCGAAGCTGCACTTCAGGAGCCTTCAATGATCTCTCACAAATCAGCTGAAATTATTCGCAATGTGCAGCTTTGAGAGGGGCTTTCTGCACCGTCAGTGCAGGAAACGTGAGTGAGTGTTAAACACTGTCTGTACATGTGTAGTGTTTGAGTTTGTATTGAACTATACAGAGAATGGAAAATATACCTGTTCTGTGAGGTGTGGTATTTTATTCACATTTAACCACAGATTGAATTCTTGCTTTTTTCACACTTATTGAATTTTAGTGGGTAACGTTTTCAAAATGTTTCTGCCCGGTTTTGAACCGGGGACTTTTCGCGTGTTAGGCGAACGTGATAACCACTACACTACAGAAACGCTGTTACACACAATCGTATAGGAAACCCTCAGATGATAGCTGCCGTCTGCAAATGCTCTCAGTGTGGGAGACGGGTCCCTTTCCCGTTCAGGGGATTAACTTCGACAATATAGTTTACTGTATTAATTTCGCAATACTCATTAAACTCTGAAAAAAGACGAATAGTTGTTCAAATCGCCATTAATCAACTAATAACTTTTTGTTTCAGGCTGACGGAAATCCTAACTTTTTTTTTAATGTATTCATTCACCAGGCAGAATCTCGAAAGTTCAGAGGGGATGTGAAAGAGGAAATAAGAGGGTCAAAGAGAGAGTATAAGAATAGACTGGAGGCCAACATAAAAGGGAATCCAAAAGTCTTCCACAGGCATGTAAACATTAAACGGGTAGTAAGAGCCCTACTCTGATTAGTGACCATAAAGGAGATCTACTCATGGAGGCAGAGTGGGTGGCTCAGGGACTAAATGAATACTTTGCATTTGTCTTTACCAAAGATGAAGATGCTGCCAGAGTTACAGTATAGGAAGATATAGTTGAGATACCAGATGGGCGAAACATTGATAAAAAAGAGGTACTTGAAAGGCTATCTGCACTTAAAGTAGATAAGTCACCCGATCCGGATGGGATGCATCTTAGGTTGCTGATATAAGTAAGAGGGGAAATTGCAAAGGTACTGGCCATAATCATCCAAATATCCAAAGATACGGCGGTGGTGCAGAGGAGCGGAGAATTGCAAATGTTACACCCTTGTTCAAGAAAGAGTGCAAGGGTGAACCCAGCAACAAGAGGCCAGTCAGGTAACCTCAGTGTTGGGGAAACTTTTAGAAACGATAATCCGGGACAGAATTCACAATCACTTGGACGAGTGTGGATTGATTAGGGAAAGCCGGCACGGATTAGTTAAAGGCAAAACGAGTTTAACTAACCTGATGGAATATTTTGATGAGATAACAGAGAGGGTAGATGAAGGCAATGCAGTTGATACGGTGTATGTGGACTTTAAAAAGGCATTTAATAAAGTGCCCCACTGTAGGCTTATCAGTAAGATTGCGGCCCATGGATAAAGGGGGCAATAGAAACATGGATACAGATTTGGCTGAGGGACAGGAAACAGAAAGTATTGGTGAGCGGTTGTTTTGTGGACTGGAGGGAGGTGTACAGTGGTGTTCCCCAGGGGTTAGTGATGGGACCACTGCTTTTGTTGATACATATTAATGCCTTGGACTTGGGTGTACTGGGCACAACTTCAAAATTTGCAGATGAAACAAAATTTGGAATGGCGGTAAACACTGTGAAGGATAGTGATACACCTCAAGAGGTGATAGACAGACTGGCTGCATGGCGGACACATGGCAGATGAAATTTAGCGCAGAAACATAAATAGTGATACATTTCGGTAGGGAGAACGAGGAGAGGCAATATAAACTAGAGGGCACAAATCTAAAAGGGGCACAGGTTCAGAGAGTTCTGTGGGTTTATGTGCACAAATCTTTGAAGGTGGCAGAGCAGGTTGAGAAAGCCGTTAAAAATCATACGGGATCCTGGGCTTTATAAATAGAGGCATAGAGTAAAAAAGCATGGACGTTATGATCAACCTTTATCAAACACTGATTCGGCCACAACTGGAGTGTTGTGTCCAGTTCTGTGCACCGCACTTTAGGAAAAATGTGAAGGCCTTCGAGAGGGTGCAGAAGAGATTTACTGGAATGATTCCAGGGATGAGGGACTTTAGTTACTTGGATAGACTGGAGAAGTTGCGTTGTTCTCCTTGGAACAGAGACGGTTGCGAGGAGAATTAATCAAGTTATTCAAAATGATGATGGGTCTAGACAGAGTAGATGGAGAGAAACTGTTCTCATTGGCAGAAGGGTCGAGAACCAGAGGACATAGATTTCAGGTGACTGGCAAAAGAACCAAAGGTGACATGACGAAAAACTTCTTTACACAGCGAATGGTTAGGACCTGGAATGCACTGCCCGAGGGGGTGGTGGAGGCAGATTCAATAATGGCCTTCAAAAGGGAACTGGATAATAACTTGAAAGGAAAAGAATTGCATGGCTACGGGGAAACGGTGGGGGAGTGGGACGAGCTGGATTGCTGTTATATTAGAGCCGAATGGCCTCCTTCCGTGCTGCAACCTTTCTCCGAAATCTATGATTTCATGGGATGTGACCGTCGCTGGCAATGCCAGCATTTATTGTGTATCCCTAATTGGCCTTGAGAAGGTGGCGGTGAGCCGCCTTCATGAACCGCTGAAGTCCGTGTGCTGAAGGTTCTCTCACAGTGCTGTTCGGCAGGGAGTTCTAGGATTTTGACCCAGCATCACGTGAGCATGGTGTGTGACTTGGAGGGGAACGTGCAGGTGGTGTTGTTCCCATGCGCCTGCTGCTCTTGTCCTTCTAGCTGGTAGAGGTGGCGGGTTTGGGTGGTGCTGTCGAAGAAGCATTGGCGAATTGCATTGCTACAGTGCATCTTGTAGATGGTACACACTGCAGCCACGGTGCGCTGGAGGGAGTGAATGGTAAAGATGGTGGATGGGGTGCCAATTAATCGGGCTGCTTTGTCCTGGATGGTGCCTAGCTTCTTGATTGTTGTTGAAGATGCATTCGTCCAGGCATGTGGAGGGTATTCCATCACACTCCTGACTTGTGCCTTGTCGATGGTAGAAAGATTTTGGAGAGTCATGAGCTGAGTCACTCGCCGTAGAATGCCCAGCCTCTGACCTGCTATTGTAGCCACAGTATTTAAGTATTTTAATATATATTCGTTCATGGGATGTGGGCGTCGCTGGCGAGGCCAGCATTTGTTGCCCATCCCTAATCACCCTTGAGTGGTGGTGGTGAGCCGCTTTCTTGAACCGCTGCAGTCCGTGTGGTGAAGGTTCTCCCACAGTGCTGTTAGGTAGGGAGTTCCAGTATTTTCACCCAGCAGTGATGAAGGAACGGCGATATATTTCGAGGTCGGGATGGTGTGTGACTTGGAGAGGAACGTGCAGGTGGTATTGTTCCCATGTGCCTGCTGCCATTGTCCTGCGAGCTGGTAGAGTTCGTGGGTTTGGGAGGTGCTGTCGAAGAAGCCTTGGCGAGTTGCTGAAGTGTATCCCGTGGATGGTACACACTGCAGCCACTGTGCGCAGGTGGTGAAGGGAGTGAATGTTTAGGGTGGTGGATGGGTGCCAATCAAGCGGGCGGCTTTGTCCTGGATCGTGTCGAGCTTCTTGAGTGTTGTTGGAGCTCCACTCATGCAGGCCAGTGGACAGTATTCCATCACACTCCTGACTTGTGCCTTGTATATGGGGAAAGGCTTTGGGAGTCAGGAGGTGAGTCGCTCGCCGCAGAATACTCAGCCTCTGACCTGCTCTTGTAGCCGCACTATTTATATGGATGGTCCAGTTAAGTTTCTGATCAATGGTGAACCCAGGATGTTGATGATGGGGGATTCGGCGATGGTAATGCCGTTTAATGTCAAGGGGAGGTGGTTCGATTCTCGCTTGTTGGAGATGGTCATTGCCTGGCACTTGTCTGGCGCCAATGTTACTTGGCACTTATCAGCCCAAGCCTGGATGTTGTCGAGGTCTTGCTGCATGCGGGCTCGGACTGCTTCATTATTTGAGGGATTGCGAATGGAACTGAACACTGTGCAATCATCAGCGAACGTCACCATTTCTGACCTTATGATGGAAGGAAGGTCATTGATGAAGCAGCTGAAGATGGTTGGGCCTAATGCACTGCCCTGAAGAACTCCTGCAACAATGTCTTGGGGGTGAGATGATTGGCCTCCAACAACCACTCCCATCTTCCTTTGTGCTAGTTATAAATCCAGCCACTCGAGAGTTTTCCCCTGATTCCCATTGACTTCAATTTTACTCGGGTTCCTTGGTGCCACACTCGGTCAAATGCTTCCTTGATATCAAGGGTCTGTACCTCTCACCTCACCTCTGGAATTCAGCTCTTTTGTCCATGTTTGGACCAAGGCTGTAATGAGGTCTGGAGCTCAGTGGTCCTGGCGGAACCCAAACGAGCATCGGTGAGCAGTTTATTGGTGAGTAAGTGCCCCTTAATAGCATTGTCGACGACACCTTCCATCACTTTGCTGATGATCGAGAGTAGACTAATGGGGCGGTAATTGGCCGGATTGGATTTGTCCTGCTTTTTTGGACAGGACATACCTGGGCAATTTTCCACATTGTCGGGTAGATGCCAGTGTTGTAGCTGTACTGGAACAGCTTGGCGAGAGGGGCGGCTAGTTCTGGAGCACAAGACTTCAGCACGACAGCCGGGATGTTGTCCGGGCCCATCGCCTTTGCTGTATCCAGTGCACTCCAGCCGTTCCTTGATATCACGTGGAGTGAATCGAGTTGGCTGAAGATTGGCTTCTGTGATTTTGGGGATATCGGAAGGAGGCCCAGATGGATCATCCACACGGCACTTCTGGCCGAAGATTGTTGCAAACGCTTCAGCCTTGTCTTTTGCACTCACGTGCTGGGCTCTGCCATCATTGAGGATGGGGAGGTTTACAGGGCCTACTCCTCCCATGACTTGTTTAATTATCCACCACCATTCACGACTGGATGTGGCAGGACTGCAGAGCTTTGATCTGATCCGTTGGTTGGGAATCGCTTCGCTCTGTCCATAGCATGTTGCTTCCGCTGTTTAGCTTGCATGTAGTCCTGAGTTGTAGCTTCACCAGGTTGAAACCTCATTATTTGGACGCCTGGTGTTGCTCCTGGCATGCTCTTCTACACTTCTCATTGAACCAGGGTTGATCCACTGGCTTGTTGGTAATGGTAGAGTGAGGGATATGCCGATCCATGAGATTACAGATTGTGCTGCAGCTGATGGCCCACAGCAACTCATGGATGCCCAGTTTTGAGCTGCTGGATCTGTTCTGCATCTATCCCATTTAGCACAATGGTAGTGTCACACAACACGTTGGATGGTATCCTCAGTGCGAAGACGGGACTTCCTCACCATGAGGACTGTGCAGTGGTGTCATGGAACAGATGCATTTGCGACAGGTAGATTGGTGAGGACGAGGTCAAGTCAGTTTTTCCCTCGTGTTGGTTCGCTCAACACCCAACGCAGGCCCACTCTCGCAGCTATATCCTTCAGGACTCGACCAGCTCGGTCAGTAGTGGACATTGAATTCTCCCACCCAAAGTACAATCTGTGCCCCTGCTCCCCTCATTGCTTCTTCCAAGTGGTGCTCAACATGGAGGATAACTGATATCATCAGCTGAGGGAGGACGGTAGCTGGTAATCAGCAGGAGGTTTCCTTGCCCATGTTTGACCTGATGCCATGAGTTTTCATGGGGTCCAGAGTCAATGTTGAGGACTACCCAGGGCCACTCCCTCCTGACTGTATATCACTGCACCGCCACCTCTGGTCGGATCTGTCCTGCCGGTGGGACAGGACATCCCCAGGGATGGTGATGGAAGAGTCTGGGACGTTGGCTGAAAAGCATGATTCTGTGAGCATGGATGTGTCAGGCTCTTGCTTGATTCGTCTGTGGGACAGCTCCCCCAATTCTGGCACAAGTCTCCATATGTCAGTGAGGAGGGCTTTGCGGGGTTGCTGGGCTTGTTTTGACCTTTGTCGTGTCCCGTGCCGAGTGGTCCGTCCGGTTTAATTCTTATTATGACTTTTTTTTCAGCGGGATTTATACAGCTGAGTTGCTTGCTGGGCCATTTCAGAGGGCAATTAAGAATCAACCACATTGCTGTGGGTTTGGAGTCACATATCGGCCAGACCGGGTCAGGTCGGCATGTTTCTTTCTTTGTAGGATATTCGTGAAGCAGATGTGTTTTCACGACAATACGGGAGTTTCATAGTAACCCATTACTGATACCAGTATTTTAATTCCAGATTTTATTTAATTAATTGAAATTAAATTCCTCAGCTGCCGTGGCGGGATTTGAACTTATGACTTGGAGAATTATTCATCCAGGCCTGCTGGATTACTATTTCAGTAACATTACCACTCTGCTACCGTACCGTATCTGGACAATAACATATTGATTTCACTCTGTTTATTAATTAGTATTAAAAGACCCGCATTCCCACCGGTCACACGGAGATGGGGCCTATTTTTAATAAACTATTATAGGTGACGTTGGTTCTAAAAAATAAAGGTGACTAAAAAAGCAAAAAAAAAAACAAATAATGCGATTTGGTTCCAGTTTGGTTGTGATGAAGAAATAAAGTTGTCGTTGGACCCAGTCTCACCTTTATTCTGCCATTAAAAACAGGCCCATCCGTGTGAGCCGTGCGAATGCGGGTTGATGTTCGGGAGCCCGTGGGCCACGGACTCTGCCTCAGGCTGATTGGGACATTCCGTTACTGCGGGTTAAACAGCGCTGCTATAAAAAGGGGGAGTCGGCTTTCCATTATCATTTACTTAGGAGAGTTCGCTTGTTATAATGGAGGGGTTGGGGATGCTCGGTTTGTTATTTGTTGTAATCTGTTCAGCTCAGCCGCCCTCTCTTCTTTTCCCCGCCGATAAATGTTGGTTATCTCCTGAAAACCGCAAAGACTGCGGATTTCCGGGAATTGAAGCTAGTGAGTGTGTGCAGAGAGGCTGCTGCTTCGATGCGGGGAATCGGGATGCGCCGCCGTGTTTCTATTCACTGGACAATCTGCCAGGTGGGTGTATTCTTGGTCCGTCTATATTCTGGGCCAGGACTGTCCAGGGTCACCCGCAATCCAGCTGCTCTGCTTCCCTGGACAGTTTCATCTCTCTCCTTGTCCGACAACGCCAGTTGGAAATTCAAACGTTTCCAGTCCGGAGAGTGGAACTGGTGGTGGGATTGGGAGCTTCCAATCCCGCAGAGTAGATTTGATGGTGGGATTGGGGGTGGCTGTTAATCAGATACAGAAAGGGCAATAGTTAATCGCTCTTTGACCCAGTATCTGCAGTTCGAATCATTCTACTGTTGCTCCGTGACTTGGGAGTCACACTGAGGAAGGGCAGAGTGAACGAGCTCCGGCACCTGCTGTCACTGACCATTTGGATTTGATATTTGATTTCTATCGGAGATGCGGGCAATTTAAATCCAAGCAGCGCGGTGATGAGCTGCAGTTGGTCCACTGGTTTCCATTAGACAGATAATGGGACGGGACGGGATAGAAACTGAAACATGGATGGGGTTTGTCCCCCCTCCCGGTAACGGTCCCCTTGACCCTCCCCGTGGGGCAACTAACCGCCTTTCATTGACTCTCTTGCAGTCTGCACCAAGGATGGGCGGGTCCTGATCGCGATCTCCAAGGATTTGACGCTGCCTCCTGTAAACCTAACAACCCTCCATCTGAAGGATGGAGACGGAGCTGAGTGAGGTCCAACCGTGGCCTCTGCAGACACTGTGCTCTTTCAGTTCGCAGTCACTGAATGTGGCGCTACTCAGCGGGTAGGTATTGCGGGCTGGGAGCCCCATCGATGGCTCAGTTCGGGACTGATGGTCTTCTGTCTCTTGTAGCTGGACGGGGTGAACATCCTGTATGAAACGGATGTGTTGGGTGAGTTTGAGATCTTGGATGGCGCTTTGGGATCGGTGACCAGGGACAGCCCTTTCAGGTGAGAATAGGAGCACATTCAGCGGGTAGAGACAGTGAGGAGCTGAATTCTTCAGCCGTGTCCGTTCTCTTGCAGGCTCCATGTCCAGTGCAATTACAAGGGAAGCCAGGAGTCTGATCTGCAGGTGAAGCCCAGAGTTTACACCCTTTCTCCACCACTGCCTGCCACTGAGGCCGGGATCCTGCTTCTGGAGCTGAGAATAGCGAGAGGTAACGAGTGCTCGCTGATAGTAGTGTCCAACTTCAGGCTCTCTCCAAATAGTGCCCACCCTTCATTTTTCTCTTTCCAGATGGTGGCTACCGGAGCTGGTATGTGGCCAGTGACTACCCGATCCTGAGTGTGCTCCGGGACCCCGTGTTTGTGGAGGTTCGTGTTCTGAACCGGAACGATCCGTTCCTTGTGCTGGTGCTCAATGACTGCTGGGCGACCCCCACCCCCGAGCCGTATTCGGGGCTCCGATGGGACCTCCTGGTGGACAGGTGAGGGAGTGTGGGGATTGGGGAGGGTGCGACATGGGCGGATGTTAATACAGATCGTCACTGGAGTCCGAGTTCATGATGGCGGGGGGGTGGGGCGGAGAGATAGTCCTTCGAAGTTGATATTTTGTTCCAGACGCTGGTGGAATAGGTTTGATGTAACCGTGTGACTCCCTCTCTGTCTCTGTTCCAGGTGCCCCTTTGCTGGTGATAACTACAAAACCCGCCTCCTCCCGGTAAACGCTGCTTCCCATTTGCTGTTCCCAACTCACCATAATCGTTTTGTCGTCCGCACGTTCGCTTTCTGGGACCGAGTTTCGGGCCGGGCTCTGACCGGGGAGGTGAGTTTCCTTCAGTGCTTCTTTCCCGGTCACTTGGTATCACTTGTTCCCTGGCTCTTAAGTGAGTCGGTTGACTAGAAGCATTAATCTGCTGACTGTAACCTGTGGGACTGACCATACCGCACTGTCCCTTTGCAGGTTTATTTCCACTGCAGTGCTGAGGTTTGCTACCCTTCCACCGGAGAGAACTGCACGGCTCCCTGCAGCCCCAGTAAGTACCTGTGATCTGACTAGAGACTCCACCCTGATGGGGAGGGGTGGGTGTGGGACATCTGGACATGGGGCTCCCACAGCAAGGGGCCGAACACTGGGCACAGGGTGAATGTCCCGAACCTGGCGGTTCTGGGAACTTGTCCAGTTCCATTCGGTGCAGGTTTCCATTCGAATAGCAATCTAGGGCAGCGGGTCAGTAATTGTGAAGGATGCTCTGATCCTTGAGCTGGGATGAATGAGGTATTTTTGGTTCCTTGCTACTTGCCCGGATGCTGAGCTGCCCTCCTTGCCGACCCCTGAGGAGCAGAATCCTCCCATTTTTGGCATGGGTGTGTTCCACATCCGGTTCGGAGTAGTCCACCCTTGGCCTTGGAGAACATTAAACCAGCATCTAACTATCATCATTCTGACACTGGGAATTCAGGGTGGAACCGAACCGTTGTCCCGGGGCCGGACACCTGGCCAATCGTGAGTGTCTCATAAAACTGCGGGTCAAAGTGCATCGAACAGTGCCTCCTTCACCAGGAGACCAGACTGGCCATTGTGGCAGCAGCAATTGCGAACTCTGCTCAGTTTGCACGTCCTTCTGAGAATCCGTTTGGTGAGAACCGGATGGAATTATAGCCGGAACTGTAATCTCCAAACTCTTTCCGGTACCCAGGGCCCTGACGTGTTTTGCATGAGGCCATCTGATTCAGGATTTCCAGACAGCTGAAGATTTAATCATTCACCATGAACTCTTGTCTCTTTCTGTCCTTCGCCCCAGAGAGGCGAAGAAGCGCCGATGACCAGTCTGGGGTATTGGTGACCGCTGATGGACCCATCCTTTTCCTGGAAGGTGAGGCGAGATTGGCTGCTCTGATCTACCAGGACGAGAAAGGTAAAGCAGGGAGCTCCACATGTGTCTCGTGATGGAGTAACTGGTGCCCATCTAACCCTGGCTTCTCCTCACAGATACTGCTGTTGATTCCCCCTTCCGTGTTCCTGGATTCGCGGTTGGGGTAGCGCTGCTCTCCGTGGCCCTGTTGGTCGGGACTGTTGCTATATGGAAAATGGAGCAGGGCCGCAGGGTGGGCTCCGAGTGCAGCTCCATGGAACTGTAGATGTGTCTGTTGGATAATAAAATCCTGTTATTGATGATTCTGGTCTCGTGTTATCTTCCAAATGCTCGCTGGGTTGTACTCTTTGCAGTGAGTTAACTTGGTGTCTGGTTTGAGAATTGTTTTTGCTGCAGCCAACAATTGCAACCTTCCCCAATTCGGAATGAGATCCGGGTCAAAGCTATGGTGGGTTTGTCGTAAAATGGTGCCGGGAAGGAATTACTCGTTCCCTTGTCTCTAACTCTGCTCCTGTGGGTTGGTTCTGGGCCCATATCTCTGGAATTGCCACTTCCCTGAGGGCATCGATTGACCAGTTTGCCAAGCCGGGAGAATGTTCGGCTCTCTCCTTGCACGACCACTGGCTGCTGGTCTCTCTCCGGCTACAGGAGCAGGAGAATAGACGAGATGATTGCGTGGCTACAGGGATGGTGTAGGAGGGAGGGATTTAAATTCGTGAGACTTTGGGACCGGTTCTGCGGAAGATGGGACGGGTAACACCGGACCGGACCGATGTCCTCATGGGGGCTGTTTGCTGGTGCTTTTGGGGCAGGTTCAAACTAGAATGGCAGGGGGATGGGAACCAGAGCAGGAAGACGGAGGAGAGGGAAACAATGATAGAAACGAAACAGAACGGGAAGAAGCAACAGTGGCAGGCAGAGAAAACATACTGATAAACAAATGGATCCATAGTGCAAAATAATAAGATGACTAGCAATCTTGAACAGTCTAAAGGTGTTAATGTGCGGATCATTTGCAATAAGGTTGATGAATTTACAGCGCAGATAGGTATTAACGGGTATGATATAGTTGCGATTATGGAGACATTGCTGCATGGTGACTAAGTATGTGAACTGAACATCCAGGTGTATTCAATATTTAGGAAGGACAGGCAAAAATGGAAAGGAGGTGGGGTAGCGTTGTTAGTAAAGGAGGAAATCAATGCAATAGTGAGTAAGGATATTGGCTCGGAAAATCACGATTTGGAATCTATGGATGGAGTTAACACCAAGGGGCAGAAAACGTTGTTAGGAGTTGTCTATTGGCCCCACACAGTAGTGGAGATGTCGGAGAGGGCATTAAACAGGAAATTAGAGAAACAGGCAAGAAAGGTAAACCATAATCAGACTTAAATTTACATACAGCTTGGTCAAACCAAATTAGCAATAATACAGTGGGGGAGGAATTCCTGGAGTCTAGAAATAAATTATGTACACTCATACATTGAGGAACCAACTAGCGAACAGGCGATCTGAGATTGGGTATTGTGCGATGAGAAAGGATTGATTCACAATCTTGTGCGGGCTCCCTGAGGGAAGAGCGTCCGTTACATGATAGAATTCATCATTAAGATGGAGAGTGAAGTAGTTAAATCCGAAACTAGGGTGCTGAATCTAAATGAAGGAAATTACGAAAGTGAGTTGGCTGGGATCGATTGGAGAACTTGACCAAAAGGGATGACGGTGGATAGGAAATAGCTAATATATAAAGAACATGTGGAGAAATTATAACAATTATTAATTCCTGTCTGGCACAAAAATAAAACAGGAAAGGTGGCTCAACCGTGGCTTATAAAAGAAATTAGCCATTAGTTCCAAAGAGGAGACATGTAAAATTGCCAGAAAAAGCTGCAGGCCTGAGGATTGGGAGCAGTTTAGAATTCAGCAAAGGTGGACTAAGAGGGGGAAAAGTAGAGTATGAGTAATCTAGCCGGCAACACACAAACTGACTGTAAAAGTTTCTATAAATGTCAAGAGAAAAAGATTAGTGAAGACAAATGTAGGTCCCTTACAGTCAAATGCGGAACAAAGAAATGGGAGAACAACTAAACACATACTTTGGTTCTGTCTTCAAAGGAGGACACAAACAACCTTCCAGAAATGATAGGGAAGTAAGGGTCTACTGAGGGAGAAACCGAAGGAAACCAGGATTAGTTTTAAAGAAAAAGTGCTCGGGAAATTAATGGGGCTAAAGGCTGACAAATCCCCCGGGCCTGATAATCGACATCCCAGAGTACTAAACGAAATGGCCCTGGAAATAGTGCATGCATTGGTGATCATCTTCCAAAATTCTACAGACTCGAACAGTTCCTACAGATTGGAGGGTGGCAAATGTTACCCCACTATTGAAAAAACGAGGAAGAAAAAACAGGGAATTACTGATCAGTTAGCTTAACATCAGTCGTGGGGAAAATGCTCGAGTCTATTTTAAAAGATGCGATAACAGAACGCTTGGAAGGCATTAACGGGATTGGACAAAGTCAGCATAGGTTTATGAAAGGGAAATTATGCTTAACAAATCCACTGGACTTTTTTGAGGAGGTAACTTGTAGAATAGACAGGGGTGAACCAGTGGATGTGGTGTACTTGGATTTTCAGAAGGCTTCTGATAAGGTCCCACACAAGAGGTTAGTGTGCAAAATTAATGCACATGGGATAGGGGGAATATACTGGCATGGATTGAGAATTGGTTGACAGACAGGAAAGAGTAGGAATAAATGGGTCTTTTCCCGGGTGGCAGGCAGTGACCAGTGGGGTACCGCAGGGATCAGTGCTTGGGCCCCAGCTATTCACAATATATATCAATGATTTGGATGAGGGAACGTAATGTAACATTTCCAAGTTTGCAGATGACACAAAGCTGGGGTGGAATGTGAGCTGTGAGGAGGACGCAGAGGCGGTCCAATGTGATTTCGACAAGTTGGGCGAGTGGGCAAGAACATGGCAGATGCAGTATAACGTGGATAAATGAGGTTATCCACTTTGGTTGTAAACACAGAAATGCAGATTATTATCTGAATGGTAAAAGATTGGGAAAATGGGGAGGTGCAACGAGACCTGGGTGTCCTTATACACCAGTCGCTGAAAGCGAGCATTCAGATGCAGCAAGCAGTTATGATGGCGAATGGTATGTTGGCGTTCATTGCAAGAGGATTTGAGTACAGGAACAGGAATGTCTTACTGCAGTTGTACAGGACTTTGGTGAGACCCCATCTGGAGTATTGTGTGCAGTTTTGGTCTCCATATCTGAGGAAGGATGTCCTTGCCATGGAGGGAGTGCAATGAAGGTTTCCCAGACTGATTCCTGGGATGGCAGGATGATGTATGACTCGGCCTGTATTCACTAGCGTTTTGAAGAATGAGGGGTGATCTCATCGAAACATATAAAATTCCAACAGGACTAGACAGACTCGATGCAGGGAGGATGTTCCCGTTGGTTGGGGAGTCCAGAACCAGGGGTCACAGTCTCAGGATAGGGGGTATGTCATTTTGAACCAAGATGATGAGAAATTTCTTCACTGAGGTTGGTGAACCTGTGGAATTCTCGACCACAGCAGGCAGTGGAGGCCAAGTCATTAGATGTATTCAAGAAGGAGATAGATATATTTCTTAATGCTCAAGGTGTCTGGGGAAAAAGCGGGAACAGGGTACCGAGTTAGACATCAGCCATGATCATTTTTAATGGCGGAGCAGGCCCGAAGGGCCGAATGATCTACTTTTGCTCTTATTTTCTATCTTTCTATGAAATTGATAAAGATAAAACAGTCTGAACCCCCAACAGAATATGACGTGCAGCATAGATATTAATGAGAGGAAGTGAGAAGCATTCCCGTGAATTGGCTGCGTGGCTTAGTTGGTTAAAGAACTCCGGTCCCAGATTCAACTCCCCGTGGTGCTTTTGTGGAATTTATGATGTACAGTTCGGTGTTTGTACTTTGTGCAGGGTCCAATATGTCACTTCTCAGAATATCTCTTCAAAATGCCCTTTTATTTTACAGACTGACCTCTCATAGAATGTGAGCGTACCATCTTAATGTCAGGACACGTTCTTGTTTCTGGGCTCGTTGAGGTCGGGGTATAATTCTCGATTCGAGGTTCATATTCCGGAGAATCCCCAATTTAGCCTGAGAATTTTTATCTTTAGTTGCGGTTCAGACTTTTGCAAAAAGGAAAAGAAGTCCCCAAATCACTCCACCTCAATCTCAAACGCTTTCGGAAGAAGTTCAGTTCAAACAATCACTACCTTTTCAAGGCACGTCAATAACCTACACTTTCATTGAACGAGCTTTGCTTTCAATTGCATTCGACCTTGAAACCGGTCTGGCCTTTCATCTCATTGAAGCAGAGTCTGGCCGCTTTGTATCTGTGAGCATGTCATTGACGAGGTTTGCTTTGATATTGGTCTCTTTCAATTTTAAAAATTTCACCAAGCCTCAGGGAAAAGAAACCAAGAATCGAATTGTCCCTGCAAGTGAAGAATTGAAGGGATTGGTGCAACAAGCAGATCTGGAAAATGCACAGTGCGGTCGCTCAGGAATTTCAAATCCACCCTCTCGCCACTCAGCGATCATATTAACTGACCTTTACACTGGCTCAGTGTCACCGCGCTGAAATCGAGTATTTCTCCGGCAAGTTTCTCTTAACTTTACAGTTGCTGATTTAAGAGTGACGACCAGCTCGTCGGTTGAAGCTTGCAGGAGTGAAAATCCAATCATTTAGTGAAGTAAACTGACAGTAGACAGCTGTTTTATTGGTGGCTGCAATCTTAAAGTTTCGCTCAGTGAATTATTGGTTTAGCAGGTGACCTCTTCGTCTGTTTCGGTGGTGCTATCACTTAGCGAGAAAGTTTGATGGTTCGAACCCTTATTTCATTTTCCCGAAGGATTCATCGCCTCAAAGTTCCAGGGTCTCAATGTGTGTTTGGTCTGCAAGAAAATGTAACGTGATCATTGCCGGCTGAGCAGGGCTGATATTCCACCACTTACCCTGCGATCGGAAATCAGGCACATGAAACATATAAAGGAATGGAACATTGGCTTCACGGAAATCACAATTCAGAACCCATTTCTTTTAAGCGGGTTTATTTTAAATCAGTTAACGCCTGCCTTAAATAGTAGACTCAGGACTGTCTCACAAACAGGTTAAATCTTCATAGAATAATTACCACAGTCATTTTTAGACTGGACGCCGCACGGCGACTTTGCTGTCAGTGAAGAGAGACGGGAAAGACCAAAGTGCCGTTTGCCCCTCTCACTGTTGCCGTGAAGGACTGTGTCCAGGCTGAAGTTCTGTTCCCATCGGACGATCCTCCCCCCAGATTGTCCTTTCTGAGCTCCAGTCAGGTGATGCTAAACACTCACGTGGGAAAAACCAAAATCTACAACAAGGTGTTTAAAACAAAGCCGATTCATTTAACAGATATCCAGAATATTAAACTCCAGCCCAGTTATAGGGGTTATTAACATCAGCAGAAACAAACCCCAAATGTCAGAATGAACATGGTTCAGTCCTGGATGTGATTAACAGCAGAATCCTACCCTTGCAGTCACTTGTGAACTCGCTGGTGTCTCAGCATGTGTGATGACTGAACGAATCCCTTCACACACACACGGAATCATAGAAAGTTACAGAACAGAAGGAAGCCATTCAGCCCATCGTGTCTGTGCCGGCCGAAAAAGAGCTATTCAACTTAATCCCACTTTCCAACACTTGGTCCATAGCCCTGTAGGTTACGGCACATCAAATGCACATCCAAGTAATTTTAAATGAGTTGAGGTTTTCTGCCTCGACCACCCTTTCAGACAGTGAGTTCCAGACCCCTAACACCCTGTCCGCTTCTGTGTATCCTGTTACTTTATCACTGCTATCCGGAAGTCCATAAACAACTCCCACCAAAGTATTGTATTCGATTCTGTTACTCATTTCTACGCAACGCGTTTCTACTGCGTGCTCACCTTTACTGATATCTCTTCTTTCTAATGCTGTAATAATATCCCTCCTCAATATCGCTACTCTATCGCCTTTTCCAATGTCCCTCTCCTTTCGAAACGGCTTATAATTTGAAATAATTATCTCCCAGTCATGCCCAGTTTGCAGCCAGGTCTCAGTGATGAGCACTACGTCATGCATTATAAGCTGAATTTACGCTTCTAATTCACTTGTTTTATGTCTTATGCTACGTGCATTAGTGCATAGAACATTTAATTGGGCAATAGAACTTGTCCTGCCCTTATGCCCGGATGTTGTGTTCAACACACTTGGTAAATAAAGTTAGTGAACTGCAGACACAAGTGGCAACATGGGATGATGATATCGTGAAAATAATGGAGAGCTGGCTCAAACAAGCGGAGGAGCGGCCACTTTATTTAATGATACACGATATCATTACTGGCTGCAACGTATTCAGGAAAGGCAGGGAAAAAAAGTGGGGGGAGGGGTTAGAGGGGAACAGGCACTATTGATCAAAAATACTGTTACAGCGGTAGAAAGGGTCCAAAGGCAGAATCTATTTGGTTAGAATTAAGAAACAATTGAGGAGCTATTAAGCTGCTGGGTGCATTCTATTGGCGACCAAATAGTGGGAAGGAGTTGGAGGAGCAAATTGGCAGGTAAATTGCAGAAAGATGCAATAATTTTAGAGTCGTGATAAAAGGGAACTTCATTTATCCGAATATAGACTGGGAAATAGCAGTGTAAAAGACAAAGAGGGCGAGCAATTCCTGAAATGTGTCCAAGAGAACTTTCTTAATCCGTATGTTTTCAGCCCAACGAGGAAGGAAGCAGTGTTGGATTTATTGAGGGGAAAGAAGTGGGGCAAGTGGAGCATGATTCAGTGGGGGAGCACTTAAAGCAGGTTTAGTGTAGTTATGGACAATGCAAGGAAAAATCAAGTATGAAAATACTCAACTGGGAAGAGCGAATTTCAGCAAGTTGAAAAGGGATCGGGTCCAGGTGGATTGGAATCAAAAATTGGCAGGTAAAACTGTAAATGAGCAATGGGAGTCTTTGAGTGAGGAGTTCGTTCGGGTACAGACTGGACACATTCTTACTCGGGGAAAGGTTGGGCATGCAAAACTAGAGCTCCCTGGATGACAACAGAATATTTGAGACAGCATTTTTTACATTCTGAATACCAATGTCCGGACAGGTGTGCCCGCGGTTATCAAACACAACCTCGTCACCTCCACGTTGACAGATAAAAAGCGGCCACATTCTGCTTCAGTGAGATGAAATCCGAGAGCGGTTTCAAGGTCAATTGCAATTGCAAGTAGAATGCATTCAGAGAACGTGAGATCATTGAGATACCTCCAAACACCCTGTCAGTTTGAACAGCAGCTCAAGATCAAAAGTCTGGGGGAAAAAATGAGGGTTCGTCCGGGATTTGTCACATATTTCAAGCAACAAACCCGAACCGATAATCATACCCCTAGACCAACGAGCCCGCTGGAAAAAAAAGCAACAAGAAGTCGTTCCTGAGTATCAGCGGCAACTTTCCCCAAATCTTCCTTAAAGTACCGTAAATACAATTGTGTCCGTACATTAGTGAAGAATCATAAATCCAATTTCTTCTCTGTTGGGTTTTTTTTAGGGCTCCTGACGCTGATAAAGATGATTGGGGACAGTTGATGAGTTAATGGTTGTAAGGGTGCAGATACTCCGGTGTAAGGGTGCAGATACTCTAGTGTGAGGATGCAGATTCTCCGGTGTGAGGGTGCAGGTTCTCTGCTGTGAAGGTGCAGATGCTCGGATTTAAAGGTGCAGATATTCCGGTGTAAGGTTGCAAATACTCGGATTAAAGGGTGCAGATACTCGGATGTGAGGATTTGTTGCCGCGACTGAAATGCGGCTTAGAACTGTTGTTATTATCCAAGGCAGCGCTGCAGGATCCTTTCATGATCTCTCACAAATCAACTGAAACCGATCGGAATGTGAATACAATTTTGCGTTTCCAAAATTAAAGGGAGTGACATTCATTGTGGAAACAGTCTGGTGTCGCTCACTGCAGAAATATCCATGTCAGAGTGAAGCGGCTCTCCTGCAACCTTCGGACCTTGTCTGTCAAGAAGAATTCAGATTTCCGCGAAGCCAATCACAGGTTAAATGGTGGAAGATCGGCCGTGCTCAGCTGGCCATCGAAACCGGGCATTTGTTTTGCAGTCAAAACAAACATCAGAAACCAGGAAATGCGAGACCACGAAGATAAAAATTACCACACCGTCCCTGGGTGGGCTCGAACCACCAACCTTTTCGGTTAATAGCCGAACGCGCTAACCGATTGCGCCACAGAGACAGCACACGGTTGTTACTGAACCACTGATTGAACGAGTTAAAAATTCAGGTTGCAGCGATTAATATAACCTCTCTCTGCTTTCAGTTTGCCGTTAAACACCTGTGTGTTGGAAGACTCAGTCCCCTCGTGGTCGAGAGGATTGATTTATCGAGCTGTGATTCGCCATTCTCTATTCTAGGAATATTCAGGTTTACTGAAAATGAGATGAGATGAAATGAGCAGGTCCGACGAGCAGGTCTGTCGCACGACTCGGTGTCAACAAAGTTGTCTCTAGCACTTACAGTGAAGCGGGCGGCAGTTTTCACTCTTAAACCAGTAACTATGATGTTAAGAAAAAGTGTGGCCGAGACATACTCGATTTCAGCGCGGTGACACTGGGTCAGAGTCAAGTTCAGTTCATGCGATTGCCGAGCGGCGAGAAGGTGGATTTGGAACTCCTGTGCGGCTGCACTCCTGTCCAGATCTGCTTGGAGCGATGTTCAATTCAATTCATCACTGACAGGGACAATTTGATTCCAAGTTTCTTTTTTTCTGCTGCTTGGTGTGATTTTAAAAGTTGTAAAAGACCCATACCGACCCCAAACTCGTCACTTCCACTCTGACAGATGTAACGCGGTCACACTCTTCACTTCAGTGAGATGAAAGCCGGGAGCGATTTCACGGTGAACAAAACTCATTCCAAGAAAATGCGGGTCATTGAGGTGCCTTTAAATTCCAGATTGTTTGCACTGAACTTCTTCCCGAAGCGTTTGAGATTCAGGTGGAGCGATTTGGGGACTTCTTTTCCCTCTTTGCAAAAGTTTCAACCGCAGGTCAAAATCAAAAGTCGAGGGCAGAATGAGACGCCTTCCTGAAATTTGAGAACCAGGGAAGCAGACTTTAGAGCAAGGTTCTGTTTATTGAGAAAAAGCAGATAAAATATTCATTCCGGAACGATCCAGAATCCGATCAGCTCGAAAAGTAACGATTACCCCGTGATTTGAACACGCAGCCTTCTGGTGACGCAAAATGTCATGAAGATCGAAGCAGGAAGTTGAAAAGTGGGAATTGATAGATTCAGTGAGTGGACAAAACTGCGGCAAATATAGTTCAATGTGGGGGAGAGCGAGGTCATCCACTTTAAATCTAAGAACGATAAATCAGAATGTTTTCTATATGGTGAGAAACTAGGATTTGTGGAGGAGCAGAGAAATTTCGGGGTCCAAGTACAGAAAGCGCTACCAACTAGCGTACAGGTACAGAAATTAATTAAAATTTCTAATGGACCGTCAGTGTGGCCGGTTAACTCAGTTGCTTAGAGTATGTTGTAAAGCCTTCATCACGGATTCGATTCTTATAATTTACATTATTTATTTCGGCTTTTTATAACTTTTGAAATCGAAGCTTTACAAAAAAATATATCAAGACAGATTCGAGGGGACAGTTTTTTGAATAACATCCATTGTCACTTTGCCCCTGGACCGGAGAAACACGTCTTTCTTTTTATTCGGGATTTTTTGGCAATTGACCCTGTGACGCAATGGCGAGTGTGTTGGACTTCTACTTGTTTTGTTTGATAAGCCATTCAAAGGTTGTGGATTCGAGTTGCAACGGCGTTGGATTTTAGTTCGGGAGCTGGGAAGTGAAATTTTGCAGCAAAAGCGCAACAGGATCATTAATGTCCGTCAAGGATGTGAAACTGTCCCCGACACTTCATCTTACACAAGTGGCTCCAGTCCCAGCCGAATTCATGATTGTTCAACCACTCTGAGCTGGATTGGTGAAACTCTCTCAAGAAGGAGACTCAACATCTGCTCAGACCGAAAGTCAATCTGCTCGACTTCCGGCTCTGTCAGACTGCATGTTCCTTCAGACAGGTTTCCAACTGGACACATGCATCCTGCTGCCGTGGCAGCATTGGTGCTTCAGGGGTAGAATTCTTGCTTGCAGTAATTCTGTTCCTGTAAAACGAGCTCCTGAAGTGTAGGATGGAAAGTATCCTGGCTGAGCGGCCTCTGGCTCTGGTTAAAAGCTCCAGTTAAATCCCACGATTTGTTGATGTGTCAAAGTCATAGTTTGTGTCTCTAAAACCGCAGCCTCCCTCCTGTAAACAAGTAATACGAAACATCTCATCTGCGCTTATAACCGCGTCGTCCGGAGGAACCACATGGCAATTCAGATAATTAAATGAATTTTGGAACACATCAGTTGTACCTTCAACGCCGGTCGAAATGTTCACAAGGAAAAGGATTGTTTGATCTTGCTGAGATTCGAATTAAAAACCCCGGTATTTCCTGAGCCTGTAACTCAAATAAGGACTGATTGCGCCGCTGGAGCCCGGTCACTCTGATCACCTGTCACACTCTGCTGGAAAGAATCTGAAGGTGAGATTTCCTTACCTGTGGAAACGTGTCCTGTCCCCGTGATGAAACGAATATCTGCACTTTCACTTTCAGTTTCTTTCACATCCTTTGCTCCATCGCACGACAATCGGGTTTTCTTTGAACAAGTCAAAATGGATATTTGCAGAAATTCTGTCAGTGGAAAATTCGAATCGAGAAACGCCCCAAACATTGAAACCAGCGATTTAAACCACCAGCTCACACTTCCACAAAACAAGGCCTGTCTTTAAAGGTCCGTTTAATGATGAAATAAATTAAATTAATTGAAGCTAATTGACCGCATTTGCCTCGTGCTGGGGTTGTTCGCCTTGGAGCAGGGAATCATAGAATCATAGAATCATAGAAGTTACAACATGGAAACAGGCCCTTCGGCCCAACATGTCCATGTCGCCCAGTTTATACCACTAAGCTAGTCCCAATTGCCTGCACTTGGCCCATATCCCTCTATACCCATCTTACCCATGTAACTGTCCAAATGCTTTTTAAAAGACAAAATTGTACCCGCCTCTACTACTGCCTCTGGCAGCTCGTTCCAGACACTCAACACCCTTTGAGTAAAAAAATTGCCCCTCTGGACCCTTTTGTATCTCTCCCCTCTCACCTTAAATCTATGCCCCCTCGTTATAGACTCCCCTACCTTTGGGAAAAGATTTTGACTATCGACCTTATCTATGCCCCTCATTATTTTACAGACTTCTATAAGATCACCCCTTAAACTCCTACTCTCCAGGGAAAAAAGTCCCAGTCTGTCTAACCTCTCCCTGTAAGTCAAACCGTCAAGTCCCGGTAGCATCCTAGTAAATCTTTTCTGCACTCTTTCTAGTTTAATAATATCCTTTCTATAATCGGGTGACCAGAACTGTACACAGTACTCCAAGTGTGGCCTCACCAATGCCCTGTACAACTTCAACAAGACATCCCAACTCCTGCATTCAATGTTCTGACCAATGAAGCCAAGCATGCTGAATGCCTTCTTCACCACCCTATCCACCTGTGACTCCACTTTCAAGGAGCTATGAATCTGTACTCCTAGATCTCTTTGTTCTATAACTCTCCCCAACGCCCTACCATTAACGGAGTAGGTCCTGGCCCGATTCGATCTACCAAAATGCATCAGCTCACATTTATCTAAATTAAACTCCATCTGCCATTCATCGGCCCACTGGCCCAATTTATCAAGATCCCGTTGCAATCCTAGATAACCTTCTTCACTGTCCACAATGCCACCAATCTTGGTGTCATCTGCAAACTTACTAACCATGCCTCCTAAATTCTCATCCAAATCATTAATATAAATAACAAATAACAGCGGACCCAGCACCGATCCCTGAGGCACACCACTGGACACAGGCATCCAGTTTGAAAAACAACCCTCTACAACCACCCTCTGTCTTCTGTCTTCAAGCCAATTTTGTATCCAATTGGCTACCTCACCTTGGATCCCATGAGATTTAACCTTATGTAACAACCTACCATGCGGTACCTTGTCAAATGCTTTGCTGAAGTCCATGTAGACCACGTCTACTGCACAGCCCTCATCTATCTTCTTGGTTACCCCTTCAAAAAACTCAATGAAATTCGTGAGACATGATTTTCCTCTCACAAAACCATGCTGACTGTTCCTAATTAGTCCCTGCCTCTCCAAATGCCTGTAGATCCTGTCCCTCAGAATACCCTCTAACAACTTACCCACTACAGATGTCAGGCTCACTGGTCTGTAGTTCCCAGGCTTTTCCCTGCCGCCCTTCTTAAACAAAGGCACAACATTTGCTACCCTCCAATCTTCAGGCACCTCACCTGCAGCGGTGGATGATTCAAATATCTCTGCTAGGGGACCCGCAATTTCCTCCCTAACCTCCCATAACGTCCTGGGATACATTTCATCAGGTCCCGGAGATTTATCCACCTCGATGCGCGTTAAGACGTCCAGCACCTCCCTCTCTGTAATATGTACACTCCTCAAGACATCACTATTTATTTCCCCAAGTTCCCTAACATCCATGCCTTTCTCAACCGTAAATACCGATGTGAAATATTCATTCAGGATCTCACCCATCTCTTGTGGTTCCGCACACAGATGACCTTGTTGATCCTTAAGAGGCCCTACTCTCTCCCTAGTTACCCTTTTGCCCTTTATGTATTTGTAGAAGCTCTTTGGATTCACCTATGCCTGATCTGCCAAAGCAATCTCACATCCCCTTTTTGCCCTCCTGATTTCTCTCTTAACTCTACTCCGGCAATCTCTATACTCTTCAAGGGATCCACTTGATCCCAGCTGCCTATGCATGTCATATGCCTCCTTCTTCTTTTTGACTAGTGCCTCAATCTCCCGAGTCATCCAAGGTTCCCTACTTCTACCAGCCTTGCCCTTCACTTTATAAGGAATGTGCTTACCCTGAACCCTGGTTAACACACTTTTGAAAGCCTCCCACTTACCAGACGTCCCTTTGCCTGCCAACAGACTCTCCCAATCAACTTCTGAAAGTTCCTGTCTAATACCATCAAAATTGGCCTTTCCCCAATTTAGAATTTTAACTTTTGGGCCAGACCTATCCTTCTCCATAGCTATCTTAAAACTAATGGAATTATGATCACTGGTCCCAAAGTGATCCCTCACTAACACTTCTGTCACCTGCCCTTCCTTATTTCCCAAGAGGAGGTCAAGTTTTGCCCCCTCTCTAGTCGGGCCATCCACATACTGAATGAGAAATTCCTCCTGAATACACTCAACAAATTTCTCTCCATCCAAGCCCCTAATGCTATGGCTGTCCCAGTCAATGTTGGGAAAGTTAAAGTCCCCTACTATTACCACCCTATTTTTCTTGCAGCTGTCTGTAATCTCCTTACATATTTGCTCCTCAATTTCCCGTTGACTATTTGGGGGTCTGTAGTACAATCCTATCAAAGTGATCTCTCCCTTCTTATTTTTCAGTTCTACCCATATAGACTCAGTGGGCGAACCCTCGGATATATCCCCTCTCACTACTGCCGTGATGTTCTCCCCAATCAAGAACGCAACTCCCCCTCCTCTCTTACCTCCTGCTCTATCTTTCCTATAGCATCTGTACCCTGGAACATTGAGCTGCCAATCCTGCCCCTCCCTTAGCCATGTTTCAGTAATAGCTATAACATCCCAGTCCCATGTACCCATCCGTGCCCTGAGTTCATCTGCCTTGCCCATCAGACTTCTTGCATTGAAATAAATGCAGTTTAATCGAGACTTCCCTTGGTCTTTGCCCTGCTTTCTCAGACCATCTGTCCGGTCATGTTCTGTACACTCACCCTTACTGCCTTTTGTTTCTGTCACCACTTTATTTCCCACTGACTTCCTGCATCGGTTCCCATCCCCCTGCCACATTAGTTTAAACCCTCCCCAACAGCACTAGCAAACACTCCCCCTAGGACATTGGTTCCAGTCCTGCCCAGATGCAGACCGTCCAATTTGTACTGGTCCCACCTCCCCCAGAACCGGTTCCAATGGCCCAGGAATTTGAATCCCTCCCTCTTGCACCATCTCTCAAGCCACGTATTCATCTTAGCTATCCTGTCATTCCTACTCTGACCAACCCGTGGCACTGGTAGCAATCCTGAGATTACTACCTTTGAGGTCCTACTCTTTAGTTTAACTCCTAACTCCCTAAATTCAGCTTGTAGGACCTCATCCTGTTTTTTACATATATTGTTGGTGCCTATATGCACCACGACAACTGGCTGTTCACCCTCCCCCTCCAGAATGTCCTGCAGCCGCTCCGAGACATCCTTGACCCTTGCACCAGGGAGGCAACATACCATCCTGGAGTCTCGGTTGCGTCCGCAGAAACGCCTGTCTATTCCCCTTACAATCGAGTCCCCTATCACTATAGCTCTGCCACTCTTTTTCCTGCCCTCCTGTGCAGCAGAGCCAGCCACGGTGCCATGAACCTGGCCACTGCCACCTTCCCCTGGTGAGCCATCTCCCCCAACAGTATCCAAAACGGTATACCTGTTTTGGAGGGAGATGACCGCAGGGGACCCCTGCACTGCCTTCCTACTCTTCCTCTGTCTGTTGGTCACCCATTCACTATCTCCCTCAGTAATATTTATCTGCGGTGTGACCAACTCACTGAACGTGCTATCCACGACTTTCTCAGCATCGCGGATGCTCCAAAGTGAGTCCATCCGCAGCTGCAGAGCCGTCAAGCGGTCAAACAATAGCTGCAGCTGGACACACTTCCCGCAGGTGAAGGAATCAGGGATACAGGAAGGAGCCCTGAATTCCCACATCCCACAAGAGGAACATGACACGGCCCTGGGATCTCCTGCCATGACTTAACCCTTAAATTAGCTTAAGAACAACTACAATGTCAAGAGAAAAAAAAAGGAAAGAAAAACTACTTACCACTCCCTTTAAGGAGTTTACTCCTTTAAATTGTTCTCAATTTCGAGAATGTTAACTACACTAGGGACCTGGGTTCAGAGGAGATTTGATAGAAGTGTTCAAAGTCATGAAGAGTTCAGATAAAGTAAACATAGAGAAGCTGTTTTAATTGGCGGAATGGTCGGGAACCAGAGGACACAGATTTGAGGTGATTGCAAAAGAACAAAAGGCGATATGAGGAAAAACTTAATTACGCAGCGAGTAGTTCTGATCTGGAATGCGCTGCTTGAAAGGGTGGTGGAATCAGATTCAATCGTGACTTAAAAAAGGAATTTGAAGGGGAAAAATACAGAGCACCGGGAAAGGACCGGGGAATGGGACTAATTGGATTGCTCTTATATAAAGCCGCCACGGGCTCGATGAGCCGAACAGCCTCCTTCTGTGCTGTAACCATTCTATGATTCGATGGACAGAAGCGGTCTGAATGAATGGGCGATCGGTTGTGGGTCGCAGGGATATTTTAACTGGTTGTCCGGTTGTGTTACTGACGGCTCCTTGTTCTCGGATTATGGTTTTCATTTTGGGCGTTTCACTGTTTGATATGTGAGAGGTCCCCAGTTCAAATCCCAGAACCCTCCTGTTTCACTATTTCCAGTGAGGATTCACTCATTTCTTTCTCACATCTTTTCAGCGTTGCAGAAAGCAGGATTGATTTAATCCTCGAGCATATTTGAAGTCCAGAGGCCAGAATGCAGCCGGTTTATCGACGCAACACACACGGAGAGAGTAAAATGTCTCACGGCGGTGTGCAGATTGAAACTGACGGTGAATTTATCCCAATTCAGGCGATCTCAGAGGTGCAGAATAAAAATGCTCCTTAATTGGTCGGGAAAACGAACCCTGTTCCCTCGCGTGGTAAGTGCAAATTCTACCAGTGAAACAGCAACGTTTGCATGGAATCGGGCTCTCCGTGTCCAGTTGGAAACCTGTTTGAAACAACATATAATTTCACAAATCTCCTCTGAGTACCTTGCACATTCTGATTTACAGCCCTGCATTACTAGCACTCGCTGCTTGTGATGGCCGAGTGGTTAAGCCGTTACATCTAAAACTCGACAGGGTCTTTCGGTGAAACATTGGAATGCTGCTCACGGCGCTATTGTTTACAGTTTTGTTCAATGCTCAAATAAATATGAACTGGAGATAACGGACCGCATTTCCTTCTCTCAGAGAGATCCTCCACCGCGGCAGAGCCTTTTAATTGGGAGCCCAATGGTCTCTTGCAAAACTTCAAGGTGCTTGAAGGAAACTTCACAATAATCCACAACTGGAGTATTGTGTCCAATTCTGGGCACCGCACTTTAGGAAGGATGTGAAGGCCTTAGAGGTGGCGCAGAAAAGATTTACTGGAACGGTTTCAGGGATGAAGGACTTCAGTTACGTGTATAGACTGGAGAAGCTGGGGTTATTCTCCTTAGGGCAGGAAGGTTGAGAGGAGATTTGATAGAAGTGTTCAAAATCATGACGGGTTTAGATAAAGTAAATAAAGAGAAACTGCTCCCGTTGGCGGAATGGTCGAGAACGAGAGGGCACAGATTTACGGTGGTTGACAAAAGAACCAAAGGCGATATAAGGAAAAATGTTTTAAATCAGCGAGTAGTTATAATCTGGAATGCATCTCCTGAAAGGGTGGTGGAAGCAGATTTAATCGTGACTCTCTAAAAGGAATTGGATAAGTATTTGAAGGAAAAATATGAGCGGGTCTCCAGGGAAAGAACGGGGGAATGTGACGAACTGGATTGCTCTTAAAGAGAGCCGGGGAAGGCTCAATGGGCCGAATGGCCTCCTTCTGTGCAGTAACGATTCTATGAATGTATGATTCCATCTCTCTCAAGCTTCATTTCAAATTCTGCTAACTTGATAATCAAGCTTTTTTTCTATACTTAGATCTCTCTTTCTCTCCCTGTCTCTGTCCCTCTCTGTTTTCCCCTGATGGACTTCCCAGGCTTCGTTGAACGGCCAAAGCTCATCGAACCTGCCACACCAGCAGAGAACGGTAAAGATCGAAAGACTGAGACGGTCGGAAAAGTAAAGGACCAACCCAGATGATGAATTCGTAGCCAATGTCCACATATTGATGTCTCTTCGTCCTCATAGTGAAAACATCAGTACTTTTAGCCCAGTATAAAAACAAAGTCTTGTATTTATAAAGCGCTTTTCACGACCTCAAGACTTCCCAAAGCGCTTTACAGCCAATGAAGTATTTTTGAAGTGTAGTCACTGTTATACTTGTGGTAGTGTGGATAATCTGCGGATGCCGAGACAGACAACAATGTAGCTTTAGAGCAATTAATTCTGCAAAGTCTCACTTGATATTACAACTCGCACATTCGAAACAAATGTGGTAAAGAGAGGCTAATATTGTTGATATGAAATATTTAATGTACGTCTTCACATTGCCGCACATCGGAATTGAAAAAGTGATCGGATGGACAGAATGGTGGCCGATCGGCTGTGGGTGGCACAGAATTCTGCATTGGTTGCACCCCTCTGTTATCAGTGGCTCGTTGGTCTTCGGGTATGATATCTCGCTTTGGGGATTTGCTGATTGTTATGTGAGAGATCCCGGACGAGCCCTGCGGTGTTACCATTTTTAGTTCAAAATCACTAATTGGCTTCTCACGTCTTGTCAGCGGTGTTGTCGGCAGGATTGTCTTAATTCCAGTGCATGGAGGACAGAATGCAGAGGTTCTGTCGACGACAACACACATGGAGAAAGGAAAATATCACAAGATGGTGTTCAAATTGAAGCTTCATGTGAACGTATCCGAATTCACGTGACCTCATGAATGGAGAATGAAAAATGCTCCTCCATTGAGCGGTGATCGAACCCGGGCTTCCCGCGCAGAAATCAAGAATTTGATCACTGAAATAACAAAGTCCGCACAGCAGCCGGCGGTATGCGCTCAGTTCGAAACCTGTCTAAAAGAACATACAGTCTCAGAGTTCTCCTGTCATAACCTTCTTCATTCTCTTCTGCAGCCGTGTCGGATTTGTCACTTGCAGCTGCGATGACCCAATGATTAAGAAGTAGGACTTGCAATGTGATTTTCCAACCCAGCTTCGACGCAACACACGTGGAGAATGGAAAATGTATCAAATGGTGAGCAGATTGAAGCTGAGGGCGAATGTCGCACAATTCACGCGATCGTATGAATGGAGAATGAAAATAATCCGAAACGAACCGGAAATCGAACCCCGGTTTCTCACGTGATAAATGAGAATTCTATCACCGAGACAGCAAAGTCAGCACATCAACAAGCTGTAAGTTTCCAGTTGGAAACCTGTCTGAGAGAACAAAGTGTCACAGATCTCGTGTGATAACCCTACGCATTCTGATTTATAGCTGTCAATCATTGAGGTTTCCAGCTGCGATGGCCGAGTGGTTAAGGCGTTGGATTTGAAATCCAATGGGGTTTCCCTGCACAGGTTCGAATCCTGTTCACAGCGCTACTTTTTAAAGTTTGTTCAGTGTTCAAATTAACATGAACTTGAACGAACGGACCTTGTTCGCTCCCTCAGAGATGTGCTCCATCGCCAACGACGCTTTAAACTCGGAGCCCAATGATCTCTTGCAAAATTGCAAGACACGTGAAGGAATCTCTCCCAAGGTCCATTCTAAGTTCTGCTCGTTCGCAGAACTTGACATTTATACAACTTATTTCTATGTTTTAATCTCTCCCTGTCTCTGTCTCTTGACTTTGCCTGTTTTCTCCTGATGGACTTCTCAGGCATCGTGAACAGCGAAGAATGATGGAACCTGCAACACCAGCAGAGAAGGGTAAAGATGGAAAGACTGAGACGGTAGGAAAAGAAAAGGTGCAACCCAGCTGATCAATTCGTAATTAATGTCCACACATTTATGTTTCTTCCCCTCACAATGAAAAAATCAGCAATTTGAGTACAGTACACTTATGGTAGAGTGTATAATATGTGGATGTTGAGACCGACAATCGAACCTTTGCCGTGGTGATGAAAGCGCCGAATCCTAAACACTAAACCCCAAGGAAACGCTGAAAATTCTTTGCTGCGAACAAGCAGAGCAACGCGGCCTTTCCGACTTGGCCCTTTGTAATTCAGGTCATTTTCCTGCCAGACAAACTGCTGGCACAAAATGGCATTTTCTGTTCGAAATAATATCGCGACAGAGGTGATGTTCAGGGAATGACATCACCAAGTGCAAGTAGGCATGGACATGAAATGGAAAGTGAGGTAAAATACGACCACAAGCTGCTGATGGACATGTTTCCATTTCCAAAATTCACGCACTGAATGCAGCTCCTTGGAAAGCTGAAAGGTCACGCAGGTCCATCATGAATCGTTTGAAGCAACTGGCAGTTTAAAGTGGCATCTCCTGCTGCTTCTGTGGGGAGTGAGAGAGAGGCACTGTCGGTATTTGCGTGCAGTTTGATTTTGCACAGAACTGCACAGAGAAACAGCAAATATACCGGGGCTGTGAGATGTTCTATATTATTGATATTTAGCCACAGGAATATCCGCGGTCAGAAGCTGAAAAGAAGGAGAGATAAGAGGCCTGGGAATAAACACGGAGCTGAATGAATCTTGAAAGAGCGAAATAAATAATAATGTCATCAGTTCCACTTTGTCTCGTGCGCAATCTTGGGAGCTCCCCAATGGCCTGGTGGTGAGAATTCGGTACTCTCACCGCCGCGAGGTTCGATTCCCAGTTAGGGAATTAACTTTAAAAAGAGTTATGAACTTATTAAATTAATTACATGAAGCTAATTAAATCCAGTTCGTAGTTGAGTCCCTGTTTTAATCATCATGAATCAATCCATAACTTTCTATTTTAGACTGAAGGCGATGTTGACGTGGTGACCGAGAGACAGTCAAAACTTTAATAAGATTTTTATGCTTTGAATGTGATGATTTTTTTTCATTTTATAGACTGCATCTTAAGAGTGGGATTAAAAACGCAGTGGAGTCGTTGTTAAATTTAACATTAACTGGCAACTGTCGCTGTTTATCACAGGAGCGCCCGAACTGGTTCTCCGATCAAGATGAAAGTAACGCAACGAGGAACATCTGATACAACACGAAAGGCATCGGGCTATGACAAAAATCCCCACCGTTTTGCTTTTCCAAAATAAAGGATGCGAAATTTATTCTCTGAACATCGGAACAGTCTGGTCTCACTCACTACAGAAATCTCCATGTCCCAGCGAACCAGCTCTCCTGCTGCGAATGCGGCCTCCCTTCGGGCCTTTCGGGGGCTTGTCTGTCAAGGAGAATTGTAATTACCGTGAAGCCAATGTTCCATTCCTTTATATGATTCATGTGCCTGATTTCCGACCGCAGGGTAAATGGTAGAATATCAGCCCTGCTCAGCTGGCAATGATTCCGGTACATTTTCTTGATTCCAAAACATGCGTTGAAACCCTGGAACTTTGAGACGATGAATCCTGAGGAAAAATAAAATAAGGGCTCGAACAATCAAACTTTCACGCTAACGGATAACACCGCCGAGAACAGGTGAAGAGATCACCTGCTAAACCAATAATTCACTGGGCTAAACTTTGAGATTGCAGCGACCAATATAACAACTGTCTACAGTCAGTGAAAAATGAATGATTAAAGCTTGTTGGAGTGAAAATCCAACCAGCCAGTCTTCACTCTTAAACCAGCAACTATGAAGAAAAACATGCCGGAGAAATACTCGATTTCAGAGCGGCGACAATGGGCCAGAGTAAAGTTCATTCAATATGATTGCCGAGTGGCTGGAGGGTGGATTTGGAACTCCTGACCGATTGCACCACGCATTTTCCAGATCTGCTTGGATCACCAATCCCTTCAGCTCATTACTTAGAGGGACAACTCGATTCTCGGTTTCTTTTTCCTGACGATTGATGAATTTTACAAATTGGAAGCGATCAATATCAAATGTAAACACGCCACCGACATGCTAACAGATGCAAAGCGGCCACACTCTGCTTCAATGAGATGAAAGTCAAGAGTGATTTCACGGTCGAATGCAATGGCTAACACAATTCATTCAACGAAAGTTCAGGTCGTTGAGGTGCCTTTAAAGTCCTGATTGTTTCTATTGAACTTCTTCCCAAAGCATTTGAGATTCACGTGGGACGATTTGGGGACGTTATTTTCTTTTGTGCAAAAGTTTCAACTGCAGTTCAAGATCAAAATTCCTGGGACGACAGTTGTTCACAATTTATCGGTGCTGGGACCACTGCTGTTCACAATTTATCGGTGCTGGGACCACGGTTGTTCACAATTTATCGATGCTGGCACAACTGTTGTTCACAATATATCAGTGATGGGACCACTGTTGTTAACACTTTATCAGTGGTGCGACCACTGTTGTTCACAATTTATCGGTGCTGGGACCACTTTTGTTCAAAATTTACATTCATGATTTGGACACGGGAATCGGAAGTACAATTTCAAAATTTAGGGAGGACACCTAATTGCGAGCTGTAGTTAATACAAAGAAAAATGCGAATAATAAAGGAAGACGTTAGTAGATTTGCAGAATGGGCGTGTAAATGGCAAATTAATTGCAATATTTATTATATACTCCCTTGCCTTTTTGCCCCACCCCCACTAAATGCATTACCTCACACTTCTTCAGATTGAACTGCATTTGCCACTTTTCTTTCCACCTGTCCGCTCTATGGATATCTTCCTGCATTCGACAGCTTTCCTCCTCACTCTCAACCACAGGAACAATTTTTGTATCATCTGCAAATTTCTTCATCATGCCCCCTACATTTAAGTATAAATCAATGATCTGTACCATGAAAAGCAGGGACCGAGTATGAAGCCGCATGGAACCCCACTCGAAACAGCCTTCCAGTCACAAAAGCACCCGTCGACCACAACCGCTTGCTTCCTGCTACTCAGCCAATTTTGGATTCAACTTGCCAATGTCCCTTGCATCCAATGGGCTTTTACATTTTTGACAAATCTGCCCTGTAGGACTTTGTCAAAAGCCTCGTTAAAATCCATGTTGACTACATCAATCGCGATACCCTCATCATTCCTCCTTGATACCTCCTCAAATAATTCAATTCAAACGACCATCCCTTAACAAATCCACGCTGACTGTCCTTGATTAATCCGTGCCTTTCTCAATGACGATTCATACTTCAGCTCGAGTTTAGGCTGACTGGCCTGTATTTACTCGATCTATCCCTTTCTCCCTTTTTCAACAATGGTACAACGTTAGCAATCCTCAAATCCTCCTGCACGACACCTTTTGCCAGGGTGGATTGGAAAATGATGGTCAGAGCCTCCGCTATTTCCTTCCTTGCTTCTGTTAACATCCTGGGATATATTTCCTCTGGGCCTGGAGATTCAGATCGAGCGATTAGAGGACTTCTTTTTCCTCTTTGCAAACGTTTATCCCGCTGGTCAATATCACAAGTCTTGGTCCAAATTAGGATGTCTTCCGGCTTTGAACCTCAAATCGTGAATTATACCCCGATCACAACGAGCCCAGAAACAAGAACGTGTCCTTAAATTAACGTGTTACAGACACATTCTCTGAGAGGTCTGTCTGTGGAATGAAAGGGCGTTTTTGAACAGTTATCCGTTTCCTCCTGAAACCTGAACAAATACGAACACAACATTGTTATTTTGTCGCTTTATTCCATAAATTAGGAAAAATAATGAGCTGCACAAGGCACTGCTGGGAGTTGAACCCAAGACCTCCTGTTTACTAGACAGATGCTTTAACCAACTAAGCCACAGCGCCAATTGATGATTTCTGGTCCCCACCTCCTCACTAATATCTATCAGCGACACTTCACTGTTGGGGGTTCAGGCCGTTTTATCTCTGTCCATTTCGCTTGTCGGTTCACCTGTGCATCCCGACACTGACTGCATTTCTCGCTGAGTTTATCTTTGTGTATCCTTCAGTGCGTTGATGCACGGATGATTATGTGTGATTGTATTTGTGACATTAAATAAATCAGGGCGTCAGACAATTCTCGCTCTGACATTGGAGAACTATTGAGCCGATCTTTACAGCGAAGTGTTGTTTATTGTGGTGCTGAAACTAAAAAAATCGTAAGAGGAGCAAAAAGGGAAAAGGAGAAAAACTTGTGAGGGAAAATGAGGACAACTCTCAAGGTTTTTACGAGTATATTAAGAGAAAGAAGGGAGGCTGAGAGTAATGTGGGCCGCTTAAAGACAGATGGAGGTGATATTGTAATTGAAAATCAGGAAATGGCAGAGTTGCTAAATTTTTACTTTGCATCGGTCGTCACAGAAATGGATGAGGCTAACATAGCAGAGACACGAGGAAAACTGTTAATAAATCAAGGGGATTCAGTACAAGTAAAATGATGGCAATGGAGAAAATGAGGAGGCGAAAGATCGACAAATCTCCAGGACCTGATGGTTTCCATCCCAGTGATTAAAAGGAACAGGTGAGGAAATTGTACATACTTTAGTCATGATCGATCATAACTCTCTTGATTTCGGAATTGTTATTTAACGAAGCGCATCTTGATTGGAGGCTTCTGTTTGAGAAAGATCTCGAAGTGATAATTGAGAGACCGAAAATAAAGCTGTTTGGCAGGAGCGCTGATGCTGTCGGTTGTTCGCTGCTCTCGTGTTGCCCAATTGTTAAGCGTGCGTTACTTATTTATAGCAGTATGGGCTCCAGAAATGACCAGGTTGTGAGTTCGAGCGTCTTCGAAAACAATCAAACCTTTTACTCCGAACATTTTGAACGGAGTTCAAGATACAAATGGTATCTTCCATAACGCATCTTGTTAACAACCAGTCGTTTTTACAATACGCTCTTGTGGGACAAACGTATGGAGGTCAACAATCGACTTCTTAGTTTTCCCATGTGGGCATTTGGGTTCCTCTGGCCTACCGTCTTTCAATAGCAAGTGCCAGTTTACTTGTTCATAAGGGGAGAGATGGGCTTTTAGCGGCAGCTCATATGGCAAAGGGGCCGGTACGAGATCTTTAAATCTAAAGAACCAAAAAAACAATTCTTCTTTTCATTAAGCCGATATTCATCGGTTGAAAGTGTCGTGTTGGGAAAATTTGGAAGAGAAATATGCTGCCTGGTTTCACTGTGTACAGGAGAAATTATTCAGCTTACAGATGTTATAACGCTGAAAGGTCGAGATGCCTTTTCCAACTCCCGTGTGGGACAAGTTCAGCTTTTGAGCCGCTGGGTAAAGTGCTATTTTAATTGCTGCTAACGAATGACAAGACATTTGGCACAAACAAGAAGAATTGTAAACTCACGAGTTCACTGTCCATGTTTCTTATATCTTGTTCAACAGAAACAAGGATTCTCCTCAACACGTTGCTGAGAATTTTATCAAACGGACCTCACCCTCGTTCGACGGCTGCAGGGATAATTCAGAGGTCTCCCATGAATATGTACGATGGGAGCTTATGTGGTATCGAGCCTGGGTAGCTCAGTCGGTAGAGTATCAGACTTTTAAAGTGGGCAGTGAGCTGAAGGTCCAGCATTTAACTCCCTGTCCAGGCTCCAGATATCGGAACAGCTGGCAAGCTGTGTCTTTGTCGGGGGACCTGAGATGTGTTGTCAAAGTTTCGATAGTATCTTGTTTCCCAGGGATGGGCAATAATGCGCTGTCTGAGGCGGTTCCCGATCAGGAACTCAACTTTACTGTATTAGTTCACTGTATTAATTTCGCAAAACTCATTCAACTCTGTAAAAAAGACGAATAGTTGTTCAAATCGCCATTGATCAACCAGTAACTTTCTGTTTCCGGCTGAAAGAAATGCTAACTTTTTTATGCGTTAATTCACCAGGCCGAATTTAGGGAGTTCAGAGTGGAAGTGAAAAAGGAAATGAGAGGCAAAGAGAAATATGACTATTGACTGACGGCCAACATAAAATGGAATCCAAAAGACTTCGACAGGCATGCATACAGTAAACGGGTAGTCAGAGGAGGGGTGAGGCCGATTAGGCACGATAAAGGAGATCGACTCATGGAGGCAGAGGGGATGGCCTTGGTACCAAATGAGTACTTTGTATCGGTCTTTACCAAGAAGACAGAGTATCAGCAAAGGAAGTTATCGTTGAGATACTGGATGGTCTAAAAATTGATAAAGAAGAGGCACTTGAACGGCTGGCTGTACTTAAAGTAGATCAACCACCACGTCCGGATGGGATGCATGCTCGGTTGCTGAGTGAAGTAAGGGTGGAAATTGCGGAGGGACTGACCATAATCTACCAACATCCTTAGATATGTGGGTGGTGCCAGAGGACTGGAAAATTGCAAAGGTTACACCCTTGTCCAAAAAAGGGTGTACGATTAAACCCAGCAACTATAGGCCAGTCAGTTTAACCTCAGTGGTGGGGAAACGTTTAGAAACGATATCCCGGGACAGAATTAACAGTCAGTTGGACGAGGGTGGATTGATTAGGGAAAGGCAGCACGGATTTATTAAAGGTAAATCGTGCTTAACTGACCTGTTAGAGTTTTTTGATGAGGTAAGAGAGAGGATAGATGAGGGCAATTTAGTTGATGTGGTGTATAAGGACTTTCTAAAGGTGTTTGATGAAGTGCCGCATGGGAGGCTGATCATCAAAATTGCGGCCCATGGAATGAAGGGGGCAGTAACAACATGAATGCAGAATTGACGAACAGCAGGAAACAGATTACTGGTGAACTGTTGTTTTTCGAACTGGCGAGAGGTGTACAGTGGCGTTCCCCAGGGATCAGTGCTGGAACCACTGCTTTTCCTGATATATATTAATGACTTGGACTCGAGTGCACAGGGCTCAATTTCAAAATTTGCAGATGAAACAAACCTTGGAAGGGTAGGAAACAATGATAAGGATAGTGATGAACTTCAAAGGATATAGACAGGCTGGTGGCAAGGGCGGAGACGGGGCAGATGAAATTTAACGCAAAAAAATGCGAAGTGATACATTTCGGTCGGAAAAACGAGGAGAGGCAAAATAAATTCCAGGGCACAAATGTAAAAGCGGTAGAGGAACAAAGAGGGGTTTATGTGTACAAATCGTTGAATGTGGCAGGGCAGGTTGAGAAAGCGGTTAAAAAGCATACGGGATCCTGGGCTTTAGAAATAGATGTCTTGAGTACAAAAGTACAAAAGTATAGAAGTCAGGATGAAACTTTATAACACACTGGTTCGAACACAACTGAAATTTTGTGTGGGGTTCGGGACACCGCACTTCAGGAAAGATGTGAAGGCCTTCGAGGGGGTGCAGAAAAAAATACTATAATAATTCCAGGGATAAGGGACTTTACTCACGTGGATAGACCGGAGAATCTGAGGTTGTTCTCCTTGGAACAGAGACGGTTTTGTAGAGATTTGATAGAGGTATTCAAAATCATGAAGGATCGAGGCATGGAAGATGGAGAGAAACTGTTCCCATTGGCGGAAGGGTCAAGAACCAGAGGACATCGATTTAAAGTGATTGGCAAAATAACCAAAGGTGACATGAGGAAAAACTTTTTTACACAGCGAGAGGTTCGGATCTCGAATGCACTGCCCGAGGGTATAATGGAGGCAGATTCAATCATGGCCTTCAAAGGGAAGCTGGATAAGTACTTGAAAGGAAAAAAAAATGCAGGGCTTCGGGGAAAGGCGGGGGAGTGGTTCTAGCTGGATTGCTCTTGCAGAGATCTCGCACGGACTCGAAGGCGCGAATGGCCTCTTTCCGTGCTATCAGCTTTCTATGATTCAATTCTATGTGTTGGTTGCAATGCAAAGGGAACAGAGCGTGCCATAAATCCACACGACTCTCAATATCCTCACAAGCAATGTAGTTTAAGAGCAACTAATTCTGAAACGTCTTACTTGATAACTCAAGTCGTGCACTCGAAAGCAATTTGGTAAAGGGAGACTAATATTGGTGAATGGAAATAGTTAGTGTACAACTTGATATTGCTGTCCACCCGAACAGAAAACGAGATTGGATGGATCGAAGAGGTCTGAAAGGATGGTCGATCGGCTGTGAGAAGCAACCAACTTTTACACTGGCTGCACAACTAAAATAACAGCGGCTCGTTGGTCTAGGGGTATGATTCTCGCTTAGGGAGTTTCATTGAATGATATGTGAGAGGTCCCGGCTTCAAGTCCCGGACGAGCCCTCATGTGTTTCTCCTTTTAGTGAAAAGTCACCAATTGTCTTCTCACATCTTTTCAGTTTTGCTGTTGGTGGAACTGAATTATATCCAGAGGATGTTTGAGCTCCAGTGGACTGAATGCCGAAGTTTCGTCGACCCAATACACATGAAGCAAATAAAATGTCTCAAGAAGATGAGGAGATTGAAACTGAATTTGGATTTTTCCCAATTCAGGCGGATATTAGATGACGAGATAGAAAGCCACATATCCAAGTTTGCCGATGACACCAAGATGGGCAGCATTGTAAGCAGTGCAGATGAAAGCATAAAATTACAGACAGGCATTAATATAATAAATGAATGTGCAAAATTGTGGCAAATCGATGTCAAGTGTGAGGTCATCCACTTTGGACCTAAAAGGATAAATCAGCGTACTTTCGAAATGGTGAAAAGCTCGAAACAGTGGAGGTCCAAAAAGACTTAGGGGTCCATGAAGATACATCATTAAAATGTCATGGACAGGTACAAAAAATAATCAAAAAGGTTAGTGGAATGTTGGTCTTTATATCCAGAGGACTAGAATACAAGGGGATAGGCATTATGATACAGTTATACAAAGCTCTGGTTAGACCACACCTGGAGTATTGCCCTCGGTTCTGGGCAACGCACCTTAGGAAGGATATATTGGCTATGAAGGGAGTGCAGCGTCTATTTACTAGAATGTTGCCTGGACTCCACAGTTTAAATTACGCGGAGAGATTACATAAACTCGGGTTTGCCTCGAATTCAGTAGATGAAGTGCTGATTTGATCGAACATTTCAAAATATTAAGGGGAACTGATGGGGTAAATAGAAAAAAAATATTTCCGCCCGTTAGCGTGTCCAGGACTCGGGGACGCAGCCTAAATATTCGGGTCAGGACTTTCAGGAGTGAAGTTGGGAAACACCTCTGCAAGCAAAGGGAGGGAGAAGTTTGGAATTCTCTTCCACAAACGGCAGTTGATGCGAGCTCAATTGTTAAATGATAGATTTTTGTTAACCAAAGGCATTAAGGGACATGGGGCTAAGGCGATAATATGCAGTTAGGTTACATATCAACCAGGATCTCACTGAATTGCGCATAAGGCTCGAGGGGCGAAATAGTATACTTTTGATCTTCAGCTCCTCATTGTTACAGAATGATCCTGCATTGATTGGGAATCGAACCAAGGTCTCCAGCGTAACAAGTAAGAATTCGACCCCAAGCACCATCAATGCGCGCGTTTGTAACAGCAGCATGTGTCCATTTGGGATC
Organism: Heptranchias perlo; assembly: GCF_035084215.1. NCBI lineage: Eukaryota > Metazoa > Chordata > Chondrichthyes > Hexanchiformes > Hexanchidae > Heptranchias > Heptranchias perlo. Next base: position 2,380,493 of record NC_090344.1, on the reverse strand, counting down.
CGATCTGAATGAACATGCCATTTACAGCTGCGGTGGCCGAGTGTTTAAAGCGTTGGACTCAAAATTCAATTGAGGTTTTCCTGCCCAGGTTTGAATTCTGCTCGCAGAGCTACTGTTTAAAGATCACTTCAGTGTTGAAATAGATTAATTGGAGTTAATTGACCGCATTTATCTCTTTCCCAGAATGAGAGATTCTCCAGCGAGGCCTATGATTTTAACTTGTGTCCAACCTTCTCTTGCAAGATTTCAAGACCCAAGAAGGAATCCTTCCCAATCTGTAACATAAATTCTGCTAGTTTGCAAAACCTGACATTTATACTCTTTATTTTCTTTGCATGCATCTCTCCATCTCTCCATGTCTCCGTCTCTTGTCTCTCTGTATTGTCCACAATGGACTTCTCAGGCTTCCTTGAACGGCGATGGCTGATCTAACCTGCAACAATAGCAGAGAAGGGTAAAGAAAAAAAAGACTGAGGAAGTAGGAAAAGGAAGGGTGCAACCCAGCTGATAAATTCGTAGCTAATGTTTCCACATTCGTGGCTCTTCTTTCTCATAGTGAATGAAAGCAGCAATTTGAGTAAAGTGTACTTCTGGTGGAGTGTAAACTATGACGATGCCGAGACAGACGACAATGTCGTTTCAGAGTAATTCATTCTGTAAAGTGTTACTTGATAATACAAGTCGTACATTCAAAACTAATTTGATAAAGAGAGACGAATATTGTTGATCTGAAATAATTACTTTAGAACCTGATATTGCTCTACATCGTATATCGTACAAGAAAGCGAGTTTGGATGGCCATGGTGTTCTGAAAGGATGGCGGATCGGCTGCGTAGCAGCGAAATTTTACAGTGACTGCACGGCTCTGTTACCAGTTGGACTTTGGATCTGATTCTCGCTCAGGGAGTTTCACTGGTACAAATCCCGGTATCAGCCCCCTTGCGTCCCCATTTTTCGTCAAAAACCACCAATTGGCTTCTCACATCTTTGAAGCAAGTGCAGAAGGCAGGTTTGACTTATCTCCAGCCGAGCATGTTTGAACACCAGAGGACAGAATGCAGAGGGTATGTCCACGAAAGACACGGAGACGAAATGAAGATAATCTTTCAAGAAGTTGTACAGATTGAAGCCGGCACATGAATTTATCCCAATTCAGGCGATTTCATGGGTACAGATACAAAAGGTAAAGGAAGCTGCATTGGCCTGGAACCAAACCCCTGGTTTCCCGTCTACACTGAACCACCAATCCACACACGGCTGCAGGCTACACGTGTAGCGTTGGATACAAGTCTGGAACATGCAGTCTGGCAGAGTTCCTGTGATGAGCCTGCGCAGTCTACAACCGCGTGCTATCTGTGGGTGACCAAACGAGTGGGTCAAGCGTGGTCTTGAAATTCACTGAGATTCGAAATCACTTCACACCGCCACTGTAAAATGGTCAAATAAATAAGAGCTGTAGTTACCAGGCAGCGTTTACTTTTTTCAGAAATAAAGTTATAATCCACCCCTATGTACACGTCTAAGATTTCACGACATTCGACGAATTTCCTTGAAGCTGCAGCTTAAATTCTGCTCAATCACAGAATTGGAGGTTTATACTATTTTTCTTTGCATGTATCTCTCTATCTCTGTCTGCGTTTCTTCACTTTCGGTGTTGCTCCCTAATGGACTTATCAGGCTTCCTTCAACGGCCAGGTCTGGAAACCCGGGATGAGAAAAGGCTGTCGGATCTTCGTTCAATTGTTGGATTTCGACGGGATGAGTTTTGCTATTTTCCGTCTCCGTTTCCGGAAAATATAAACCCAGATGGGATTTCCCATGCTCGGGTCCCGTCACCTTGGGGTATTGGTAATCAACCCGATCTATCACTCGGTCTTAATATCTGTATTCTCATTGCTAAACAATAAAATTACAGTTATTTTCAGGACATATTTTAGAAATTAACACATAACAGACTTATTCGAAAACTAGAAGCACGTGGGATTAAAGGGCCAGTGGTAACGTGGGCAAGTAATTGGCTGAGGGATAGGAGGCAGAGATTCGTGGTGAACGGATGTTTTTCTGACTGGGGAGAAATATGCAATGAAATCCCCCAGGGGTCGGTATTGGGTCTATTGCTTTTCTTGTTCTATATAAATGACTTGGATGTGGGAATAGGGGGTACAATTTCGAAGTTTGCGGATGATATGAAAGTTGGCAACGTAGTAAGTAATGAGCAAGATAATAGCAGACTTCAGGAGGACACAGACAGACTTGTGAAATGGGCGGTCACGTGACAGATTTAACGCCGATCAGTGTGAAGTGATGTACTTTTGGATGAAGAACATGGAGAGGCAGTATAATCTATATTGTACAATTTATGGGGGGGTTCCAAGTGCAGAGGGACCTGGGAGTTCATATACATAAAACAGGTTAAGTTGATAAGGCGGTTAAGAAAGCGTATGGGATATTTGGCTTTGTAAATAGGGGCATTGAATACAAAAAAAGGAAATCATACTAATCCTTACAAATCATTGTTTAGGCCTCAGCTGAAGTGTATTGTACAGATCTGGGCACCATAATTTTGGATGAAAAGACAGTGAAGAGGATTCAGAGCAGGTTGGCCTGGATGATACCAGTGATGAGGGACTTCAGTTATTTGGAGAGATTGGTGAAGCTGGGATTATTCTCCTTCCAGCAGAGATGGTTAACGGGAGATCTAACAGAGATATTCAAAATAGTGAGGGGTTTTGAAAGAGCAAGTAGGGAGAAACTGTTTCCTCTGGCAAGTGGGTCGGTAACCGGAGATCACAGATTTAAAATAATTGGGAAAAGAACGAGAGCGGTATTGAGGAGAATTTTTTTCACACAGAGGGTTGTTAAGATCAGGAACGCACTTCCTGAAATGGTGGTGGAAGCCGATTCCATAGGATCATTCAAAAGGCAATTGGACATAATTGAAGAGGACGAATTTGCAAGGTTATGGGAAAATCTGGGGTGTGGGTCTAATTTGGACAGGTCTTCGAAAAAGCCGACACTGGCACGACGGCCGAATGGCGTCCTTCTGTGCTGTAAGATTCTATGATTCTATGATTACCTTCTGAATCATTGCAATTGAAGCTATTCATTGTTGAGCAACCAAGAAAATTATAACGTGATATTCGGCTTCTCCATTCGCTTATGAATATCGCAGATTATAATGTCCAGGCGGGGGTGGGTCTGAATGGGGGATAGAGTGCGGAGATTGGAATGGAAGCCCAGCAGAATGAACTTGGTCTCATCAGTATTAGTTATTTTTCCTACCAGTTGCCCGAAGCAGGCGGTGAAAATTCTTCTCGAGAGAGGATCGTCATTTCAGTTCAGAAAGAAAAAGGGATCAAGAAAATCGGTTGAAACGCACACAGAATGATCCGGGACTTACAGCACATCCCTTTTAAACAGACACAGACACGAAATGATCCGGGCCGAATCATAATTATGGTACATACGTTGACCATAAGATTTACTCTTTTTACAATGACACCAATGTACAATCTGATATTTCGCGACCTTACAATCTCAACACCATCCTGGAAGGAACTGTTGCTGATTTCAGCAAACAATGCAAAATCCTCCGTCTGCCGTTTCGAGAAGGATGGGACTTTCACTAAACCTTCTGGGTGGACTGAATGAGTGAAACAAAACTTGAACACAATAACGACGAGGATGGGATTCGAACCCACGCGTGCAGAGCACAATAGATTAGCAGTCCATCGCCTTAACCTCTCGGCCACCTCGTCACATGCAAAAATACGCGAAAGCCCCTTTATTCAAAATGAAAATACTGAAATAAAAACTGTAAATGTGTCTCTCCTCAGCAGGTCTTTATTCATCGAGACAGAGTTAACGTTTCAGGTCCATGACCATCACACGAGTATTCCAACTCACTCAAATGGCGCCTTGTAGATGGTTGAACGGCTTTAGGGAATTAGAAGGTGAGTCACTTGGCGCAGAATATCCAGCCTCTGACCTGCACTTGCAGCCACAGTATTGATGCGGCTGGTCCAGTTAAGTTTCCGGTTAATGGTAACGACAGTTATGTTGATGGTGGTGGATTCGGCGATGTTAATACCGAATCCCCACAGAAGAGATTTACTGTAAAGATTCCAGGGATGAGGGGCATAAGTTTCATGAATAGGTTGGAGAAGCTGGGGTTGTTCTGCTTGGAACAGAGACGGTTACGAGGAGATTTGATGGAGGTATTCAAAATCATGAAGGATCCAGACAGAGTAGATAGAGAGAAACTGTTCCTGTTGTCGGAAGGTTCAAGGACCAGAGAACATCGATTTAAGGTGTTTGGCAAAAGAACCAAAGGTGACATGAGGAAAAACGTTTCCACACAGCGAGTGTTTAGGGTCTGGAATACACCGCCCGAGAGGGTGATGGAGGCAGATTCCATCATGGTCTTCAATAAGGAACTGGATAAGTATTTGAAACGAAAGAAAATACAGGGCTACAGGGATCGGGTGGGGGAGTGGGTCTGTCTGGATTGAACTTGCAGACAGCCGGCACGGACTCGATGTGCCGAATTGCATCTTTTCGTGCTGTGACCTTTCCATGATTCTATTCTATTTGTGGGAGGCGATGCGAAGCGAACGGAGCGTGACGTAAATCGACCTGCTCATGTACATTCCCTGATAATAAATCCTAGTGTGATGCAAAGAAGAAATTCATAATTATGGTGCATATCTTTTATATTATACTGACTATAAGAGGTACTCGGTTCACCAGGGCGCCATTGTGCACATTGATTGATACTTCACCGAGATCACACCTTACAGTCCCAACACCTCCGTCTAAGAAACAGTTGGGTGGCAATCCAGACTTTGCTGAATTGTGCAAACAGGTGTAAACCAGCAATGCGGAAAAGCACTTCTTATCAAAGAAGGGTTTTTGGTGAGGCGGCCAAAATGAAAAACTCTACAAATTATGGCAGCAGTAAGATTCAAGCTTACATAATTCAGAGATGGAAGCCAGCATCTGAGACAGCGAAGTTACTCACGCACATGGCAAACCCTTCAGTTCTGATGATTCAGGTCATAGAGCTGAAACGTTCCCTCTGGTTCTTTCTCCACAGGCGGTGCCTGACCTGCTCAGCGTTTTCAGCATTTTCTGTTTTCATTTTTGTGATTTCACAATGGCTGTTTTTCTGAAAACACCCAATTTGACCCAAGGACGCAGCTCGCACTTCACTTTCCTCACGCGCTTTAAAGTCTGCCGTTTCCGAACAAAATCCCCTCCGCGCCGGACATTCAAAGGACCTTTCGCTCACGGCCAATCTCCTGTAATCGACACTTTTTCACCATTGCCGCTCTTTTCATTTCTCCTCATTCCTTTTCAATCGGACATTTCCACAGACCTATTAAGATCAAGCGGAACAATTCCGACTTTCCTGCACCGCCCAGATTGCCAAAAATGCACCTTTCAGCCGTCTTTTGCAGCAATGTAGCGCCGCCCGTCTCTCCCGCACATCAACTGTTCGGGGAAAAGCGCCAACGACCATGAAAACAAAACCCAGTTATTCAGTTAACATCCCCCGTGTCACAAGATACCCCATGGAAATTTCACGGAAAAGTATGCGCTGTCCGACCGAATGCCAGCCCTGCTTTCTTAGAGCTTGTCTCTGGATCAGATCGAAATGTATCGACTGGTTTCAAGGCACAAATGAACATTGATGCGAACGGGACATGTGCCCCCGAGAAACAGCGGTCGATGGAGAGCAAACTTAAAGCCGGAAGAATGTGAAAGTGAATGTTAGATTCGGCAAGGCCGCAGGAAAGTCTCAATGAAATAGACCATGATCGTAGAAGGAAGGAAAAGCTGGAAGAAGCGGCAGGTCTGAATTTTGGATCATCCAGCAGAGACACATGAGAGAACAAAAACAGGATAAAGACAAAGGTGCTGGGGCAGAAAGAAAAAGCACGAAATAAGAGGAATGAAAAGAGAGTGAAAGAAAGAATGGGAGAGAGGGAGGTGAAAGAAAGAAAGAGAGAAAGAAAGATAGAAGGGAGAGAGAAAATCAAGCGTGCAATACTCACCCCGCAAACGGGCGCTGCTCCCAATCGGCTACACTTCGGCCCACAGACCCTCATCCCATTCACACCATCCTACAATACACTGTCAATGTAGTGCAGTGAAACAGAGAGTTTAAAGGCATAAAGACACACACACCATCCTAAAATACACTTTCAATACCTGTGCAGAGAGACAGAGAGTTTAAAGACACAGAGATACTTACATACTATCCTACAGTACACATTAAACATCCGTGCAGTGAGTCAGAGAGTTTACAGGTACAGAGACACTCACAGCGTCCCACAATACACTTTAAATCATGTGCAGTGAGTCAGAGCGTTTCAGGATATAGAGAAATTCACCTTCTTTTTTCAAAAGTGGTACACCCCAGAAGCAAGAGAAAGCGTGGGTCAGTCTCCCTCTCCTGATAGAGCTGAGGCTTGTCAGTCAAGATTCCCCTCCTCCCTGTATTGGCCGTGGAGGAAGTGCAGAGTAAATTTAATAGAATACCTTCAGCCTGACCGAGCTTAGGCTGACTGGCCTGTAATTACTTGATCTATCCTTTTCTCCCTTTAAATACAACAGTACAACTTTAGCAGTCCTCCAATCCTTCGGCATATCACATGTAACCAGGGAGGATTGGAAAATTATGGTCAGAGTCTCCGTTATTTCCTTCCTTGCTTCTGTTAACAGCCTGGGATATATTTCATCGGGGTCTGGAGATTCAGGTGGAGTGATCTGGGGACTTCATTTTCCTCTTTGCAAAGATTTTCACCGCAGGTCAAGACCACAAGCCTCAGTCCAAATTAGGACGACTTCCGGGTTTGAACCTCAAATCGTGAATTATACCCTGACCTCAACGAGCCCAAAAACGAGAACGTGTCTTTAAGCTAACCCGTTGCTGACACATTCTATGAGAGGTCTGACTGTACAATGAAAGGGTGTTTTAGAAAAGTCAATCTGATATCAGTTTCCTCCTCAAACCTGAACAAATACCAATTCCAAAGTGCCATTTTGTCGCTTAATTCCACAAATTAGGTAAAAATAACTAGTTATACAAGGCACTGCTGGGAGTTGAACCCAGGATTTCCTGTTTACAAGACAGATGCTTTAACCAACTAAGCTACAGCGCCCATTCATGATAGCTAAGCCCCACCTCCTCTCACTAATATCTATCAGCGATACGTCACTGTCTGTTTGGGGTTCAGACCGTTTCATCTTTGTCTGTTTGGTTTGTCCGTTCACCTGTGCATCCCGATGCTGCCTGCATATCTCGTTTTGTTTATCTTTGTGTCTCCATCAGTGCGTTGATACGGGGATGATTACGTGTACTTATGTTTGTTCCATTAAATAAATTACCGGTTTAGACAATTCTCGCTCTGAAAGTGAAGAACTATTGAGACGCACTTTACATCAAAGTATTGTTTATTTTGGTGCTGAAAATTAAAAACCGTAAGAGGTCCAAACAGGGAAAAGGAGAAAAACCTGTTAGGGAAAATGAGGACAACAGTCAAGATTTTTACCAGTATATTAAGTGAAAGAATGGTGGCTTAGAGTAATGTGGGCCGCTTAAAGACAGATGGAGGTGATATTGTAATTGAAAATCATGAAATGGCAGAGTTGCTAAATATTTACTTTGCTTCGTTCTTCACAGAAATAAATGAGGCTAACATATCAGAGATATGAGGAAAACTGTAAATAAATCAAGGGGTTTCAGTATAAGTAAAATAATGGCAATGGAGAAAATAATTAGATTAAGGATAGACAAATCTCTAGGACCTGATGGTTACCATCCCAGGGGACTGAGAGGACTAGGTGAGGAAATTGTACATGCTTTAGTCATGATCGTTCAAACTCTCTTGATTCAGGAATTGTTCCTTTGATGGAAACAATTTCAATGTCACTCCATTATTTGGGATGGGTATCAGAGATGATGTTGGAAATTATAGACCCATTAGTCTGACATCCGTTGTGGGGAAGTTGCCAGTATCCGTTATTCGGGAAAGAAAGATTGAGCACTTGGATAAACATGAATTGATCAGAGAGAGCCAGCATGGGTTTGTAAAGGGTAAGTCAAGTCTAACAAAACTAGTTGAACTTTATGAAGATGTAACTGACGTGGTAGTTAATGGAGTGTCCATGGTTGTTATATGATATTGACTTCCAGAGGTATTCGATAAGGTACCATATAAGAGACTGTTAACGACAATGACAGTGCGTAGAATTTAAGGCAACCTAATGAAATGGGCAGGGAGTTGGTTAGAAGGTGGGAGACAGAGACCCGGCATAGAAATGACGTAGACGAAGGAATAGAGAGCCGAATATCCACGTGTGTCGCTGACACCAATATAGGTGTCACAGTGAGTCGTGTAGATGGAAGCATAAAGTTGCCAAGGGAAATTGATAAAATAAGTGAGTTGGAAAAACGGTGGCAGATGGAGTAACATAGAATTGCAAAGAATGTACATCACGGAAACAGGCAATTCGGCCCAACTGGACAATGCCGGTGTTTATGCTGCAAACAAGCCTCCGCCATCCCCATTTAATCTAACCCTATGAGCAAACCCTTATATTCCTTTCTCCTCCATTTGTTTTTCCAGCTTCGCTGTAAACGAATCCATGCTATTCGCCTAAACTACTCCTTGTGGGAGCGAATACACATTCTAGCGACTCTCTGGGTAAATGTGTTCCTCTTGAATGCCATGTTGAATTAAATAGTGACTACCTGATATTAATGGCTCCAATGATTTGGAGTCCCCACTTCCACAAATGCAAACACCTTATCTACGTCTAACCTATCAAACCCTTGCATAATCTTGAATTCCTATATCAGGTCACCCCTCAGCCTTCTCTTTTCTACACAGAAGAGCCCCAGTCTGTTCAAACTTTCAATATGGAGAAGTGTGAGTTCATCGACTTTGGACTGAAGCAAGATCGATCAGAGTATTTTCTAAATGGTGAGAAGCTAGGAACTGTGGAGGAGCAGAGAGATTTAGGGGTCCAAGTACAGAAATCGCTAAAAGCCAGTGGAATGGTAGAAACATTAATTTCAATGTCTCATGGGATGTTGGCCTTTATTTCGAGGAAGCTGGTATTCAAAGAGGGAGAATGTTACAGATAGAAATCTCTGCTGAGACCCCATTTAAAGTATTGCATTCAGTTCTGGGCACCACATCTCAGGAAGGAAATATTGGCCTTGGAGAGGCTGCAGCGCAAATTCACCAGAATGATACCGGGGCTAAAATGGTTAAATTATGAAGACAGGTTATGCGGAGGTCGGTCCTCATTTTTCTCTTATCGATCCGGCCCCATCCGTTTACTGTGGACGGGAGCGCGTCTGATACTAAGTCAGTCAGAATGGGATGCAGCGGCTCTGGGACTGGCGACTGGTTTTACATTGAGTCTTTTTTATGGGATAGGCTGTACATTGTTTGTATAATAATAAAAAAATTGATACAATGAAGGTTTTTTCAGTTATTTCCCATTTCCACCCAAACCAGTTTTACATAGCAAAAGGTAACAATATTTAAGGGATGTGATGCACAGTGTTGGTGGAATCAATGTAATTTAACTTGATATATTGTAGAATCTCTTGTCTATCCCAGGCTCTCACCTCAGGCTTAGATCCTCACCTAGTTTAAAACCAGTCACTCACTGATATAAATAAACCAGTAACAACCCCGAAACCTCAGCGGGTATATTTGTTCCGAAACTAAGTGACGGTCCCAATTTCCACTGAAATTCTCGATCAGCAAATCCCAGAGGCTGTTTTGGGTTTGATAAACTGTGAAACAGATTGTTTTTATAGCCGGAAAGAGGGAAAAACTGGTGGTTGATATTAAGTGTTATACATTAACTCTTTCTGTTTCCGATTTACAATTTATCTTTGTGTGTGACTGACAGGAGCGGCTATAACGGAGCCCAGTGACTGGGTAACGAGCTGCACTGAATCATTGTCCTGTGTTACAGACCGGCTCGTTAGACCTGTTCATTCCGTCTCATCTCATTGTCAGCAAACAGGAAATTACTAAATTTAAGGCTGGTGAATAACAGCTCGAAATATCAATCCTCTCCACCATTGGGGACAGAGTCTTCCGAAAAACAGGGATTTTCACTCGTGCAAATTTCATCCACATTTTCTGCTCTTCATTTCTCTGATCTGTTTGATGCGGCTTTCCCTTCAATTCACGACCTACAGGAAAAACCCGATTTTATCGTCGATTTTCGGGTCAAGAGGTATGGTGAGATTTCAAATAATTGAAATCGACCCTTATTAACCCCAATATCGTCACCTACACGTTTGATGAATGCAAAGCGGCTTCACTCACGGTTTTGCTGCACAACTCGTTCAAAGATACTGTCGGTAATTGGAGGGTCTTTGAAGTGATGACACGAACATCACAGTTCGCACTGCCATTTTCCCCAAGACACTTCAGATTCATGTGGAATGATTACGGTCTGGCGTTTAAATCCGTTCCCTTTTCAGAAATGCCCCATTGAACCTGTATCCTTCAGTATTTTTGATAACCGATACCAAATCGGTTTGCCCTGTACTGTTCATTACGTTTTAAATATTACAGATAAGCAGAGCACTTGAGCTGTCACAGCTGTGACTTTGACTTTTCTCCCTCTGCTCTCGATCTCCCCGGCAACTGCTAAATCGAAAAACTGACAGACGCAGTGCTGTTTAGAACTGTCGGTATTAACCGAGGAAGCGCTGCAGGATTCTGTAATGATCTCTCACAAATCAACTGAAAACAGTCGCAAGGTGCAGCTTTGAGCGGGGCTTTCTGCACCGTGAGGGCAGGAAACGGGAGTGAGTGGGAGAGACACTGTCGGTATCTCTGTAATGCTTGAGTTTGTGCAGAACTGTACATAGGTTCTATGTCGTTAAATATTCATATTTAACTACAGAGTGAATTCTTGCTTTATTTATATTAATTAAATGTTAGTGGATAACGTTTTCAAAATGTTTCCGCCTGGTTTCAAACCGGGTTTATTTGGTGTGTTAGGCGAACGTGATAATAATACACGACGAAAAATCAACTGTGTAAATGCATATATGCTTAACTCAGACGACAGCTGCCGTCTACAAATGCTCTCAGTGCGAGAGCCGGGTCAGATTCCCGTTCAGGGAATTAACTTTTACAAAATAGTTTATTCTATTAATTTCATTTAGTGTGTCATTAAACTCTGTAAAAATAAGATGAATACTCGTTCTAATCGTCATTAACATTCTGTTTCAGACTGAAGGAAATCCGAACATTTTTTTTATTCATTCATGGGATGTCTACGTCGGTGGAAAGGCCACCACTTATTGCCCAATCCGAATTGCCCTTGAGAAGATGGAGGTGATCCGTCTTCTTGAACCGCTGCGGTCCGTGTGGTGAAGGTTCTCCCACGGTGCTGCAATGCACGGGGTTCCAGCATTTTGAACCAGCGACGATGAAGGAACGGCGATATATTTCCAAGTAACGATGGTGTGCGACTTGGAGGGGCCGTGCAGGTTGCGGAGTTCATATGTGCCTTCTGCCCTTGTCCTTCCAGTTCGTAGAGGTCGCGGGTCTGTGAGGTGCATCTTGTGGATGGTACACACTGCAGCCACGGTGCGCTGGTGGTGGAGGGAGTGAATGTTTAAGGTGGTGGATGAGGTGCCAATCAAGTGGGCTGCTTTTTCCTGGGTTGTGTCGAGCCTCTTGAGTGTTGTTGGAGCTGCACTCATCCAGGCAAGTGGAGAGCATTCCATCACACTCCTGACTTATGCCTTGTAGATGTTAGAAAGGTTTTGGGGAGTCACGAGTCTCCAGTGCAATCACATCTTTCCTGTAATGTGATGACCACAACTGCACGCAGTAGTCAAGTTGTGGCCTAACTAATGTTATGTACAGTTCAAGCATAATCTCACTGCTATTATAGTCTATGCCTCTGCTAATTAAGGAAACTATCCTGTATGCCTTTTAACCACCTTACCAACCTGTCCTTCCACATTCAGGGATCTGTGGACATGCACTTCAAGGTCCCTATGTTCATCTACACCTCTCAGTATCCTCCCAAGCAAGGTAGTTTCAGAGCAACTAGTTCTGAAACGTCTTACTTGATAATACAGGTCGGACAGTCAAAACCATTTGGTAAAGGGAGACTAATATTGGTGACTGGAAATAGTTAGTGTACAAGTTGATATTGCTGGACACCAGAATAGAAAACGAGATGGGATGGACAGAAGCGGTCTGAAAGATTGCTGATCGGCTGTGGGGGGCAGCGGACATTAAAACTGGCTGCACGACGTCAGCGACAGTGGTTTGTTGTTCTTGGGGTATGATTATCACTTTGGGGATTTTATTGATTAATGATACGAACGGTCCCGGGTTCGAATCCACGACGACACTGACAACCACAAGGCTTTTTGTGAAAAGTCACCAATTCGATTCTGATCCCTTTTCAGTGTTGCTGTTGGTCGAATTGAATTATATCGAGAGAATTTTTAAGACCCAGAGGAGAGAGTGCTGAACTTTCCAAGGCGAAGCACGTGTGAAGTAAATAAATGTCTCAAGCTGATGAGGAGATTGAAGCTCGATGTGAATTTACCTTCAGGCGGCTTCATTGATATTAGATGACAGGATAGAAAGCCACATATCCAAGTTAGCCGATAACACCAAGATGGGCAGCATTGTAAGCAGTGCAGATGGAAGTACAATATTACAGAGAGACATTAATAGAATAAATGAATGGGCAAAACTGTGACAAATGGATTTCAATTTCGTCCAGTGTGAGTTCATCCACTTTGGACCTAAAGAGGATATTTCAGAATACTTTCTAAATGATGAAATGCTCGAAACTGTGGAGGTCCAAAGGGACTTAGGGGTCCAGCTGCATAGTCATTAGAATGTCATGGCGCAGAAAATAATCAAAAAGGTTAATGTAATGCTGGCCTTTATATTTAGAGGAATAGAATACTAGAGAATAGACATTATGCTACAGCTAATGAAAGCTCTGGTTAGACCACACCTGTGTTCAGTTCAATGCACCGCACCTGAGGGACGATATATTGGCTGTGGAGGGAGTGCAGTGTAGATTTACTAAAATGATACCTGGACTCCAAGGGTTAAATTCTGACGAGAGATTACACAAACTAGGATTGTTTACCCTGGAATTTGGTAGGTTAAGGGCTGATTTTATCGAAGTTTTCAATATATTAAGGGGAATTGTTGGGGTAGATGGCGAGAAACTATTTCTGCTCGTTGGGTGCCTGGGACGAGGGGACGTCGCATAAACATTGGAGTCAGTAATTTCAGGAGTGAAGTTGGGAAACACTTCCACAAGCAAAGGGAGGTAGAAGTTTGGAAATCTCTTTCGCAATCAGCAGTTGATGCAAGCTTAATTGTTAATTTTAAACCTGAGATTGATTGGTTTTTGTGAACCAAAGGAATTGAGGTGCATGTTGGTGGTTGTCTGGATGTTGGTCACAGATCAGCCATAATCTCATTGAATTGCGGAACAGTCTCGAGGGGCAAAATGGCCGAATCCAGTTCCCAAGTTGCTCATTGGTGCAGAATGCAAAATGACCCTGCATTGACCGGGAATCGAACCCGAGTCCCTCGCGTGGGAGGCGAGAATTCTACCACTGACCCACCAATGCTGGCACGGCTGCAAGTTGCAAATGTGCACTTACGTCTCTTCGCTCTCATAGTGAATGAAAGCAGCAATTTGAGTAAAGTTTCCTTCTGGTCGAGTCCATATTGTGACGATGCAGGGACAGATGATAATGTCGTTTTACCGCAGTTCATTCGGCAAAGTGTTACTTGATATTATAAGTCGTACATTCCACACGAATTTGTTAAAGAGAGACTAATATTCTTGATTTGAAATAATTGGTGTAGAACCTGATATTGCTCCACATCGTACATAGTACAAGAAAGCGAGATTGGATGGACAAAGCGTTCTGAAAGGTTGGCGGATCGGGTATATGGAAGCGGAATTTTACCCTGGCTGAACGTCTCCGTTACCTTTGGGTCTGATTCTCGCTCAGGGAGTTTCACTGGTTCAAACCGGATGAGCCCCGTTGTGTCCCCATGTTTAATAAAAAATCACTAATTGGTTTCTCACATCTTTTCAGCGGTGCAGAAGGCAGGCTTGACTTATCTCCAGCAGAGCATGTTTGAGCACCAGAGGACAGAATGCAGAGGGTTTGTCCACGTAACACACGTAGACGAAATGAAGATAATCTTTCAAGAAGTTTTACAGATTGAAGCCGACACGTGAATTTATCCCAATTCAGGCGATCTCATGTGTGCAGAATGAAAAGGTAAAGGATGCTGCATTGGACTCGAAACAACGCTCTGGTTTCCCACCGGCAGACGAGGGTTCCACCACTGAACCGCTAATGTACACACAGCTGCAGGTTGCACGTGTAGCGTTGGATATGTGTCTTGAATATGCAGTCTGCAAAGCTCCTGTGCAGCCTGTTTTTACAGCCGCGCGGTACCTGTGGGTTAACGAGCGAATGAGGCAAGGCATAGACTTTGAAATTCACTGGGAGTTCGAAACCAACTCACACTCACAGTGCGAAATGCTCAAATAGATAAGAGCTGTAATTACCAGGCAGTACTTCGCTCAGAGATAAAGAGATAATCCAGCCAAATGTTTACCTGTAAGATTTCACGATATGGGATTTAATTTAAACTGCACCTTAAATTCAGCTTAATCACCGAATGTGGAGATTTATACGATTATTTTCTTTGCGTGCTACTCTCCAACTCTAACTGCATTTCTGCTCTCTCTGTGTTTTCCCCTGATGGACTTATCAGGCTTCCTTGAACGGCCAGGTCTGGAAGGGATGTGGCTGACGGATCTTCAGTCAAATGTTGTATTTCGACGGGATGATCTTTACGATTTTCCGTCTCCGTTTTCGGAAAATATAAACCCAGATGGGATTTCCCCTCCTCAGGACCCGTCACCTGCGGGTAATGGGAATGAACCTGATCTATCACTCGGCCTTAATATCTGTATTCTCATTGCCAAGAATAAAATAACGGGATTGCAGCTATTTTCAGGTCACATTTTAGAAATTAATACAAAACAGATTTATTCGAAAACTAGAAGCACGTGGGGTTAAAGGACCAGTGGTAATGCGGGCACGTAATTGGCGAAGGGATAGGCGGCAGAGAGCAGTGGTGAACGGATGTTTTTCTGACTGGAGGGAAACATGCAGTGGGATCCCCCAGGGGTCGGTACTAGGACTCTTGCTTTTCTTGTTATATATAAATGCCTTGGATGTGGGAATAGGGAGTACAATTTCGAAGTTTGCGGACATTACAAAACTTGACAAAGTCGTAAATAGTGAGGAAGATAGTAGCAGACTTCAGGAGGACATGGACAGACTGGTGAAATGGTCAGTCACGTGACAGATTTAACGCCGATCAGTGTGAAGTGATGCACTTTTGGAAGAAGAACATGGAGAGGCAGTATAATCTAAATGGAACAACTTATGGGGGGGGGGCGGGGGGTGCAAGAGTAGAGGAACCTGGGGTGCATATTCACAAAACACGGCAAGTTGATAAGGCGGTTTAGAAAGCATAAGGGATACTTTGCTTTGTAAATAGGGGCAGTGAATACAAAAAAAGGAAGTCATACTAATCCTTACAAATCAGTGGTTAGGCCTCAGCTGGACTATATGTCGGGTTCTGGGCACCACACTTTAGGATGAAAAGACATTGAAGGGGATTCAGAGCAGGTTGACCTGGATGATACCAGTGATGAGGGACTTCAGTTATATGGAGAGTTTGGAGAAGCTGGGATTGTTCTCCTTACAGCAGTGATGGTTAACGGGAGACCTAATAGAGATATTCAAAATAATGAGGGGTTTTGAAAGAGCAAGTAGGGAGAAACTGTTTCCTCTGGCAAGTGGGTCGGTAACTAGAGGTCATAGATTTAAAATAATTGGGAAAAGAACGAGAGGGGAATTGAGGAGAATTTTTTTAACACAGAGGGATGTTCAGATCAGGAACGCACTTCCTGAAAGGGCGGTGGAAGCAGATTCTAGAGAATCATTCAAAAGGCAATTGGACATGTACTTGAAGAGAACTAATTTGCAGGGAAAAATCTGGGTGTGGGTCTAATTGGACAGGTCTTCGAAAGATCAAGCACAGGTATCACGGCCGAATGGCCTCCTTCTGTGCTGTAAGCTTCTATGATTCTATGATTACCTTCTGAATCATTACAATTGATGTTATTCAGTGTTGAGGAACCAAGAAAATTATAACCATGATATTCGTCTTCTCCATTCCCTTACCAATATCGCAGATTATAATGTCCAGGCGGGGGTGGGACTGAATGGGGGATAGAGTGCGGAGATTGGAATGGAAGCCCAGCAGAATGAACTTGGTCTCATCAGTTTTTGTTATTTTTCCTACCAGTTGCCCGAAGCAGGCGGTGAACCTTCTTCTCGAGAGAGGATCGTCATTTCAGTTCAGAAGGAAAAAGGTATCAAGAAAATCGGGTGAAATGCACACGGAATGATCCGGGACTGACAGCACATCCCTTTCAAACAGATACGGACACAGAATAAACTGGGTCTTACGGCACATCCCTTTTAAACAGACACAGACACGGAATGATCCGGGACTTACAGCACATCCCATTTAAACAGAGACAGACACGGAATGATCCGGGACTTACAGCACATCCCATTTAAACAGACACAGACCCGGAATGATCCGGGATATAAATCACAATTATGGTCGATTAGTTTCTCTTACGTTGACCATAAGATCGACTCTTTTTACCAGGACACCGCTGTACGTTTGATACGTCGCGATTTCACAATCTCAACACCTTCGTGGAAGGAAATGTTGCTGATTGCAGCAAACAACGCAAAAAGCTCCGTCTGCCGTTTCGAGAAGCATGGGACTGACAGCCACACCTTCTGGATGGAGTGAATGAGAGAAACAAGACTTTAACACAAAAATCGGATTCAAACCTACGCGTGCAGAGCACAATAGATAAACAATCCATTGCCTTAACCTTTGGGCCACCGCGTCACATGGGCAGAAAATGGAAAGCCCTTTTATTCAAAATGAAAATACTGGCTATGTTGCCAATCTGAAATAATAACAGTCGATGCTGGAAATCGTCAGCAGGTCAGACAGAATTTTTAGATACAGAAAGAGAGTTAATGTTTCAGGTCGATGACCTTTCGTCTGAGCTGAGTCAGAGCAAAAGCGCTTCTTTTTTCTTTTTTTGAATGTAAAGCCCTGGACTCTGAGGACAAGAAAGTCTGACCGGACGATATGACCTGCCCATGCACCCAAATCGAGAATGTTGAAAATATCCAGTCAGCAGAAAACCTCGGTGGAAGAACAGATTTTGTCACTGCATGCAGCATGCTGGAAGGACCAAAGACTAATGGTGAGCGTGGGGAATTGCCAGGATACCAAGCATTAGGATTCACTCGATGTTTTGGCAGAGAGTCCGTTGATGGATTTCAGATGGAACAGCAACAGGCAGAAATCCAGTCGGTGTGTGAAAGAAAGCGAGTGCTCATGGAAGGGGCTGGGAGTTTAGCAGTGTGGGACTGTGTGCCCAAACACAGTAGTTAAATCCGATTCCCAATTAGTGAACCCATCCAAAAGGTCTGTTTGTTTGTTTGAGGTTTTTCTTTAATTCGTTCGTGGGATGTGACCGTCGCTGGCGAGGCCAACATTTATTGCCTATCCCTAATTGCCCTTGAGAAGGTGGTGGTGAGCCGCCTTCTTGAACCGCTGCAGTCCGTGTGGTGAAGGTTCTCCCAGAGTGCTGTTCGGTAGTGAGTTCTCGGATTTTGACCCAGCGACAATGAAGGAACGGCGATATATGTCCAAGTCGGGATGGTGTGTGACTTGGAGGGGAATGTGCAGGTGGCATTTTTCCCATGTGCCTGCTGCTCTTGTCCTGCTAGCTGGTAGAAATCGTGGGTTTGGGAGGTGCTGTCGAAGAAGCCTTGGCGAGTTGCTGCAGTGCATCCTATGGATGGTACACACTGCAGCCACAGTGCGCCGGTGGTGGAGGGAGTGAATGTTTCGGGTGGTGGATGGGGTGCCAATCAAGCGGGCTGCTTTTTCTGGATGGTGTCGAGCTTCTTGAGTGTTGTTGGAGCTGCACTCATCCAGGCAAGTGGAGAGTATTCCATCGCACTCGTTACTCGTGCCTTGTAGATGGTGGAGAGACTCTGGGGAGTCAGGAGGTGAGTCACTCGCCGCAGAATATCAAGCGTCTAACCTGGTCTTGTAGCCACAGTATTTATGTGGCTGGTCCAGTTAAGTTTCTGGTCAATGTGACCCCAAGGATGTTGATGGTTGGGGATTCGGCGATGGTAATGCCGTTGAATGTCAAGGGGACATGGTTAGACTCTCTTTTGTTGGAGACAGTCATTGCTTGGCACTTGTCTGGCGCGAATGTTACTTGCCACTTATCAGCCCAAGCCTGGATGTTGTCCAGGTCTTGCTGCATGCGGGCACGGACTGCTTCTTTATCTGAGGGGTTGCGAATGGAACTGAGAACCGTGCAATCATCAGCGAAGATCCCCATTTATAGCCTTATGATGGAGGGAAGGCCATTGATGAAGCAACTGAAGATGGTTGGGCCTCGGACACTGCCCTGTACTGTACACTACTTTTTAAATATTACAGATAAGCTGAGCACTTGAGCAGTCACAGCTGTGACTTTGACTTTTCTCCCTCTCCTCTATATCTCCCCGGCAACTACCACTAACCAACCGCAATCTTGTGTCACACGTCTCCACGAGAAAGTTCCGTGCCTCAGTTTTCAAATGAAATAACTTCCATCTCTTCAGTCACGGACAGCCCAGAGAGAGTTTCTGAGTCTCAGGTCCCACTTTGCCTCAATCCTCCATGAAGTACCATGCAAAAATGTCCTTCAGTTAATAATATTATAAATAAAAATTCTTATCTTTTGGGGTTATGTTCAGATTCCACGACTTTTAAAGATCATTGCGGATATTTGACGAAGCGCCTCTTGATTGGCGGCTTCTCTTTGATTAAGATTCCGAAGCGATCATTGAGAGGCCGAAAATCAAGCTGTTTGTCAGAAACACTGTTATTTCGGTACTGATGAAAGCAGTATGGGCTCTGGAAGTGCTCAGGTTGTGAGTTTCAGTCTCACCTTCAACAATCCAACAATTCACTTCGGGCATTTTGACCGGAGTTCAAAGTACAACTGGTAAGTTCCATGATGCATCTACTTCTTAGTGTTCCCATGTGGGCACTTGCGTTCCTCTGGCCTTCCGTCTTGCTTGAGCAGATGCGAGTTTCGTTGTTTTCGAGGGAGAGGGGGATCTTAGCGTCAGCTGATATGGCAAAGGGGCCGGGATGAGATCTTTAAATGGAAGGAACCAAATATATGATTATTCTTTTCGTTAAGCGGATATTCATCGGTTGGAAGTTCCGTGTGGGGAAAATTTGGAAGGGAAATCTGCTGCCTGGTCTCACTGTGTAACGGGTGAAATTATTCAGCTTACAGATGTTAATAGACTGAAAGGTCGAGAGGCCTTTTCCAACTCCCGTGTGGGACAAGTTCAGCTTTTGGGCCACTGGGTAAAGTGTTATTTTAATTGGTGCGAACGAATGACAAGTCATTTGGCACAAACAAGAAGAATTTTAAACTCACGAGTTCGCTGTCCATGTTTCTTCGATCATGTTCAATAAAATCAAGGATACCCCTCAGCACGTGACTGAAAATTTTAGAACAGTGACCCTCCCCCCTGTTCGACGTCTTCGAGGGATAATTCAGAGTCCTCTTATGAATATGTAAGACTGGAACTTAACGACGAGCGAGCCTGGGTAGCTCAGTCGTTAAAGCATCAAACTTTTAAAGCGGGTAGTGATATCAGAGTCCAGTGTTCAAGCTATAAATTTTGAAACAGCTGGTAAGTTCTGCCTTTGTTGCGGAGCAACAGCTCCGGGACAGACGATGCCTGTGATGTGTCGTCAAAGCTTCGATGGTGCCTTGTTTCCCAGGGATGGGCAGCAATGCGCTGTCTGTAGCGGGAATTGCAGCTTCCCGCCAGCAACGTGTGATTGGAGAGAGCGGGGCCGAAAGAGGGGCTAAATGTTGTTTCTGTCGTGACCTCAATCAATCCGGGAGCTGGGGAATATCGAACATCGAAAAACTGATGTTTGTTGCCGCGGCCGCAATGTTGTCTATAATTGTGGTTATTAACCGAAGCTGCACTGCAGGAGCCTTCAATGATCTCTCACAAATCAACTGAAATTATTCGCAATGCGCAGCTTTGAGAGGGACTTTCTGCACCGTCAGTGCAGGAAACGTGAGTGAGTGTGAAACACTGTCTGTATATGTGTAGTGTTTGAGTTTGTGTTGAACTAAACAGAGAATGGAAAATATATCGGTTCTGTGAAGTGTGTTATTTCATTCACATTCAACCACAGACTGAATTCTTGCTTTTTTTCAGACTTATTGATTTTCAGAGGGTAACGTTTCCAAAACGTAATTGCCTGATTTCGAAGCGCGGACCTTTTGCGTATTAAAAAAATGTGATAACCACTACACTACAGAAACTCTACTGCTCACACTGTTACAGGAAACCCTCAGAAGATCGCTGCCGTCTGCAAATGCTCTCAGTGTGGGAGACGGGTCCCTTTCCCGTTCAGGGGATTAACTTCTACAAAATAGTTTACTGTATTAATTTCGCAATACTCATTAAACTCTGAAAAAAGACGAATAGTTGTTCAAATCGCCATTAATCAACTAACAACTTTCTGTTGCAGGCGGACGGAAATCCTAACTTTTTTTTCAATCATTCATTCACCAGGCAGAATATGGAAAGTTCAGAGGGGAATTGAAAGGGGAAATCAGAGGGGCAAAGAGAGGGTATGAGAATAGACTGGCGGCCAACATAAAAGGCAAACCAAAAGTCTTCCACAGGCATGTAAACATTAAACGGGGAGGAAGAACCCGACTCTGATTCGGGGCCAAAAAGGAGATCGACTCATGGAGCCAGCCCAAAAATGCTCCTGCGCGGTTTCGAACCGGGGACTTTTCGCGTGTTAGGCAAACGTGATAGCCACTAAACTATAGAAACTCTGGTGCAGATGTGTTTCGAGGAAAGCCTCAGAAGATCGCTGCCGTCTGCAAATGCTCTCAGTGTGGGAGACGGGTCCCTTTCCCGTTCAGGGAATTAACTTCTGCAAAATCCTTTTGCTGTATTAATTTCGCAATACTCATTAAACTCTGAAAAAGACGAATAGTTGTTCAAATCGCCATTAATCAAGTAATAACTTTCTGTTGTCGGCTGACGGAAATGCTAACTTTTTTTTTATTCATTCATTCATTCACCAGGCATAATATAGAAAGTTCAGAGGGGAATTTAGGGGAGTCTCTGACGAGGGGGCATAGATTTAAGGTGAGAGGGGAGAGATACAAATGGTCCAGAGGGGCAATTTTTTCACTCAAAGTGTGGTGAGTGTCTGGAACTAGCTGCCAGAGGCAGTAGTAGAGGCGGGTACAATTTTTTCTTTTAAAAAGCATTTGGACAGTTACATGGGTAAGATGGGTACAGTGGGATATGGGCCAAGTGCAGGCAACTGGGACTAGTTTAGTCGTAAAAACTGGGCGACATGGACATGTTGGGCCGAAGGGCTTGTTTCCATGTTGGAAACTTCTATGATTCTAAACTTCTATGAATTGAAAGGGGAAATCAGAGGGCCAAAGAGAGGGTATTAGAATAGACTGGCGGCCAACATAAAAGGCAATCCCAAAGACTTCCACAGGCATGTAAACATTAAACGGGTCGGAAGAACCCGACTCTAATTTGGACCAGAAAAGAAACCGACTCATGGAGGCAGCCCAAAACTGTTTCTGCCCGGTTTTAAACGAGGGACCTTTCGCGAACGTTATAACTTGAAGCGAATGTGATAACCACGACACTGCAGAAAATCTGCTGCACACGTTGTTGCAGGAAACCCTCAGAAGATAGCTGCTGTCTGCAAAATGCTCTCAGTTTGGGAGATGGGTCTCTTTCCCGTTTCAGGAATTAACTTCGACAAAATCGTTTACTGTATTAATTTCGCAAAACGCATTAAACTCTGAAAAAGACGAATAGTTGTTCAAATCGCCATTAATCAACTAATAACTTTCTGTTTCAGGCTGACGGAAATCCTAACTTTTTTTTTATTCATTCACCAGGCAGAATATAGAAAGTTCAGAGGGGAACTGAAAGGGGAAATAAGAGGGGCAAATAGAGAGGATGAGATTAGACTCGCGGCCAACATAAAAGGGAAACCCAAAGTCTTCCACAGGCATGTAAACATTAACCGGGTCGGACGAACCCGACTCTAATTCGGGACCAGAAAAGAGATCGACTCATGGAGGCGGAGGGGTTGGCCCAAAAATGTTTCTGCCCGGTTTTGAAGCGGGGATCTTTCGCGTGTGAGGCGAACGTGATAACCACTACACTACAGAAACTCTGCTGTACAGTTACTTCTAGGAAACCCTCAGAAGATCGCTGCCGTCTGCAAATGCTCTCAGTGTGCGAGACCGGTTCCTTTCCCGTTCAGGGAATTAACTTCGACCGAAAAGTTTGCTGTATTAATTTCGCAATACTCATTAAACTCTGTAAAAAAAGACGAATAGTTGTTTAAATCGCCATTAATCAACTGATAACTTTCTGTTTCAGGCTGACGGAAATCCTAACTTTTGTTTATTCATTCACCAGGCAGAATATCGAAAGGACAGAGGAGAACTGAAAGCGGAAATGAGAGGGCCAAAGAGAGAGGATGAGAATCGACTGGCGGCCAACATAAAAGGGAATCCAAATCTCTTCCACAGGCATGTAAACATTAAACCGGTAGTAAGAACCCGACTCTGATTCGGGACCATAAACGAGATCGACTCATGGAGGCAGCCCAAAAATGTTTCTGCCCGTTTTCGAACCAGAGAACTTTCGCGTGTTAGATGGCACGTGATAAAAACTACACGACAGAAACTCTGAAGCCCACGTTGCGATCGGAAACACTCAGAAGATCGCTGCCGTCTGCAAATGCTCTCAGTGTGGGAGACGGGTCCCTTTCCCGGTCAGGGGATTAACTTCTACAAAATCGTTTACTGTATTAATTTCGCAATGCTCATTAAACTCTGAAAAAAGACGAATAGTTGTTCAAATCGCCATGAATCAACCAATAACTTTCTGTTGCAGGCGGACGGAAATCCTAACTTTTTGTTCAATCATTCATTCACCAGGCAGAATATAGAAAGTTCAGAGGAGAATTGAAAGGTGAAATCAGAGGGGCAAAGCGAGGGTATGAGAATAGACTGGCGGCCAACATAAAAGGCAATCCCAAAGTCTTGAACAGGCATGCAAACATTAAACGGGTAGGAAGAACCTGACTCTGATTCGGGACCAAAAAGGAGATCGACTCATGGAGCCAGCCCAAAAATGCTCCTGCCCGGTTTCGAACCAGGGACAGCTCGCGTATTAAGCGAACGTGATAACCACTATACTACAGAAACTCTACTGCACATGTGCTTCGAGGAAAGCCTCAGAAGATCGCTGCCGTCTGCAAATGCTCTCAGTGTGGGAGACCGGTCCCTTTCCCGTTTCGGGAAATAACTTCAACAAAATTGTTTACTGTATTAATTTCGCAATACTCATTAAACTCTGAAAAAAGACGAATAGTTGTTCAAATCGCCATGAATCAACCAATAATTTTCAGTTGCAGGCTGACAGAAATCCTAACATTTTTTTTATTCATTCATTCACCAGGCAGAATATGGAAAGTTCAGAGGGGAATTTCGGGGAGTCTGTAACGAGGGGGCATAGATTTAAGGTGAGAGGGGAGAGATACAAATGTCCAGAGGGGCAATTTTTTCACTCAAAGTGTGGTGAGTGTCTGGAACTAGCTGCCAGAGGCAGTAATGGAGGCGGGTACAATTTTTTCTTTTAAAAAGCATTTGGACAGTTACATGGGTAAGATGGGTACAGTGGGATATGGGCCAAGTGCAGGCAACTGGGACTAGTTTAGTCGTAAAAACAGGGCGACATGGCATGTTGGGCCGAAGGGCTTGTTTCCATGTTGGAAACTTCTATGATTCTAAACTTCTATGAATTGAAAGGGGAAATCAGAGGGCCAAAGAGAGGGTATTAGAATAGACTGGCGGCCAACATAAAAGGCAATCCCAAAGTCTTCCACAGGCATGTAAACATTAAGAACCCGATTTGAGAACCCGACTCTAATTTGGACCAGAAAAGAAACCGACTCATGGAGGCAGCCCAAAACTGTTTCTGCCCGGTTTTAAACGAGGGACCTTTCGCGAACGTTATAACTTGAAGCGAATGTGATAACCACGACACTGCAGTAACTCTGCTGCACACGTTGTTACAGGAAACCCTCAGAAGATAGCTGCTGTCTGCAAAATGCTCTCAGTTTGCGAGATGGGACCCTTTCCCTATTCGGGATTTAACTTCGACAAAATCGTTTACTGTATTAATTTCGCAAAACGCATTAAACTCTGAAAAAGAAGAATAGTTGTTCAAATCGCCATTAATCAACTAATAACTTTCTGTTTCAGGCTGACGGAAATCCTAACTTTTTTTAAATTCATTCACCAGGCAGAATATAGAAAGTTTAGAGGGGAACTGAAAGGGGAAATAAGAGGGGCAAATAGAGAGTATGAGATTAGACGAACGGCCAACATAAAAGGGAAACCAAAAGTCTTCCACAGGCATGTAAACATTAACCGGGTCGGAAGAACCCGACTCTGATTCGGGACCAGAAAGGAGATCGACTCATGGAGGCGGAGGGGTTGGCCCAAAAATGTTTCTGCCCGGTTTCGAACCGGGGACCTTTCGCGTGTGAGGCGAACGTGATAACCACTACACTACAGAAACTCTGCAGTACAGGTACTTCTAGGAAACCCTCAGAAGATCGCTGCCGTCTGCAAATGCTCTCAGTGTGGGAGACCGGCTCCTTTCCCGTTCAGGGAATTAACTTCGACCAAAAAGTTTGCTGTATTAATTTCGCAATACTCAATAAACTCTGTAAAAAAAGACGAATAGTTGTTCAAATCGCCATTAATCAACTAATAACTTTCTGTTGCAGGCGGACGGAAATCCTAACTTTTTGTTCAATCATTCATTCACCAGGCAGAATATAGAAAGTTCAGAGGAGAATTGAAAGGTGAAATCAGAGGGGCAAAGCGAGGGTATGAGAATAGACTGGCGGCCAACATAAAAGGCAATCCCAAAGTCTTCCACAGGCATGCAAACATTAAACGGGTAGGAAGAACCTGACTCTGATTCGGGACCAAAAAGGAGATCGACTCATGGAGCCAGCCCAAAAATGCTCCTGCCCGGTTTCGAACCAGGGACAGCTCGCGTATTAAGCGAACGTGATAACCACTATACTACAGAAACTCTACTGCACATGTGCTTCGAGGAAAGCCTCAGAAGATCGCTGCCGTCTGCAAATGCTCTCAGTGTGGGAGACCGGTCCCTTTCCCGTTTCGGGAAATAACTTCAACAAAATTGTTTACTGTATTAATTTCGCAATACTCATTAAACTCTGAAAAAAGACGAATAGTTGTTCAAATCGCCATTAATCAACTAATAATTTTCAGTTGCAGGCTGACAGAAATCCTAACATTTTTTTTATTCATTCATTCACCAGGCAGAATATGGAAAGTTCAGAGGGGAATTTAAGGGAGTCTGTAACGAGGGGGCATAGATTTAAGGTGAGAGGGGAGAGATACAAATGTCCAGAGGGGCAATTTTTTCACTCAAAGTGTGGTGAGTGTCTGGAACTAGCTGCCAGAGGCAGTAATGGAGGCGGGTACAATTTTTTCTTTTAAAAAGCATTTGGACAGTTACATGGGTAAGATGGGTACATTGGGATATGGGCCAAGTGCAGGCAACTGGGACTAGTTTAGTCGTAAAAACAGGGCGACATGGCATGTTGGGCCGAAGGGCTTGTTTCCATGTTGGAAACTTCTATGATTCTAAACTTCTATGAATTGAAAGGGGAAATCAGAGGGCCAAAGAGAGGGTATTAGAATAGACTGGCGGCCAACATAAAAGGCAATCCCAACGTCTTCCACAGGCATGTAAACATTAAACGGGTCGTGAGAACCCGACTCTAATTTGGACCAGAAAAGAAACCGACTCATGGAGGCAGCCCAAAACTGTTTCTGCCCGGTTTTAAACGAGGGACCTTTCGCGAACGTTATAACTTGAAGCGAATGTGATAACCACGACACTGCAGTAACTCTGCTGCACACGTTGTTACAGGAAACCCTCAGAAGATAGCTGCTGTCTGCAAAATGCTCTCAGTTTGCGAGATGGGACCCTTTCCCTATTCGGGATTTAACTTCGACAAAATCGTTTACTGTATTAATTTCGCAAAACGCATTAAACTCTGAAAAAGACGAATAGTTGTTCAAATCGCCATTAATCAACTAATAACTTTCTGTTTCAGGCTGACGGAAATCCAAACTTTTTTTTAATTCATTCACCAGGCAGAATATAGAAAGTTTAGAGGGGAACTGAAAGGGGAAATAAGAGGGGCAAATAGAGAGTATGAGATTAGACGAACGGCCAACATAAAAGGGAAACCAAAAGTCTTCCACAGGCATGCAAACATTAACCGGGTCGGAAGAACCCGACTCTGATTCGGGACCAGAAAGGAGATCGACTCATGGAGGCGGAGGGGTTGGCCCAAAAATGTTTCTGCCCGGTTTCGAACCGGGGACCTTTCGCGTGTGAGGCGAACGTGATAACCACTACACTACAGAAACTCTGCAGTACAGGTACTTCTAGGAAACCCTCAGAAGATCGCTGCCGTCTGCAAATGCTCTCAGTGTGGGAGACCGGCTCCTTTCCCGTTCAGGGAATTAACTTCGACCAAAAAGTTTGCTGTATTAATTTCGCAATACTCATTAAACTCTGTAAAAAAAGACGAATAGTTGTTCAAATCGCCATTAATCAACTGATAACTTTCTGTTTCAGGCTGACGGAAATCCTAACTTTAGTTTATTCATTCACCAGGCAGAATATAGAAAGGACAGAGGAGAACTGAAAGCGGAAATGAGAGGGCCAAAGAGAGAGGATGAGAATCGACTGGCGGCCAACATAAAAGGGAATCCAAATCTCTTCCACAGGCATGTAAACATTAAACGGGTAGTAAGAACCCGACTCTGATTCGGGACCATAAACGAGATCGACTCATGGAGGCAGCCCAAAAATGTTTCTGCCCGTTTTCGAACCAGAGAACTTTCGCGTGTTAGATGCACGTGATAAAAACTACACGACAGAAACTCTGAAGCCCACGTTGCTATCGGAAACCCTCAGAAGATAGCTGCCGTCTGCAAATGCTCTCAGTGTGGGAGACGGGTCCCTTTCCCGGTCAGGGGATTAACTTCTACAAAATAGTTTACTTTATTAATTTCGCAATACTCATTAAACTCTGAAAAAAGACGAATAGTTGTTCAAATCGCCATTAATCAACTAATAACTTTCTGTTGCAGGCGGACGGAAATCCTAACTTTTTGTTCAATCATTCATTCACCAGGCCGAATATAGAAAGTTCAGAGGAGAATTGAAAGGGGAAATCAGAGGGGCAAAGCGAGGGTATGAGAATAGACTGGCGGCCAACATAAAAGGCAATCCCAAAGTCTTCCACAGGCATGCAAACATTTAACGGGTGGTAAGAACCCGACTCTGATTCGGGACCAGAAAGGAGATCGACTCATGGAGGCGGAGGGGTTGGCCCAAAAATGTTTCTGCCCGGTTTCGAACCGGGGACCTTTCGCGTGTGAGGCGAACGTGATAACCACTACACTACAGAAACTCTGCTGTACAAGTACTTCTAGGAAACCCTCAGAAGATCGCTGCCGTCTGCAAATGCTCTCAGTGTGGGAGACCGGTTCCTTTCCCGTTCAGGGAATTAACTTCGACCAAAAAGTTTGCTGTATTAATTTCGCAATACTCAATAAACTCTGTAAAAAAGACGAATAGTTGTTCAAATCGCCATTAATCAACTCATAACTTTCTGTTGCAGGCGGACGGAAATCCTAACTTTTGTTTATTCATTCACCAGGCAGAATATAGAAAGGACAGAGGAGAACTGAAAGCGGAAATGAGAGGGCCAAAGAGAGAGGATGAGAATCGACTGGCGGCCAACATAAAAGGGAATCCAAATCTCTTCCACAGGAATGTAAACATTGAACGGGTAGGAAGAACCTGACTCTGATTCGGGACCAAAAAGGAGATCGACTCATGGAGCCAGCCCAAAAATGCTCCTGCCCGGTTTTGAACCGAGGACCTCTCGCGTGGTAAGCAAACGTGACAACCACTACACTACAGAAACTCTACCGCGCATGTGCTTCGAGGAAAGCCTCAGAAGATCGCTGCCGTCTGCAAATGCTCTCAGTGTGGGAGACGGGTCACTTTCCCGTTTGGGGAACCAACTTCAACAAAATTGTTTACTGTGTTAATTTCGCAATACTCATTAAACTCTGAAAAAAGACGAATAGTTGTTCAAATCGCCATTAATCATTCATAATTTTCAGTTGCAGGCTGACAGAAATGCTAACTTTTTTTTTATTCATTCATTCACCATGCCGAATATGGAAAGTTCAGAGGGGAATTAAGGGGAGTCTGTAACGAGGGGGCATAGATTTAAGGTGAGAGGGGAGGGAAACAAATGTCCAGAGGGGCAATTTTTTCACTCAAAGTGTGGTGAGTGTCTGGAACGAGCTGCCAGAGGCAGTAGTAGAGGCGGGTACAATTTTTTCTTTTAAAAAGCATTTGGACAGTGACATGGGTAAGATGGGTATAGAGGGATATGGGTCAAGTGCAGGGAACTGGGAATAGCTCAGTAGTATAAACTGGGCGACAAGGACATGTTGGGCCGAAGGGCTTGTTTCCATGTCATAAACTTCTATGATTCTAAACTTCTATGAATTGAAAGGGGAAATCAGAGGGCCAAAGAGAGAGGATGAGAATCGACTGGCGGCCAACATAAAAGGGAATCCAAATCTCTTCCACAGGCATGTAAACATTAAACGGGTAGCAAGAACCCGACTCTGATTCGGGACCATAAACGAGATCGACTCATGGAGGCAGCCCAAAAATGTTTCTGCCCGTTTTCGAACCAGAGAACTTTCGCGTGTTAGATGCACGTGATAAACACTGCACGACAGAAACTCTGAAGCCCACGTTGCTATCGGAAACCCTCAGAAGATCGCTGCCGTCTGCAAATGCTCTCAGTGTGGGAGACGGGTCCCTTTCCCGGTCAGGGGATTAACTTCTACAAAATAGTTTACTTTATTAATTTCGCAATACTCATTAAACTCTGAAAAAAGACGAATAGTTGTTCAAATCGCCATTAATCAACTAATAACTTTCTGTTTCAGGCTGACGGAAATCCTAACTTTTGTTTATTCATTCACCAGGCAGAATATAGAAAGGACAGAGGAGAACTGAAAGCGGAAATGAGAGGGCCAAAGAGAGAGGATGAGAATCGACTGGCGGCCAACATAAAAGGGAATCCAAATCTCTTCCACAGGCATGTAAACATTAAACGGGTAGCAAGAACCCGACTCTGATTCGGGACCATAAACGAGATCGACTCATGGAGGCAGCCCAAAAATGTTTCTGCCCGTTTTCGAACCAGAGAACTTTCGCGTGTTAGATGCACGTGATAAAAACTACACGACAGAAACTCTGAAGCCCACGTTGCTATCGGAAACTCTCAGAAGATCGCTGCCGTCTGAAAATGCTCTCAGTGTGGGAGACGGGTCCCTTTCCCGGTCAGGGGATTAACTTCTACAAAATAGTTTACTTTATTAATTTCGCAATACTCATTAAACTCCGAAAAAAGACGAATAGTTGTTCAAATCGCCATTAATCAACTAATAACTTTCTGGTGGAGGCGGACGGAAATCCTAACTTTTTGTTCAATCATTCATTCACCAGGCAGAATATAGAAAGTTCAGAGGAGAATTGGA
Organism: Heptranchias perlo; assembly: GCF_035084215.1. Classification (NCBI taxonomy): domain Eukaryota; kingdom Metazoa; phylum Chordata; class Chondrichthyes; order Hexanchiformes; family Hexanchidae; genus Heptranchias; species Heptranchias perlo. Next base: position 2,350,451 of record NC_090344.1, on the reverse strand, counting down.
AGGGGAAATCAGAGGGGCAAAGCGAGGGTATGAGAATAGACTGGCGGCCAACATAAAAGGCAATCCCAAAGTCTTCCACAGGCATGTAAACATTTAACGGGTGGTAAGAACCCGACTCTGATTCGGGACCAGAAAGGAGATCGACTCATGGAGGCGGAGGGGTTGGCCCAAAAATGTTTCTGCCCGGTTTCGAACCGGGGACCTTTCGCGTGTGAGGCGAACGTGATAACCACTACACTACAGAAACTCTGCTGTACAAGTACTTCTAGGAAACCCTCAGAAGATCGCTGCCGTCTGCAAATGCTCTCAGTGTGGGAGACCGGTTCCTTTCCCGTTCAGGGAATTAACTTCGACCAAAAAGTTTGCTGTATTAATTTCGCAATACTCATTAAACTCTGTAAAAAAGACGAATAGTTGTTCAAATCGCCATTAATCAACTCATAACTTTCTGTTGCAGGCGGACGGAAATCCTAACTTTTGTTTATTCATTCACCAGGCAGAATATAGAAAGGACAGAGGAGAACTGAAAGCGGAAATGAGAGGGCCAAAGAGAGAGGATGAGAATCGACTGGCGGCCAACATAAAAGGCAATCCCAAAGTCTTCCACAGGCATGTAAACATTAAACGGGTAGGAAGAACCTGACTCTGATTCGGGACCAAAAATGAGATCGACTCATGGAGCCAGCCCAAAAATGCCCCTGCCCGGTTTTGAACCGAGGACCTCTCGCGTGGTAAGCAAACGTGATAACCACTGCACTAAAGAAACTCTACCGGATATGTCCTTCGAGGAAAGCCTCAGAAGATCGCTGCCGTCTGCAAATGCTCTCAGTATGGGAGACGGGTCACTTTCCCGTTTGGGGAACCAACTTCAACAAAATCGTTTCCTGTATTAATTTCGCAATACTCATTAAACTCTGAAAAAAGACGAATAGTTGTTCAAATCGCCATTAATCATTCATAATTTTCAGTTGCAGGCTGACAGAAATGCTAAGTTTTTTTTTATTCATTCATTCACCATGCCGAATATGGAAAGTTCAGAGGGGAATTTAGGGGAGTCTGTAACGAGGGGGCATAGATTTAAGGTGAGAGGGGAGAGATACAAATGTCCAGAGGGGCAATTTTTTCACTCAAAGTGTGGTGAGTGTCTGGAACGAGCTGCCAGAGGCAGTAGTAGAGGCGGGTACAATTTTGTCTTTTAAAAAGCATTTGGACAGTGACATGGGTAAGATGGGTATAGAGGGATATGGGTCAAGTGCAGGTAACTGGGAATAGCTCAGTAGTATAAACTGGGCGACATGGACATGTTGGGCTGAAGGGCTTGTTTCCATGTCATAAACTTCTATGATTCTAAACTTCTATGAATTGAAAGGGGAAATCAGAGGGCCAAAGAGAGGGTATGAGAATAGACTGGCGGCCAACATAAAAGGCAATCCCAAAGTCTTCCACAGGCATGTAAACATTAAACGGGTCGTGAGAACCCGACTCGAATTCGGGACCAGAAAGGAGATCGACTCAGGGAGGCAAAGGGGGTGGCCCAAAAATGCTTCTGCCCGGTTTCAAACCGGGGACCTTTTGCATGTTAAGCAAACGTGATAACCGCTACACTATAGAAATCCTTTTGCATTTATCGTTCCAGGAAACCCTCAGAAGATCGCTGCCGTCTGCAAACGCTCCCAGTGTGGGAGACGGGTCCCTTTCCCGTTCAGGGGATTAACTTCTACAAAATAGTTCACTGTATTAATTTCGCAATGCTCATTAAACTATGAAAAAAGACGAATAGATTTTCAAATCGCCATTAATGAACGAATAACTTTCTGTTTCAGGCTGACGGGAATCCTAACTTGTTTTTTGATTGATTCACCAGGCAGAATATGGAAAGCTGAGAGGGGAATTGAAAGGGGAAATCAGAGGGGCAAATCGAGGGTATGAGATACCCTCATAAAAGGCAATCCCAAATTCTTCGACAGGCATGTGAACATTAAACGGGTTGGAAGAACCCGACTCTGATTCGGGGCCAAAAAGGAGATCGACTCATGGAGCCAGCCCAAAAATGCTCCTGCTCGGTTTCGAACCAGGGACAGCTCGCGTATTTTGCGAGCGTGATGACCACTGTACTACAGAAACTCTGCTGCACACAGTGTACCAGGAAACCCTCAGAAGATAGCTGCCGTCTGCAAATGCTCTCAGTGTGGGAGACGGGTCCCTTTCCCGTTCAGGGGATTAACTTCCACAAAATAGTTTACTGTATTAATTTCGCAATACTCATTGAACTCTGAAAAAAGACGAATAGTTGTTCAAATCGCCATTGATCAACTGCTAACTTTCTGTTTCAGGCTGACGGAAATCCTAACTTTTTTATTCATTCATTCACCAGGCAGAATATTGAAAGTTGAGAGGGGAACTTGAAGGGGAAATATGAGGGGCAAAGAGAGGTTATGAGAATAGACTGGCGGCCAACATAAAAGGGAATCCAAAATACTTCCACAGACATGTAAAAATTAAACGGGTCGTGAGAACCCGACTCTGATTCGGGACCAAAAAGGAGATCGACTCATGGAGGCAGCCCAAAAATGTTTTAACCCCGTTTCGAACCGAAGGCTTGACGCATGTTAAGCAAACGTGATAACCACTACACTACAAAACTCTGTAACACGGATTGCTGTAGGAAACTCTCAGAAGATAGCTGCCGTCTGCAAATGCTCTCAGTGTGGGAGATGGGTCCCTTTCCCGTTCAGGGAATTAAATTCTCCAAAATAGTTTGCTGTATTAATTTCGCAATACTGATTAAACTCTGAAAAAAGACGAATAATTGTTCAAAGCGCCATAGTTCAACTAATAACTTTCTGTTGCAGGCTGACGGAAATCTTAACTTGTTTTTAATTCATTCACCAGGCAGAATATGGAAAGTTGAGAGGGGAACTGAAAGGAGAAATAAGAGGGGCATCGAGTGGGTATGAGAATAGACTGGCGGCCAACATAAAAGGCAATCCAAAAGTCTTCCACAGGCATGTGAACATTAAACGGTTCGTGAGAACCCGACGCTGATTCGGGACCAGAAAGGAGATCGACTCATGGAGGCAGAAGGGGTGGCCCAAAAATGTTTCTGCCCGGTTTCGAACCGAGGACTTTTCGCGTGTTAGGCGAACGTGATAACCACTACACTACAGAAACTCTGCCGCACACGTTGTTGTCGGAAACCCTCAGAAGATCGCTGCCGTCTGCAAATGCTCTCAGTGTGGGAGACGGGTCCTTTTCCCGATCAGGGAATCAACTTCTCCAAAATAGTTCACTGTATTCATTTCGCAATGCTCATTAAATTATGAAAAAAGACGAATAGTTGTTCAAATCGTCATTAATGAACGAATAACTTTCTGTTTCAGGCTGACGGGAATCCTAACTTGTTTTTTGATTCATTCACCAGGCAGAATATAGAAAGTTCAGAGGGGAACTGAAAGGGGAAACAAGTGGGGCAAAGAGAATACTTTGCATATGTCTTTACCAAGGGTGAAGATGCTGCCAGAGTCTCAGCATAGGAAGATATAGTTGAGATACTGAATGGGTTAAACATTGATAAAGAACGGGTACTTGAAAGGCCAGCTGCACTTGAAGTCGATAAGTCACCCGATCCGGATGGGATGCATTCTCGGTTGCTGAGGGAAGTAAGAGGGGAAATTGTGGAGTTACTGGCCATAATCTTCCAAACATCCAAAGATACCGGGGTGGTGCAGAGGACTGGAGAATTGCAAATGTTACACCCTTCTTCAAAAAAGAGTGCAAGGGTGAACCCAGCAACAAGAGGCCAGTCAGGTAATCTCAGTGGTGGGGAAACGTTTCGAAACGATAATCTGGGACAGAATTAACAGTCACTTGGACGAGTGTGGATTGATTAGGAAAAGCCAGCACGGATTTGTTAAAGGCCAATCGTGTTTAACTGACCTGATGGAATATTTTGATGCGTTCACATCGAGGGTAGATGAAAGCAATGCAGTTGATGCAGTGTATATGGATTTTCAAAAGGCGTTTGATAAAGTGCCGCACTTTAGGCTTATCAGTAAGTTTGTGGCCCATGGATTAAAGGGGGCAGTAGAAACATGGATACAGAATTAGTTAAGGGACAGGAAAGAGAGTGTCGTGGAGAACGGCTGTTTTGCGGAATGAAGGGAGTTGTACAGTGGTGTTCCCCAGGGGTCAATGCTGGGACCACTGCTTTTCTTGATATTTTTTAATGATTTGGACTTGGGTGTACAGGGCACAACTTCAAAATTTGCAGATGACACAAAATTTGGAAGGGTAGTAAAGAGTGTGGAGGAGAGTAATAATCTGCAAGAGGTTATAGACAGGCTGGTGGCATAGCGGACAAGTGGCAGATTAAATTTTACGCAGAAAATTGCGTACTGATCCATTTCGGTCGGAAGAACGAGTAGAGGCAATATAAACTAAAGGGCACAACTCTAAAAGAGGTACAGGAACAGATAGATATGGGGGTTTATGTGCACAACTCGTTGAAGGTGGCAGAGCAGGTTGAGAAAGCCATTAAAAAGCATCCGGGATCCTGGGCTTTTCAATAGAGGCATAGAGTACAAAAGTATGGAAGACATTATGAAACTTAATAAAATACTGGTTCGGCCACAACCGGAATATTGTGTCCAGTTCTGGGCACCGCAATTTAGTGAAGATGTGAAGGCCTTAGAGAGGGTGTAGAAGAGATTTACTAAAATTATAGAAGGGATGACCAACTTTAGTTACGTAGATAGACTGGAGAAGCTGGGATTGTTCTCCTTGGAACAGAGACGGTTGCGAGGTATTCAAGATCATGATGGGTCTGGACAGAATAGATGGGGAGAAACTTTTCCCATTGGCTGAAGTGTCAAGAACCAGAGGATATCGATTTCAGGTGATTGGCAAAAGAGCCAAAGGTGACATGAGGAAAAACTTTTTCAAACAGCGAATGGTTCGAACCTGGAATGCACTGCCCGAGGGGGTGGTGGGGGCAGATTCAATCTTGGCCTTCAAAAGGGAACTGGATAATTTCTTCAAAGGAAAAGAATTTCCGGGCTACGGCGATAGGGTGGGGAAGTGGGACCAGCTGGATTGTTGTTGCATTGAGCAGAAGGGTCTCCTTTCGTGCTGCAACCTTTCTCCGAAATCTATGATTTCATGGGATGTAGGTGTCGCTGACAATGCCAGCATTTATTGCCCATCCTTAATTGCCCTTGAGAAGGTGGTGGTGAGCCACCTTCCTGAACCGCTGAAGTCCGTGTGCTGAAGGTTCTCCAACAGTGCTGTTTGATAGGGAGTTCCAGGATTGCGACCAAGTGATAATGAAGGAACGGCGATATATTTCCAAGTGAGGATGATGTGTGACTTGGAGGGGAATGTTCAGGTGGTGTTGTTCCCATGTGCCTACTGCCCTTGTCCTTCTAGGTGGTAGAGGCCGCGGGTTTGGGTGGTGCTGTCGAAGAAGCCTTGGCGAATAGCACTGCTACATTGCATCTTATAGATGGTACACACTGCAGCCATGGTGCGCTGGCCGTGGCGGGAGTGAATGTTTAAGGTAGTGAATGGAGAGCCATTCAAGCGGGCTACTTTGTCCTGGATGGTGTCGAACTTCTTGAGTGTTGTTGGAGCTGCACTCATCCAGGCAAGTGGACAGTATTCCATCACACACCTGACTTGTGCCGTGTAGATGGTGGAAAGGCGTTGGGGAGTCAGGAGGGCAGTCACTCGCCGCAGAATTCACAGCCTCTGACCTGCTCTTGTAGCCACAATATTTATGTGGCTGGTCCAGTTAAGTTTCTGTTCAATGGTGACCCCCTGGATTTTGATGGTGGGGGATTCGGCCATGGCAATGCCGTTGAATGTCAAGGGGAGGTGGTTAGACTCTCTCTTGTTGGAGATGGTCATTGTCTAGCACTTGCCTGGTGCGAATGTTGCTTGCTACTTAGAAGCCCAAGCCTGGATATTGTCCAGGTCTGGCTGCATGCGGGCTCGGACTGCTTCATTATTTGAGGGTTGCGAATGGAACTGAACATTGTGCAATCATCAGCGAACATCCCCATTTCTGACCTTATGATGGAAGGAAGTTCATTGATGAAGCAGCTGAAGATGGTTGAACCTCGGACACTGCCTTGAGGAACTCCTGCAGCAATATCCTGGGATGAGATGATTCGCTTCGAACAACCACTACCATCTTCCTTTGTGCCAGGTATGACTCTAGCCAGTGGATAGATTTCCCCTGATTCCCATTTACTTCAATTTAGTTGGTCTCCTTGGTGCCACACTAGGTCAAATGCTGCCTTGATATCAAGGGCAGTCACTCTCACCTCACCTCTGGAATTCAACTCTTTTGTCCATGTTTGAACTAAGGCTGTGATGAGGTCTGGAGCCGAGTGGTCCTGGCGGAACCCAAACTGAGCATCGTTGAGCAGGTTATTTGTGAGTAAGTGCCACTTGATAGCACTGTCGATGACACCTTCCATCACTTTGCTAATGATTGAGAGTAGACTGATGGAGCGGTAACTGGCCGGATTGGATTTGTCCTGCTTTTTGTGGACAGGACATACCTGGGCAATATTCCACATTGTCGGGTGGATGCCAGTGTTGTGGCTGTACTGGAACAGCTTAGCTTGAGGCGCAGCTAGTTCTGGAGCACATGTCTTGAGCATTACAGCGGGGATGTTGTCAGGGCCCATAGCCTTTGCTGTATCCAGTGCACTCAGCCGTTTCTTGATATCACGTGGAGTGAATCGATTTGGCTAAAGACTGGCTTCTGTGACGTTGGGGATATCGGGAGGAGGCCGAGATGGATCATTCCACTCGGCAATTCTGGCTTGTCTTTTGCACTCACGTGCTGGACTCCGCCATCGTTGAGGATGGGGATGTTTGCAGAGCCTCCTCCTCCCGTTAGTTTTTTAATTGTCCACCACCATTCACAACTGGATGTGGAAGGACTGCCAGAGCTTTGATCTGATCCGTTGGTTGTGGAATCGCTCAGCTCTTTCTATAGACTGTTGCTTCCGCTGTTTAGCATGCATGTAGTCCTGAGTTGTCGCTTCACTAGGTTGGCACCTCATTTTTAGGTACACCTGGTGCTGCTCTTCTACATTCCTCGTTGAACCAGGGTTGATCCCCTGGCTTGTTGGTAACGGTAGAGTGAGGAATATGCCGGGCCATGAGGTTACAGATTGTGCTGGAATACAATTCTGCTGCTGCTGATGGCCCACCGCACCTCATGGATGCCCAGTTTTGAGCTGCGTGACCTGTTCTGAATCTGTCCCATTTAGCACGGTGGTCGTGCCACAAAACACGTTGGATGATGTCCTCATTGTGAAGACGGGAATTCGTCTCAATGAGGACTGTGCGGTAGTCACTCCTACCAATGCTGTCATAGACAGATGCATCTGCGACCAGAAGATTGATGAGAGACGAGGTCAAGTAGGTTTTTCCCTCCTGTTGGTTCACTCACCACCTGTCGCATGCCGGGTCTGACAGTTATGGCCTTCAGAACTCGGCCAGCTCGGTCAGTAGTGGTGCTACCGAGCCACTCTTGGTGATAGACATTGAAGTCCCCCACCATCGTACATTCTGTGCCCTTTCCACCCTCAGTGCTTCCCAACATGGAAGAGGACTGATTCATCAGCTGAGGGAGGACGTCAGGTGGTAATCAGCAGGAGGTTTCCCTGCCCATGTTTTACCTGATGTCATGAGATTTCATGCTGTCCCGCGTCAATGTTGAGGGCTCCCTCCTAACTGTTGATCACTGTACCGCCACCTCCGGTCGATCTGCCCTGCCGATGGGACAGAGCATACGCAGAGATGGATGATGGAAGAGTTTGGGACCTTGGCTGAAAGGTCCGATTCTGTGAGTATGTCTTTGTCAGGCTGTTGCTTGACTCGTCTGTGGGACAGCTCTCCCAATTTTGGCACATGTCCCCAGATGTTCGTGAGGAGGACTTTGGAGGGTGAACAATGGCTTGGTTTGCCTTTGTCGTATCCGGTGCGGAATGCTCCATCCGGTTTTATTCTTATTTTGATTTTTTTTTGGCGAGATTGTGCAACTGAATGGCTTTCTGGGACATTTCAGAGGGCAATTGAGAATCAAGCACATTACTGTGGGTCTGGAGTCACATATCGGCCAAACCGGGTAAGAACGGCAGGTTTCCTTCCCAAAAGGGCATAACTGAACCAGATGGGTTTTTGCGACAATCCAGAAGTTTCATGGTCGTCTTTACTGATTACAGTTTTTTAAATTCCCGATTTTATTTAATTTAAATTTCCCACTTGCCGCAGTAAGATTTGAACGCATAATTGTGGATACATTAGTGCAGGTTGCTTGTATTAACTAGTTCAAGTAACATAACCACTATGCTACCGTGCAAAGCTAGTTAAGTTAAGGGTCAATAATGACCCCCAGGATGTTGATGATGGGAGATTCGGCGATGGTGTTGCCGTTAAATATTTAGGGGAGGTGGTTCGACTCTCTCTTTTTGCAGGCACGGACTGCTTCATTATCTGAGGGGTTGTGAATGGAACTGAAAAGAGTGTAATCATCAGTCAACGTCCTCACTCCTGACCTTAGGATGGAGAGAAGGTCATTGATGAAGCAGCTGAAGATGGTTGAGACTTGGACAGTGCCCTGAGGATCTCTTGCAGCAATGCCCTGGGACTGAGATGATTGGCCTCCAACAACCACTACCATCTTCCTTTGTGCAGGCTAAGACTCCAGTCACTGGAGAGTTATCCCCCTGATTCCAACTTTCCTAAGGCTCCATGATGCTACACTCGGTCAAGACTGTCTTGATGTCAAGGGCAGTCACTCTCACCTCACCTCTGGAATTAAGCTCTTTTGCCCATGTTTGGCCCAAAGGCTGTACTGAGCCATGGAGCCGAGGGTCCCGGCGGAACCCAAACTGAGCATCGGTGAGCAGGTTCTTGGTGAGTAAGTGCCGCTTGATAGCACTGCCGCCGACTCCTTGCATCACTTTGCTGATGATTGAGAGGAGACTGATGGGGCGGTAATTGACTGGATTGGATTTTTCCTGCTTTTTCTGAGCAATTATCAATTATCAACTTTGTCGGTTTTCCACCTTGGTGACCAAGTGACAGTCTAAACTTTAATAAGTTTTTTGTGTTTTTCCTGAGTTGAATTGTCATCCGTTCCCATTTTACAGACGTGATTTTCGGACTTGGTTAAAAATGTTCCGTGTTTATGATTCAAGGAATCTGGTGCAGTTAATTTCCCCACCTCGGTAACAAAGAAGGGCGACGACTGTTCCACTTTATCATACAACCTCAACTAGTGCCGCCTCAATTAAAGTACCTGAACTATTGTCCCCACTATTGTACAACCTCAAATGTGTACATACAAAGTGTGTGTGCGTTTGCTTGACTGTGATATTATGCAACAGCAGCCGCTCCCCGACTGACTAAACAACTACCGGGCCGTGTGTCAGAATCAATGACTGTGACTGACTGTCTGCCCATTTATGGCCACATTTCTGAGTTCCTGCCATCGCTCTGTGTCGCAGGCCTGTCTCTGTCCCTTAGGATCACAACACACCCACAAGCTTCACGACTGAACGCAGGTTTGGTCAGTCTGTCCTCGCAGGTCCTTCGGAAGCTAATGATTTTGAACTGAATTATTTTTCCTGAGTGACTTGTGAAGCTTTGTTCAGTGATATGTTTGCGAAAGAGAACGGAGGAAATAGTTAGTGTGCAACTCGACATTTCTCTACATCGGAATAGAAAACGTGATTGGATGGATAGAAGAGGTCTGAAAGGATGGCCGATCGGCTGTGGGTGGCACCGAATTCTGCAGTGGCTGCAGTGGTTCATTACCGGTAATGAAAATGAGGTAATATGCTACCACAAGCTGCCGGTGCAAATCGTTCAATTTCCCAAACTTGACCCACCGAATCAAATGAAGCTCCTGGGAAAGCTACAAGACAACGCCGGTCTATCGGGCATCGTTTGAAGCAACTGGTAGTTTAAAGTGGCATCGACAGCCATGCAAGTATTGCCATGTGCCGCTGCGATCGCCGAGTGGTTGAAGCGTTAAATTCAAGATCAAATGGAGTTTTCCTTCGCAGGTTTGATTTCTGCTCGCTGAATTATTGTTTAAAGATCCGTTCAATGCTCAAATGAATGAACTGGATCTAACTCACTTCATTTATCTCTCTCAGAGCATGAGAGATACTCGAGCGTGGCCGGCGCTTTTAATTGGGTGTCCAATGTACTCTTGCAAAATTCAAATACACAAGAAAGAATCTTGCCCAATCTGCAACTAAAATTCTGCTGCTTTGCAGAACCACCCATTTATAAGCGATTTTATTTTGATGAATCTCACTATCTCTCCTTGTCTCTTGTCTCGATGTTGTCCCCTGATGGACTTCTCAGGCTTCCTGGAACGGTAAAGGCTGATCGAACCTGCAACACCAGCAGGGAAAGGTAAAGGAAAAAAAAGATTGAGACTGTCGGAAAAGTAAAGGTGCAACCCAGCTGATAAATTCGTCGCTAATGTCTCCACATTTTTGTCTCTTCGCCCTCACAGTGAAAGGAAAGAGCAATGTGAGCAAAATATACTTATGCTAGCTTGTATGCTCTGACGATGCCGAGACAGATGCCAATGTAGCTTCAGATTAACTAATTCTGAAAAGTATTATTTGAAGAAACAAGTCGTACATTGTAAACGAATTTAGTAAAGAGAGGCTAATATTGGTGACTGGAAATAGGTAGTGTACAACTTGATATTGCTGTATTTTGGAATAGAAAACGAGATTGGGTGGACAGAAGCGGTTGGAAAGGATAGCCGATCGGCTGAAGACTATGGTGAAATTTTAGACCGGCTGCAGGGCTTTCCAGCAAGCGGCTCGTTGGTCTAGGGGTATGATTCTCGCTTTGGGCGTTTTTCGAATGGAATATGCGAGAGGTCCCGGGTTCAAATCCCGGACGAGCCCTGTTATCTCACTGCTTTTTAGTGAAAAGTCACCAATTGGATTCTGACATCTTTGCAGTTGTTCGAATTGAATTATATTTGAGCTCCAGAGGACAAAGTGCAGAAGTTTCCAAGGCGCAACACACACGGAGTAAATAAAATGTCTCAAGATGATGTGGAGATTGAAGCTGAATGTGAATTTACCCCAATTTAGGCGGTCTCATTGATATTAGATGACGGGATCGAGAACCACATATCCAAGTTTGCCGATGACACAAAGATAGACAGAATTATAAGCAGTGTGGATGGAAGAATGAGATTACAGAGAGATATTACTAGATTAAGTGAATGGGCAAAACTGCGGCAAATGGATTTCAACGTAAGCAAGTGACTTTGCACCTCAAAAAGATAGATCAGAAAACATATTAATGCATGTTACTCCAAAAAATTGACCTCATGACATTTTGTGTGGATTCGCTTGTTTCTAAAGTCTGCCAAACATTTAAAGGTTACCAAAATATTGCAATAGGAACCTTATGGCCCGTACGGGCATCGGGCCCGCGACCTTGACGTTATTAGCACCACGCGCTAACCAACTGAGCTAACCGGCCATGTATAGATATGACCTTTATGTTGGGTCGGTTTTTTTTACACTTGGTGAAAGGGATTTTGCACTAATATTGAATAAACCACATCCCTTGAACATTGTTACTTGTTTCTGTATATACTGTCGAGGATGTCGATCAAAATTAACAAACAAAGAGCACTTTAATATAACAAATTAAATTCCGATCAATATTATTTTACTAACAATGAACAGCCCATCCATAAAACACTGCCCTGCTCTAAAACCTGTGGGCAGGATCCTGAGCTTCTGTGAAAATGATATCACCCCAACGTGATTCGATCACGCTGCGTTTTGACGTTGAGTCAGATGTCTGTCTGTCTTTCTGTCTGTCTGATTGGGTCTCTGCCTTATTCTCAGGCTTTTTGTTTGCTGGCTGCAGGCCTCGCTCTCCGACTGACTGAACATCTACCTGGCCGTCAGAATCAATGACTGTGACTGACTGTCTGACCATTTATGGCCTTGAATGGCTACATTTCTGAGTTCCTGCCTTCGCTCTGTGTCACAGGCCTGTCTCTGTCCCTTAGGATCACAACACACCCACAAGCTTCACGACTGAACGCAGGTTTGGTCAGTCTGTCCTCGCAGGTCCTTCGGAAGCTAATGATTTTGAACTGAATTATTTTTCCTGGGTGACTTGTGAAGTTTTGTTCAGTGATATGTTTGCGAAAGAGAACGGAGGAAATAGTTAGTGTGCAACTCGACATTTCTCTACATCGGAATAGAAAACGTGATTGGATGGATAGAAGAGGTCTGAAAGGATGGCCGATCGGCTGTGGGTTGCACCGAATTCTGCAGTGGCTGCAGTGGTTCATTACCGGTGATGTGTTCCCGGTGGCTTGTTGGTTTAGGGCTATGATTCTCGCTTTGGAATATTTGACGATTGATTCTGAGCGAGGTCGCGTTTCTTATGTTGTTTAAAGCTCAAATAAATATGAACCAGATTTAACCAACCGCATTTCTCTCCTTCAAAGAGATATTTCAGCAGACGTGTTTAATTCGAGAGCCCAATGGTCTCTAACAAGACATTTGAAGGAATCTCTCCCGAGCTCCGTGTTAAATTCTTGCTCGTTCGCAGAACTTGACATTTGTTTCCATACTTTAATCTGTCTCTTGACTCTCTGTGTTTTCCCCTCATGGACTTCTCAGGCTTTATTAAACGGCCAAGGATGATCGAAGCTGCAGAGAAGTGTAAAGATAGGAAGACGGAGACGGTAGGAGAAGCAAAGGTGTAACCCAGCTGATGAATTCAGAACTAATGTCCACTAATGTCTCTTCGCCCTCACAGTGAAAAATCAGCAATTTGAGTACAGTATACTTTTGGTAGAGTGTACAATGGGCAAATGTTGAGACAGACAACAATCGAACTGTTGCCGTGGCAATGAAAGCGCCAAATGCTAAACACTAGATCACAAGGTAACGCTGAAAATTCTTTGCTGTGAACAAGCAGACAAACGCGGCCTTTCCCACTTGCCCCTTTGTAATTCCGGTCATTTTCGGGCCAGACAAGCTGCTCGCAGAAAATAGCATTTTCTGTTCGAACTACTGTTACAGCACCAAGTGCAAGTAGGCATGTACATGAAATAGAAAATGAGGTAAGAATCCACCACAAGCTGCCGGTGATAAGGCCAGCATTTATTGCCCATCCCTAATTGCCCTTGAGAAGCTGGTGGTTAGCCGTTTTCTTCAATCGCTGCAGTCCGTGTGGTGAAGATTCTCCCACGCTACTGTTAGGTTTGAAGTTCCAGGATTGATACCCAGTGACGATGATGGAATGGCAATATATTTCCAAGTCGGGATGTTGTGTGACTTGGAGAGGAACGTGCAGGCGGTGTTGTTCCCATGTGCCTGGTGACCTTTTCCTTCTTGGTGGTAAAGATCGTGGGTTTGGTAGGTGCTGTCGAAGAAGCCTTGGCTAGATGCTGCAGAGCATCCTGTGGATGGTGCACACTGCTGCCGCGGTGCGCCGTTGATGAAGGGAGTGAATGTTTAGGGTGGTAGATGGGGTGCCAATCAATTGGGCTGCTTTGTCCTGGATGGTGTCGAGCTCCTTGAGTGTTGTTGCAGCTGCACTCATCCAGACAAATGGAGAGTATTCCATCACACTCCTGACTTGTGCCTTGTAGATGGTGGAAAGGCTTTGGGGAGTCAGGAAGTGAGTCACTCGCCACAGAATACCCAGCCTCTGACCTGCTCTTGGAGCCACAGTATTTATGTGGCTGGTCCAGTTAAGTTTCTGATCAATTGTGACCCCCAGGATGTTGATGTGAGGGATTCTTTGATGGTAATGCCAATGAATGTCAAGAGGAGGTGGTTAGAAAGTCTCTTGCCTGGCACTTGTCTGGCGCGAATGTTACTTGCCACTTATCAGCCCAAGCCTGGATGTTGTCCAGGGCTTGCAGCATGTGGGCACGGACTGCTTCATTATCTGAGGGTTTGCGAATGGAACTGAACACTGTGCAATCATTAGCGAACACCCCCATTTCTGACCTTATTATTGAGCGAAGATCATTGACGAAGCAGCTGAAGATGATTGGGCCAAGGACACTGCCCTGAGGAACTCCTCCAGCAATGTCCTGGGGCTGAGATGATTGGCCTCCAACAACCACTCCCATCTCCGTTCGTGCTCGTTATAACTCCAGCCACTGGGGAGTTTTCTCCCTGATTCCCATTGACTTCAATTTTACGAGGGCTTCTTGATGTCACACTCGGTCAAATGCTGCCTTGATGTCAAGGGCCGTCACTCTCACCTCACCTCGGGAATTCAGCTTTTGAGTCCATGTTTGGACCAAGGCTGTCATGAGATCTGGAGCCGATTTGTCCTGGTGGAACCCAAACTGAGCATCGATTAATACGTTATTGGTGGGTTCGTGCCGCTTGATAGCACCGTCGACGACATCTTCCATCACTTTGCTGATGATTGAGAGCAGACTGATGGTGCGGCAATTGACCGGATTCAAATTGTCCTGCTTTTTGTGGACTGAACAGCGAAACAGGCTCGTTGGGCGAAATGGCCGACTCCTGTTCCCGTGTTCCTCATTGGTGCAGAATGTAAAACGATCCTGCATTGGCCAGGTATCAAGCTCGAGTCGCATGATAAGCAGGCAAGAATTCAACGCCACTACCACCAATCCTCGCATGGCCATTTGTTGCATGTGTCCATTTGGAATCCTTTTTGAAAGCATATGCAGTCTGGCGGAGGTACTGTGATAACCCAACGCAGTCTGACCTACAGCTGTGCAAGAACTGCTGTGTGCAGCTGCGATGGCCCAGTGTTTGAAGCGTTAGACTCATAAGCCACTGGGGTTTTCTTGCACCGGTTTGAATTATACTCGGTGTGTCACTGTTTAACGATCTGTTCAATGTCCAAATGTATAAACTAGATCGAATTGACGCAATTACCCTTTTCAAAGCAGGAGAGACATTCCACCGTGGCGGGCGCCCAAAGTTCTCTTTCAAGATTTCAAGACACGAGAAGGAATATCTCCCAATCAGCATCTTAAATTCTGCTAGTTTGCTGAACCTGGCATTGAAACTCTTCGTTTCTTTCCTTGCATCTTTGTATCTGTCACTGACTCTGTCTCTTGTCTCTCTGATAGAATTCTCAGGCTTCCTTGAATGTCCAAGGTTGATCTAACCTGCAAGACAAGCAGGCTGAGATGGTCGGAAAAGTAAAGTTACAACCCAGCTGATGAATTCGTAGCCAATATCTCCACATTTATGTCGCTTCAGAGCAATTCATTCTGGAAAGTGTTTCAGGATAATGCAAGTCGTACATTCAAAACGAATTTGGTGAAGAGAGGCTGATATTGTTAACTCGAAATAATTAGTGTTGAATCTGATCTCGCTGTACATCATATTTTGTACAAGAAAACGAGATTGGATGGACAGTCTATTCTGAAAGGATGGTTGATCGGCTGCGTGGCAGCGAAATTTTACATTGGCTGCACGGCTCCGTTGCCAGTTGGTCTTTGGATCTGATTCTCGCTCAGGGAGTTTCAATGGTTCAAATCCTGGAGCTCTTATTCACGTTCACTGGATTTCCCACTAAAGCCCAAATAAAGTTTCACTCTCTCCGGTCCTCCATAAATCCTGCTGTCGCAGCCTCTCCGGGAGCTGGGGAACAGCAGAAAACTGATGGGTTTGTTGTCCATCTGAAATGCGGTTTTGAACTGTTGTTTTTCGCCGAGACAGCGTTGCAGAATCCTTTAATGACCTCTCACAAACCAGCTGAAACCGGTCGGAATGTACAAACTATTTTGCTTTTCCGAAATAAAGGAGTAACGTTCATTGTGGAAACACGGTAGCAGTCTGGTCTCGTTCACTGCACAAATATCCATATCTGAATGAACCAGCTCTGCGGCAACCATTGAGTCCTCGCTTCGGACCTTGTCTGTGAAGAAGAATTCTGAGTTCTGTAGAGCCAATCGCGGATATTTAAATATTTTTCATGTGCCTGCTATCGGACCGCAGGTTCAATGGTGGAATAACAGCTGTGCTCCACTGGCAATTTTTACCCTGTATTTTCTTGCAGACAAAACACACATTAGAAAACTGGCGCTGTGAGGCAATGAATCCTGAGGTAAAAGTTATCCTGGGCGGGCTTAAACCACCAACCTTTCAATTAAAAGTCGAACGCGCTGACCGATTACACCACAGAGACACCATGTGCTTCATACTAAACCATCAGTTCACCGCGCTAAAGCTTGAGGTTGCAGTGACCAATACAGCAGCTGTCTACCATCGGTTTACTTTTCTAAAATAAAAGGAGTGCAGCTTGCACGAGTGAAGATCTGCGCGGTATTATTTCTGAGCATCAGACTCAACTTGCCCCATAAATGCCTGTATGGTTGTAGGCTCAGTCCCCAGTGGTAGAGACGATTGGTTTCTTGAGCTGTTATTTGACCAGGCTCCATTTCAGTAATATTCCCGTTACCAGAAAATGAGATGAGATGAAACGAGCAGGTCCAACCTGCCGTTTTATAACACGACACGGCATCTACAAAGTTGGCTCTTTGTACTTACAGTGAAGCGGAGGGCAGTTTTCACCATTAAACCAGCAAGATAGGTGACACGGTAAATAGTGTAGATTGGAGCAGAAAGTAGCAAAGGGCCATTGATGATTAAATGAGAGGGCCAAACTGTGACAGATGGAGTTCAATGTGGGGAAGTGTGATATAATCCACTGAGAAACGAAGATAGATCAGAGTATTTTATCAATGGAGAGAAGTTTGGAACTGTCCAGGAGCGGAGAAATTCAGGGGTCCAACTCCAGAAATCTTTGCGTCGACTGATTTTTTCACTGATCTGCTGGCTGGCAGCTGGTGTTCACGATGTAATGGTTTCACTTTTGTGCTGCGGGTTCGATTCTCTGTCAAGGAAATAATTTTAACAAAACAATTATGAACATTACCAATTTAATATACGAAACCGATGATTCTCTGTGAAAGATGAATAATTGTAATGGTCATTAATGAACCGATAACTTTCTGCTGCAGACCGATGGAAATATTAACATGGTTAACGAGTGACAGCGAAACTTTGTGCTTTGCATGAGATGAACTTTCATCCGTTTTCATTTCCCGGACAGTATTTTAAGAGTCTGGTTAAAAATGTTCAGTGTTTATGACACCAGGACTGTGATAGAGCCGTTGTTAAATTTAACAGGAACAAACAATTGGCGGCGCATTTTCACAGATGAAGCTCAGCCCTGGAGGGTCATCAGGAGGAACTTCCCAAATAACTTTTCCGCCTGGGATCTAATCGGGGACTTTTCGCATGTGAGGCGAACGTGACGACCGCTAAACTAGCGAAACCTTTGCTCAGTTCATAGCACTGTGTCGCTTCTCCGTTAGACAACATCACTTCTGTCCCACACTAAACGCCGCCAATCCTCTTCCGCTTTCCTTCACAAACATCTCAATGATCAAAACTTCACAAGTTACACAGGACAAAATCTTCAAAATTTCAAAATCATTCAACTCCAGAAGGAACTAAGATGTTAATTCATGGGATTTAGGCGTCGCTGGCAAGGCGCGCATTAATTGCCCATCCCTAATTGCCCTTGAGAATGTGGTGGTGAGCCGCCTCCTTGAACCGCTGCAGTCGGTGTGATGAATGTTCTCCCACAGTGCTGTTAGATTGGGAGTTCCAGGATTTTGACCCAGCGACGATGAAGGAATGACGAATGACACCATTCCAAGTCGGGATGTTGTGTGACTTGGAGCGGAACGTGCATGTGGTGTTGTTCCCATGCGCCTGCAGCCCTTGTCCTTTTGGTGTTGGAGGTCGCAGGCTTGGGAGGTGCTGTCGAAGAAGCCTTGGCGAGTTGGTGCAGTGCATCTTGTAGATGGTACACACTGCAGCAGATTAAAGTTGCGTTCAGTCAAAGTCGGTGTGTTAATGTTGTGTGTGTATTGTCATCCTGAGAGACAGAGACAGGATTGTGACACAGAGCGAAGATATGAACTCAGAAATGTGGCCATTCAGGTTCATAAAAAGGAAGACGGTAAGTCAAAGTCATTCATTCTGACACACGGTCCGGTACTTGGTCATTCAGTCGGGGAGGGAGGCCTGCAGCCAGCAATCAAAAAGCCTGAGAATAAGGCAGAGACGCATTCAGACGGATATAGAGGTAGACTGCCAGATGGACAAACAGACAGACAGGCAGAGAAGCAGACCGTGTCCTTTGCCTTTTATCCTGATTTGTCAGTAATAATTTTAAACATCTTCTGGATCGGTCCCTTCCTTTAATCCTGTGCAGCAGCAGTGAAAATAACTTTGTGGATTTGAGTGTTGAGCCGAATCCGAGTCCGATCCCCAGTCCCCAGGAGAAATTCCCTAATTCCTGGGCACTTTGTGTTAAGCAGAGGTGAGCAGCAAAAAGTGTTAATAATGGGAATAGTGAGACTGAGATTTGCTTAAACAGCCGGCACCCTGTAAAACAGAGCTCCAAGTATCGGTTTAAATAAAGACCTGAACTGACAGAGGGGAGGGCAGATGAGGATTGAATTAAATCCCAATTCACTGAATCTAAACAAGGTTTAAATAAGTGAATCTTTCAGGAGTTGGATTCCTGAGCCTGTGTGTGAGCTGAAACTGGATCGGTCCCGTTCAGTAAAAGAGACCGACAGGCGGCTCCCAGACAGGGCTCAGGCCGGGACCGGGCAGCGGCTGGATGAGAGAGCGGGGCTCCTGCGCTGTTGCTGCGACTGCTTCCGCCTCTGTGAGTCCCTGCGGCGGCCGGTACTGATTTCCCTCTTATGGATCCGGCTCCAAGCTTTCGTTGTGAACCTCGTGGCGCAACGGTAGCGCGTCTGATTCCAAATCCCAAAGATGCGTGTTCGAATTACGTTGGGGTTGTTGCATTTTCACCACGTTTCAGTGTCGCTCTGTTTTAACGCGGGCCAGTCTTTCAGGGATGGTCCATTCACTGTATGTAAAATAACATTGATCATAGAATGAACACACCGCAGAAGGAGGCCATTCGACCCATCAATTCCTTACCTGCCTTTTGTAAGAACAATCCCATTGGTCCCATTCCCCGTCCCTTTCCCCGTGGCCCTGCGTTTTCCCCTTCAAGTATTTATCAAATTCCTTTATGAAAGCCACGATTGGATCTGCTTCCATCACCTTTTCAGGCAGCGCATTCCAGATCATAACCATTCGCTGCGTAAATAAGATTTTCCTCATGTCGCCTTTGGTTCTTTTGCAATCACCTCAAATCTGTGTCCTCTGGTTCTTGACACTTCCGCCAACGGGAACAGCTTCTCTTTATTAACTTTATCTGAACCCTTCATGACTTTGAACACTTCTATCAAATCTCCTCTGAACCTTCTCTGCTCTCAGGAGAACAACCCCAGCACGGCGTAAATGCGGTCAATCAGCTCCAATTTATTTATTTGGGCATTAAACAAAACGTGAAAGACTGGCAAGGCGTTGTCCGAACAGAAGTCACTGCTTGAAGATAATAAATCCAATCGCTGCGTGGGCGCTGGGTTCAAATGCTACCACTGATAGAATTTCTGGCAATGTTCATTTTGACCTGTTCGCAGAAAACCCGATTGTCGTGCGATGGAGCAGAGGATGTGAAAGAAACTTAAAGTGGAAGTGCAGATATTAGTTTCAACACAGTGACTGGACACGTTTCCACAGGTAAGGGCCCCTCACCTTCAGATGCTTTCCAGCAGAGTGGGACAGGTGATCAGAGTGACCGGGCTCTAGCGGCGCAATCGGTCAGTGCGCGGTCCTGACATGACAGTACAGGATCGGGAAATACACGAGGTTGTTAATTCGAGTCTCACCGAGATCAAACAATCATTTTGCTTTTGAACATTTCGACCGGAGTTAAAGGTACAATTGGTGTGTTCCAAAATGCATCCATTCATTTGTATTGCCACGTGGTTCCTCCGGACGACGCTGTTGTATTAGCAGATGAGATGTTCAGTATTACTTGTTTACAGGAGGGAGGCTGCGGTTTTGGAGACACAAACTATGATTTTGATCCATCGACAAATCGTGCGATTTAACTAGAGCTTTAAATCAGCGCCTTAGACCGCTCAGCCAGGATACTTTCCATCCGACACTTCTGGAGCTAGTTTTACAGGAATAGAATTACTACAAGCAAGAATTCTACCCCTCAAGCACCAATGCTGCCACGGCAGCAGGATGCATGTGTCCAGTTAGAAACCTGTCTGAAGGAACATGCAGTCTGACAGAGCCGGAAGTCCAGCAGATTGACTTTCGGTCTGAGATGATGTTGAGTCTCCATCTTGAGAGTGTTTCACCAATCCAGCTCAGAATGGATTTAGAATCATAAATTCTGGTTTGACTGGAGCCACTTGTGTAAGATGAAGTGCAGGGAGCAGTTTCCCGTCCTTGACGGACATTAATGATCCTGTTGCGGTTTTGCTGCAAAATTTCACTTCCCAGCTCCCGAAACTAAAACTCAACTCTGGTGGGACTCGAACCCACAACCTTTGAATACCTCCTCCAATCATTCAGTAGAAGTCCAACACGCTATCCATTGCGCCACAGAGTCAGTTATGTAACATGCCGGAGAGCGGGGGTGTTGTGCTGTGGTTGAGGCGGTCAGGCTGCTCCTGCTTCCGCTTCTCACATTCCCAGAGCGCAGCGGCAGTCTGCACGGATCACCCTCCAATGGATCCGGCTCCAGCCGCTTGTTGTGGGCCTGGTGCAAGAACAGTCGCGTCTGACTCCAAATCAGAAGGCTGCGTGTTTTGAACCAGGTTGAAATCAAAGCATTTTCACTGTGGCTCAGGGTCCTGCCGACTGATTTTAGATCGGGACCGTGTTTCAGGGATGGGATGTTCAGTGTTTGTGCAACAATATCAAAATTAAGTTTGATACATTAATGAGCTTTTTTTCTGTTACTTTCTATTTACACCCTCTCCAGTTTTATGTAGAAAGAGTTAACAATGTTTAAGGGATGTGGTGTGCAGTGTTTGTGGAATCAGTGTAATTAAATTGGATACTTTCATCAGTTCCTTCTCTAACCCAGACTTTGCTAGATTTGTAGCTTCACCCTGTTTAAAATAGGTTACTCAGTGATATAAATCAATCAGTTACAACCCCGAAACCTCAGCGGGTATATTTGTTCCAATGCTTTGTGATGATCTCGATTTCCATTGAAATTTTCAATCAGCAAATCCCAACGGGTGATTTGGGTTTCACAAACTAATTTTTTACTTGTCTGGTTCCTGGAAATGATCCAGTGGGGATTTGCTTACCCGTACAGATATAGAAATAAATACATTCCATCATTTCACAAATGACAGTTGTGTAAATAAATATATCGCGATGTCCAACATGGAAAAGCAGCTCTTCATGTTCTTAAACAAATTTCCTCATATTATTTTATTAATCTACTTAAGTTTCAATGTAGAACATATATTCAGAGCATCCCTCTAAACTTAAAGAATGGTAAAACAATTGCACGTTTTACAAACACATAACATGCGATCGTATAAGTAAGATTAAGGCTGACTTTGTGAAATTTGTATTCTAATTGTCTTTATGATGGTGCGAAAAATATTTCTAGATGTCCGTCCCCAACTTAACGGAGAAACTAAGATGAAAACCAAAAGGATTTTTCAAAAACTATTTGGAGCGATTTGATCGGTTCCCCTTCTCCTTTCTTTAATTGTTACCTTTTGCTAATTGTTGATCTTGATCCGTTTGCTTCATTTTATTCAGTCATTTATGGTGAATTTTCTATCTGTTAACGTTCTTAAATATTTGATTTGTTTGTTCCCTACCTCTTGACTTGTGATTTGTCGACCTTCAGGGAAAAATCTGAAAAGAGAAATGTGTTTATATTCAGGCGTGACTCTGAAGTGTGAGACCGAGAGGTGATGCCGGATGTGTGACCGAGAGAACAACTGCTGGAGGCAGAACTGTCTCCTAACATACCCCGTGTGGCATTGCTCATGGTAGGTCGGATGACAATGTTTTATATTGACTGAACGGCTATGTATATAACGCAGAACGGATTTTACTGCTGCTTTAACTCCACAAAGTATAATCACCATAAATGACCAAAGTCTCAGATCAGTTAGAATTGAATTGCTGTTGGTGAGGGGAGTTTGTACATTGGAAGGAATTTATACATTTACAGCTTCAGGTGAAACCTGCAAACCTCCCTCGCCTGTAGGTGACGTCACCATGAGGTGTCCAGCTTTCTTTGCGCTTCTGGACTTCTGAAGTGTGATTGAACCTTACCAAAAGTTTCCTATAATTAGTAAGGAAGGAAGGTATCAGTGTCAATGTGAGATATAAACGTGGATGTTTCACTGGGTAGCATGGGAACCGGATACACTGCTCATTCCAGTTATTTGTCCAGCAGGAAAAAAAAATCATTCTCTTCAACTGTACTCGCCCGAAGGAAAAGGAAACAAACAAAACTGCTCAGTTCTTTGTTTTAGCTTCTTCTGCTGGTTTACGTTCACTCACCGAGAAAGTGACAGAGAGAGAGACTGAGAGATTGGATTGGCTTTTTCACTTTGTAATCGATTATACTTTGCACTTATTGCAAGAGACGGTTTCATCCCAATTGTCATGTGCCTGATATTCTCATTCATACTATGATGTGTTCAAAATGAGTTTCTACTAATTTTACAAAAGCTGAACAGCGAAAACTGCTCTGAAACGAGTTTCGCTTCGCAACTTTTAATGGAGATTGGTTGCTGGTTGTAACTAAAGTAGTTTGTAAAATCAGCCCTCTGGAACAGTATCCTCGAAACGTGTTTCGGAGACATTGTATGAGAGGTCCGTCTGTACAATGAAGGAGCACTTCCGCACTGCAGTTCTGGAATCCTTTCCTTGTTGACTCCGAAACTAATACAAATATTATTTTGTTAAAGATCATTTTGTTGTTGAACTCACAAATTGGGTAAATATCACATCGGAGGCTAAAGACAATAAAGGACCCGACGAAACAGGCACTTTGAGCAGCGAAGCCACGGAGCCAAATCAAGCTGCAAAATCACCATCTCCTCTCACTGACACCTGTCAGATACTCCCCACTGTGTGTTGGAGTTTGAGGCCGTTTGGTTCATTTCGATTTCGCTTGCACATTTCGCTGTTTTTATCTGTCAACCTGTCGGTTGATTCTGAATGAAAAGTGAAATAAAATACATCAAGTCCCATGACTTGGGCCAGTGGCGCAATGGATAACGCGTCTGACTACGGATCAGAAGATTGTAGGTTCGACTCCTACCTGGCTCGGGTTCATGCAATTTTATCTCTGACACTGGGGAACGAAGAATCAAATTTCGCAGTAAGGTATTGTTTATGGTGAAGCAGGAAAGAAAACATTCCATCTTGAAAGATTTAGGTTCAATTACAAAAAGAAACTGTGACCACAACGTTTACCAACAAGCCGCCTTTTAGTTTGATGTCAGACACACGAACATTGCAGCACGAGGTGGAGGCACCGCGCTGATGACCTTCAGGTGTATCCGGGCCGTTCAGACACTTCGTGTGACACAAGAGCTTTCCAATCCCCGCCAGCTCCTGGACACCGAGACGTTCGTTAAAAGCAGCATTCACCGGCAGGACCGCTATTCCGCTCCCTTTGCCGGTCTGCAGGAAATCCGATGCTGAAAATACAAAGTAAGACGGACAGTATCTGGAAAACAGTTGAACTTTCAGTGTTCAGACTTTGGTGAGAACCATAAACAGGACTTTGGATACATATAAACTGGGTGTGGAGCAGGAGTGCGCTGTTCTTTTATAAACTATGGGTGTGTATATATGAGTGTGATGTTTATATATGAACTGTGGGGAGTATATATAAGTGCGATGTTTATATATGAACTGTAGGTGCGTATATATAAGTGCGATGTTTATATATCAACTATGAGTGTGTATATATGAGTGCGATGTTTACATATGAACTGTGGGGAGTATATATAAGTGCGATGTTTATATATGAACTGTAGGTGCGTATATATAAGTGCGATGTTTATAGATCAACTGTGAGTGTGTATATATGAGTGCGATGTTTATATATGAACTGTGTGGAGTATATATAAGTGCGATGTTTGTATATGAACTATGGGTGTATATAGATGAGTGCGACATTTTTATATGAACTATGAGTGTATATATATGAGTGCGATATTTATATATTAACGGTGGGTGAGTATATCTGAGTGCGATGTTTATATATGAACTCTGGGTGTGTATATATGAGTGCGATGTTTATATATGAACTGTGGGGATGTATATATGAGTGCGATGTTTATATATGAACTGTGGGTGTGGAGATATGAGTGTGATGTTCATACATGAAGTGCGGAATGACCGGGAGGGGCAATTCCCCCTGGGGTTATATGTTCTTCCAACATAAGGACACAAAGATCAATTAACAGTGGGGTGGAAATAGCTCAGTTGGGAGGGCGTTTTACTGAAGATCTAAAGATCTCGGGTTTCGGCAGTTTGAGTTATTTAATTTCTGCTTCTTTGAATCCTAGAATGGTTACAGCGCGGAAGGAGGCCATTCGGCCCATCGAGTCCATGCCGGAACTCTGCAGATTGGGAAAACGGTTAAAAAAAGCTTATGGGATCCTGTGCTTTACAAATTGAGGCAAAGAGAACAAAAACAAGGAAGTTACGATGAGCTTTTATAAAACACTGGTTCGGCCACAACTGCAGTATTGTGTCCAGTTCTCGGCAGCGCACTTTGGGACAGGTGTGAAGGCCTTAGAGAGGGTGAAGAAAACATTTATTAGAATTGTTCCAGGGATGTAGGACTTCAGTTACGTGGATAGACTGGAGAAGCTGGGGTTGTTGTCCTTAGAGCAGAGAACTTTGAGAGGAGATTTAATCGATGTATTGAAAATCACGAAGGATCTGGACAGAGTAGATTGCTATCAAGCGGCACGAACCCACCAATAACGTATTAATCGATGCTCAGTTTGGGTTCCACCAGGACAAATCGGCTCCAGATCTCATGACAGCCTTGGTCCAAACATGGACTCAAAAGCTGAATTCCCGAGGTGAGGTGAGAGTGACGGCCCTTGACATCAAGGCAGCATTTGACCGAGTGTGACATCAAGAAGCCCTCGTAAAATTGAAGTCAATGGGAATCAGGGAGAAAACTCCCCAGTGGCTGGAGTTATAACGAGCACGAACGGAGATGGGAGTGGTTGTTGGAGGCCAATCATCTCAGCCCCAGGACATTGCTGGAGGAGTTCCTCAGGGCAGTGGTCCTTGGCCCAATCATCTTCAGCTGCTTCGTCAATGATCTTCGCTCAATAATAAGGTCAGAAATGGGGGTGTTCGCTAATGATTGCACAGTGTTCAGTTCCATTCGCAAACCCTCAGATAATGAAGCAGTCCGTGCCCACATGCTGCAAGCCCTGGACAACATCCAGGCTTGGGCTGATAAGTGGCAAGTAACATTCGCGCCAGACAAGTGCCAGGCAAGAGACTTTCTAACCACCTCCTCTTGACATTCATTGGCATTACCATCAAAGAATCCCTCACATCAACACCCCATCCATAAAACACTGCCACGCTATAAAACCTGTGGGCAGGACCCTGAGCTGTCTGTCTGTCTGTCTGTCTGTTTATCCGTCTGATTGGGTCTCGGCCTTATTCTCAGGCCAGGCTTTTTGTTTGCTGGCTGCAGGCCTCGCTCCCCGACTGACTGAACAACTACCGGGCCGTGTGTCAGAATCAATGACTGTGACTGTCTGCCCATCCACACTGCTTATAATTCTGTCCATCTTTGTGTCATCTGCAAACTTGGATATGTGGTTCTCGATCCCGTCATCTAATATCAATGAGACCGCCTAAATTGGGGTAAATTCACATTCAGCTTCAATCTCCACATCATCTTGAGACATTTTATTTCCTCCGTGTGTGTTGCGCCGTGGAAACTTCTGCACTTTGTCCTCTGGAGCTCAAATATAATTCAATTCGAACAACTGCAAAGATGTCAGAATCCAATTGGTGACTTTTCACTAAAAAGCAGTGAGATAACAGGTCTCGTCCGGGATCTCTCGCATATTCCATGAGAAAAACGCCCAAAGCGAGAATCAAACGCCTGGACCAACGAGCCGCTTGCGAGAAAGCCCTGCAGCCGGTCTCAAATTTCACCACAGTCTTCAGCCGATCGGCGATCCTTTCCAACTTCTTCTGTCCACCCAATCTCGTTTTCTATTCCGATGTACAGCAATATCAAGTTGTGCACTACCTATTTCCAGTCACCAATCTCTTTACTAAATTCGTTTACAATGTACGACTTGTTATTTCAAATAATACTTTTCAGAATTAGTTAATATGAAGCTACATTGGCATCTGTCTCGGCATCGTAGAATCATAGAAGTTACAACATGGAAACAGGCCCTTCGGCCCAACATGTCCATGTCGCCCAGTTTATACCACTAAGCTGGTCCCAATTGCCTGCACTTGGCCCATATCCCTCGATACCCATCTTCCCCATGTAACTGTCCAAATGCTTTTTAAAAGACAAAATTGTACCCGCCTCTACTACTGCCTCTGGCAGCTCGTTCCAGACACTCACCACCCTTTGAGTGAAAAAATTGCCCCTCTGGATCCTTTTGTATCTCTCCCCTCTCACCTTAAATCTGTGCCCCCTCGTTATAGACTCCCCTACCTTTGGGAAAAGATTTTGACTATCGACATTATCTATGCCCCTCATTATTTTATAGACTTCTATAAGATCACCCCTTAACCTCCTACTCTCCAGGGAATAAAGTCCCAGTCTGTCTAACCTCTCCCTGTTAAGTCAAACCATCAAGTCCCGGTAGCATCCTAGTAAATCTTTTCTGCACTCTTTCTAGTTTAATAATATCCTTTCTATAATAGGGTGACCAGAACTGTACACAGTACTCCAAGTGTGGCCTCACCAATGCCCTGTACAACTTCAACAAGACATCCCAACTCCTGCATTCAATGTTCTGACCAATGAAACCAAGCATGCTGAATGCCTTCTTCACCACCCTATCCACCTGTGACTCCACTTTCAAGGAGCTATGAATCTGTACTCCTAGATCTCTTTGTTCGATAACTCTCCCCAACGCCCTACCATTAACGGAGTAGGTCCTGGCCCGATTCGATCTACCAAAATGCATCACCTCACATTTATCTAAATTAAACTCCATCTGCCATTCATCGGCCCACTGGCCCAATTTATCAAGATCCCGTTGCAATCCTAGATAACCTTCTTCACTGTCCACAATGCCACCAATCTTGGTGTCATCTGCAAACTTACTAACCATGCCTCCTAAATTCTCATCCAAATCATTAATATAAATAACAAATAACAGCGGACCCAGCACCGATCCCTGTGGCACACCGCTGGACACAGGCATCCAGTTTGAAAAACAACCCTCGACAACCACCCTCTGTCTTCTGTCGTCAAGCCAATTTTGTATCCAATTGGCTACCTCACCTTGGATCCCATGAGATTTAACCTTATGTAACAACCTACCATGCGGTACCTTGTCAAATGCTTTGCTGAAGTCCATGTAGACCACGTCTACTGCACAGCCCTCATCTATCTTCTTGGTTACCCCTTCAAAAAACTCAATCAAATTCGTGAGACATGATTTTCCTCTCACAAAACCATGCTGACTGTTCCTAATTAGTCCCTGCCTCTCCAAATGCCTGTAGATTCTGTCCCTCAGAATACCCTCTAACAACTTACCCACTACAGATGTCAGGCTCACTGGTCTGTAGTTCCCAGGCTTTTCCCTGCCGCCCTTCTTAAACAAAGGCACAACATTTGCTACCCTCCAATCTTCAGGCACCTCACCTGTAGCGGTGGATGATTCAAATATCTATGCTAGGGGACCCGCAATTTCCTCCCTAACATCCAATAACGTCCAGGGATACATTTCATCAGGTCCCGGAGATTTATCTACCTTGATGCGCGTTAAGACTTCCAGCACCTCCCTCTCTGTAATATGTACACTCCTCAAGACATCACTATTTATTTCCCCAAGTTCCCTAACATCCATGCCTTTCTCAACCGTAAATACCGATGTGAAATATTCATTCAGGATCTCACCCATCTCTTGTGGTTCCGCACATAGATGACCTTGTTGATCCTTAAGAGGCCCTACTCTCTCCCTAGTTACCCTTTTGCCCTTTATGTATTTGTAGAAGCTCTTTGGATTCACCTTTGCTTGATCTGCCAAAGCAATCTCATATCCCCTTTTTGCCCTCCTGATTTCTCTCTTAACTCTACTCCGGCAATCTCTATACTCTTCAAGGGATCCACTTGATCCCAGAACCGGTTCCAATGGCCCAGGAATTTGAATCCCTCCAGCTTGCACCATCTCTCAAGCCACGTATTCATCTTAGCTATCCTGTCATTCCTACTCTGACTAACCCGTGGCACTGGTAGCAATCCTGAGATTACTACCTTTGAGGTCCTACTCTTTAATTTAACTCCTAACTCCCTAAATTCAGCTTGTAGGACCTCATCCTGTTTTTTACCTATATCGTTGGTGCCTATATGCACCACGACAACTGGCTGTTCACCCTCCCCCTCCAGAATGTCCTGCAGCCGCTCCGAGACATCCTTGACCCTTGCACCAGGGAGGCAACATACCATCCTGGAGTCTCGGTTGCGTCCGCAGAAACGCCTGTCTATTCCCCTTACAATCGAGTCCCCTATCACTATAGCTCTGCCACTCTTTTTCCTGCCCTCCTGTGCAGCAGAGCCAACCACGGTGCCATGAACCTGGCCACTGCCACCTTCCCCTGGTGAGCCATCTCCCCCAACAGTATCCAAAACGGTATACCTGTTTTGGAGGGAGATGACCGCAGGGGACCCCTGCACTGCCTTCCTACTCTTCCTCTGTCTGTTGGTCACCCATTCACTATCTCCCGCAGTTATTTTTATCTGCGGTGTGACCAACTCACTGAACGTGCTCTCCACGACTTTCTCAGCATCGCGGATGCTCCAAAGTGAGTCCATCCGCAGCTCCAGAGCCGTCAAGCGGTCAAACAATAGCTGCAGCTGGACACACTTCCCGCAGGTGAAGGAATCAGGCATACAGGAAGGAGCCCTGAATTCCCACATCCCACAAGAGGAAGATGACACGGCGCTGGGATCTCCTGCCATGACTTAACCCTTAGTTAGCTCAACAACAACTGCAGTGTCAAGAGAAAAAAAAGGAAAGAAAAACTACTTACCACTCCCTTTAAGGAGTTTACTCCTTTAAATTGTTCTCAATTTAGAGAATGTTAACTACACTGGGGACCTTGATTCACTAAAAAATAAACGCTACTTCCTATAAGACCTGCAGACCTTCCCTTTCCTTTTACTTCAGTTACTGTAGATAAGGAGAAATACTCACCTGAACCTACTCACCAATCAGGTGCCTCCCCTGTGTCGCGTCCCGATCTGATTCCTGACGTCACTTCGAACTCGGTCGCAGCTCCGCTCGGCTCCTCTCAGCTGTTCTCAGCGCTCTGAAATCCCGCCTTTTATCGGACGCTCCCTCCGCTCGGCTCGGCTCCTCTCAGCTGTTCTCAGCGCTCTGAAATCCCGCCTTTTATCGGACGCTCCCTCCGCTCGGCTCGGCTCCTCTCAGCTGTTCTCAGCGCTCTGAAATCCCGCCTTTTATCGGACGCTCCCTCCGCTCGGCTCGGCTCCTCTCAGCGCTCTGAAATCCCGCCTTTTATCGGACGCTCCCTCCGCTCGGCTCGGCTCCTCTCAGCTGTTCTCAGCGCTCTGAAATCCCGTCTTTTATCGGACGCTCCCTCCGCTCGGCTCGGCTCCTCTCAGCGCTCTGAAATCCCGCCTTTTATCGGACGCTCCCTCCGCTCGGCTCGGCTCCTCTCAGCTGTTCTCAGCGCTCTGAAATCCCGCCTTTTATCGGACGCTCCCTCCGCTCGGCTCGGCTCAAAGAGCTAAAAATTCAGGTTGCGGCGATCAATTTAACATCTCTCCACGATCAGTTTACTTGTCCAAAATAAAGGTGTGCAGCTTGCACCAGTTAAAATCTGTGTTGTATTATTTCTGAACATTAAACTCACCTTGCCATTAAACACTTGTGTGTTGGAAGACTTAGTCCCCTCGTGGGAGAGACGATTGATCTTTCGAGCTGTGATTCGCCATTCTTCATTCTCTCCCAATAATATTCGGGTTTGCTGAAAATGTGATGAGTTGAAATGAGCAGGTCCAACGAGCAGGTCTCTGACAATACACGGTGTCTACAAAGTTGTCTCTTGCACTTACATTTAGGCGGGCGGCAGTTTTCGCTCTTAAATCAGTAACTATAATCTTTAGAAAAAAAGAGGCCGAGAAATACTCGATTTCAGCGCGGTGACACTGGGCCAGAGTAAAGTTCAGATTATATGATTGCCGAGTGGCGAGAGGGTGGATTTGGAACTCCTGTGCGGCTGCACTGCGAGTTCTCCAGATCTGCTTGGAGCGATATTCACTTCAGTTCGTCACTGACAGGGAAAATTTGATTCCACGTTTCTTTTCTTTGGTGATTGGTGAGATTTCAGAACTTGAAAACGACCTGTGCTTACCCCAACCTCGCCAATTACACGCTGACAGATACAAGGCGGTCACACTCTGGTTCATTGAGATGAAAACCGAGTGCGATTTCACGGTCGAATGCAAAGGCGAACAAAACTCATTCAAAGAAAGTGCAGGTCATTGAGATGCCTTTAAAGTCCAGATTGTTTGCACTGAAATTATTCCCAAAGCGTTTGAGCTTCACGTGGAGAGATTTGGGGACTTCTTTTCCCTCTTTGCAGAACTTCCATCCGCAGTTGAAGATCAAAAGTCGAGGGCAGAATGAGACGCCTTCCTGAAATTTGGGAACTAGTGAAGCAGAGTTTAGAGCAAGGTTCTGTTAATTGAGAAAAAGCAGATGAATCATTCATTCCAGAACGATCCAGAATCCAATCAGCTTGAAAAGCAACTGCTCCCCCGGTGTGATTTGAACACGCAGCCTTCTGGTGGAGCAGTGAGTAATGTGGATAGAAGGAGGAAGTTGAAAAGTGGGAATTGATAAATTCAGTGAGTGGGCAAAACTGCGGCAAATAGAGTTCAATGTGGGGGAGAGCGAGGTCATCCACTTTAAATGTAAGAAAGATTAACCACAGTATTTTCTAAATGGTGAGAAGCTCGGAACTGTGGAGGAGCAGAGAGATTTTGGGGGCCATGTACAGAAATCATTTCAAACTAGTATAGGTACAAAAAAGATTGAAAACTGTGTGGGCTGAGAAGGGGCTTTGTTTTGGGTTTTCGTAACTTTTAAAATCCAAGCTTTACAAACAGGTCCACGGATCAATTCACGGGATCAGTTTTTTGAATAACATCCATTGTAACTTTACCCCTGGGCCGGAGAAACACGTCTTTTTTGTTATTTGTCTTTGTCCGGTTTGCAGATAAACGTTTAACTCGCGGCCTGTTCCCATTAATGATCATCAGCAGCAACAGACAGACAGAGAGGGTCTGACCGCCAAGAGATGTGGAAAAGGGATCAGTTTAGGACAAATGCATCAAATCAAATAGTCACCCGGCACCGAGAGAGACAAAACCAAGAGAAAAAGGCAAAAGGTAACAGAGAAATAAAAACCAAATACAGACGATAGAAATATTTCCCATCCTTGATGTCTCTCTGTTCCAGCCCCAATCCTTCAGTGGCGGGAATAAAATTTCACTGTAAATAAATGTGAGAATTGACCCAAAGAAGAAGAAATTAAACAATCAAAAACTGCCAAACACTGGAGTGAATCAAAGACCTTTAAATTTTCAGTCTAATGCAACTCCGAATGAGATGAGCTATTTGGACACCAAAGCAAATGCAACTTTTCGCCATTGTCTTGCAAGAAAATATAACCCCCGCGAGGCCTTGCCGCTCCTGTTCATTACCGCACTTCATATGTAAACATCGCACTCATATATATACACACACAGTTCATATATAAGCATCACGCTCATATATACACAGCCACAGTTCATATATAAACATCGCACTCATATATACACACCTACTGTTCATATATGAACATCGTACCCATATATACACCTACAGTTCATATATAAACGTCGCACCCATATATACACTCGCACAGTTCAAAAATAAACATCGCACCCATATATACACTCCCACAGTTTATTAAACACCAGCGCACTAAAACTTACACACTGAGTTTATGGGAGGGAGATCGGTTCCCACCGCCGCTAGAGCTCTAGAAGTGGCAGAGGCGGAAGCAGCAGGAGCCGAACAACCTCTGGATCTCATCGTTAACACAGGCAGGTAGATCCACCTGTGACATTGCATCGCACTTGTGTATGAGGGAGGGTAATGGGTTCTGAGAAGGAATCAGGGAGTCTAATGCCTTCTTCGTGGCGATCCGGTGGGGCAATGGGAACTCAGAGAGCGAAAGGGAGTGTCATAAGGTATTAGAGAGTGTAAGGCGATCTCAGAGAGGGGAAGGGACTGTCGGAGGGTATCAGAGAATCTAAGGGGATCTCAGAAAGGGCAAGGGAGTGTCAGAGGGTATCAGAGAGTGTAAGAAGGCTCAGGGCGTCTAAGTGGATAAGGGGCATTTAGCGGGTATCAGAAAACATATAAGGGCGTGAAAAGGTTCAAACAGGATAATGGATTCTCTGAGGACATCGGAAAAGGTAAGGCGCTCAGGGAGAATCGAAGAGGGCAAGAGCGGTGGGGGGAGGGTTGCTCAGGAGGTATCAGCGAGGCGAATTGATCCAGAGTTGTCATCTTGTCAATATTACATTTTCTGACCTTCAACATTTTAATAACAGCAAAAAATGAATCCGATTGAACCGATAATCTGTCGGTGTCCCATGTGGAGTGAACGAGAAAGTAGAATCGGGAGGGAGTGGATATTTGGCAACGCTCACGGTTTCCTTTCACACAGCTCAGGGTTGTGTCTGGTTAGAATCTGGAGATCAGAGGTTGCACTTTGAAACTTTCATCACCCAGTGTGAAAATAAAACACAAATCGCTCAACGTGGGGTTCGAACCCACGATTCTGAGATTAAAAGTCGCATGCTCTACCGACTGAGCTAGCCGGACCGATTGCCAAAATTCTTCCCATCCTATTATTGCAGAGAGACAGCTGTTGGCTTTGCTGCAGGAGTTCTGTTCGTTCCACAATCTCAGGGTATCTGCTTCTGAACACCCGGTTTTTCATTCTGGAGTTAGTCTGATGTCTTTTACCATTCGTCCAGCCCCGTGCTGAGCAGTACAGGAACATCGGGACAAGAGAAGGCCATTCAGCCCCTTGAACCTGCTGCCCCACTCAATTAGATCATGAGTTGATCTGCAATTCATCTCTGTTTCTCCGCTTTGGACTCATATTCCTTGGTATCCGAATCGAAAAACGATCTATCAATATCAGACTTCAAATTATGAATTGAGCCACAATCCACATCCTTTGGGATGAGAGAGTTCCAACTTTCGGCCGTATTTTGTTTGCTAAAGTGTTTCCTGATTTCTTGCATGATTAGTCCAGCTCCAAATTCATTTTGGATTCGGCCAACAGAGAGCGAGAAAAAGGCCGTCTTAACCGGAGATTGATCCTTTAACGATCTCTCACAAATCAACTGAAATCAGTCGGAATGTGAATACCATTTCGCTTTTCCAAAATAAAGGGAGTGACATTCATTGTGGAAACAGTCTGATGTCGCTCACTGCAGAAATATCCATGTCAGTGTGAAGGAGCTCGCTTGCAACCTTCGAACCTTCTCTGTCAAGAAGTATTCCGACTTCGTTCAAGCCAATCTCGTTTTTTTTGGATATTTTTCAGATGCCTGTTATCCAACCGCAGAATAAATGGTGGAAAATCAGACGCACTCAGCTGGCAATGTTTGCGGTACATTTTCTGATAGACAAGACACACATTCGAATCCAAAAAACGTGAGACAATGAATGTTAAGGTAAAAGGTTGCTTTAGCATGTTCTAGTGGGTTTGAACCACCAACCTTTTAGTTAGTAGCCGAACGCGCTAATCAATTGCGCCACAGAAACAGAGCTTGTAAATGTTCAAGGACTAATTCATCGAGCTGAAGCTTCAGGTTGCCGCGCTCAATGTCACAGCTTTCTTCCAATCAGTTTACTTTTCCAAAATAAAGGGTGTGCAGCTTGCACGAGTGAAAATCTGTGCTGTATTATTTCTGAAAATTAAACTCACCTTGCCATTAAACACCTGTATGTTGAAAGACTCAGTCCGCTCGTGGAAGAGAGGATTGATTTTTGAGCTGTGATTCGCCATTCTCTGTTCCAGTAATATGCAGGTTTGCTGAAAATGAGATGAGATGAAATGAGCAGGACAAACCAGCAGGTCTGTGACACTACACGGTGTCTACAAAGTTGTCTCTTGCACTTACAGTGAAGTGGACGACAATTTTCACTCTTAAACCAGTAATTATTATGTTAAGAAAAAATGTGGCCGTGAAAGACTCGATTTCAGCGCGGTGACACGGGCCAGAGTAAAGTTCAGTTCATGCGATTGCCGAGTGGCGAGAGGGTGGATTTGTAACTCCTGTGCGGCTGCGCTGCGCATTGTCCAGATCTGTTTGGAGCGATATTCCCTTCAATTCATCACTTACAGGGACAGTTTGATTCTAAGTTTCTTTTCCCCGGTGCTTGGTGATATTTCAGAAATAAACGCGACCCGTGCTTAATCCAAACTCGTCACTAACACGTTGACCGATACAAGGCGGCCACACTCTCCACTTCCGTGAGATGAAAGCCGACAGCGATTTCACGTCGATTCCAATGGCGAAAAAAAGTCATTCAATGAAAGTGCAGGTCATTGAGGTGCCTTTAAATTCCTGATTGTTTACACAGAACTTCTTCCCAAAGCGTTTGAGATACATGTGGGGCGATTTGGGGACTTCTTCTCCCTCTTTGCAAAAGTTTCATCCGCAGCACAAGATCAAAAGTCGAGGGCAAAATGAAACGATTTGCTGAAATTTGAGAACCAGAGAACCAGAATTTAGAGCAAGGTTCTGTGTATTGAGAAAAAGCAGATGAAACATTCATTCCGGAACGATACAGAATCCTATCAGCTCTAAAGGCAACGGTTACCCCGTGTTTTGAACACGCAGCCTTCTGGTGACGCAGGAAGTCACGCAGATGGTAGCAGGAAATTGAAAAGTGCGAATTGATAGATTAAGTGTGTGGACAAAACTGTGGCAAATAGAGTTCAATGTGGGGGAGACCGAGGTCATACACTTTAAATCTAAGAAAGATAAATCAGAGTATTTTCTAAATGGTGAGAAACTCGGTGCTGTGGAGGAGCAGAGAGATTTAGGGGTCCAAGTACAGAAATCGCTGCAGGTGCAAAAATTAATTAAACAGCCTAATGTGCCGTTGGTACGGCCGGTTAACTCGTTTGCAAAGAGTATACTGTAACATAATGATCACGGACTCGATTCTTGTAATTTACTTTATTTATTTCGCGTTTTTGTAACTTTTGAAATCGAAGCTTTAAAAAGAAAATCCACAGAAAAATTCACGGGGTCGGTTTTTTGAATTACATCCGTTGTAACTTTGCCCCTGGGCAGGATAAACACGTCTTTCTTTTTATTTGTCTTTCTCCAATTTGCAGATAAACGTTTGACTCGCGGCCTGTTCCCATTAATGATCAGCAGCAGCAACAAACAGTCAGAGCGGGTCTGACCGCCCCGAGATGTGGAAAATGGATCAGTTTAGGACAAATCAAATAGTCACCTGGCACCGAGTGAGACAAAACCTTGAGAAAAAGACAGAAGGTAACAAAGAAATAACAGCCAAATACAAACGATATAAATATTTCCCATCCTTGATGTCTCTCGATTCAATCCCCAATCCTTCAATGGCGGGAATTAAATTTGACTGCAAACAAATGCGAGAATGGAAGCAAGGAAACAACCAAAAACTGCCGAAAATCGGGATTGAACCAAGGACCTTCAGATCTTCAGTCTAACGCTCTCCCAACTGAGCTATTTCGGCTTTACATCCAACTTGTTACTTTGTGTTATTGTCGTGGAAGAAAATATAACCCCAGGAGGAATTGCCCCTCCTGCTCATTCCACAATTCATATATAAATATCACACTCATAGAGATACAACCACAGTTCATATATTAACATCGCTGTCATACGAAAAATACCAAAGTTTATAAATCAACAGCGCACTCATACATCCACACCCAGTTTATGGGAGGAAGATCGGTACCGACCGCCGATAGAGCTCTCAGAGGCGGAAGCAGCAGCGACCGATCAAACTCTGGATCTCATCCTTAACACAGAACGGGAGATCCACCTGTGAAGTTACACCGCACTTTGATAGCAGGGACGGTAATGGGTTCTGAGAAGGCCTCAGGCCGTCTAATCGCTTCTTAATGGAGATCCATTGGGGCAAGGGCATCTCAGAGAGGGGAAGGTTCTATCAGAGGGCATCAGAAAGTGTAAGTGGGCTCAGAGAGAGGAAGGGACAATTAGATGGCATCAGAGAGTGTTTTAAGATCTGAGAGAGGGGAAGGACTGCCGAGTATGGGAGAGTGTAAGGCGGCTCAGGGCGCATCTGTGTAAGGGGCACACAGTAGGTGTCAGAGCAGGTGAATGGCGCTGACAAGGTTCAAAGTGGATCATGGACTCTCTGAGGGTATCGGAGAAGGTAAGAGACAGAGCGTATCAGCGACGATAAGGAGCACAGTGAGAATCAAATAGGGTAAGGGGGGATCAGGAGGTATCAGAGAGGCGAATTGTTCCAGAGTTGGCATCTCCTAAATATTACATTTTCTGACCTTCAACATTTTTAATCACAACAAAAAGTGAATCCAATTCAACCGATAACCTGTCCGTGTCCCATGTGGAGGGAACGAGAAGGTAGAATCGGGAGGGAGTGGATATTTGGCAACGCTCACGGTTTCCATTCACACAGCTCAGGGTTGTGCCTGTTTCGAATCTGGAGACAAGAGGTTGCACTTTAAAAATTTTATCACCGAGTGTGAAAAGTAGAACACAAATCGCCCAACGTGGGGCTAGAAACCACGACCCTGAGATTAAGAGTCTCATGTTCTACCGACTGATCGAGCCGGGCCGACTGCTGAAATTCTTCCCATCTTTTAGTTGCAGAGAGACAGCTGTTAGCTTTGCTGCAGGAGTTCAGTTCGTTCCACAATCTCAGGGTATCTACTTCTGAACACCCGTTTTTTCATTCTGAAGTTAGTCTGATGTCTTTTACCATTCGTCCAGCCCCGCGCTGAGCAGTTTAGGAACATCGGGACAAGAGAAGGCCATTCAGCCCCTCGAACCTGCTGCCCCATTCAAAGAGATCATGAGTTGATCTGCAATTCATCTCTGTTTCTCCGTCTTGGCCTCATATTCCTTGGTACCCGAATCGAAAAACGATCTATCAATATCAGACTTCAAATTATGAATTGAACCACAATCCACATCCTTTGGGATGAGAGAGTTCCAGCTTTCGGACGTATTTTGTTTGCTAAAGTGATTCCTGATTTCTTGCATGATTAGTCCAGTTCGAATTTCATTTTGGATTCGGCCAACAGAGAGCGAGAAAAAGGCCGTCTTAACCGGAGATTGATCCTTTAACGATCTCTCACAAATCAACTGAAACCAGTCGGAATGTGAATACCATTTCACTTTTCCAAAATAAAGGGAGTGACATTCATTGTGGAAACAGTCTGATGTCGCTCACTGCAGAAATATCCATGTCAGTGTGAAGGAGCTCGCTTGCAACCTTCGTACCTTCTCTGTCAAGAAGTATTCCGACTTCGTTCAAG
Organism: Heptranchias perlo; assembly: GCF_035084215.1. Lineage (NCBI taxonomy): Eukaryota > Metazoa > Chordata > Chondrichthyes > Hexanchiformes > Hexanchidae > Heptranchias > Heptranchias perlo. The sequence continues at coordinate 2,312,610 of NC_090344.1, read as the reverse complement.
CCAACCTCGTTTTTTTGGATATATTTCATATGCCTGTTATCCAACCGCAGAATAAATGGTGGAAAATCAGACGCACTCAGCTGGCAATGTTTGCGGGACATTTTCTGGCAGACAAGACACACATTCGAACCCAAGAAATGCGAGACATGAATGTTAAGGTAAAAGGTTGCCTTTGCGTCCTCTCGTGGGTTCGTACGACCAACTTTTCAGTTAACAGCTAAACGCGCGAACCAATTGCGCCACAGAAACAGAACTTGCAAATGTTCAAGGACTAATTCATCGAGCTGACGCTTCAGGTTGCCGCACTCAATGTAACAGCTTTCTTCCAATCAGTTTACTTTTCCAAAATAAAATGTGTGCAGCTTGCACGAGTGAAAATCTGTGCTGTATAATTTCTGAAAATTAAACTCACCTTGCCATTAAACACCTGTATGTTGAAAGACTCAGTCCGCTCGAGGAAGAGAGGATTGATTTTTGAGCTGTGATTCGCCATTCTCTGTTCCAGTAATATTCAGGTTTGCGGAAAATGAGATGAGATGAGATAAGCAGGACAAACCAGCAGGTATGTGACACTACACGGTGTCCACAAAGTTGTCTCTTGCACTTACAGTGAAGTGGACGACAATTTTCACTCATAAACTAGAAATTATTATGTGAAGAAAAAATGTGGCTGAGAAAGACTCGATTTCAGCGCGGTGACACGGGCCAGAGTAAAGTTCAGTTCATGCGATTGCCGAGTGGCGAGAGGTTGGATTTGTAGCTCCTGTGCGGCTGCGCTGCACATTGTCCAGATCTGTTTGGAGCGATATTCCCTTCAATTCATCACTTACAGGGACAGTTTGATTCTAAGTTTGTTTTCCCCGGTGCTTGGTGAGATTTCAGAAATAAACGCGACCCGTTCTTAACCCAAACTCGTCACTAACACGTTGACCGATACAAGGCGGCCACACTCTCCACTTCAGTGAGATGAAAGCCGACAGCGATTTCACGTCGATTCCAATGGCGAAAAAAAGTCATTCAATGAAAGTGCAGGTCATTGAGGTGCCTTTAAATTCCTGATTGTTTACACAGAACTTCTTCCCAAAGCGTTTGAGATACACGTGGGGCGATTTGGGGACTTCTTCTCCCTCTTTGCAAAAGTTTCATCCGCAGCACAAGATCAAAAGTCGAGGGCAAAATGAAACGATTTGCTGAAATTTGAGAACCAGAGAACCAGAATTTAGAGCAAGGTTCTGTTTATTGAGAAAAAGCAGATGAAACATTCATTCCGGAACGATACAGAATCCTATCAGCTCCAAAGGCAACGGTTACCCCGTGTTTTGAACACGCAGCCTTCTGGTGACGCAGGAAGTAACGCAGATGGTAGCAGGAAATTGAAAAGTGGGAATTGATAGATTAAGTGTGTGGACAAACCTGTGGCAAATAGAGTTCAATGTGGGGGAGACCGAGGTCATACACTTTAAATCTAAGAAAGATAAATCAGAGTATTTTCTAAATGGTGAGAAACTCGGTGCTGTGGAGGAGCAGAGAGATTTAGGGGTCCAAGTCCAGAAATCGCTGCAGGTACAAAAATTAATTAAACAGCCTAATGTGCCGTTGGTACGGCCGGTTAACTCGTTTGCAAAGAGTATACTGTAACATAATGATCACGGACTCGATTCTTGTCATTTACTTTATTTATTTCGCGTTTTTGTAACTTTTGAAATCGAAGCTTTAAAAAGAAAATCCACAGAAAAATTCACGGGGACCGTTTTTGAATTACATCCGTTGTAACTTTGCCCCTGGGCAGGATAAACACGTCTTTCTTTTAATTTGTCTTTCTCCAATTTGCAGATAAACGTTTGACTCGCGGCCTGTTCCCATTAATGATCATCAGCAGCAACAGACAGACAGAGCGGGTCTGACCGCCCCGAGATGTGGAAAATGGAACAGTTTCGGACAAATCAAATAGTCACCTGGCACCGAGAGAGACAAAACCAAGAGAAAAAGGCAGAAGGTAACAGTGAAATAACAGCCAAATACAAACGATATAAATAATTCCCATCCTTGATGTCTCTCTATTCAATCCCCAATCCTTCAGTGGCGGGAATTAAATTACACTGCAAATAAATCCGAGAATCGAAGCAAGGACACAAACAAAAACTGCCGAAACTCGGGATTGAACCAAGGACCTTCAGATCTTCAGTCTAACGCTCTCCCAACTGAGCTATTTCGGCTCTGTACCCAACGGTTACTTTGTGTTATTGTCGTGGAAGAAAATATAACCCCAGGAGGAATTGCCCCTCCTGTTCATTCCACAATTCATATATAAACATCGTACTCGTAGAGATACACCCACAGTTCATATATAAACATCGTTGTCATACGTAAACTACCAAAGTTTATAAATCAACAGCGCACTCATACATCCACACCCAGTTTGTGGGAGGAAGATCGGTACCGACCGCCGATCGAGCTCTCAGAGGCGGAAGCAGCAGCGACCGATCAAACTCTTGATCTCATCCTTAACACAGACCGGTAGATCCACCTGTGAAGTTACACCGCACTTTGATAGCAGGGACGGTAATTGCTTCTGAGAAGGCCTCAGGGCGTCTAATCGCTTCTTAGTGGCGATCCATTGTGGCAAGGGCATCTCAGAGAGGGGAAGGTACTATCAGAGGGCATCAGAGAGTGTAAGGGGGCTCAAAGAGGAGAGCGGGCAGTCAGATGGCATCAGAGAGTGTTTTAAGATCTGAGAGAGGGGAAGGACTGCCGAGTATGGGAGAGTGTAAGGCGGCTCAGGGCGCATCTGTGTGAGGGGCAATCAATAGGTATCAGAGCAGGTGAATGGCGCTGACAAGGTTCAAAGTGGATCATGGACTCTCTGAGGTTATCGGAGAAGGTAAGAGACAGAGCGTATCAGCGATGATAAGGAGCGCAGGGAGAATCAAATAGGGTAAGGGGAGATCAGGAGGTCTCAGAGAGGCGAATTGTTCCAGAGTTGGCATCTCCTAAATATTACATTTTCAGACCTTCAACATTTTTAATAACAGCAAAAAATGAATCCGATTGAACCGATAACATGTCCGTGTCCCATGTGGAGGGAACGAGGAGGTCGAATCGGGAGGGAGTGGATATTTGGCAACGCTCACGGTTTCCTTTCACGCAGCTCAGGGTTGTGTCTGGTTCGAATCTGGAGACAAGAGGTTGCACTTTGAAACTTTTATCACACAGTGTGAAAAGTAGAACACATATCGCCCAACGTGGGGCTCGAACCAACGACCCTGAGATTAAGAGTCTCATGCTCTCCCGACTGCGCTTGCCGTGCCGACTGCCGAAATTCTTCCCATCCGATTATTGCAGAGAGACAGCTGTTGGCTTTGCTGCAGGAGTTCAGTTCGTTCCACAATCTCAGGGTATCTGCTTCTGAACACCCGTTTTTTCATTCTGGAGCTCGTCTGATGTCTTCTACCATTCGTCCAGCCCCGCGCTGAGCAGTATCGGAACATCGGGACAAGAGAAGGCCATTCGGCCCCTCGAACCTGCTGCCCCATTCAATTAGATCATGAGTTGATCTGCAATTCATCTCTGTTTCTCCGCCTTGGACTCATATTCCTTGGTACCCGAATCGAAAAACGATGTCTCAATATCAGATTTCAAATTATGAATTGAGCCACAATCATCATCCTTTGGGATGAGAGAGTTCCAGCTTTCGGCCGTATTTTGTTTGCAAAAGTGATTCCTGATTTCTTGCCTGATTAGTCCAGCTCCAATTTCATTTTGGATTCGGCCAACAAAGAGAGAGAAAAAGGCCGTCTTAACCGGAGATTGATCCTTTAGCGATCTCTCACAAATCAACTGAAACCAGTCGGAATGTGAATACCATTTCACTTTTCCAAAATAAAGGGAGTGACATTCATTGTGGAAACAGTCTGATGTCGCTCACTGCAGAAATATCCATGTCAGTGTGAAGGAGCTCGCTTGCAACCTTCGAACCTTCTCTGTCAAGAAGTATTCCGACTTCGTTCAAGCCAACCTCGTTTTTTTGGATATTTTTCATATGCCTGTTATCCAACCGCAGAATAAATGGTGGAAAATCAGACGCACTCAGCTGGCAATGCTTGCGGTACATTTTCTGGCAGACAAGACACACATTCGAACCCAAGAATTTGCGAGACGATGAATGTTAAGGTAAAAGGTTGCCTTCGTGTCCTCTAACGACCAACTTTTCAGTTCGCAGCGAAACGCGCTAACCAATTGCGCCACAGAAACAGAACTTGCAAATGTTCAAGGACTAATTCATCGAGCTGACGCTTCGGGTTGCCGCACTCAATGTAACAGCTTTCTTCCAATCAGTTTACTTTTCCAAAATAAAATGTGTGCAGCTTGCACGAGTCAAAATCTGTGCTGTATTATTTCTGAAAATTAAACTCACCTTGCCATTAAACACCTGTATGTTGAAAGACTCAGTCCGCTCGTGGAAGAGAGGATTGATTTTTGAGCTGTGATTCGCCATTCTCTGTTCCAGTAATATTCAGGTTTGCGGAAAATGAGATGAGATGAAATGAGCAGGACAAACCAGCAGGTCTGTGACACTACACGGTGTCTACAAAGTTGTCTCTTGCACTTACAGTGAAGTGGACGACAATTTTCACTCTTAAACCAGTAATTATTATGTTAAGAAAAAATGTGGCCGAGAAAGACTCGATTTCAGCGCGGTGACACTGGGCCGGAGAAAAGTTCTGTTAATGCGATTGCCGAGTGGTGAGAGGTTGGATTTGGAACTCCGGTGCGGCTGCGCTGCACATTGTCCAGATCTGTTTGGAGCGATATTCCCTTCAATTCATCACTTACAGGGACAGTTTGATTCTAAGTTTCTTTTCCCCGGTGCTTGGTGAGATTTCAGAAATAAACGCGACCCGTGCTTAACCCAAACTCGTCACTAACAGTTGACCGATACAAGGCGGCCACACTCTCCACTTCAGTGAGATGAAAGCCGACAGCGATTTCTCGTCGATTCCAATGTCGAAAAAAAATCATTCAATGAAAGTGCAGGTCATTGAGGTGCTTTTAAATTCCTGATTGTTTCCACAGAACTTCTTCCCAAAGCGTTTGAGATACACGTGGGGCGATTTGGGGACTTCTTCTCCCTCTTTGCAAAAGTTTCATCCGCAGCACAAGATCAAAAGTCGAGGGCAAAATGAAACGATTTGCTGAAATTTGAGAACCAGAGAACCAGAATTTAGAGCAATGTTATATTTATTGAGAAAAAGCAGATGAAACATTCATTCCGAACGATACAGAATCCTATCAGCTCTAAAGGCAACGGTTCACCCGTGTTTTGAACACGCAGCCTTCTGGTGACGCAGGAAGAAACGCAGATGGTAGCAGGGAATTGAAAAGTGGGAATTGATAGATTAAGTGTGTGGACAAAACTGTGGCAAATAGTGTTCAATGTGGGGGAGACCGAGGTCATACACTTTAAATCTAAGAAAGATAAATCAGAGTATTTTCTAAATGGTGAGAAACTCGGTGCTGTGGAGGAGCAGAGAGATTTAGGGGTCCAAGTACAGAAATCGCTGCAGGTACAAAAATTTATTAAACAGCCTAATGTGCCGTTGGTACGGCCGGTTAACTCGTTTGCAAAGAGTATACTGTAACATAATGATCACGGACTCGATTCTTGTAATTTACTTTATTTATTTCGCGTTTTTGTAACTTTTGAAATCGAAGCTTTAAAAAGAAAATCAACAGAAAAATTCACGGGGACCGTTTTTGAATTACATCCGTTGTAACTTTGCCCCTGGGCAGGATAAACACGTCTTTCTTTTGATTTGTCTTTCTCCAATTTGCAGATAAACGTTTAACTCGCGGCCTGTTCCCATTAATGATCATCAGCAGCAACAGACAGACAGAGCGGGTCTGACCGCCGCGAGATGTGGAAAATGGATCAGTTTCGGACAAATCAAATAGTCACCTGGCACCGAGAGAGACAAAACCAAGAGAAAAAGGCAGAAGGTAACAGTGAAATAACAGCCAAATACAAACGATATAAATAATTCCCATCCTTGATGTCTCTCTATTCAATCCCCAATCCTTCAGTGGCGGGAATTAAATTTCACTGCAAATAAATCCGAGAATCGAAGCAAGGACACAAACAAAAACTGCCGAAACTCGGGATTGAACCAAGGACCTTCAGATCTTCAGTCCAACGCTCTCCCAACTGAGCTATTTCGGCTACTTTGTGTTATTGTCGTGGAAGAAAATATAACCCCAGGAGGAATGGCCCCTCCTGTTCATTCCACAATTCATATATAAACATCGTACTCGTAGAGATACACCCACAGTTCATATATAAACATCGTTGTCATACGTAAACTACCAAAGTTTATAAATCAACAGCGCACTCATACATCCACACCCAGTTTGTGGGAGGAAGATCGGTACCGACCGCCGATAGAGCTCTCAGAGGCGGAAGCAGCAGCGACCGATCAAACTCTTGATCTCATCCTTAACACAGACCGGTAGATCCACCTGTGAAGTTACACCGCACTTTGATAGCAGGGACGGTAATTGCTTCTGAGAAGGCCTCAGGGCGTCTAATCGCTTCTTAGTGGCGATCCATTGTGGCAAGGGCATCTCAGAGAGGGGAAGGTACTATCAGAGGGCATCAGAGAGTGTAAGGGGGCTCAAAGAGGAGAGCGTGCAGTCAGATGGCATCAGAGAGTGTTTTTAAGATCTGAGAGAGGGGAAGGACTGCCCAGTATGGGAGAGTGTAAGGCGGCTCAGGGCGCATCTGTGTAAGGGGCAATCAATAGGTATCAGAGCAGGTGAATGGCGCTGACAAGGTTCAAAGTGAATCATGGACTCTCTGAGGGTATCGGAGAAGGTAAGAGACAGAGCGTATCAGCGATGATAAGGAGCACAGGGAGAATCAAATGGGGTAAGGGAGATCAGGAGGTCTCAGAGAGGCGAATTGTTCCAGAGTTGGCATCTCCTAAATATTACATTTTCTGACCTTCAACATTTTTAATAACAACAAAAAGTGAATCCAATTGAACCGATAACCTGTCCGTGCCCCATGTGGAGGGAACGAGAAGGTAGAATCGATAGGGAGTGGATATTTGGCAACGCTCACGGTTTCCTTTCACACAGCTCAGGGTTGTGCCTGTTTCGAATCTGGAGACAAGAGGTTGCACTTTAAAAATTTTATCACCGAGTGTGAAAAGTAGAACACAAATCGCCCAACGTGGGGCTCGAACCCACGACCCTGAGATTAAGAGTCTCATGTTCTACCGACTGAGCTAGCCGGGCCGACTGCTGAAATTCTTCCCATCTTATCATTGCAGAGAGACAACTGTTGGCTTTGCTGCAGGAGTTCAGTTCGTTCCACAATCTCAGGGTATCGACTTCTGAACACCCGTTTTTTCATTCTGGATATAGTCTGATGTCTTTTACCATTCGTCCAGCTCCGCGCTGAGCAGTGTCGGAACATCGGGACAAGAGAAGGCCATTCAGCCCCTCGAACCTGCTGCCCCATTCAATTGGATCATGAGTTGATCTGCAATTCATCTCTGTTTCTCCGTCTTGGACTCATATTCCTTGGTACCCGAATCGAAAAACGATCTGTCAATATCAGACTTCAAATTATGAATTGAACCACAATCCACATCCTTTGGGATGAGAGAGTTACAGCTTTCGGCCGTATTTTGTTTGCTAAAGTGATTCCTGATTTCTTGCATGATTAGTCCAGCTCCAATTTCATTTTGGATTCGGCCAACAAAGAGAGAGAAAAAGGCCGTCTTAACCGGAGATTGATCCTTTAGCGATCTCTCACAAATCAACTGAAACCAGTCGGAATGTGAATACCATTTCACTTTTCCAAAATAAAGGGAGTGACATTCATTGTGGAAACAGTCTAATGTCGCTCACTGCAGAAATATCCATGTCAGTGTGAAGGAGCTCGCTTGCAACCTTCGAACCTTCTCTGTCAAGAAGTATTCCGACTTCGTTCAAGCCAACCTCGTTTTTTTGGATATTTTTCATATGCCTGTTATCCAACCGCAGAATAAATGGTGGAAAATCAGACGCACTCAGCTGGCAATGCTTGCGGTACATTTTCTGGCAGACAAGACACACATTCGAACCCAAGAATTTGAGAGACGATGAATGTTAAGGTAAAAGGTTGCCTTCGTGTCCTCGAACGACCAACTTTTCAGTTCGCAGCGAAACGCGCTAACCAATTGCGCCACAGAAACAGAACTTGCAAATGTTCAAGGACTAATTCATCGAGCTGACGCTTCGGGTTGCCGCACTCAATGTAACAGCTTTCTTCCAATCAGTTTACTTTTCCAAAATAAAATGTGTGCAGCTTGCACGAGTCAAAATCTGTGCTGTATTATTTCTGAAAATTAAACTCACCTTGCCATTAAACACCTGTATGTTGAAAGACTCAGTCCGCTCGTGGAAGAGAGGATTGATTTTTGAGCTGTGGTTCGCCATTCTCTGATCCAGTAATATTCAGGTTTGCGGAAAATGAGATTAGATGAAATGAGCAGGACAAACCAGCAGGTCTGTGACACTACACGGTGTCTACAAAGTTGTCTCTTGCACTTACAGTGAAGTGGACGACAATTTTCACTCTTAAACCAGTAATTATTATGTTAAGAAAAAATGTGGCCGAGAAAGACTCGATTTCAGCGCGGTGACACTGGGCCAGAGTAAAGTTCAGTTCATGCGATTGCCGAGTGGCGAGAGGGTGGATTTGTAACTCCTGTGCGGCTGCGCTGCACATTATCCAGATCTGTTTGGAGCGATATTCCCTTCAATTCATCACTTACAGGGACAGTTTGATTCTAAGTTTCTTTTACCCGGTGCTTGGTGAGATTTCAGAAATAAACGCGACCCGTGCTTAACCCAAACTCGTCACTAACACATTGACCGATACAAGGCGGCCACACTCTGCACTTCAGTGAGATGAAAGCCGACAGCGATTTCACGTCGATTCCAATGGCGAAAAAAAGTCATTCACTGAAAGTGCAGGTCATTGAGGTGCCTTTAAATTCCTGATTGTTTACACAGAACTTCTTCCCAAAGCGTTTGAGATACACGTGGGGCGATTTGGGGACTTCTTCTCCCTCTTTGCAAAAGTTTCATCCGCAGCACAAGATCAAAAGTCGAGGGCAAAATGAAACGATTTGCTCAAATTTGAGATCCAGAGAACCAGAATATAGAGCAAGGTTCTGTTTATTGAGAAAAAGCAGATGAAACATTCATTCCGGAACGATACAGAATCCTATCAGCTCGAAAGGCAACGGTTCCCCCGTGTTTTGAACACGCAGCCTTCTGGTGACGCAGGAAGTCACGCAGATGGTAGCAGGAAATTGAAAAGTGGGAATTGATAGATTAAGTGTGTGGACAAAACTGTGGCAAATAGTGTTCAATGTGGGGGAGACCGAGGTCATACACTTTAAATCTAAGAAAGATAAATCAGAGTATTTTATAAATGGTGAGAAACTCGGTGCTGTGGAGGAGCAGAGAGATTTAGGGGTCCAAGTACAGAAATCGCTGCAGGTACAAAAATTAATTAAACAGCCTAATGTGCCGTTGGTACGACCGGTTAACTCGTTTGCAAAGAGTATACTGTAACATAATGATCACGGACTCGATTCTTGTAATTTACTTTATTTATTTCGCGTTTTTGTAACTTTTGAAATCGAAGCTTTAAAAAGAAAATCAACAGAAAAATTCACGGGGACCGTTTTTGAATTACATCCGTTGTAACTTTGCCCCTGGGCAGGATAAACACGTCTTTCTTTTGATTTGTCTTTCTCCAATTTGCAGATAAACGTTTAACTCGCGGCCTGTTCCCATTAATGATCATCAGCAGCAACAGACAGACAGAGCGGGTCTGACCGCCCCGAGATGTGGAAAATGGAACAGTTTCGGACAAATCAAATAGTCACCTGGCACCGAGAGAGACAAAACCAAGAGAAAAAGGCAGAAGGTAACAGTGAAATAACAGCCAAATACAAACGATATAAATAATTCCCATCCTTGATGTCTCTCTATTCAATCCCCAATCCTTCAGTGGCGGGAATTAAATTTCACTGCAAATAAATCCGAGAATCGAAGCAAGGACACAAACAAAAACTGCCGTAACTCGGGATTGAACCAAGGACCTTCAGATCTTCAGTCTAACGCTCTCCCAACTGAGCTATTTCGGCTCTGTACCCAACGATTACTTTGTGTTATTGTCGTGGAAGAAAATATAACCCCAGGAGGAATTGCCCCTCCTGTTCATTCCACAATTCATATATAAACATCGTACTCGGAGAGATACACCCACAGTTCATATATAAACATCGTTGTCATACGTAAACTACCAAAGTTTATAAATCAACAGCGCACTCATACATCCACACCCAGTTTGTGGGAGGAAGATCGGTACCGACCGCCGATAGAGCTCTCAGAGGCGGAAGCAGCAGCGACCGATGAAACTCTTGATCTCATCCTTAACACAGACCGGTAGATCCACCTGTGAAGTTACACCGCACTTTGATAGCAGGGACGGTAATTGCTTCTGAGAAGGCCTCAGGGCGTCTAATCGCTTCTTAGTGGCGATCCATTGTGGCAAGGGCATCTCAGAGAGGGGAAGGTACTATCAGAGGGCATCAGAGAGTGTAAGGGGGCTCAAAGAGGAGAGCGGGCAGTCAGATGGCATCAGAGAGTGTTTTAAGATCTGAGAGAGGGGAAGGACTGCCCAGTATGGGAGAGTGTAAGGCGGCTCAGGGCGCATCTGTGTAAGGGGCAATCAATAGGTATCAGAGCAGGTGAATGGCGCTGACAAGGTTCAAAGTGGATCATGGACTCTCTGAGGGTATCGGAGAAGGGAAGAGACAGAGCGTATCAGCGATGATAAGGAGCGCAGGGAGAATCAAATAGGGTAAGGGAGATCAGGAGGTCTCAGAGAGGCGAATTGTTCCAGAGTTGGCATCTCCTAAATATTACATTTTCAGACCTTCAACATTTTTAATAACAGCAAAAAATGAATCCGATTGAACCGATAACATGTCCGTGTCCCATGTGGAGGGAACGAGGAGGTCGAATCGGGAGGGAGTGGATATTTGGCAACGCTCACGGTTTCCTTTCACGCAGCTCAGGGTTGTGTCTGGTTCGAATCTGGAGACAAGAGGTTGCACTTTGAAACTTTTATCACACAGTGTGAAAAGTAGAACACAAATCGCCCAACGTGGGGCTCGAACCAACGACCCTGAGATTAAGAGTCTCATGCTCTACCGACTGAGCTAGCCGTGCCGACTGCTGAAATTCTTCCCATCCTATTATTGCAGAGAGACAGCTGTTGGCTTTGCTGCAGGAGTTCAGTTCGTTCCACAATCTCAGGGTATCTGCTTCTGAACACCCGTTTTTTCATTCTGGAGCTCGTCTGATGTCTTTTACCATTCGTCCAGCCCCGCGCTGAGAAGTATCGGAACATCGGGACAAGAGAAGGCCATTCAGCCCCTCGAACCTGCTGCCCCATTCAATTCGATCATGAGTTGATCTGCAATTCATCTCTGTTTCTCCGCCTTGGACTCATATTCCTTGGTACCCGAATCGAAAAACGATGTCTCAATATCAGATTTCAAGTTATGAATTGAGCCACAATCATCATCCTTTGGGATGAGAGAGTTCCAGCTTTCGGCCGTATTTTGTTTGCAAAAGTGATTCCTGATTTCTTGCATGATTAGTCCAGCTCCAATTTCATTTTGGATTCGGCCAACAAAGAGAGAGAAAAAGGCCGTCTTAACCGGAGATTGTCCTTTTACTATCTCTCACAAATCAACTGAAACCAGTCGGAATGTGAATACCATTTCACTTTTCCAAAATAAAGGGAGTGACATTCATTGTGGAAACAGTCTGATGTCGCTCACTGCAGAAATATCCATGTCAGTGTGATTCAGGCTGAAGGAGCTCGCCTGCAACCTTCGAACCTTCTCTGTCAAGAAGTGTTCCGACTTCGTTCAAGCCAATCTCGGATTTTTTGGATTTTTTCAGATGCCTTTTATCCAACCGCAGAATAAATGGTGGAAAATCAGACGCACTCAGCTGGCAATGTTTGCGGTACATTTTCTGGCAGACAAGACACACATTCGAACCCAAGAAATGCGAGACAATGAATGTTAAGGTAAAAGGTTGCTTTCGCGTCCTCTCGTGGGTTCGAACCACTAACTTTTCAGTTGGCAGCCGAACGCGCAAACAAATTGCGCCACAGAAACAGAGCTTGCAAATGTTCAAGGACTAATTCATCGAGCTGAAGCTTCAGGTTGCCGCGCTCAATGTAACAGCTTTCTTCCAATCAGTTTACTTTTCCAAAATAGTGTGCAGCTTGCACGAGTGAAAATCTGTGCTGTATTATTTCTGAAAATTAAGCTCACCTTGCCATTAAACACCTGTATGTTGAAAGACTCAGTCCGCTCGTGGAAGAGAGGATTGATTTTTGAGCTGTGATTCGCCATTCTCTGTTCCAGTAATATTCAGGTTTGCTGAAAATGAGGTAAGATGAAATGAGCAGGACAAACCAGCAGATCTGTGACACTACACGGTGTCTACAAAGTTGTCTCTTGCCCTTACAGTTCAGCAGCCGACAATCTTCACTCTTGAACCAGTAATTATTATGTCAACAAAAAATGTGGCCGAGAAAGACTCGATTTCAGCGCGGTGACACGGGCCAGAGTAAAGTTCAGTTAATGCGATTGCCGAGTGGTGAGAGGTTGGATTTGGAACTCCTGTGCGGCTGCGCTGCGCATTGTCCAGATCTGCTTGGAGCGATATTCCCTTCAATTCATCACTTACAGGGACAGTTTGATTCTAAATTTCTTTTCCCCGGTGCTTGGTGAGATTTCAGAAATAAACGCGACCCGTGCTTAACCCAAACTCGTCACTAACACATTGACCGATACAAGGCGGCCACACTCTCCACTTCAGTGAGATGAAAGCCGACAGCGATCTCACGTCGATTCCAATGGCGAAAAAAAGTCATTCAATGAAAGTGCAGGTCATTGAGGTGCCTTTAAATTCCTGATTGTTTGCACAGAACTTCTTCCCAACGCGTTTGAGATACACGTGGGGCGATTTGAGGGCTTCTTCTCCCTCTTTGCAAAAGTTTCATCCGCAGCACAAGATCAAAGGTCGAGTGCAAAATGAAACGATTTGCTGAAATTTGAGAACCAGAGAACCAGAACACGCAGCCTTCTGGTGACGCAGGAAGTAATGCAGATGGTAGCAGGAAATTGAAAAGTGGGAATTGATAGATTAAGTGTGTGGACAAAACTGTGGGAAATAGAGTTCAATGTGGGGGAGACGGAGGTCAAACACTTTAAATCTAAGAAAGATAAATCAGAGTATTTTATAAATGGTGAGAAACTCGGTGCTGTGGAGGAGCAAAGAGATTTCGGGGTCCAAGTACAGAATTCGCTGCAGGTACAAAAATTAATTAAACAGCCGAATGTGCCGTTAGTAGGGCCGGTTAACTCATTTGCATCGAGTTTCCGGTGATGTCGTGATGATGGATTCGATTCTTGTAATTTACCTTAATTTATTTCATGTTGTTGCAACTTTTAAAATCGAAGCTTTGTAAAAATATCCACAGACAAATTCACGGGCCAGCTTTTTGAATCACATCCATTGTAACTTTACCTCTGGGCCGGAGAAACAAGTCTTTCTTTTTATTTGTTTTTCTGTGGTTTGCAGTTGAACGTTCAACTCGCGGCCTGTTCCCATTAATGATCATCAGCAGCAACAGACAGACAGAGCGAGTCTGACCGCCCCGAGATTTGGAAAAGTGATCAGTTTCGGACAAATGCATCAAATTAAATAGTCACCTGGCACCGAGAGAGAAAAAATCAAGAGAAAAAGGCAGAAGGTAACAGAGAATTAAAAATCAACTGCAGACGATATAAATATGTCCCATCCTTGATGCCTTTCTATTCCATCCCTAATCCTTCAGTGGCGGGTATCAAATTTCACTGTAAATAAATGCGAGAATCGAAGAAGAAACTCAATAACCAAAAACTGCCGAAACTCGGGATTGAAATAAGGACGTTGAGATCCATCAGTCTAACGCTCTCCCAACTGAGCTATTTCGGCCCCATGTTTACGTTTTACTTTATGTCATTGTCTTAAAAAAAATAACCCCAGGAGGAATTGCCCCTCCTGTTGATTCCGCAATTGAAATAAACACATCGCATTCAGATATGCATAACCACAGTTCATATATAAACATCGCACTCATATATACACACCCACAGTTCATATATAAACATCGCACTCATATATACACACCCACAGTTCAAATATAAACATCACACTCATATATACACACCCACAGTTCATATATAAACATCGCACTCATATATACACACCCACAGTTCAAATATAAACATCACACTCATGTATAGACACCCACAGTTCAAATACAAACATCGCACTCATATATACACACCCACAGTTCAAATATAAACATCATACTCATATATACACACCCACAGTTCAAATATAAACATCACACTCATGTATAGACACCCACAGTTCAAATACAAACATCGCACTCATATATACACACCCACAGTTCATATATAAACATCGCACTCATATATACACACCCACAGTTCAAATACAAACATCGCACTCATATATACACACCCACAGTTCAAATATAAACATCACACTCATGTATCGACACCCACAGTTCAAATGTAAACATCGCACTCATGTATAGACACCCACAGTTCAAATATAAACATCGCACTCATGTATAGACACCCACAGTTCAAATGTAAACATCGCACTCATATATACATACCCACAGTTCAAATATAAACATCGCACTCATGTATAGACACCCACAGTTCAAATGTAAACATCGCACTCATGTATAGACACCCACAGTTCAAATGTAAACATCGCACTCATATATACATACCCACAGTTCAAATATAAACATCACACTCATGTATAGACACCCACAGTTCAAATACAAACATCGCACTCATATATACACACCCACAGTTCAAATATAAACATCATACTCATATATACACACCCACAGTTCAAATATAAACATCACACTCATGTATAGACACCCACAGTTCAAATACAAACATCGCACTCATATATACACACCCACAGTTCATATATAAACATCGCACTCATATATACACACCCACAGTTCAAATACAAACATCGCACTCATATATACACACCCACAGTTCAAATATAAACATCACACTCATGTATAGACACCCACAGTTCAAATGTAAACATCGCACTCATGTATAGACAACCACAGTTCAAATATAAACATCGCACTCATGTATAGACACCCACAGTTCAAATGTAAACATCGCACTCATATATACATACCCACAGTTCAAATATAAACATCGCACTCATGTATAGACACCCACAGTTCAAATGTAAACATCGCACTCATATATACATACCCACAGTTCAAATATAAACATCGCACTCATGTATAGACACCCACAGTTCAAATGTAAACATCGCACTCATATATACACACCCACAGTTCAAATATAAACATCGCACTCATGTATAGACACCCACAGTTCAAATGTAAACATCGCACTCATTTACAGACACCCACAGTTCATATATAAACATCGCACTCATAGATACACTCCCACTGTTCATATATAAACACCGCAATCATAATAAACAAGAAACTCATATATACCCATCCACAGTTCATATGTGATCATCACACTCATATCTACACTCCCACACTTTATAAAACAACAGCGCACTCCTACTGCACACCCACTTAATATCTACCCAATGTCCTGTTTATAGTTCTCACTAAAGTCTGAACACTGAAAGTTTAACTGTTTTCCAGATACTGTCCGCCCTGCTTTGTATTTTCAACGTTAAATTTGCTGAAGTCCGGCAAAGGGGGCGCGATATCGGTCCTGCCAGTGAATGCTGTTTCGACGAATCTGTCGGTGTCCAGGAGATCGGGGATTGGAAAGTTCTTGTGTCACACGAAGTATCTAAAAGGCCGATATACACATGAAGGTCATCAGCGCGGTGTCTACACCTCGTGCTGCAATGTTAGCGAGCCTGACATCAACTTAAAAGGCGGCTTGTTGCAAACACGGTTTCTTTTTGTACATAACTGAACCTAAAACATCCAAAATGCAATGTTTTCTTCGCTGCATCACAATAAACAATATCTTATTATAAAGTTTCGCTCATTGATTCCTCAGTGTCAGAGGGAGAATTGTCTAAAACCCTTCATTTATTTCATTGTTCATTCAGAATCAGCCGACGGATTGACACAGAGAGATAAACACAGCGAGAGATACAGAGTATCGGTGATCACAGCGATAGATACAGAGTATCCCTAAACAGAGCGTGAGATACAGAGTAACGGTAAACACAGCGAGAGATACAGAGTATCGGTAAACACAGCGAGAGATACAGAGTATCGGTAAACACAGCGAGAGATACAGAGTATCCCTAAACAGAGCGAGAGATGCAGAGTATCGGTAAACACAGCGAGAGATACAGAGTATCGGTAAACACAGCGAGAGATACAGAGTATCGGTAAACACAGCGAGAGATACAGAGAGATAAACACAACGAGAGATACAGAGTATCGGTAAACAAAGCGGGAGATACAGAGTATCGGTAAAAAAAACGAGAGATACAGAATATCGGGAAACACAACGAGAGATACAGAGTATCGTTAAACACAGCGACAGATTCAGATTATCGGTAAACACAGCGGGAGATACAGAGTATCGGTAAACACAGCGGGAGATACAGAGTAACGGTAAACACAGCGAGAGATACAGAGTATCGGTAAACACAGCGAGAGATACAGAGGATCCCTGAACAGAGCGAGAGATACAGAGTATCGGTAAACACAGCGAGAGATACAGAGCATCCCTAAACAGAGCGAGAGATACAGAGTATCGGTAAACACAGCGAAATAGACAAGAGAAATGGAAAATACAAACTGTCTCAAACGCTCGCAGACAATGACAGGTAGATGCTCGGTGTCAGTCAGAGGAGCTGGGACGTTTGCAGCTTAATTTGTCTCCTTGGCGAAGCTGGGCAAATTGCCTCTTTCGTAACAAGTGGTCATCGGTTCGATTCACAGTGGAGCCGTTTTATTCTCCCTGATATTTACCTCATTTGTGGATTAAACGACAAAATAACACAGGGCGGAATTTGTATTAATTCCGGAGCCAACAAGGAAAGGACTGCAGAACTGCAATGCGGAAGTGCTTGTTCTTTGTACAGACGGACCTCTCATTGAAGTAGCAAGCACTTTGAGCTTGACAAATTATTGAATTGTTGGAGCATAGAAGGAGGTAATTCGGCCCGTCGAGTCTGTACCGGCTCTTTGTAAGAGTATTCCAATTAGTCCCATTCCCATGCTCTTTCCCTGCAGACCTGCAATATTTTCCCTTACACTATTTATCCAATTCCCTTTTGAAAGCCACGATTGAATTTGTTTGCAACACCCTTTCAGGCAGTGCATTCCAGATCATAACTTCTCGCTGCTTATTCTTTTTTCCTCATGTCGCCTTTGGTTCTTTTGCCAATCACCTTAAATCTGTGTCCGCTGGTGCTTGAGCCTTCCGCCAATGGGAACACTTTCTCCATACTTACTTTATCTAAAGCCGTCATGATTTTGAACACTTCCATCAAATCTCCTCTCAACCTTCTCTGTTCGAAGGAGAACAACCCCAGCTTCTCCAGTCTATTCGTGGAAATGAAGTCCCTCATCCCTGGAACCATTTCTGCACCTTCTTTTCTGCAGCGCTTCTGCACCGTCTCTAATTCCTTCAAATCCTTCCTAAACTGTGGTGTCCAGATGCTCCAGTTGTGGCCGAACCAGTGTTTTATAAAGGTTTAACATAACTTCCTTGTTTTTGTGCGCTACGCCTCTATTTATAAAGCCCAGGATCCAGTCTCCTTTTTAACTTCATTCTCAATCTGTCCTGCCACCTTCAAAGATTTGTGCCTAGATCCCACCAGGTCTCTGTTTCTGCACCCCCTTCAGTATTGTAACATTTCGTTTATTTTGCCTCTCCTCGTTCTTCCTTTCAAAATATATCAGTTCGCACTTCTCTGCATTAAATTTCATTTGCCACGTGCCCACCCATTCCACCAGCCAGTATATGTCCTCTTGAAGTCTATTACTATCCTCATCACTGTTTACTACACTTCTAACTTTTGAGTTATCTGCAATTTTTGAAATTGTGCCCTGTGCACCCAAGTCCAAGTCATCATTATATATCAAGAAATCAGCGGTCCTCGTACCGACCACTGGAGAACACCACTGTATATCTTCAAGAAACAACCGTTCAACACTACACTCTGTTTCCTGTCATTTAGCCAATTCGCATCCATGCTGCCACTGCCCCTACTTATTCCAATAGCTTCAATTTTGCTGACAAGCGTATTATATTACCTCAAGACTGGACTATTCCAATGGTCTCCTGGCTGGCCTCCCATCTTCCCCCCTTACATCCAATACTCCGCTGACCGTAACCTAACCCCGTTCTCCTATCTCCTCTGTGATCACTGACCTACATTGATTCCCAGTACGGGAAAGCCTCGATTTTAAAATTCTCATCCTTGTTTTCCAATCCCTCCATGGCTTCGCCCCTCCCTATCTCTGTCACCTCCGACAGCCCTACAGTTCTCATCCTCGTTTTCAAATCCCTCCACAGCTTCACCCCTCCCGATCTCTCTAACTTCCACCAGCCGTACATTTCTCCTCCTTGTTTTCAAATCCCTCCATGGCCTCGCCACTCCCTATCTCTGAAACCTCCTACAGCCCACCAATTCCAGTCCTTGTTTTCAAATCCCTCCATGGCCTCCCCCTCCCTATCTCTGTAACTTCCACCAGCCGTACATTTCTCCTTCTTGTTGTCAAATGTTTCCATGGCCTCGCCGCTCCCGATCTCTATCACCTCCTCCAGCCCTACAACCCTCCGAGATCTCTGTGCTCCTCCAATTCTTGCTTCTTGTGCATCCCCGATTTTAATCGCTCCACCATTGACGGCCGTGCTTTCAGCTGCCTCGGCCCTAAGCTCTGGAATTCCTGCCCTGAATCTCTCCGCCTCTCTACCTCTCTCTCCTCATTTAAGATGCTCCTTAAAACCTCCATCTTTGACCAAGATTTTATTCACCTATCTTAAAACCTCCTTACGTGGCTTGGTGTGAAATTTTGTTTGATTACGCTCCTGTGAGTTGGGGAGTCTATAACGAGGGGGCACAGATTTAAGGTGAGAGGGGAGAGATACAAAAGGGTCCAGAGGGGCAATTTTTTCACTCAAAGGGTGGTGAGTGTCTGGAACGAGCTGCCAGAGGCAGTAGTAGAGGCGGGTACAATTTTGTCTTTTAAAAAGCATTTGGACAGTTACATGGGTAAGATGGGTATAGAGGGATATGGGCCAAGTGCAGGCAATTGGGACTAGCTTAGTGGTATAAACTGGGCGACATGGACATG
This sequence comes from Heptranchias perlo, assembly GCF_035084215.1. Lineage (NCBI taxonomy): Eukaryota > Metazoa > Chordata > Chondrichthyes > Hexanchiformes > Hexanchidae > Heptranchias > Heptranchias perlo. The sequence continues at coordinate 2,293,082 of NC_090344.1, read as the reverse complement.
TTGGGCCGAAGGGCCTGTTTCCATGTTGTAACTTCTTTGATTCTATGATTCTATGATTCTATGATAAATGCAAGTTGTTCTTCTTGTTGTGTGGCATTTTATCAACCGCATTGCCGTCATCAACCCTCTCCGTTACCTCATTCAAGTTAGTCAAACATGATTTGCCTTTAACAAATCTATGCTGGCTTTCCTTTATTAATCCACACTTGCCCAAGTGACTATTCATTTTGGCCCAGATCATCGTTTCTAAACGCATCACACCTCCGAGTTTAAATTGACTGGTCTTTAGTTGCCGGGTTTATCCTTTCACCCTATTTGAACAAGGATGTTCCATTGGTAATTATCCAGTCCTCTGGCATCACCCCCGCTTCCACGGCGGATTGGAAGATTATGACCAGCACCTCTGAAATTTCCACCCTTACTTCCCTCAGAAACCTTGAAAGCATCCCATCTGGACCGGGTGACTTATCAACTTTAAGCATAGCCAGCCTTTCAAATGCCTCCTCTGTATCAATTTTCACCCCATCCAGTATCTCAACAACATCCCTTTTTACTGTGACTTTGGCAGCATCTTCTTCCTTGGTAGAGACAGACGCAAAGTACTCATTTAGTGCCTCAGTCATGCCATCTGCCTCCATGCGTCGATCTCTTTTTTGGTCACTAATCGGCTCCAACCTTCCTCTTATTCCCATTTCGCTAATTATATGCCTACAGAAGACTTTTGGATTACCTCTTCTGTTAACCGCCAATCTATGTTCATATTCTCTCATTACCCCTCTTATTTACTTTTTCACGGTACTTCTTATATTCAGCCTGGTTCTCACTTGTATTGTCAAACTGACATCTGTCATTAACCCCCTTTATCTGCTTCATTTAACCCCCTATCTCTTTCCTCATCCAGCGGGCTCTGGCTTTAGTTGCCCTGCCTTCCCCCTACTGGGAATCTACTTAGAGTGCACCCGAAACATCTTCTCTTAAAATGCCACCCATTGTTCGATTACATTTTAGCCTGCCAATCTTTGATTCCAATTTACACGGGCCAGGAACGTTCTCAACCCACTTGAATTGGCCCTCCTCCTATCAAGTATTTTACTCAAAATAGCTCCTTCTCCTTTTGCATAACTAATCTAAACCTTATGATACTATGATCACCGTTCCCTAAATATTCCCCAAGTGACACTTGCTCCACTTGACCCACCTCATTCCCCAGAACCAGATCCTTCCTCGTTAATATTAACACTTGTGACGTATTTGAATATTCGTTCCATTTAATGTAAGATGTTTGACCTGCGAATACTGTTCTACAGGGCTTATTTTACAAACTTCTTCACCTACAACCGGCAACCAATCTCCATTAAAGGTTGCGAAGCGAAGCTGGTTTGAGAGCAGTTTTCGGCGTTCAGCTTTTCTCCACAATGTGTAGAAACGCATTTAGAGCACATCTTAAAATCAATGAGAATGTCACGCACAAAACAGTTGGGATGGAACCGTCACTTATAATAATTACAAAGTGTAATAGATTACAAAGAGAAAAAGCGAATCCAATCTCTCAGTCTCTCTCTCTGTCACTTTCTCGGTGAGTGAACGTAAACCAGCAGAAGAAGCTAAAACAAAGAACTGAGCAGTTTTGTTTGTTTCCTTTTTCTTCGGGCGAGTACAGTTGAAGAGAATGGTTTCTGTTTCCTGCTGGACATATAACTGGAATGAGCAGTGTATCAGGTTCCCATGGTTACCCAGTGAAACATCCACGTTTATATCTCACATTTGCACTGAAACCTTACTTCCTCACTAATTATTGGAAACTTTTGGTAAGGTTCAATCACACTTCAGAAGTCCAGAAGCACAAAGAAAGGTGGACATTTCATGGTGACGTAACCTACAGGCGAGAGAGGTTTGCAGGTTTACCTGGAGCTGTAAATGTATAAACTCCTTCCAATGTGCAAACTCCCCTCACCAACAGTAATTCAATTCTAACTGATCTGAGACTTTGGTCATTATTGGTGATTATACTTTGTGGAGTTAAAGCAGCAGTAAATCCGTTGTGTGTTATATACATAGCAGTTCAGTCAATATAAAACATTGTCATCCGACCGACCATGAGCAATGCCACAGGGGGTATGTTAGGTTAGGGACAGTTCTGCCTCCAGCAGTTGGCCTCTCGGTCACACATGCGGCATCACCTCTCGGTCTCACACTTCAAAGTCGCGCCTAAATATAAACACATTTCTTCTTCAGACTTTTACATGGAGATCAACAATTCACAAGTCAAGATGGAAAGGGCAAACAAATCAAATATTTAAGAACGTTAACAGATAGAAAATTCACCATAAATGACTGAGAAAAAATGAAGCAAACGGATCAAGATGAACAATTAGCAAAAGGTAACAATTAAAGAAAGGAGAAGGGGAACCGATCAAATCGTTTTTGAAAAATACTTTCGGTTTACATTTTAGTTTCTCCGTTAAGTTGGGGACGTACATCGAGAAATATTTTTCGTAACATCATAAAGACAATTAGAATAAACATTTCACAAAGTCGGCCTTAATCTTACTTATACGATAGCGTGTTATGTGTTTGTAAAATCTGCAATTGTTTTACCATTCTTCAAGTTTAGAGAGATGCTCTGAATATGTGTTCTACATTGAAACGTAAGTGGATTAATAAAATAAAATGAGGAAATCTGTTTAAAAATATGAAGAGCTGATTTTCCATGTTGAATATATATTTATATACACAACTGTCATTTGTGAAATGATGGAATGTATTTATTTCTATATCTGTACGGGTAAGGAAATCCCCATTGGATAATCTCCAGGAATCAGTCAAGTACTTAAATTAGTTTGTTAAACCCAAAGCACACTTTGGGATTTGCTGATTGAACATTTGCATGGAAATCACGACCATCACAAAGCATTGGAACAAATATACCCGCTGAGGCTTCGGGGCTGTTACTGATTTATTTCTATCACTGAGTAACCTATTTTAAAGAGGGTGAAGGTACAAATCGAATGATAAGAGTCTGGGTTAGAGATGGAACAAATGAAAGTATCAAATTTAATTGCACTGATTCCACAAACACTGTACACCACATCCTTTAAACATTGTGAACTGTTTCGACATAAAACTGGTGAGGGTGTAAACAGAAAGTAACAGAAAAAAAGCTCATTAATGTCTCAAATTTAATTTTGATATTGTTGCACAAACACTGAACAGACCATCCCTAAAACACTGTCCCGATCTAAAATTATTCGGCAGGAACCTGAGCCACACTGAAAATGCTGTGATTTCAACCTGGTTCAAAACACGCAGCCTTCTGATTTGGAGTCAGACGCGACTGTTCTTGGACCAGGCCCACAACAAGCGACTGGAGCCGGATCCATTGGAGGGCGATCGGTGCAGACTGCCGCCGCGGCTCTCGGAATGTGAGAGGCGGAAGCAGGAGCCTCAACCACAGCACAGGATCCCCGCTCTCTCACCTATTGCATAACTGACTCTGTGGCGCAATGGATAGCGTGTTGGACTTCTACCTAATAATTTGGAAGAGATATTCAAAGGTTGTGGGTTCGAGTCCCACCAGAGTTGAATTTTAGTTTCGGGAGCTGGGAAGTGAAATTTTGCAGCAAAACCGCAACAGGATCATTAATGTCCGTCAAGGACGGGAAACTGCCCCCGACACTTCATCTTACACAAGTGGCTCCAGTCACACCCGAATTTATGATTCTAAATCCACTCTGAGCTGGATTGGCGAAACACTCTCAAGGAGGAGACTCATCCTCTGCTCAGACCGAAAGTAAATCTGCTGGACTTCCGGCTCTATCAGACTGCATGTTCCTTCAGACAGGTTTCGAACTGGACACATGCATCCTGCTGCCGTGCGAGCATTGGTTCTTGAGGGGTAGAATTCTTGTTTGCTGCAATTCTATTCCTGTAGAACTGCTCCTGCAGTGCAGGATGGAAAGCATCCTGGCTGAGCGGTCCAAGGTGCTGGTTTGAAGCTCCAGTTAAATCCCACGATTTATAGATGGATCAAAATCATAGTTTGCGTCTCCAAAACCGCAACCTCCCTCCTGTAAACAACTTACTTGACTTCGTCCTCACCAATCTACCTGTCGCAAATGCATCTGTCCATGACAGTATTGGTAGGAGTGACCACTGCACAGTCCTTGTGGAGACCAAGTCCCGCCTTCGAACTGAGGAGATCATCCAACGTGTTGTGTGGCACGACCACCGTGCGAAATGGGATAGATTCAGAACAGATCTGGCAGCTCAAAACTGGGCATCAGCAGCAGCAGATTTGTATTCCAGCACAATCTGTAACCTCATGGCCCGGCATATTCCTCACTCTATCATTACCAACAAGCCAGGAGATCAACCCTGGTTCAATGAGGAGTGTAGAAGAGCATACCAAGAGCAGCACCAGGCGTACCTAAAAATTAGGTGCCAACCTGTTAAGCTACAACTCAGGACTACATACGTGCTAAACAGCGGAAGCAACATGCTCGACAGAGCTAAGCGATTCCACAACCAGCGGATCAGATCAAAGCTCTGCAGTCCTGCCACATCCAGTCGTGAATGGTGGTGGACAATTAAACAACTAACGGGAGGAGGAGGCTCTGCCAACATCCCCATCCTCAATGATGGCGGAGTCCAGCACGTGAGTGCAAAAGACAAGGCTGAAGCGTTTGCAACCATCTTCAACCAGAAGTGCCGAGTGGATGATCCATCTCGGCCTCCTCCCGATATCCCCACCATCACAGAAGCCAGTCTTCAGCCAATTCGATTCACTCCACGTGATATCAAAAAACGGCTGAATGCACTGGATACAGCAAAGGCTATGGGCCTCGACAACATCCCAGCTGTAGTGCTGAAGATTTGTGCTCCAGAACTAGCTGCGCCTCTAGCCAAGCTGTTCCGGTACAGCTACAACACTGGCATCTACCCGACATTGTGGAAAATTGCCCAGATATGTCCTGTCCACAAAACACAGGACAAATCCAATCCGGCCAATTACCGCCCCATCAGTCTACTCTCAATCATCAGCAAAGTGATGGAAGGTGTCGTCGACAGTGCTATCAAGCGGCACTTACTCACCAATAACCTGCTCACCGATGCTCAGTTTGGGTTCCGCCAGGACCACTCGACTCCAGACATCATTGCAGCCTTGGTCCAAACATGGACAAAAGAGCTGGATTCCAGAGGTGAGGTGAGAGTGACTGCCCTTGACATCAAGGCAGCATTTGAACGAGTCTGGCACCAAGGAGCCCTAGTAAAATTGAAGTCAATGGGAATCAGGGGGAAAAATCTCCAGTGGCTGGAGTCATACCTAGCGCAAAGGAAGATGGTAGTGGTTGTTGGAGGCCAATCATCTCAGCCCCAGGACATTGCTGCAGGAGTTCCTCAAGGCAGTGTCCTAGGCCCAACCATCTTCAACTGCTTCATCAATGACCTTCCCTCCATCATAAGGTCAGAAATAGGGATGTTCGCTGATGATTGCACAGTGTTCAGTTTCATTTGCAACCCCTCAAATAATGAAGCAGTCCGAGCCCGCATGCAGCAAGACCTGGGCAACATCCAGGCTTGGGCTCATAAGTGGCAACTAACATCCGCGCCAGACAAGTGCCAGGCAATGACCATCTCCAACAAGAGAGAGTCTAAGCACCTCTCCTTGACATTCAATGGCATTACCATCGCCGAATCCCCCACCATCAACATCCTGGGGGTCACCATTTACCAGAAACTTAACTGGACCAGCCAATTAAATACTGTGGCTAAAACAGCAGGTCAGAGGCTGGGTATTCTGCGGCGAGTGACTCACCTCCTGACTCCCCAAAGTCTTTCCACCATCTACAAGGCACAAGTCAGGAGTGTGAATGAATAGTCTCCACTTGATTGGATGAGTGCAGCTCCAACAACACTCAAGAAGCTCGACACCATCCAGGACAAAGCAGCCCGCTTGATTGGCACCCCATCTACCAGCCTTAACATTCACTCCCTTCACAACCGGCGCACAATGGCTGCAGTGTGTACCATCCACATGATGCACTGCAGCAACTCGCCAAGGCTTCTTCGACAGCACCTCCCAAACCCGCGAACTCTACCACCTGGAAGGACAAGAGCAGCAGGCACATGGGAACAACACCACCTGTACGTTCCCCTCCAAGTCACACACCATCGCGACTTGGAAATCTATCGCCGTTCCTTCATCGTCGCTGGGTCAATATCCTGGAACTCCCTTCCTAACAGCACTGTGGGAGAACCGTCACCACACGGACTGCAGCGGTTCAAGAAGGCGGCTCATCACCACCTTCTCGAGGGCAATTAGGGATGGGCAATAAATGCTGGCCTCGCCAGCGACGCCCACATCCCATGAACGAATAAAAAAAAATACTAAACTTTGCAACAGAGTAGTCGGGGGGAACCACATGGCAATTCAAATAAGTAGATGCATTTTGGAACAGACCAATTATACCTTCAACTCTGGTCGAAATGTTCACAATCAAAATGATTGTTTGACTTAGCTGAGACTCGAATTAACAATCTTGCCTTTCCCGATCAAGTACTGTCATGTAAGGACCGCGCACTGACTGATTGCGCCGCGAGAGTCCGGTCACTTTGATCTCTTGTCCCACTCTGCTGGAAAGAATCTTAATTGTAAGAGGTCCTTACCTGTGGAAACGTATCCAGTCACTGTGATCAAACTAATATCTGCACTTTCACTTTCAGCTTCTTTCACATCCTCTGCCCCATCGCACGACAAGCGGGTTTTCTGCGAACAGGTCAAAATGAACATTGCCGGAAATTCTATCAGTAGTTGGAATTGAACCCAGCGCCCACAGAGCGATTAGATTTATTGTCTTAAAGCAGTGAGCTTCGTTCGCAAGTCGCCTTGCCAGTCTTTCACGTTTTGTTTAATGCCCAAATAAATACATTGGAGCTAATTGACCGCATTTACGCCGTGCTGGGGTTGTTCTGCTTAGAACAGAGAAGGTTCAGAGGAGATTTGATGGAAGTGTTCAAAGTCATAAAGGGTTTAGATAATGTTAAAAAAGAGAAGCTGTTCCTATTGACGGAAGTGTCGGGAACAAGAGGACACAGATTTGAGGTGATTGGCAAAAGAACCAAAGGAGACATGAGGAATATATTTTTTACCCAGCGAATGGTTATGATCTGGAATGCGCTGCCCGAAGCAGATTCAGTCGTGGCTTTCAAAAAGAATTTTATAAATACTTGAAGGGGAAAATGCAGGGCCACGGGGAAAGGGACGGGGAATGGGACCAATGGGATTGTTCTTACAAAAGGCAGGTAAGGAATTGATGGGTCGAATGGCCTCCTTCTGTGGTGTGTTCATTCTGTGATAAATATTATTTTACATACAGTGAACAGACCATCCCTGAAAGACTGCCCCACGATAAAACAGAGTGACGCTGAAACGTTGCGAAAATGCAATGACCCCGACATGATTCGAACACGCATCCTTCTGATCTGGAGTCAGACACGCTACCGTTGCGCCACGAGGTCTACAGCAAGTAGCTGGATCCGGATCCATAGGAGGGAGATCGGTACCGACCGCCACAGGGACTCGAAGAGGCGGAAGCAGCAACAGCAAAAGCGCAGGAGCCCCGCTCTCGAATCCAGCCGTTCCCAGCGGAGAGCTGCCAGTCCCGGCCTGAGCCCTGTCTGGGAGCCGCCTGCCATTCTTTCTTCACAGAACGGGACCAATCCAGTTTCAGCTCACACACAAACTCAGGAATCCCACTCCTGACAGATTCACTTATTTAAACCTTGTTCAGATTCAGTGAATTGGGATTTAATTCAATCCTCATCTGCCCTCCGCCCTGTCAGTTCAGGACTTTATTTAAACCGATACTTGGAGCTCTGTTTTACAGGGTGCCGCCTGTTCATGCATTTCTCAGTCCCACTACAAACACTGATTGCTGCTAACTTCTGCTTAATACAAAGTGCTCAGGAACGAGGGAATTTCTCCTGGGTACTGAGTTCGAGTTAAGGAACAATAGAGGTGCGATTACACTACTTGGTGTATTCTATTGGCCAACAGCTGGTGGGACGGATATCGAGGAACAAATTTGCAGGGAAATTACAGAGAGGTGCAAAAGCCATAGAGTATTAATAACCGGGGATTTCCAATATCCTCATGTAGACTGAGATAACAATAATACAAGGCACAAAGAAGGGGAAGAATTTTTGAAATGTGTTCAGGATAACATTCTCGACCAGTACGTTTCTGGCCCACTGAGGAAGGAGGCATTGCTGGACTTGGTTCAAAGGAATGAGGCGGGCCAAGTGGAGCAAGTGTCAGTGGGGGAGCATTTAGGGAGCAGCGATCAGTTTCATAAGGATTAGAATAGCTATGGAAATGGACTCTGTCAACTCTAAAGTAAAAATACTCAATTGGAGGAGGGCCAATTTCAGTGGGATGAGAACAGATCTGGCCCCGGTAAATTGGAATCCAACATTGTCTGACAAAACTATAATTGGACAGTGGGCGGCTTTTAAAAAGATGATTCGGGTAGAGAGAAGGTACATTCCAACGAGGTAGAAAGGTAGGGGAACTAAAGCCAGAGCTCCATGGATAATAAGAGAGATAGAGAGTAAGATGAAGCGGGAAAAAGTGGCGTATGACAGGTGTCAGGTTGATAACACAAGTGCCAACCAGAGACAATAGAGAAAGATCAGAGGGGAAGTGAAAAAGGAAATAAGAGGGGCAAAGAGAGAGCATAAAAAAGCGGAAAACATAAAAGGGAATCAAAAAGTCTTCTACAGACAAGTTAACAGTAAACGGGTAGTAAGAGGAGGGTTGGGGACGATTCGGGACCATCAAGGAGATCTACTCATGGAGGCAGTGGGCATGGCAGAGGTACTAAATGATTACTTTGCATTGGTCTTTACCAAGGAAGAAGATGCTGCCAGATTCTAGGTAAAGTAAGATATAGTTAAGATTCTGGATGGGCTAAAATATGAGAAAGAAGAGGTACTAGAAAGGCTTGCTGTACTTAAAATAGATAAGTCAACTGGTCCGGATGTGATGCAACCTAGGATGCTGAGGGAAGTAAAGGGGAAAATTGCAGAGGTACTGGCCATAATCTTCCAGACATCCTTATATATGAGGATGGTGCCAGAGGACTGGAGAATTGCAAAGGTTACAACCTTGTTCAAAAAAAGGGTGTAAAGATAAACCGAGCGACTATAGGTCAGTCAGTTTAACCTCGGTGATGGGGAAAGTTTTGGAAATGATAATCCGGGACAGAATGAACAGTCACTTGGACGAGTGTGGATTGATTAGGGAATGCCAGCACGGATTTGTTAAAAGCAAATCGTGTTTTACCAACTTGATAAAGTTGTTTGATGAGGTAACAGAGAGGGTAGATGAGGTCAATGCAGTTGACGTGGTGTATATGGACTTTCAAAAAGCGTTTGATCAAGTGTCACGTGGTAGGCTATTGATCAAGATTGCAGCCCATGGAACACAGGGGGCAAAAACAATATGGTTACAGAACTGGCTAAATGACAGGAAACAGAGAGTTGTGGTGAACGGTTGTTTTTCGGACTGGAGGGAGGTGGGCAATGGTGTTCCATAGGGGTCGGTGCTGCGATAACTTCTTTTCTTGATATATATTATTTACTTGGGCTTGGGAGTAAATGGTACAATATCAATATTTGCAGATGACACAAAACGTGGACGGGTAGAGAACAGTGAGGTGGATAGACATGAATAGGATATGGACACGCTGGTGACATGGACGGACACGTGGCAGATGAAGTTTAACGCGGAAAAATGCGAGATGATGCATTTCGGTGTGAAAAAAGAGGAAAGGCAATATAAACTAGAGAGCAGAATTCTAAAAGGGTGAGAGGAACAGAGGGACCTGGGGGTATATGTGCGCAAATCGTTGAAAGTGGCAGGGCAGGTTGAGAAAGCGGTTTAAAAAGCAGTCGGGGTCCTGGGCTTTATAAAGAGGAAGTCATGATGAACCTTTATAAAATACTATTTCGGCCACAAATGGAGTATTGGGTCCAGTTCTGGGCAGTGCACTTTTGGAAGGATGTGAAGGCCTTGAGAGGGCGCAGAGGAGATTTACTAGAATGAGGGACTTAAATTACATGGATAGACTGAAGAACCTGGGATTGTTCACCTTGGAACTGAGAAGGCTGAGAGGACATTTGATCGAGATATTCAAAATCATGAAGGGCCTGGACAGAGTAGATAGAGTGAAACTGTTCCCATTGGCGGAAGGGACATGAACCAAAGGACATAGATTTAAGGTGATTGGCAAAAGAACCAAAGGTGATATGAGGAAAAACTTCTTTACACAGCGAGTGGTTGGAATCTTTGATTTTTGTGCTTTGCATGTGATGAAATTTCATCATTTTACAGACTGTATCTTAAGAGTGGGATTAAAAGCTCAGTGTTTACGATGCCAGGAATCTGGTGCAGCCGTTGTTAAATTTATCAAAGCAGGCAATTGTCGCCGTTTATCACAAGAACGCCCTAACTGGTTATGCGATCAAGATGAAAATAACGCAAAGATGGACAATTGATACAACACGAAAGGCATCGGGCTGTGACAAAAATCCCCACCATTTTGCTTTTCATCTCCATGTCACAGAGAATTCGCCTTTCGGGACCTTGTCTGTCAAGATGAATTGTGATTTCCGTGAAGCCAATGTTCCATTCCTTTATAGGTTTCATGTGCCTGCTTTGCGATCACAAGGTTTTCTTTTACTCCACAGGGTAAATGGTGGAATATTAGCTCTGCTCAGCCGCCAATGATCACGGTACATTTTCTTGCAGACAAAACACACATTAAACCCTGGAACTTTGAGGCGATGAATCCTCAGGAGAAATAAAATAAGGGCTCGAATCAATCCAACCAATAGCACCATCGAGACAAGTGAAGAGTCCACCTGCTAAACCAGTAATTCACTGAGCGAAACCTTGAGGCTGCAGTGACCAATATAAAAGGTGTCCACTGTCAGTTTACTTTTCCACAATGAATGGTTGAAGCTTGCGGGAGTGAAAATCCAACGAGCTGGTCTTCACTCTTAAACCAGCAACTGTGAAGTTAAGAGAAACGTGCCGGAGAAATACTCGATTTCAGCGCGGTGACACTGGGCCAGAATAAAGCTCAGTTAATATGATCGCCGAGTGGCGAGAGGGTGGATTTGGAACTCCTGATCGATCGCACTGCGCATTTTCCAGATCTGCTGAGAGCACCAATCCCTTCAATTCATCGCTTACAGGGACCACTCGATTCTCGGTTTCTTTTCCCTGAACTTGACGAGATCTTCAAAATTGAAAGCGACCCATATCAGAGCGAACCTCGTCACCGACATGCTCACAGATACAAAGCGGCCAAACTCTGCTTCAGTGAGATGAATGCTCGTTCAATGAAAGTGCAGATCATTGAGGTGCCTTTAAAGTCCAGATTGTTTGAACTGAACTTCATCTGAAAGCGCTTGAGTTTCAGGTGGAGTGATTTGGGGACTTCTTTTCCCTCTTTACAAAAGTTTGAACCGCAAGTGAAGATCAAAATTCGAGGGCGAAATTTGGATTTCTCCGGGGTATGAACCTTGAATCGAGAATTATATCCCGACCTCATCGAGCCCAGAAATAAATCAAGGAGATTCAGTCCAAGTAAAATAATGGTATTGGAGAAAAAAATTGGATTAAAGATAGACAAATCTCCAGGACCTGATGTTTACCATCCCAGGGGATTAAATGGAGTTGGTGAGGTAATTGTACTTGCTTCAGTCATGATCGTTTAAACTCTCTTCTTTCAGGAAGTGTTCCATGGATTGAAAAATTGCCAATGTCATTCCATTATTTAGGAATGGGAGGAGAGATAAAGTAGGAAATTATAGACCTATTAGTCTGACGCCTATTGTCGGGCAGTTACCAGTATCTGTTATTAGGGAAGAGTGACTGAGCACTTGGATGAAGATGAATTGATCAGAGAAGCCGGCATGGATTTGTAAAGGGTAAGTCAAGTGTAACAAAGCAAGTTGAACTTCTTGAAGATGTAATAATGTGGTAGATAATGCAGTGTCTATGGGTGTTATATGTATATTGACTTCCAGAGGCAATTGATAAGGGACCACATAAGAGACTGTTAACAGAAATGAGATCACATGGAAATTAAAGCAACCTATTGACATGGGAAGGGAGTTGGTTTGGAGGTAGGAGACAGAGAGCAGGGATAATGGATCTGTGCTCAAATTGACAGGATGTGATTAATGGTGTCCCCCAGGGATCTGTACCGGGGCATCAGCTTTTTACTATATGTATAAATGAGGCAAATGAAGAAATAGAGAGCCATATATCCAAGTTTGTCGACGACACCAAGTTAGGTGACACAGTGAGTAATGTAGATGGGAGCATAAAGTTGCAAAGCGAAATTGATAGATGAAGTGAGTTGGTAAAACTGTGGCAGATGGAGCTTACATAGAATTAGATAGAATGTACATCACAGAAACAGACAATTCGGCCCAACTAGACTAAGCCGGTGTTTATGCTGCAGACGCGCCTGCTTCAACCCCTCTTCATCTAACCCAATGAGCAAACTCGAATATTCCTTTCTCCTCCCTGTGTTTATCTCGCTTCCCTGTAAATGCATCCATGCTTTTCGCCTTAATTATTCCTTGTGGTAGTGAGTTGCACATTGTAGCGAGCCTCATTGTAAATATGGTTCTCTTGAATGCCATATTGGATTAAATGTGACGATCTTATATTTATGGCCCCAATTTTGGACTCCACCCCACAAAATTGCAAACACCTCTGACTTCTCAAACCCTTGCATAATCTTAAAGTCCTATTTCATGTCACCCTCAGCCTTCTATTTTCTATGGAAAGAGCCGTAGGCTCTTCAATCTTTCAATATGGGGAAGTGTGAGGTCATCCACTTTGGACCTAAGCAAGATAGATGAGAATATTTTCTAACTGGTGAGAAACTAGGAACTGTGGAGGAGGAAAGATGTTTACGGGTCCAAGTGCAGAAATCATGAAAAGTCAGTGGACAGTTACAAAAAAATAATTAAAAAGGCTAATGGAAATTTGGCCTTTATCTTCAGGGAGCTGGAATTCAAAGGGGTGGAAGTTATGTTACAGTTATATAAACTCTGATGAGACCACAGTTCGAGTCCTGCATTCAGTTCTCGGCACCACACCTCAGGGAGGATATAATGGCCTTGGAGGGGGTGCAGCGCGGATTCACCAGAATTATACCGGAGCTAAAATGGTTAAATTATGCGGACAAGTTGAATAGAAAATGTTTGTATTTCCTTGTGTATTGAAGATTAAGTGATGATGTAATCGAGTTGTTGAAGGTGATTAAATGAGCCAATGGTGTGTGTGTGAGCTGTGAAACAGCTTGAAATACCAATCCTCTCCACCACTGGGGACTGAGTCTTCCAACATACAGGGATTTTCACTCGTGCAAGTTTCATCCACATTTTCTGCTCTTCATTTCTCCGACCTGCTTGTTGCGCCTTTTCCTTCAATTCAGGACTTACAGGGAAAACTCGATTCTGCGGTCAATCTTCGGGTCACGTGGTGAGATTTCAAATAATTGAAATCGACTCTTATCAACCCCAATATCGTCACCGACACGTTTGACGAATGCAAAGCGGCTTCAATCGCGGTTTTGCTGCACAACTCGTTCAAAGATACTGTCGGTAATTGGAGGGTCTTTCAAGTCATGACACGAACATAACAGTTCGCACTGCCGTTTTCCCCAAGACGCTTCAGATTCATGTGGAATGATTTCGGTCTGGCGGTTAAATCCGTAACCTTTTTACGAATCCGCCTTTGAACCCTGGACTTTAATATTTTTGATAACCGATACTAAATCGCTTTGTCCTGTACTGTACATTACTTTTTAAATATTACAGATAAGCGGAGCACTTGAGCTGTCACAGCTGTGACTTTGACTTTTCTCCCTCTCCTCTCGATCTCCCCGACAACTGCCACTAACCACAATCTTCTGTCACTCTTCTCCATCAGAAAGTTCCGAGCCTCGGTTTCCAAATGAAATAACGCCCATCTCTTCAATCAACGACAGCCCAGGGAGAGTTTCTTAGTTTCAGCTCCCAATTTCCCCAAATCCTCAAAGTAGCATGAAAATAATTGTCCTTAAGTTAATTATAATAACAATATAATTAAAAGTTCTTATGGTCTGGGGTTTTGTTTCAGATTCCACGGCTTTTAACGATCACTGCGGATGTTTAACGAATCGCCTCTTGGTTGGAGGCTTCTGTGTGGGAAAGATCACGAAGCGATAATTGAGAGACCGAGGATGAAGCTGTTTGATGGGAGCACTGGTGACACAGACCGTGCGCGGCTCCAGTGGTGCAATCGGTCAGCGCGCGTTATTTCTACAATAATTATACGCTCGAGAAATGCTGGGGTTGTGAGCTCCAGCGCCGTCGAAGGTCGTTGAAACTTCTCAACATTTTGACTGGAGTTCAAGGTACAACCGGTTCCATAACGCATCGACTTCTTCATGTCCCCATGTGGGCACTGAGGCTCCCCTGGCCGACCGTCTTGCAATAGCAGGTGAGAGTTTATTTGTTTATAAGAGGAGAGGGGGCGATTGGCGACAGCTGAAATGGTAAAGCGGCCGGCACAACATCTTTAAATCTAAAGAACCAAAAACACAATTCTTCTTTCCGTGAAGCAGGTTTTCATCGGTTTGAAGTGTCGTGTCGGGAAAATTCGGGAGGTAAGTCTGCTGCCTGGTGTCACGGTGTAACGGGTGAAATTATTCAGCTTTCAATTGTTGATCGGCTGAAAGGTCGAGAGGCATTTTCCAGCTCCCGTGTGGAACAAGTTTAGCTTTTGAGCCATTGGGTAAAGTGTTGTTTTTAATTGCTGCTAACGAATGACAAGACATTTTGAACAAACAAGAAGAATTGCAAAATCACGAGTTCGCTGTCCATGTTTCTTCCATCATGTTCAACAGAAACAAGGATTCTCCTCAACACGTTGCTGAAAATTGTTTCAAAGGGACACTCTCCCGAATTCGAAATCGACAGGGATAATTCAGAGTCCGACCATGAATCTGTATGATGGAAGCTGATCCAACAGCGAGCCTGGATAGCTCAGTCGGTAGAGCATCAGACTTTTAAGAACGGGTAGTGATCTGAGGGTCCAGGGTTCAAGTCCCTGTTCAGGCGCAAACTTTTAAAATAGCTGGCAAGTTCTGCTTTTCCAGCGGACCAAAATCAGCGAAAGGAGCAAGAGTTGGCCATCCAGTCCCTCGATCCGACTTCGCCAATTTGATTGGGTCATTGCTGATTTTCGACCTCAACTCCACTTTCCCGACCTGTCCCCATATCCTTTGAGTTCCTTCGTGTCCAGCATTCTATCTATCTCAGTTTTGAATCTATTCAATGGCTCAGCATCCACAGCCCTCTGGGGTCGAGAATTCCAATAGTTCACAACCTTCTCAGTGAAGAAATTATTCCTCATCTCTGTACTGAATGGCCGGCCCCTTATCTTGAGATTATCATCATTAGCTCTAGACTCTCCAGCAAGGGGAAACAGCATCCCAGCATCTACCCTGTCAAGCCCTCTAAGAATTTTATATGTTTCAATGAGATCACCTGATTATTGAAAACTGCAGAGAATATCGGCCCATTCTACTCAATCTCTCCTCACAAGACAACCCTCTCATCCCAGGAATCAATCGAGTGAACCTTTGCTACACCCACTCGAAGGCAAGTGTATCGTTCCGCAGGTAAGGAGATCAAAACTGTACACAGTACTCCAGATGTGGTCTTACCAAACCCAATATAATTACAGCAAGGCTTCCTTATCTTTGTAATCCAACCACCTCGCAATAAAGGGCAACATACCATTTGCTTTTCTAATTGCTTGCTGCATCTGCATGTTAACTTTCTGTGATCCGTGTGCAAGAGCACACAAATCCCTCTGAATACCAACATTTCGCAGTCTCTCACCTTTGAAAAGATATTCTGCTTTTCAATTCTTCCTACCAAAGTTAATAACCTCACATTTCCCCACGTTATAATTCATCTGCCAACTTCTCGCCCACTCACTTAACCTGTCTGTATCACTTTGCATCCTCTTTGCGTCCTCCTCACAGCTTACTTTCCCACCTAGTTTTATATCGTCAGCAAACTTGGATACATTACACTCGGTCCCCTCATCTAAGTCATTAATATCGATTGTAAATATCTGAGGCCCAAGCACTGATATTCACGGCACCCCACTAGTTACAACCTGCCAACCCGAAAATGACCTGTTAATTCCGACTTTCTATTTTATGTACATCAACAAATCCTCAATCCATGTTAATATATTACCCACTATCCCATGAGCCCTAATCTTGTCTAACAAACTTTTGTGTGGCACCTTATCGATTACCTTTTGAAAATCCAAATATTCTAGATCCACCGGTTCTCCCTTATCTACCCTGCTATCTACACCCTCAAAACCTCTAATAGAGTTGTCAAACACGATCTCCCTTTCACAAAACCGTGTTGCATGTGCCTAATCATGTTATGATTTTCTAAGTGTCCTGTTATCAAGTCCCCAGTAATAGATTCTAACATTTTCCCTCCTACTATTGTCAGGCTAAATGGCTTGTCGTTCCCTGTTTCCTCTCTCCCTCCTTTCCTGAATAGCGGGGTTACTTTTGGTACCTTCCAATCCATGGGGACCTTTCTAGAATCATGGGAACTCTGGAAGATAAAACCAATGCATCCACTATCTCTGCAACCACCTCTTTTAATACCCTGGATGTAGGCCACCAGGGCCAATGAATTTGTCAGCTTTTAGTCCCATTAATTCCTCCAGTACTTTTTCATTACTAAACTTCATTGCTTTAGGTTCCTCACTCTCATTAGAACCTTGGTTCCCCAATAGTTCTGGTATGATTTTTGTGTCTTCTACTATGACGACAGATACAAAATACTTGTTTAACGTCTCTGCCATTTCCTTATTCTCCAATATAAATTCTCCTGTCTCTGTCTCCAAGGACCCATGTTTACATACGCTAATCTCTTCCTTTAAACATTCTTAAGAACATAATAACATAAGAAATAGGAGCAGGAGTAGGCCAATCGGCCCCTCGAGCCTGCTCCGCCATTCAATAAGATCATGGCTTATCTGATCCTAACCTCAAATCTAAATTCATGTCCAATTTCCTGCCCGCTCCCCGTAACCCCTAATTCCCTTGTAGAAGCTCTTACAATTCATGTTTACATTTCCTGCTGGTTTATCCTCTTTCTATATTCTCCCATTTTAGCAATTTCTTGGTCATCCTTTGCTGATTTCCAAAACCCTCCTAATCCTCAGGCTTACTACTCTTTTTGGGAAGAATATAAGCCTCTTTTACCCGAATTCCATCATTAATTTCTCCACTTTTCCGGTGGTGTTTTTAATCCTCAAGCGAATGTAATTTTGTTGAGAAATTATGAATTATTTCTTTAAATGTTCGCCATTGATTATCTACCATCATATTTTTAATCTAATTTCACAAACCATCTCAGCCAACTCACCCCTCATAACTCCGTTATTGGTGTTGTTTAAATTTAAGACCCTAGTTTCGGACTTAACGACATCATTCTCAAACTCGATCTGAAATTCTATCATATTATGATCATTCTTCCCCAGAGGATCATTTACTTTCAGATTACTAATTAATCCTGTCTCATTACACAATATTAGATCTAAAATAGCCTGTTCCATTGTTAGTTCCTCGACATATTGATCTAGAAAACTGGCTCGAATGCATTCCATCAACATAAAACAGCTTATCTTGAGTTGCTAACATGATGTCAACACGATGGGATGACGTTTGACTCGAAGACACGGCCTGATCTGCCAGGTGAATTAGATGTTTGCTGCAAACACGGAGAATTAATGAAACCAAGACTTCCCTGCAGAGCAAGGAGTGGGAAAGAAAGATGCTGGGCATTGAGAGGCGAAGGATTTTGTAGATAGCAGGATGAATGGACAAAAGGATCTCAACTCCCTGCTTCTTTTCGACACTGATAAATCGAGACAAAAATATCATCTCCGTGCTTCTTTCAGATAATGAATGTCTTAATGCTCAAGAGATCGCTGATCCAAGCCAATTATCTCCACTCGCACTCTCCTTCCAATCTTGCACACGTTGCTTAGCTTTGAAATTATGCATTTTTTCACACTGGGATTTAATTTGAAGAAAACGATGCTGTGATCAGCTGGTGTTGTTCCGGAAATGGAGTAAAAGAAGATACATAAAAGGCTGATGATAACAGTGACTGTTCGAACACTGTGAGCTACATTTAAAGGTTCTTCATCATTTAAAGTGTCAGGCAGCAGATCTTTTCCAAATCATGACAGAAATGGCAAGAAAATTTCATGCAGACTTTGATCAACGGCACGACTTTCGAACAGGAGGCATTTTACAGAAGGCAAGAAAGTGCATTGTTTATCGCTCTTATGGGTTGTAAAATTGAAGAATGATGGGCTGCTGGCTGTTCAGGCAGGAGCGGTGAAATTACTCATGTTGATCAGGAGCGAGCTTTGTGCTCAGTCGGGGGAATTTGGTTGGTGCTATTTTGAACCACACCAGGAAAGTCAAGTTCCCTGATCGGGAATCAAACATGG
Organism: Heptranchias perlo; assembly: GCF_035084215.1. Classification (NCBI taxonomy): domain Eukaryota; kingdom Metazoa; phylum Chordata; class Chondrichthyes; order Hexanchiformes; family Hexanchidae; genus Heptranchias; species Heptranchias perlo. Next base: position 2,274,448 of record NC_090344.1, on the reverse strand, counting down.
TACCGCGGCGGCGAGAGCGCCGAATCCTCAGCACTAAACCACCAGCGAATCCGCTGCAATTTTCATTAAAGCAAGCAGACCAACGTTGCCTTTCCGACTTGTCCCTTTGAAACTCACGTCACTTTCGCCCAGACAAGTTGCTCGCACAAAATGGAATTTACTGTTAGAACATGAAAGCCTTTCTCTGACAACGACAGCACCAAGTGCGGGTCGGCAGGTACATGAAATGGACAATGAGGGGAAATATTACCACAAGCTGCTGGTGCAACTGTTTCCATTTCCAAAACGCACGCACCGAATCAGTGAAACTCCTCGGAAATTTACAACGCAACGCAGGGCTGTCATGTCTCACATGAAGCAACTGACACACACAAGATTCTGCCATCACCTGCCATCTCCTTCTGTTTCTGTCACTACTTTATCTCGAGCTTCCTCTGCACCTCCACATGCCGGTGAATTAGATGTTCAAAGTAAATACAGAGACTTAACGAGAAAAAAACCTCAACTGGAAATGAGGAGAGGGGAAGAATGGTGTTGGTATTGAGAGACGATGGATTTTGCAGATACCTGGATAAATAGACACAACGACCTCATCTCCCTGCTTCTTCGGATACTGAATATCTTAATGCTCAAGAGATGTTCCCACAGCCCCAGGCCCATTATCTCCAGTCGCATCTCCCACCAATCTTGCATATGTTGCTTCGCTCTGAAATTGTGCATTTTTTTACACTAGGATTCCATTTGAAGAAAACATTGCTGTGATCAGCTTGTGTTGTTAAGGAGATGGAGCACAAGAAGATACATAAAAGTCCAATGATAACAGGGACTGTTCAGACACTGTGAGCTACAGTTAAAGGTCGGCAACATTTAAAGTGTCAGGTAACAGATCTTTTCCAAATCTTGACAGAAATGGCAAGAAAAAGGAACGCGGACTTTGATCAATGTCACGACTTTCAAATAGCAGACATTTTATACAAGGCAAGAAAGATTTGCAAGGATGTTGCCTGGACTGTAGAATTTTAGCCAAGAGGAAAGATTGGATAGGCTGGGGATGTTTTCTTTGGAACAGAAGAGGCTGAATGCAGATTTAATTGAGTTGTACAAAACTATGAGGGGCCTAGTGTGGATTGGAAGGACCCATATCCATTCACAGATAGGATAGTAACCAGGGGCATAGATTTAAAGTGATTGGTAGGAGGATTAGTGTGGAGCTGAGGAGAAATTCTTTCGCCCAAGGGTTGTGGGGTCTGCAACTCACTGCCTGAAAGGATGGTAGAGGCGGACACCCTCATCGCATTTGAAGAGTACGTGGGTATGTACTTGAAGCGCTGTAAACTATAAGGCGACAGACCAAGAGCTGGAAAGTGGGATTAAGCTGGACAGCTCTATTTCGGCTGGCACAGACACGATGGGCCGAACGGTCTCTTTCTGTGCCGTAAATTCCTATGATTCTTTGATTCTAATTAACAGTAAGCAGGGTAGTTTCGGGGTCATGAGAAAGCTACTGAAGAAAAATAACTGCTGGGAACCAAGCAATGTGCCCCTGTAAACCACAGACTCGGGAAGCTCCAGCTCCAGTGACAGGGATGGGTCACAACAGTGTATAAAAGTGAGCGGATACTGATGTAAGGGGCAGTCTGGACTGGAGACACCGGAGATCAATCTCAGGGCGCCTGAGGTTCCATCCAGAGGGATCATCTCGTGTACACGGGGGACTTGCATGTTTACTCTGGTACGGTAGAGGAAAGAGAATTTGCTCATATATTTCTTGATAAGGTATTAAAGTTGCTGACTCTTAGACTTGTTAATTAATAAGACAACGTATTAGTTAGAACCTTCCACCACTAAGGCTCCCTGCTCCTCTATTTTAAACTTTGACCATTTAGTGTAGATTTCATCTCATTTTTCTTCCTCTCAAAATGTATGACGTCACATTTCTCTCCATTAAACTTCACCCGCCTGATTCCGAACCTGTGGACGTCACAATGAAGTCACTGACTCCTCTCCACAGTTCCCCACGCTGCCAATGTTGGCGTCATCTGGAGATTTTCACCTTGTGTCCCACATACCCAAGCTCAGATCATTCTCTGTATTGAGAAGAGCAACGGTCCCAACACTGACCCTGGGGGACACCACCTTTTACATCCCTCCAGTCTGAAGAACATCCATTAACCACTACTCTCTGTTTTCTGCCCTTTACACAACTTCCTATCCACACTGCCCCATTCATTTTAATACCGTGAGTATTAATTTTATCAACAAGCCTCCTGTCCGGCATCTTATCAAACACCTTTTCACAATCCATCTACACAACATCCACTACATTCCCTTTAACGGTAGACTCGAGTTATCTCAAATAATCCATGTTGGCTATTCTTAATTAATGTGTTTATCCAACAAATGTTGAAATGTTTGCTCCACCTCATCTGGTTTCATCTGTTTCAAGCCACAACAGAAAGGTCGAGTTTGCTCCTGGAGCTTAAGATAAATTATTTTTTTAAATGATGCTTCAGACAATGGCGTCATCTGGGCTCAGACCCGCCCATTCGGTGCCGCAACTCACGCCCCTCACACACTCCGATTGGTTGGAGGACCAACTGTTCTCTCATCCCTCCAGTCAATTTACCATAAGACCATAAGATCATAAGAGATAGGAGCAGGAGTAGGCCATTCGGCCCCTCGAGCCTGCTCCGCCATTTAATGAGATCATGGCTGATCTGATGTTTACCTCAACTCCACTTACCCGCCCTTTCCCCATATCCTTTGACTCCCTTGCGAATCAAAAATTTGTCGAACTCAGCCTTGAATGTATTCAATGACTCAGCCTCCACAGCTTTTTGGTGTAAAGAATTCCAAAGATTCACAACCCTCTGGGAGAAGAAATTCCTCCTCATTTCCGTCTTAAACGGGCGACCACTTATTCTGAGACTATGCCTCCTAGTTTTAGATTCCCAATGAGGGGTAACAACCTCTCAGTATCTACCCTGTCGAGTCCCCTCAGAATCTTGTATGTTTCAATAAGATCTCCTCTAATTCTTCTAAATTCCAATGAGTATAGACCCAACCTGTTCAATCTTTCCTCATAAGACAGCCCTTCCATACCCGGAATCAACCGAGTGAACCTTCTCTGAACTGCCTCCAATGGAAGTATGCCCTTCCTTAAATAAGGTCACCAGAACTGTACGCAGTACTCCAGATGTGGTCTCACCAGCACCCTGTACAGTTGTAGCATGACTTCCCTGCTTTAACACTCCAACCCCCTCGAAATAAAGGCCAATATTCCATTTGCCTTCCGGATTACCTGCTGCACTTGTATGTTGACTTTTTATGTTTCATGTACGAGGACACCCAGATTCCTCTGTACCGCAGCATTTTGTAGTATTTCTCCATTCAAATAATATTTTGCTTTTTTATTTTTCCTCCCAAAGTGCATGACTTCATATTTTCCCACGTTATATTCCATCTACCAAATTTTTGCCCATCCGCTTAACCTGTCAATATCTCTTTACAGTCACTTTGTGTCCTTATCGCAACTTGCTTTTCCACCTATCTTTGTATCATCAACAAATTTGGCCACAAGACACTCTGTTCCTTCATCCAAGCCATTATTATATACTGTAAAAAGTTAAGGCCCCAGCACTGATCGCTGTGGCATCCCACTCGTTACAGGAAATTGCAATAAATTCCTGCTGCTCCTTTTGGGCCGGATATCTCGTTAATCACCATGGCGGGATTAATGGAGAAACTGACGGTTCTGAGGTGCAGTTGGAAAATAAACATTAATTGAACCCGTCAGTTGCAACAATTAATAAAACGAAATTAATACAAGTTACCGAATAAAATATTTTCTGGAGTTCACCAAAATGTGTGTGGGGGGGCTTCTGTGCCGTGTGTTTGTGCCGGTTTAAATGGCACGAAGGGCTGGGCTTTCAGTTTATTTCATTATCCTTGATCCAAACGCGCTCTCCCTGCTTCAAATGTTTTTGCTTGTCGGACAGATATTACGATAACCAATTGCGGATGTATCACCCAGCATGCAGCGCGGTAGAGATTGTGCCCTATCTGAATCAGAGGAGCACAGTGCGCAGGCGCAATAGTGACTCATTATCGGGCAGTGTGTCCTGAGCATGCGCGGTCAGTCGAGGCTGCGGGAGGAGCGCGTTCGGTGCAGGTGAGAGGATCGGAGCAAGAGGCTCAATAAACCCCGGGGCCCGGGTCCGGGCTCAGGCCCAGGCTCAGGCTTCACAAACCCCGAGTGCGGCCCCAGACCCGAATATAAAACAGTGAACATTATCCCCCCTCACTCCCCGCCGGTTTCCGGTTTCTCCCGTTTCGTTCCGGACCAACTCTGAACAAAAGGCCGCGGACCCGCGCATGCGCGGTGTAAACTGGGAATTCTCAGGGAGCGTCTGTAAATGAAGGAGAAATGGTGATCGGTCAGGGAGCGTCTGTAAATGAAGGAGAAATGGTGATCGGTCAGGGAGTGTCTGTAAATGAAGGAGAAATGGTGATCGGTCAGGGAGCGTCTGTAAATGAAGTAGAAATGCTGATCCGTCAGGGAGCGTCTGTAAATGAAGGAGATATGGTGATCGGTCAGGGAGCGTCTGTAAATGAAGGAGGAATGGTGATCGGTCAGGGAGCGTCTGTAAATGAAGTCGAAATGCTGATCCGTCAGGGAGTGTCTATACATGAAGGAGAAATAATGGTGGGTCAGAGAGTGTCTGTAAATGAAGGAGAAATAGTGATCGGTCAGGGAGCGTCTAAAAATGAAGGAGAAATAACGATCTCGACACCTTTTGTCATCCAGAGATCTCCAGCTTTGGAGGCCGTTCCTTTCCTCCTCGTGGGAATCTGTCTGCTCTGTACTCAAACCAACTCCTCCTTGAAGGCCTCCCATTGTTCAATTACTGTTTTGTTGCCAATTTTTGATTCCAATCCACCTGGACAAGATCCCTTTTTAACTCACTGAAATTCGCCCTCTTCCAGTTCGGAATTTTCACATTTGACTGTCCCTTGTCCTTTTCCATAACTGTTCTAAACCGAATGAGATTATGATCACTGCTGCCCCACTGAAACATGCTCCACCTGTCCCACTTCATTCTCCACACCAAGCCCACTGCTGCACTCACATTCACTCTCTCACATTCACTCTGTCACAGTCACTCTCACGCTCACTCTCACATTCACTCTTTCACACTCTCTCACATTCACTCTCTCACATTCACTCTTTCACACTCTCTCACATTCACTCTCTCACATTCACTCTCTCACATTCACTCTCTCACCCTTTCACTCATGGTTCAGCACCACTGAAAGATGATGCGATGAGTTTGGATTTCAGCTCAGGGACGAGGCAGAGTGTGTGGGACGGGGATTTACAGCTTTGAGGAACAAGAGACGAAAGAATGTTCCATAGAAACTAGAATTGTCTGTTCTAAATTTTTATCCTGTCCTTACAGTGATAACTTTTATAAACTCCTTTTCCAGGGTATTTGAAGGGGTGGATTTGCAGACAGGAAACTCAAACCAAAGACCACGTCAAGATCTGACAGAGTCACTCGATTCATCAGGACCTGAATATCATCGGCCTTTGAATGTGGAAGGAGAAATGTTTGTCTGTTCTGTCTTTGGGAAAAGATTTGAAACATCAGTGTGAGTGGAAAAGCACCGAGACACACATACCCGAGTGAGAGTGTTCCAGTGCACTGACTGTGGAAAGAGCTTTAACCAGTTCCAAAGCCTGAAAAGACATCACACCATTCACAGCGGGGAGAAACTGTACACGTGTTCTGTGTGTGGACGAGGCTTCGACTGATCGTCCAACCTGGAGAGACACAAGGACACCCGGACCACGGAGAAACCGTGGAAATGTGGGGACTGTGGGAAGGGATTCAATTACCCGTCACAGCTGGAAATTCATCGACGCAGACACACCGGGGAGAGGCCGTTCACCTGCTCCGTGTGTGGGAAGAGATTCACTGAGTCATCCCACCTGCTGACACACCAACGAGTTCACTCTGATGAGAGATCTTTTACATGCTCTGACTGTGGGAAGAGCTTTAAAAGCAGAAACAAACTTCTGAGACATCAGCACGGTGACACTGGGGAGAGGCCGTTCATCTGCTCTGTGTGTAAGAAGAGATTTACTCGTTCGTCCACCCTGCTGAGACACCAGCGAATTCACACTGGGGAGAGGCCATTCTCCTGTTCCGTGTGTAAGAAGAGATTCACTCAGTCATCCACCCTGCTGATACACCAGCGAGTTCACACTGGGGAGAGGCCATTCTCCTGCTCTGTGTGTGGGAAGAGATTCACTGAGTCATCCAACCTGCTGAGACACCAGCGAGTTCACGCTGATGAGAAACCTTTTAAATGTTCTGACTGTGGGAAGAGATATAAAATCAAAAGGAATCTGCTGACACACCAACGTACTCACCCTGGGGAAACACCTTTAAATGTTCTGACTGAGAAGGGCTTTAAAAGCACAAATGATCTGCTGAAACACCAACACACTCACACTGGGGAGAGACTGTTCACCTGCTCCGTGTGTGGGAAGGGATTCACTAATTCATCCCACCTTCTGAAACATCAACTTGTTCACACTATTGAGTGACCTTTAAACTCAGTGACTGTGAGAAGAGCTTCAAAAGCAGAAATGAACTGCTGACACATCAACTCACACCTATTGGGGAGAGACTGTTCACCTGCTCCGTGTGTGGGAAGGGATTCACTCAGTCATCACACGTGCTGAGACACCAACGAGTTCACATATGACTGCAGGGGTTGGATTCTGCTGTTAATCCCATCCAGGACTGAACCATGTTCATTCTGACAGTTGGGGTTTGTTTCTGCTGATGTCAATAACCCCTATAACTGGGCTGGAGTTTAATATTCTGAATATCTGTAAAATAAATCAGCTTTATTTTAAACACTTTATTGTTGATTTTGGTCTTTCCCACCTGAGTGTTTAGCATCGCCTGTCTGGAGCTCAGAAAGGACAATCTGGGGGGAGGATCGTCCGGTGGGAACAGAACTTCAGCCTGGACACAGTCCTTCAGGGCCACACTGAGAGGGGCAAACGGCACTTTGGTCTTTCTCGTCTCTCTTCACTGACAGTAAAGTTGCCGTGCGGGTTTATCTTGCGTGTAAGAAATGTGTCCCAGCCGCTCTCTTTCATGGTTCCGATCTCCTCGGCACGGAACAGAAGGGTCCTTTCCAATGGAGTCAAGAAGGACAATGGTGAATGCTGGAAAAGTGCTGTCAAATCAGAGATTGGTGTAAAACTGTGATCGATTCCTGATTGGAAGTGAAACGGCAGGTTTAAGTCTCCAGTCTAAAAATAACTGGTAATTATTCTATGAAGATTTAAATTGTTTGTGTGACAGTCCTGAGTCTACCAATTAAGGCAGGCGAAAATAAACCCATTTAAAATCAGTGGGTTAAAGCGTGCAATAAAATAGCAGAAGAGTTAATTCATAGGAGCCTGTTAACTGCTGGTACAATTATACAACAGTCATTTGATCTGTAGGTAAAGAAGGACCTGCAGTGTGTTTCCAGAACTCCCTGTTTTATTGATGTCTTTGTGTTAGACACCAGGATAATGAAAGATACACGACCCTGACCATTCACGGGGTGGGGGCGATCTCGACAGTTACTCTGGGATCACCCCCGCTGCGGGACTCCACCACTGACCCTGCTGAAGGTTGCAGGCTCAGGGAGTGGGGCCTCCAGGAGTGGACTGTAAGAAAGCTGGGTTTCAGTGTCCTGACAAATATATGCCGAGGAACCAGAGGAATCCTTACTAAGGAACCGTCTGGGGTTTGACCTCTCAGTGTGGGTCTAGCGGTGAATGATTCCTGAGTCCCCGAACTGTCTTACATTTAACCCAGATCGGATCAGGATCAATTCAGTTTACAGGAGAATTGGGACAAATATCACCCACAATCGAGGGAGACAAAAGCAGCCATTAGAGAAACTCAGAGATCTTTGGAAAAGAAGATGGTGCACAATTGTGGTAATAATAGTAAAAGATTTTCCAGCTCCGTCAGGATTCAGAAGACCATTAAAGATGGTTTAGGTCCACTGAAAGACAGTTCAGGACAGATCCCTGGGCTATGGTACAGCTGTTAAATGACTATTTCTCATCAGTCTACACTCCTGTGGATGATGCTCAGATTCCAGCTGTGGGATGTGCTGTCAACAATAACATCATAAATATTAAAATAGAAAGGGATGTGATCTTGGATAAAATATGAAATCTCAAAATGGATTGTGCTCCAGGTCCAGATGATATCCACCCCCGGGTGTTCAAAGAGATGGGACGGGTGCTCTGTGAGCCCATTGCCTGTATCTTCAACAGCTCAATAGAGTCAGCGATAGTCCCCTGAGATTAGAAGGTAGCTCACATAGTTCCAATTTTCATTAACGGGGACAAAATTGAACAGCAAAATTGAAGTCAATGGGAATCGGGGGAATACTCTCCAGTGGCTGGAGTAATACCTAGCACAAAGGAAGATGGTAGTGGTTGTTGTAGGCTAATCATCTCAGCTCCAGGACATTGCTGCAGGAGTTCCTCAGGGCAGTGTCCTAGGCCCAACCATCTTCAGCTGCATCATTAATGACCCTCCCTCCATGATAAGTTCAGAAATGCAGATGTTCGCTGATGATTGCACAGTGTTCAGTTCCATTCGCAACCCCTCAGATAATGAAGCAGTCTGTGCCTGCATGCAGCAAGACGTGGACAACATCCAGGCTTGGCCAGATAAGTGGCAAGCAACATTCGCGCCAGACAAGTACCAGGCAATGACCATCTCCAACAAGAGAGAGTCTAACCATCTCCCCTTGACATTCAATGGCATTACCATCACCGAATCCCCCACCATCAACATCCTCGGGGTCACCATTGACCAGAAACTTAACTGGACCAGCCATATAAATACTGTGGCTACAAGAGCAGGTCAGAGGCTGGGTATTCTGCGCCAAGTGACTCACCTCCTGACTCCCCAAAGCCTTTCCACCATCTACAAGGCACAAGTCAGGAGTGTGATGGAATACTCTCCACTTGCCTGGATGAGTGCAGCTCCAACAACACTCAAGAAGCTCGACACCATCCAGGACAAAGCAGCCCGGTTGATTGGCACCCCATCCACCGAGCACCAATCACACATCCCACCACAAGATCTTTAATATCCCGTCTCATCCCCGGCCACCATCCAATTTATCCTAATTTGTCCTCCATATCTTCCCATTTAGGGTGTCCGCCTGCGTTAGAGCCACGGATCCGCTGCATTTCCGAATCAAATTGGGAATCTCTTGAAGTAAATCACTCTCCTCCTCACAGTTTATTATCCTCACTGTTCACTGCACTTTCAAGTTTTGTGTCATCTGCAAATTTGGAAATTGTGCCCTGTATACCCAGGTCCAAGTCATTAATATATATCAAGAAAAGCAGTGGTCCCAGCACCGACCCCTGGGGAACACCACTGCCCACCTCCCTCCATTCCGAAAAACAACTCTTCACCACTACTCTCTGTTTCCTGTTATTTAGCCAATTCTATATCCATGCTGCTACTGCCCATTTTATTCCATGGGCTTCAATCTTGATGACAAGCCCATTATGCGACACTTTATCAAACGCCTTTTGAAAGTCCAAATACACCACATCAACTGCATTGCCTTCATTGACCCTCTCTGTTACCTTATCAAAAAAACGCTATCAAGTTAGTTAAACAAGATTTGCCTTTAACAAATCCGTGCTGGCTTTCCCTAATCCTTGTCCAAATGACTGCTAATTCTATCCCGGATTATCGTTGCTAGAACTTTCCCCACTACCGAGGTTAAATTGACTGGTCTGCAGTTGCTGGGTTTTATCTTTCACCCTTTCTTGAACAATGGTGTAACATTTGCAATTCTCCAGTCCTCTGGCATCACCCCCATACCTAGGGATGTTTGGAAGATTATGGCCAGCACCTCTGCAATTTCTACCATTACTTCCCTCAGCAACGTAGGATGCATCTCATCCGGACCAGGTGACGTTTCTACTTTAAGTACAGCCAGCCATTCAAGTACCTCCTTTTTATGAATTTTTAGCCAATCCAGTATCTCAACTACATCTTCCTTTACTGACACTTTGGCAGCATTTTCTTCCATGACAGATACAAAGTATTTATTTAGTACCTCCGCCATGCCCACTGTCTCCCACTGCTACTTACTCACTATAACTGGGGCCAGTGGTGCAATGGATAACGCATTTGACTAAAAATCACAAGATTATAAGTTCGACTCCTATCGGGCTTGGAATTTTTTTTTGCAAACTCTGCTTTATTTTATCACATTCAATACCTTGCAAGCTGTCCTACTTGCTGGTGCTGCCTGGCTGCATACCTGGTAAGTGCCTTCTTAGTGCAGCAAGCAATGGTTCAGTGTTTTAATCTGAAAGTCATGAATTCAATCTTCAGAGAAGGCATCAGGGATTACGAAGATTTTTTTCCATCTCTCACCTCATCTTTCCATCTTTCTGCATAGCAAAATCAAGAGCTTTTGCTGACTGCAGCACATCAAAAGATTTGCTGCCCCTTGACCTCTCTGTACCCAAACACACAGTGAAATTTAGGAAGTTCATGGGCTATGGACTCAGTGACAACACTCTTGTTTCTGTATAATTGCACCAAGACAATCGGTGAGTGGAGAATATAATCAACGATCCCGCTACTTCTCACATGCCAAGTGAGCGCTCTACCAGTTGAGCTAATTCCTCGTTTGCTGTTTGTAAATTGCCCTTCACAGTTCCCGCCTCGCACTCACCTCCAAGCTGCTCCACGACCAGCAGAGAAATCTTGCCTTGGGTTGACGCTCCCTGAATATATCAAATACTTTGCTGCAATCGGCGGTATCGAGCATCAGCAAGTGAGGAACAGCAGAACGGGAAGCCACAGTAATCATGAATGATGCTGAGAAGAGCCCGAGCCTGCGGAAGGAAGACGAGGTCACCGGAAAGCAACAGCCGCCCGAGCCTGAGGGAGCAGCGTGAGCCCTGTCTGACTGACTGATCGAAGACCTTTTTGCCTGAAATTGAGGGCGATTTGAAGTGTTGCTGCTCAAAGGCACTCCCTGCTGGTGAGCAGAGGCAAATGCTCGAGTGAAACAGCCGTGCTCGGGCAGACACAGAAAGCTTCAAGAAATTAAAAGCGGTGTCCTGTGACTTAGTGGCAACATGTTAATCTGTAAACTGCCTGTAAAGTGAAGAGAGCGACCTTGAGGTAATTGCTGCTTATTCCAAAAGCACACTCACTCCTTCGAGCCGGAATTGAACCAGCGACCTAAGGATGACTTTACTTTGTTTAATTCACTACAGTCCTCCGCTCTACCAGCTGAGCTATCGAAGGGAAGCGATACAAAGAATTGTCTTTGGTGATTGTTCACCGTGCTTCTGTTGACATGTTCAGACTCATGGAGTCCGGTGCTGATCGAAGACTTCTTTTGCCTGAAAGCCAGAGCTGAGTGTTTTGAAGTATTGCTGCTCAAAAGCACTCTCTGCTGGTGAGCAGAGGCAAAACAGCCTTGTTTGGGCAGACACAGAAAGTTTTAAGGTTTGAGAAAGGAAAAGAGGCGTCCTGTGTCTTCATGGCAACATGTTAATCTGTAAGTTGCCTGTAAAGTTAAGAGAGTGACCTTGAACTAATTGCTGCTTATTGCAAAAGCATGCGTACTCCTTCGAGCAGGAATTGAACAAATCACGTAAGGATGACTTTATCTTATTTTCCACGACAGTCTTGTCGCTCGACCAGCTGAGGTATCGAAGGGAAGCGGCAAAAATGTTTCACTTTGGTGATTGTTCACCGTGCACCTTTGACACACCCGGACTCGTGGATTCCAGTGATCATGACTGAGGCTGACTCGGTACCGCAGTGCTGTGGGAGTGTGAGCTGCTCCGTGTTCTCCACAGCCTGGGCCAGTGACACAATGAATAATGCGACTGATTATTGATCTGGAGATTGTGGGTTCAAGTTTACGGAGGATGTAAAGTGGAAGGCCGGGCCTGGAGAGCATTGGAATAGTCGAGTCTGGAGGTAAACAAAGGCACGGATGAGGGTTTCAGCAGCAGAACTTCATTCTGGCAGTTGGGATTTGTTTCTGATGATGTTAATAACCGCTGTAACTGGGCTGAAATTCAATATTCTGGATCTATGTCAAATAAATCAACTTTGTTTAAAACAGAATGGGTCAATTACTTGATGAATTCAAGATAAGAGACTAATTGATGTCCTAATTACCGATTATTATGCCTTTTCTCCTTTCTCACTTCAGATGATTTCAGTTCTCATATCTTCAATTACTCTCATGGCCAAGTCCCAATTCCCCGGTCCTTCCCGAGTGCCTCTCCCAGCCTTGGGATCCAGGGAAGGTATCAGTAATGTACCCGGGATCACTAAACACAAAACCCAGTCTGTGAATCACTTTCAGCTACTGGACTTATCGTGTGTCCCACAGCATCTCTCTCAACTTCGATGTGTGAATAGAGCATCAGGTCTGGGAATCTCGGCTTCGATTTAAATCCACTCTGCAAATGTATTTAACAAAATACAAACAAGCAAACACATCATGGCCCAATAATCCAGCACTAAATTCAAAGGAGTAAGTCTGTTATCAAACTCCTTGAGTGGACAGAATAAAGAAAAATCCCAACTCTAAGATCCCCTCGAATCCTTTGCAAATACCTTTCAAATCTTGACAATAATCAACAAGTCTAATTTAATGTTGATCTTTATCTTGAGTGGGGTTGGAATACAGAAGTGATGCTTCAGTTGTAAAGAACCTTGGTCAGACCCCACCTGGAGAACAGGGCACCGAACCTAAGGAGAGATAAATCGGCCTTGGGAAAGATACAGTGCAGATTCACCAGAATGACGCCGGGGTTAAAAGGATTAAATTATGAGGACGGGTTGCATAAACTTGGTTTTTATTCCAATGAGTTTAAAACATTGAGATGTGATCTCATCGAGATGATTAAAATAATAAAGGGATTCAATAAGGTAGATACAGAGAAATGATTTAATCTGGAGGGGGAATCCAGAACAAGAGGGCATAAGAAATAGGAGCATGAGTGGGCCCCTCGAGCCTGCTCTGCCATTCAGTAAGTACATGGCTGATCTTCTACCTTAACTCCACTTTCCTGCCTGATTCCTTGAGTCCTTCTGTGTCCAAAAATCTCTCGATCTCATTCTTGTATATATTCAACGTCTGAGCGTCCACAGCCCTCTGGGGTAGAGGATTCCAAAAATTCACCACCTTCTGAGTGAAGAAATGTTTCCTTATCTCTGTCCTAAATGGCAGATCCCTTATCCTGAGACTATGCCTCCTAGTTCTAGACTCTCCAGCCAGAGGAAACAGCCTCTCAGCATCTACCCTGTCAAGCCCTCTAAGAATTTTAGACGTGTCAATTAGATCACCTCTCATTCTTCTAAATTCCAGAGATTATAGGGCCATTCTGTTCAATCTCTCCTCACACAACAACCATCTCATCCCAGGAATCAATCCAGTGAACCTTTGTGGCACCCCCTCGAAGGCAAGTATATCCTTCCTCCGGTAAGGAGACCAAAACTGTACACAGTACTCCAGGTGTGGTCTCACCAAAGCCCCATATAATTGCAGCAAGACTTCCTTACTCTGATACTCCAACCCCCTTCCAATAAAGGCCAACATACCATTTGCTTTCCTAATTGTTTGCTGTACCTGCGTATTAACTTCCTGTGATCCGTGTACAAGGACACCCAAAACCCTCTGAACAACAGCATTTCTTAGTCTCTCACCTTTTAAAAAAATATTCTGCTTTTCTATTCTTCCCACCAAAGTGAATAATTTCCACATTTCCCCACATGATACTCCATCTGCCAACTTCTTGATGATCTTAACATTAGAGCGAGGTCATTTATGAGCAAAATAAGATAGTAATTTTTCACACAAATGGTGGTGGAAATCATAAACTCACTTCCCCGAAAGGCTGTGGATGTTGGGGCTCGATTGAAATGTTTAATATTGAGATTGATGGGTTTGTGTTGTGTGAGGGTTGAAAGGGATCTGGAGCTTGAATCTGATCAACAAGCCTCCTGTCCGGCATCTTCTCAAACACTTTTTAACAATCCATCTTCACAACCTCCATTGCATTTTATCCCCACACTGTGTTATTCCCTCCAATAATCCCTGCTGTCTGTCCTGAATTAATCCATTTCATTCCCAATGTTGAAATCTTTGCTCCACCCACTCGGTTCCATCGGTTTTTCTCCACAACACAAAGGGCCAGTTTTCCCCAAGAGTTTCACACCAATCAGCTTTCAAAATGAGGCAGAGTTTCAGCCAATGAGGGAGATCCGGGCTCAGCCCCGCCCACTCGGTGCCGCAAGTCCCGCCCCTCACACACTCCCATTGGTTGGAGGACCAACCGCCCGCTCGGTCCTCCAGTCCCTCTCCGCTCTTCCTATTGGTCCGGAGCTCCCGTCAATCACCCGGGCAGTGTGAGCTGAGCATGCGCGGCGGGCGGGGAGTGAGGCCGAGATCGTGTCCGCAACAGGTGAGAGATGGGCGGGGGGAGCGGGTTAATAAACCCCGGGGGAGGGGGCGGGGGCTTCACAAACCCCGAGTGCGGCCCCGGGCCCGAATATCAAACAGTGAACATTCTCCTCTCTCTCTCTACACTCCGGGGGCTCCGGTTTAGATCAGACCCGAAACTCAACACACGGCCCGCGGCCTCCGAGCATGCGCAGAGTCAGCGTCAAACCTCGTGACTCATCGAATCAGGGAGCGTCTGTAAATGAAGGAGAAATGGAGATCGGTCAGGGAGCGTCTGTAAATGAAGGGGAAATGGTGATGGGTCAGGGAGAGTCTGTAAATGAAGCAGAAGTGGTGCTCGGTCAGGGAGAGTCTGTAAATGAAGGAGAAATGGAGATCAGTTAGGGCACGTCGGTAAATGAAGGAGAAATGGTGATCGGTCAGGGAGCGTCTGTAAATGAAGGAGAAATGTTGATCGGTCAGGGAGCGTCTGGAAATGAAGGAGAAATGGTGAACGGTCAGGGAGCGTCTGGAAATGAAGGAACAATGGAGATCAGTTAGGGAGCGTCTGTAAATGAAGGAGAAGTGGTGCTCGGTCAGGGAGCGTCTGTAAATGAAGGAGAAATGGAGATCAGTTAGGGCACGTCGGTAAATGAAGGAGAAATGGTGATCAGTCAGGCATCGTCTGTAAATGATGGAGAAATGTGGATCGGTCAGGGAGCATCTGTAAATGAAAGAGAAATGGTGAAGGTCAGGGAGTCTGCAAATGAAGGGGAACTGGTGATCGGTCAGGAAGCATCTGCAAATGAAGGAGAAATGGTGATTGGTCAGGAATTGTTTGTAAATGAAGGAGAAATGTTGAATGTCAGGGAGAGTCTGTAAATGAGGAAGAAAACATGACGGTTCATAAGAACATAAGAAATAGGAGCAGGAGTAGGCTGTACGCCCCCTTGAGCCTGCTCTGCCATTCAACAAGATCAAGGCTGATCTTCGACCTCAACTTCACTTTACTGCCCGATCCCCATATCCCTTGATTCCCTTCGAGTCCAAAAATCTATCGATCTGAGCCTTGCAAATACTCAACGACTGACCATTCACAGCCCTTTGAGGTAGAGAATTCCAAAGATTTACAACCCTCTGAGTGAAGAAATTCCTCCTCTTCTCAGTCCTAAATGGCCGTCCCCTTATCCTGAGACTATGCCCCTAGTTCTGCACTCTCCAGCCAGGGGAAACATCCTCTCAGTATCTACCCTCTCAAGCCCTCTCCGAATCTTATAAGTTTCAATGAAATCACGTCTCATTCTTCCAAACTCCAGAGAGAATGAATTAGCCCATTTTACTCAATCTCTCCTCATTGGACAACCCTCTAATCCCAGGAATCAATCTAGTGAACCTTTGCTGCACCGGCTCCAAGGCAAGTATATCCTTCCTTAGATAAGGAGAGCACAACTGTACACATTACTCCAGATGTGGTCTCACCAAAGCCCTGTACAATTGCAACAAGACTTCCTTATTCTTCTACTCCAACCCCCTTGCAATAAATTCCAACATTCCAGTTGCCTTCCGAATTGCTTGCTGTACCTGCATGTTATCTTTCGGTGTTTCTTGTACGAGGACATCCAATCTCTCTGAACACCAACATTTAATCATTTCTCACCATTTAAAAAAAATTCTGTTTTTCTATTCTTCCTACCAAAGTGAATAACCTCACATTTCCCCACATTATACTCTATCTGCCACCTTCTTGCCCACTCACTTAACCTGTCTATATCCCTTTGCAGACTCTTTGTCCTCCTCACAGCTTACTTTCCCATCTAGTTTTATATCATCAGCAAACTTGGATACTTTACACTCGGTCCCATCATCGAAGTCAATGATATATATTGTAAATAGCTGAGGCCCAAGCACTGATCCTTGCAGCACCCCACTAGTTACACGTCTCGGTCATTAATATATATCAAAAAGAGGCATGGTCCTAATACCAATCCCTGCGGAACTTCACTGTATACTTCCTTCCAGTCTGTAAAACAATGGTTCACCACTGCTCTCTGCATTCTGTCTCTCCGCCAATTTTGTATCCATGCTGCCATGGGCTTCAATTTTACCAACAGGTC
Source organism: Heptranchias perlo (assembly GCF_035084215.1). Taxonomy (NCBI): domain Eukaryota; kingdom Metazoa; phylum Chordata; class Chondrichthyes; order Hexanchiformes; family Hexanchidae; genus Heptranchias; species Heptranchias perlo. Next base: position 2,257,790 of record NC_090344.1, on the reverse strand, counting down.
CATTCGGTGGTACTTTACCAAACGCCTTTTAAATGTCCGTTTACACAACATCGAGTGCACGACCCTCATCAACCCTCTCCGTTATTTCATTGAAGAACTCAATCAAATTAGTCAGACATGATTTTACTTTTAACAAATCTATATTGACTGTCATTTATTAACTCACGTTCTTCCAAGTGAGAATTAATTTTGTCCCGGATTCTGGTCTCGAGAAGTTTCCCACCACCGACGTTAGGCTGACTGGCCTGTAATTGCCGGGTTTATCCCTCTCCCATATTCTTGAACAGGGGTGTAACACTTGCAATCCTCCAGTCCTCAGACACCACTCCCATACCAAGGAGGATTGGAAGATTGTGGTCAGAGCCTCCGCTATCTACACCCTGACTTCCCTCAGTAATCTAGGAGGCATCACATCTGGACCGAAAGACTTTTTTACTTTGAGCACTGCCAATCTTTTAAGTACCTCCTCTTTATCTATTTTTATCGTCTTCAATATCACTACGACCTCCTCCTTTACTGTACAATGGCAGAATCCTCTTCTCTGGTGAAGACGGATGTAAAGTATTCATTTAGTGCCTCAGCTATGCCCTCTGCCTCCACAAAAAGATCTCCTTTTTTGTCCCTAATCGACCCCACCCTTCCTTTGACTCCCATTTTACTGTTTGTATGTTTATAAAAGACTTTTGGATTCCCTTTTATGTTAACCACCAATCTATTCTCATACTCTCTCTTTGCACCTCTTATTCCCTTTTTTAGATCTCCTCTGTACTTTCTTGGTTCACGACTATATTATGAACCTTACATTCGTCATAAGCCTCATTTTTCTGTTTCATTTTAATCTCTATCTCTTTCGTCATCCAGGGAGCTCGAGCTTTGGATGCCCTTCCTTTCTCCCTCGTGGGGATCTGTCTGCTCTGTACCTGAACCAACTCCTCCTTCAAGGCCTCCCATTGTTCAATTACTGTTTTGTTGCCAATTTTTGATTCCAATCCACCTGGACAAGATCCCTTTTTAACTCACTGGAATTAGCCCTCCTCCAGTTAAGTATTTTCACATTTGATTGTTCCTTGTCCTTTCCAGAACTATTCTAAACCTAATGAGATTATGATCACTGCTGCCCCACTGAAACATACTCCACCTGCCCCACTTCATTCTCCACACCCAGCCCACTGCTGTACTCCCAGTCACTCTCTCCCAGTCACTCTCTCCCAGTCACTCTCTCCCAGTCACTCTATCCCAGTCACTCTCACACTCTCCCACATTCGCTCTCCCACATTCGCTCTCACATTCACCCTCTCACATTCACCCTCTCACATTCACCCTCTCATGCACTGTCACATTCGCTCTCTCACATTCGCTGTCTCGCATTCGCCCTCTCGCATTCGCCCTCTCGCATTCGCTCTCTCGCATTCGCCCTCTCGCATTCGCCCTCTCGCATTCGCCCTCTCGCATTCGCCCTCTCGCATTCGCCCTCTCACATTCCCACTCTCACATTCGCCCTCTCACATTCGCCCTCTCACATTCACCCTCTCACATTCGCTCTCTCACATTCCCACTCTCTCATTCACCCTCTCACATGCGCTCTCTCACTTTCACTCTCACATTCACCCTCTCACATTCGCCCTTTCACATTCACCCTCTCACATTCGCCCTCTCACATTCGCCCTCTCACATTCACTCTCTCACATTCACTCTCTCACATTCACTCTCTCACATTCACTCTCTCACATTCACTCTCTCACGCCCTCTCACATTCGCCCTCTCACATTCGCCCTCTCACATTCGCCCTCTCACATTCGCCCTCTCACATTCGCCCTCTCACATTCGCCCTCTCACATTCGCCCTCTCACATTCGCCATCTCACGCACTCTCACATTCGCCCTCTCACGTTCGCCCTCTCACGTTCACTCTCTCACATTCACTCTCTCACGCCCTCTCACATTCGCCCTCTCACATTCGCTCTCTCACATTCGCTCTCTCACATTCGCTCTCTCACATTCGCTCTCTCACATTCACTCTCTCACATTCACTCTCTCACATTCACTCTCTCACGCCCTCTCACATTCGCCCTCTCACATTCGCCCTCTCACATTCGCCCTCTCACATTCGCCCTCTCACATTCGCCTTCTCACATTCACTCTCTCACATTCACTCTCTCACATTCACTCTCTCACGCACTGTCACATTCGCCCTCTCACATTCACTCTCTCACATTCGCCCTCTCACATTCGCCCTCTCACATTCGCCCTCTCACATTCGCCCTCTCACATTCGCCCTCTCACATTCGCCCTCTCACATTCGCCCTCTCACATTCACTCTCTCACATTCGCCCTCTCACATTCGCTCTCTCACATTCACCCTCTCACGCACTCTCACATTCACTCTCTCACATTCACCCTCTCACATTCGCTCTCTCACATTCGCTCTCTCACATTCGCCCTCTCACATTCGCACTCTCACATTCGCCCTCTCACATTCACCCTCTCACATTCACCCTCTCACATTCACCCTCTCACATTCACCCTCTCACGCACTCTCACATTCACTCTCTCACATTCACCCTCTCACATTCGCTCTCTCACATTCGCCCTCTCACATTCGCACTCTCTCATTCACCCTCTCACATTCGCCCTCTCACATTCGCCCTCTCACATTCGCTCTCTCACATTCGCTCCCTCACATTCGCCCTCTCACATTCGCCCTCTCACGTTCACTCTCTCACATTCACTCTCTCACGCCCTCTCACATTCGCCCTCTCACATTCGCTCTCTCACATTCACTCTCTCACATTCACTCTCTCACATTCACTCTCTCACGCCCTCTCACATTCGCCCTCTCACATTCGCCCTCTCACATTCGCCCTCTCACATTCACTCTCTCACATTCACTCTCTCACATTCACTCTCTCACGCACTGTCACATTCACTCTCTCACGCACTGTCACATTCGCCCTCTCACATTCACTCTCTCACATTCGCCCTCTCACATTCGCCCTCTCACATTCGCCCTCTCACATTCGCCCTCTCACATTCGCCCTCTCACATTCGCCCTCTCACATTCGCCCTCTCACATTCGCCCTCTCACATTCGCCCTCTCACATTCACTCTCTCACATTCACTCTCTCACATTCGCCCTCTCACATTCGCCCTCTCACATTCGCCCTCTCACATTCGCTCTCTCACATTCACCCTCTCACGCACTCTCACATTCACTCTCTCACATTCGCTCTCTCACATTCGCTCTCTCACATTCGCCCTCTCACATTCGCCCTCTCACATTCTCACTCTCACATTCGCTCTCTCACATTCACCCTCTCACATTCACCCTCTCACATTCACCCTCTCACATTCACCCTCTCACATTCACTCTCTCACGCACTCTCACATTCACTCGCTCATGCACTGTCTCATTCACCCTCTCACATTCACTCTCTCACATTCACCCTCTCACATTCACCCTCTCACATTCACCCTCTCACATTCACCCTGTTACATTCACCCTCTCACATTCACTCTCTCACATTCAGCCTCTCACATTCGCCCTCTCACATTCGCTCTCTCACATTCGCTCTCTCACGTTCACTCGCTCATGCACTGTCTCATTCACCCTCTCACATTCACCCTCTCACATTCACTCTCTCACATTCACCCTCTCACATTCACTCTCTCACATTCAGCCTCTCACACTCGCTCTCTCACAATCGCCCTCTCATATTCGCACTCTCACATTCGCCCCCTCACATTCGCCCTCTCACATTCGCCCTCTCACATTCGCCCTCTCACATTCGCCCTCTCACATTCGCCCCCTCACATTCGCCCTCTCACATTCGCCCCCTCACATTCTCCCTCTCACATTCACCCTCTCGCGTTCGCCCTCTCACATTCGCCCTCTCACATTCGCCCTCTCACATTCGCCCTCTCACATTCACTCTCTCACATTCGCTCTCTCACATTCGCTCTCTCACATTCACTCTCTCACATTCCCTCTCTCACATTCGCTCTCTCACATTCGCCCTCTCACATTCGCCCTCTCACATTCGCCCTCTCACATTCGCTCTCTCACATTCGCTCTCTCACATTCGCTCTCTCACATTCGCTCTCTCACATTCGCTCTCTCACATTCGCTCTCTCACATTCGCCCTCTCACATTCACTCTCTCACATTCCCTCTCTCACATTCGCCCTCTCACATTCGCCCTCTCACATTCACTCTCTCACATTCACCCTCTCACATTCACTCTCTCACATTCGCTCTCTCACATTCGCCCTCTCACATTCGCCCTCTCACATTCGCCCTCTCACATTCGCCCTCTCACATTCGCCCTCTCACATTCGCCCTCTCACATTCACTCTCTCACATTCGCCCTCTCACATTCGCTCTCTCACATTCACCCTCTCACGCACTCTCACATTCACTCTCTCACATTCACCCTCTCACATTCGCTCTCTCACATTCGCTCTCTCACATTCGCTCTCTCACATTCGCCCTCTCACATTCGCCCTCTCACATTCACCCTCTCACATTCGCTCTCTCACATTCGCTCTCTCACATTCACCCTCTCACATTCACCCTCTCACATTCACCCTCTCACATTCGCTCTCTCACATTCACCCTCTCACATTCACCCTCTCACATTCACCCTCTCACATTCGCTCTCTCACATTCGCTCTCTCACATTCGCTCTCTCACATTCACCCTCTCACATTCACCCTCTCACATTCGCTCTCTCACATTCACCCTCTCACATTCGCCCTCTCACATTCGCCCTCTCACATTCGCCCTCTCACGCACTCTCACATTCACCCTCTCACATTCGCTCTCTCACATTCGCTCTCTCACATTCGCCCTCTCACATTCACCCTCTCACTTTCACTCTCTCACGCACTCTCACATTCACTCGCTCATGCACTATCTCATTCACCCTCTCACATTCACTCTCTCACATTCACTCTCTCACATTCACCCTCTCACATTCAGCCTCTCACATTCGCCCTCTCACATTCGCTCTCTCACATTCACTCGCTCATGCACTGTCTCATTCACCCTCTCACATTCACTCTCTCACTTTCGCTCTCTCACATTCGCTCTCTCACACTCGCTCTCTCAGGCACTCTCACATTCCCTCTCTCACATTCGCTCTCTCACATTCGCTCTCTCACATTCGCTCTCTCACATTCGCTCTCTCACACTCGCTCTCTCAGGCACTCTCACATTCCCTCTCTCACATTCGCCCTCTCACATTCGCCCTCTCACATTCGCCCTCTCACATTCGCCCTCTCACATTCGCCCTCTCACGTTCGCCCTCTCACATTCACCCTTTCACATTCACCCTCTCACATTCACCCTCTCACATTCGCTCTCTCACATTCCCTCTCTCATATTCACCCTCTCACATTCCCTCTCTCACATTCACCCTCTCACATTCGCCCTCTCACATTCGCCCTCTCACATTCGCTCTCTCACATGCGCACTCTCACATTCGCTCTCACATTCGCTCTCTCACTTTCACTCTCACATTCGCTATCTCACATTCACCCTCTCACATTCACCCTCTCACATTCACCCTCTCACATTCACCCTCTCACATTCACTCTCTCACATTCACCCTCTCACATTCGCTCTCTCACATTCGCCCTCTCGCATTCACCCTCTCGCATTCACCCTCTCACGCACTCTCACATTCGCACTCTCACATTCCCTCTCTCACATTCCCTCTCTCACATTCCCTCTCTCACATTCCCTCTCTCACATTCGCACTCTCACATTCGCCCTCTCACATTCACTCTCTCACATTCACTCTCTCACATTCGCCCTCTCACATTCGCCCTCTCACATTCGCCCTCTCACATTCCCTCTCTCACATTCCCTCTCTCACATTCCCTCTCTCACATTCCCTCTCTCACATTCGCCCTCTCACATTCGCCCTCTCACATTCGCCCTCTCACATTCGCCCTCTCACATTCACTCTCACAGTCACGCTCTCGCGCACTGTCACATTCGCTCTCTCACATTCACCCTCTCACATTCGCACTCGGACTCTCTCATTCGCTGTCTCACATTCACGGTCTCACATTCACCCTCTCACATTCACTCTCTCACATTCACCCTCTCTCATTCACCCTCTCACATTCGCCCTCTCTCATTCACCCTCTCACATTCGCCCTCTCACATTCGCCCTCTCACATTCACCCTCTCACATTCGCCCTCTCTCATTCACCCTCTCACATTCGCCCTCTCACATTCGCCCTCTCACATTCGCCCTCTCACATTCGCCCTCTCACATTCGCCCTCTCACGCACTCTCACATTCGCTCTCTCACATTCGCTCTCTCACATTCACCCTCTCACATTCACCCTCTCACATTCGCCCTCTCACATTCGCCCTCACATTCACCCTCTCACATTCACCCTCTCACATTCACTCCCTCACATTCGCCCTCTCACATTCACCCTCTCACATTCACCCTCTCTCACATTCGCCCTCTCGCGTTCACCCTCTCACATTCACCCTCTCTCACATTCGCCCTCTCGCGTTCACCCTCTCACATTCACCCTCTCACAATCCCTCTCTCACATTCGCCCTCTCACATTCGCCCTCTCACATTCGCCCTCTCACATTCGCCCTCTCACATTCGCCCTCTCACATTCACTCTCCCATTCGCCCTCTCACATTCGCCCTCTCACATTCGCCCTCTCACATTCACTCTCACATTCACCCTCTCACATTCGCCCTCTCACATTCGCCCTCTCACATTCACCCTCTCACATTCGCCCTCTCACATTCGCCCTCTCACATTCGCTCTCTCACATTCACTCTCACATTCGTTCTCTCACATTCGCTCTCTCACATTCGCTCTCTCACATTCGCCCTCGCACATTCACCCTCTCACATTCGCCCGCTCACATTCGCCCTCTCACATTCACCCTCTCACATTCGCCCTCTCACATTCGCCCTCTCACATTCGCCCTCTCACATTCGCCCTCTCACATTCGCCACCTCACATTCACCCTCTCACATTCACCCTCTCACATTCACTCTCACATTCACCCTCTCACATTCACCCTCTCACATTCGCTCTCTCACATTCGCCCTCTCACATTCACCCTCTCACATTCGCCCTCTCACATTCACCCTCTCACATTCGCCCGCTCACATTCGCCCTCTCACATTCGCTCTCTCACATTCGCTCTCTCACATTCACCCTCTCACATTCGCCCTCTCACATTCGCCCTCTCACATTCGCTCTCTCACATTCACCCTCTCACATTCGCTCTCTCACATTCGCTCTCTCACATTCTCTCTCTCACATTCACTCTCTCACGTTCGCCCTCTCACATTCGCTCTCTCACATTCACCCTCTCACATTCGCTCTCTCACATTCGCTCTCTCACATTCACCCTCTCACATTCACTCCCTCACATTCGCCCTCTCACATTCGCCCTCTCACATTCACCCTCTCACATTCACCCTCTCTCACATTCGCCCTCTCACATTCGCCCTCTCACATTCGTCCTCTCACATTCCCCCTCTCACCTTCGCCCTCTCGCGTTCACCCTCTCACATTCACCCTCTCACATTCGCCCTCTCACATTCGCCCTCTCACATTCGCCCTCTCACATTCGCCCTCTCACATTCGCCCTCTCACATTCGCCCTCTCACATTCGCCCTCTCACATTCGCCCTCTCACATTCGCCCTCTCGCGTTCACCCTCTCACATTCACCCTCTCACTATCCCTCTCTCACATTCGCCCTCTCACATTCGCCCTCTCACATTCGCCCTCTCACATTCGCCCTCTCACATTCGCCCTCTTACATTCGCCCTCACACATTCGCCCTCTCACATTCACTCTCACATTCACCCTCTCACATTCGCCCTCTCACATTCACTCTCTCACATTCGCCCTCTCACATTCGCCCTCTCACATTCGCCCTCTCACATTCGCCCTCTCACATTCGCCCTCTCACATTCGCCCTCTCACATTCACTCTCACATTCGCCCGCTAACATTCGCCCTCTCACATTCACTCTCTCACATTCGCCCTCTCACATTCGCCCTCTCACATTCGCCCTCTCACATTCGCCCTCTCACATTCGCCCTCTCACATTCGCCCTCTCACATTCGCCCTCTCACATTCGCCCTCTCACATTCGCTCTCTCACATTCGCTCTCTCGCGTTCGCCCGCTCACATTCGCCCTCTCACATTCACTCTCTCACATTCACTCTCTCACATTCACCCTCTCACATTCACCCTCTCACATTCGCCCTCTCACATTCACTCTCACATTCACCCTCTCACATTCACCCTCTCACATTCACCCTCTCACATTCACCCTCTCACATTCACCCTCTGACATTCACCCTCTCACATTCGCCCTCTCACATTCGCCCTCTCACATTCACTCTCACATTCACCCTCTCACATTCACCCTCTCACATTCACCCTCTCACATTCGCTCTCACATTCGCTCTCTCACATTCACCCTCTCGCGTTCGCCCTGTCGCGTTCACCCTCTCACATTCGCCCTCTCACATTCGCCCTCTCACATTCACCCTCTCACATTCGCTCTCTCACATTCGCTCTCTCACATTCGCTCTCTCACATTCGCTCTCTCACATTCGCTTTCTCACATTCACCCTCTCGCGTTCGCCCTCTCGCGTTCACCCTCTCACATTCGCCCTCTCACATTCACCCTCTCACATTCGCTCTCTCACATTCGCCCTCTCACATTCGCCCTCTCACATTCACCCTCTCACATTCGCCCTCTCACATTCGCCCTCTCACATTCGCCCTCTCACATTCGCCCTCTCACATTCGCCCTCTCACATTCGCCCGCTCACATTCGCCCTCTCACATTCGCCCTCTCACATTCGCCCTCTCACATTCGCCCGCTCACATTCGCTCTCTCACATTCGCCCTCTCACATTCGCCCTCTCACATTCGCCCTCTCACATTCGCCCTCTCACATTCGCCCTCTCACATTCCCTCTCTCACATTCACTCTCTCACATTCACTCTCGCACATTCACCCTCTCACATTCACCCTCTCACATTCGCTCTCTCACATTCACCCTCTCACATTCGCTCTCTCACATTCACTCTCTCACATTCACCCTCTCACATTCGCCCTCTCACATTCGCCCTCTCACATTCACACTCACATTCACCCTCTCACATTCACCCTCTCACATTCACCCTCTCACATTCGCTCTCTCACATTCACCCTCTCACATTCGCTCTCTCACATTCACCCTCTCGCGTTCGCCCTCTCACATTCACCCTCTCACATTCACCCTCTCGCGTTCGCCCTCTCACATTCCCCCTCTCACATTCGCTCTCTCACATTCGCTCTCTCACATTCGCCCTCTCACATTCGCCCTCTCACATTCACCCGCTCACATTCGCCCTCTCACATTCGCCCTCTCACATTCACTCTCTCACATTCACTCTCTCACATTCGCCCTCTCACATTCACCCTCTCACATTCACCCTCTCGCCCCTCTCACATTCACCCTCTCACATTCACCCTCTCACATTCACCCTCTCACATTCACCCTCTCACATTCACTCTCACATTCACCCTCTCACATTCACCCTCTCACATTCACCCTCTCACATTCGCCCGCTCACATTCGCCCTCTCACATTCGCCCGCTCACATTCGCCCTCTCACATTCGCCCTCTCACATTCGCCCTCTCACATTCACCCTCTCACATTCGCCCGCTCACATTCGCCCTCTCACATTCGCCCTCTCACATTCGCCCTCTTACATTCGCTCTCTCACATTCGCTCTCTCACATTCACTCTCTCACATTCGCTCTCTCACATTCGCTCTCTCTCATTCGCTCTCTCACATTCGCCCTCTCACATTCACCCTCTCACATTCGCCCTCTCACATTCGCCCTCTCACATTCGCCCTCTCACATTCACCCTCTCACATTCGCTCTCTCACATTCTCTCTCTCACATTCACCCTCTCACATTCACCCTCTCACATTCGCCCGCTCACATTCGCCCTCTCACATTCACTCTCTCACATTCACCCTCTCACATTCACCCTCTCACATTCACCCTCTCACATTCACCCTCTCACATTCGCTCTCTCACATTCACCCTCTCACATTCGCTCTCTCACATTCACCCTCTCGCGTTCGCCCGCTCACATTCGCCCTCTCACATTCACTCTCTCACATTCACCCTCTCACATTCACCCTCTCACATTCACCCTCTCAAATTCACCCTCTCACATTCACCCTCTCACATTCGCCCTCTCACATTCACTCTCACATTCACCCTCTCACATTCACCCTCTCACATTCAACCTCTCACATTCGCTCTCTCACATTCGCTCTCTCACATTCACCCTCTCACATTCACCCTCTCACATTCACCCTCTCACATTCACCCTCTGACATTCACCCTCTCACATTCGCCTTTTACATTCACCCTCTCACATTCACCCTCTCACATTCACCCTCTCACATTCGCTCTCTCACATTCGCCCTCTCGCGTTCGCCCTGTCGCGTTCACCCTCTCACATTCGCCCTCTCACATTCGCCCTCTCACATTCACCCTCTCACATTCGCCCTCTCACATTCGCTCTCTCACATTCGCTCTCTCACATTCGCCCTCTCACATTCGCCCTCTCACATTCGCCCTCTCACATTCATCCTCTCACATTCGCCCTCTCACATTCGCCCTCTCACATTCACCCTCTCACATTCACCCTCTCACATTCACCCTCTCACATTCGCCCTCTCACATTCGCCCTCTCACATTCGCCCTCTCACATTCACTCTCACATTCACCCTCTCACATTCGCTCTCTCACATTCGCTTTCTCACATTCACCCTCTCGCGTTCGCCCTCTCGCGTTCACCCTCTCACATTCGCCCTCTCACATTCGCCCTCTCACATTCACCCTCTCACATTCACCCTCTCACATTCGCTCTCTCACATTCGCCCTCTCACATTCGCCCTCTCACATTCGCCCTCTCACATTCGACCTCTCACATTCGCCCTCTCACATTCGCCCTCTCACATTCGCCCGCTCACATTCGCCCTCTCACATTCGCCCTCTCACATTCGCCCTCTCACATTCGCCCGCTCACATTCGCTCTCTCACATTCGCCCTCTCACATTCGCCCTCTCACATTCGCCCTCTCACATTCGCCCTCTCACATTCGCCCTCTCACATTCACTCTCTCACATTCACTCTCTCACATTCACCCTCTCACATTCGCTCTCTCACATTCACCCTCTCACATTCGCTCTCTCACATTCACTCTCTCACATTCACCCTCTCACATTCACGCTCACATTCACCCTCTCACATTCACCCTCTCACATTCACCCTCTCACATTCGCTCTCTCACATTCACCCTCTCACATTCGCTCTCTCACATTCACCCTCTCGCGTTCGCCCTCTCACATTCACCCTCTCGCGTTCGCCCTCTCACATTCGCCCTCTCACATTCGCTCTCTCACATTCGCTCTCTCACATTCGCCCTCTCACATTCGCCCTCTCACATTCACCCGCTCACATTCGCCCTCTCACATTCACTCTCTCACATTCACCCTCTCACATTCACCCTCTCACATTCGCCCGCTCACATTCGCCCTCTCACATTCACTCTCTCACATTCACCCTCTCACATTCACCCTCTCACATTCACCCTCTCACATTCACCCTCTCACATTCGCCCTCTCACATTCACCCTCTCACATTCACCCTCTCACATTCGCTCTCTCACATTCGCTTTCTCACATTCACCCTCTCGCGTTCGCCCTCTCGCGTTCACCCTCTCACATTCGCCCTCTCACATTCGCTCTCTCACATTCGCCCTCTCACATTCGCCCTCTCACATTCACCCTCTCACATTCGCCCTCTCACATTCGCCCTCTCACATTCGCCCTCTCACATTCGCCCTCTCACATTCGCCCGCTCACATTCGCTCTCTCACATTCGCCCTCTCACATTCGCCCTCTCACATTCGCCCTCTCACATTCGCCCTCTCACATTCGCCCTCTCACATTCGCTCTCTCACATTCTCTCTCTCACATTCACTCTCTCACGTTCGCCCTCTCACATTCGCTCTCTCACATTCACCTTCTCACATTCGCTCTCTCACATTCGCTCTCTCACATTCACCCTCTCACATTCACTCCCTCACATTCGCCCTCTCACATTCGCCCTCTCACATTCACCCTCTCACATTCACCCTCTCTCACATTCGCCCTCTCACATTCGCCCTCTCACATTCGTCCTCTCACATTCCCCCTCTCACCTTCGCCCTCTCGCGTTCACCCTCTCACATTCACCCTCTCACATTCGCCCTCTCACATTCGCCCTCTCACATTCGCCCTCTCACATTCGCCCTCTCACATTCGCCCTCTCGCGTTCACCCTCTCACATTCACCCTCTCACTATCCCTCTCTCACATTCGCCCTCTCACATTCACCCTCTCACATTCGTCCTCTCACCTTCGCCCTCTCGCGTTCGCCCTCTCGCGTTCACCCTCTCACATTCACCCTCTCACATTCGCCCTCTCACATTCACCCTCTCACATTCGCCCTCTCACATTCGCCCTCTCACATTCGCCCTCTCGCGTTCACCCTCTCACATTCACCCTCTCACTATCCCTCTCTCACATTCGCCCTCTCACATTCACCCTCTCACATTCGCCCTCTCACATTCGCCCTCTCACATTCGCCCTCTCACATTCGCCCTCACACATTCGCCCTCTCACATTCACTCTCACATTCACCCTCTCACATTCGCCCTCTCACATTCACTCTCTCACATTCGCCCTCTCACATTCGCCCTCTCACATTCGCCCTCTCACATTCGCCCTCTCACATTCGCCCTCTCACATTCGCCCTCTCACATTCGCCCTCTCACATTCACTCTCACATTCGCCCGCTAACATTCGCCCTCTCACATTCGCCCTCTCACATTCGCCCTCTCACATTCGCCCTCTCACATTCGCCCTCTCACATTCGCCCTCTCACATTCGCCCTCTCACATTCGCCCTCTCACATTCGCCCTCTCACATTCGCCCTCTCACATTCGCCCTCTCACATTCGCCCTCTCACATTCGCTCTCTCACATTCACCCTCTCGCGTTCGCCCGCTCACATTCGCCCTCTCACATTCACTCTCTCACATTCACTCTCTCACATTCACCCTCTCACATTCACCCTCTCACATTCGCCCTCTCACATTCACTCTCACATTCACCCTCTCACATTCACCCTCTCACATTCACCCTCTCACATTCACCCTCTCACATTCACCCTCTGACATTCACCCTCTCACATTCGCCCTCTCACATTCGCCCTCTCACATTCACTCTCACATTCACCCTCTCACATTCACCCTCTCACATTCGCTCTCACATTCGCTCTCTCACATTCACCCTCTCGCGTTCGCCCTGTCGCGTGCACCCTCTCACATTCGCCCTCTCACATTCGCCCTCTCACATTCACCCTCTCACATTCGCTCTCTCACATTCGCTCTCTCACATTCGCCCTCTCACATTCGCCCTCTCACATTCGCCCTCTCACATTCGCCCTCTCACATTCGCCCTCTCACATTCGCCCTCTCACATTCACCCTCTCACATTCGCTCTCTCACATTCGCTTTCTCACATTCACCCTCTCGCGTTCGCCCTCTCGCGTTCACCCTCTCACATTCGCCCTCTCACATTCACCCTCTCACATTCGCTCTCTCACATTCGCCCTCTCACATTCGCCCTCTCACATTCACCCTCTCACATTCGCCCTCTCACATTCGCCCTCTCACATTCGCCCTCTCACATTCGCCCTCTCACATTCGCCCTCTCACATTCGCCCGCTCACATTCGCCCTCTCACATTCGCCCTCTCACATTCGCCCTCTCACATTCGCCCGCTCACATTCGCTCTCTCACATTCGCCCTCTCACATTCGCCCTCTCACATTCGCCCTCTCACATTCGCCCTCTCACATTCCCTCTCTCACATTCACTCTCTCACATTCACTCTCGCACATTCACCCTCTCACATTCACCCTCTCACATTCGCTCTCTCACATTCACCCTCTCACATTCGCTCTCTCACATTCACTCTCTCACATTCACCCTCTCACATTCGCCCTCTCACATTCGCCCTCTCACATTCACACTCACATTCACCCTCTCACATTCACCCTCTCACATTCACCCTCTCACATTCGCTCTCTCACATTCACCCTCTCACATTCGCTCTCTCACATTCACCCTCTCGCGTTCGCCCTCTCACATTCACCCTCTCACATTCACCCTCTCGCGTTCGCCCTCTCACATTCCCCCTCTCACATTCGCTCTCTCACATTCGCTCTCTCACATTCGCCCTCTCACATTCGCCCTCTCACATTCACCCGCTCACATTCGCCCTCTCACATTCGCCCTCTCACATTCACTCTCTCACATTCACTCTCTCACATTCGCCCTCTCACATTCACCCTCTCACATTCACCCTCTCGCCCCTCTCACATTCACCCTCTCACATTCACCCTCTCACATTCACCCTCTCACATTCACCCTCTCACATTCACTCTCACATTCACCCTCTCACATTCACCCTCTCACATTCACCCTCTCACATTCGCCCGCTCACATTCGCCCTCTCACATTCGCCCGCTCACATTCGCCCTCTCACATTCGCCCTCTCACATTCGCCCTCTCACATTCACCCTCTCACATTCGCCCGCTCACATTCGCCCTCTCACATTCGCCCTCTCACATTCGCCCTCTTACATTCGCTCTCTCACATTCGCTCTCTCACATTCACTCTCTCACATTCGCTCTCTCACATTCGCTCTCTCTCATTCGCTCTCTCACATTCGCCCTCTCACATTCGCCCTCTCACATTCGCCCTCTCACATTCGCCCTCTCACATTCGCCCTCTCACATTCACCCTCTCACATTCGCTCTCTCACATTCTCTCTCTCACATTCACCCTCTCACATTCACCCTCTCACATTCGCCCGCTCACATTCGCCCTCTCACATTCACTCTCTCACATTCACCCTCTCACATTCACCCTCTCACATTCACCCTCTCACATTCACCCTCTCACATTCGCTCTCTCACATTCACCCTCTCACATTCGCTCTCTCACATTCACCCTCTCGCGTTCGCCCGCTCACATTCGCCCTCTCACATTCACTCTCTCACATTCACCCTCTCACATTCACCCTCTCACATTCACCCTCTCAAATTCACCCTCTCACATTCACCCTCTCACATTCGCCCTCTCACATTCACTCTCACATTCACCCTCTCACATTCACCCTCTCACATTCAACCTCTCACATTCGCTCTCTCACATTCGCTCTCTCACATTCACCCTCTCACATTCACCCTCTCACATTCACCCTCTCACATTCACCCTCTGACATTCACCCTCTCACATTCGCCTTTTACATTCACCCTCTCACATTCACCCTCTCACATTCACCCTCTCACATTCGCTCTCTCACATTCGCCCTCTCGCGTTCGCCCTGTCGCGTTCACCCTCTCACATTCGCCCTCTCACATTCGCCCTCTCACATTCACCCTCTCACATTCGCCCTCTCACATTCGCTCTCTCACATTCGCTCTCTCACATTCGCCCTCTCACATTCGCCCTCTCACATTCGCCCTCTCACATTCATCCTCTCACATTCGCCCTCTCACATTCGCCCTCTCACATTCACCCTCTCACATTCACCCTCTCACATTCACCCTCTCACATTCGCCCTCTCACATTCGCCCTCTCACATTCGCCCTCTCACATTCACTCTCACATTCACCCTCTCACATTCGCTCTCTCACATTCGCTTTCTCACATTCACCCTCTCGCGTTCGCCCTCTCGCGTTCACCCTCTCACATTCGCCCTCTCACATTCGCCCTCTCACATTCACCCTCTCACATTCACCCTCTCACATTCGCCCTCTCACATTCGCTCTCTCACATTCGCCCTCTCACATTCGCCCTCTCACATTCGCCCTCTCACATTCGACCTCTCACATTCGCCCTCTCACATTCGCCCTCTCACATTCGCCCGCTCACATTCGCCCTCTCACATTCGCCCTCTCACATTCGCCCTCTCACATTCGCCCTCTCACATTCGCCCGCTCACATTCGCTCTCTCACATTCGCTCTCTCACATTCGCCCTCTCACATTCGCCCTCTCACATTCGCCCTCTCACATTCGCCCTCTCACATTCGCCCTCTCACATTCACTCTCTCACATTCACTCTCTCACATTCACCCTCTCACATTCGCTCTCTCACATTCACCCTCTCACATTCGCTCTCTCACATTCACTCTCTCACATTCACCCTCTCACATTCACGCTCACATTCACCCTCTCACATTCACCCTCTCACATTCACCCTCTCACATTCGCTCTCTCACATTCACCCTCTCACATTCGCTCTCTCACATTCACCCTCTCGCGTTCGCCCTCTCACATTCACCCTCTCGCGTTCGCCCTCTCACATTCGCCCTCTCACATTCGCTCTCTCACATTCGCTCTCTCACATTCGCCCTCTCACATTCGCCCTCTCACATTCACCCGCTCACATTCGCCCTCTCACATTCACTCTCTCACATTCACCCTCTCACATTCACCCTCTCACATTCGCCCGCTCACATTCGCCCTCTCACATTCACTCTCTCACATTCACCCTCTCACATTCACCCTCTCACATTCACCCTCTCACATTCACCCTCTCACATTCGCCCTCTCACATTCACCCTCTCACATTCACCCTCTCACATTCGCTCTCTCACATTCGCTTTCTCACATTCACCCTCTCGCGTTCGCCCTCTCGCGTTCACCCTCTCACATTCGCCCTCTCACATTCACCCTCTCACATTCGCCCTCTCACATTCGCCCTCTCACATTCACCCTCTCACATTCGCCCTCTCACATTCGCCCTCTCACATTCGCCCTCTCACATTCGCCCTCTCACATTCGCCCTCTCACATTCGCCCTCTCACATTCGCCCTCTCACATTCGCCCTCTCACATTCGCCCGCTCACATTCGCTCTCTCACATTCGCCCTCTCACATTCGCCCTCTCACATTCGCCCTCTCACATTCGCCC
The DNA here is from genome assembly GCF_035084215.1 of Heptranchias perlo. Classification (NCBI taxonomy): domain Eukaryota; kingdom Metazoa; phylum Chordata; class Chondrichthyes; order Hexanchiformes; family Hexanchidae; genus Heptranchias; species Heptranchias perlo. The sequence continues at coordinate 2,240,682 of NC_090344.1, read as the reverse complement.
TCTCACATTCCCTCTCTCACATTCCCTCTCTCACATTCACTCTCTCACATTCACTCTCTCACATTCACCCTCTCACATTCACCCTCTCACATTCGCTCTCTCACATTCACCCTCTCACATTCGCTCTCTCACATTCACTCTCTCACATTCACCCTCTCACATTCGCCCTCTCACATTCGCCCTCTCACATTCACACTCACATTCACCCTCTCACATTCACCCTCTCACATTCACCCTCTCACATTCGCTCTCTCACATTCACCCTCTCACATTCACCCTCTCACATTCGCTCTCTCACATTCACTCTCTCACATTCACCCTCTCACATTCGCCCTCTCACATTCGCCCTCTCACATTCACACTCACATTCACCCTCTCACATTCACCCTCTCACATTCACCCTCTCACATTCGCTCTCTCACATTCACCCTCTCACATTCGCTCTCTCACATTCACCCTCTCGCGTTCGCCCTCTCACATTCACCCTCTCACATTCACCCTCTTGCGTTCGCCCTCTCACATTCCCCCTCTCACATTCGCTCTCTCACATTCGCTCTCTCACATTCGCCCTCTCACATTCGCCCTCTCACATTCACCCGCTCACATTCGCCCTCTCACATTCGCCCTCTCACATTCACTCTCTCACATTCACTCTCTCACATTCACCCTCTCACATTCGCCCTCTCACATTCGCCCTCTCACATTCGCCCTCTCACATTCACCCTCTCACATTCACCCTCTCACATTCACCCTCTCACATTCACTCTCACATTCACCCTCTCACATTCACCCTCTCACATTCGCTCTCTCACATTCGCTCTCTCGCGTTCGCCCTCTCGCGTTCACCCTCTCACATTCGCCCTCTCACATTCGCCCTCTCACATTCGCCCTCTCACATTCGCTCTCTCACATTCGCTCTCTCACATTCGCTCTCTCACATTCGCCCTCTCACATTCGCCCTCTCACATTCGCCCGCTCACATTCGCCCTCTCACATTCGCCCGCTCACATTCGCCCTCTCACATTCGCCCTCTCACATTCGCCCTCTCACATTCACCCTCTCACATTCGCCCGCTCACATTCGCCCTCTCACATTCGCCCTCTCACATTCGCTCTCTCACATTCGCCCTCTCACATTCGCTCTCTCACATTCGCTCTCTCACATTCGCTCTCTCACATTCGCTCTCTCTCATTCGCTCTCTCTCATTCGCTCTCTCACATTCGCCCTCTCACATTCGCCCTCTCACATTCGCCCTCTCACATTCGCTCTCTCACATTCACCCTCTCACATTCGCTCTCTCACATTCTCTCTCTCACATTCACCCTCTCACATTCACCCTCTCACATTCGCCCGCTCACATTCGCCCTCTCACATTCACTCTCTCACATTCACCCTCTCACATTCACCCTCTCACATTCACCCTCTCACATTCACCCTCTCACATTCACCCTCTCACATTCGCTCTCTCACATTCACCCTCTCGCGTTCGCCCGCTCACATTCGCCCTCTCACATTCACTCTCTCACATTCACCCTCTCACATTCACCCTCTCACATTCACCCTCTCACATTCGCCCTCTCACATTCACTCTCACATTCACCCTCTCACATTCACCCTCTCACATTCAACCTCTCACATTCGCTCTCTCACATTCGCTCTCTCACATTCACCCTCTCACATTCACCCTCTCACATTCGCCTTTTACATTCGCCCTCTCACATTCGCCCTCTCACATTCACCCTCTCACATTCACCCTCTCACATTCGCCCTCTCACATTCGCCCTCTCACATTCGCCCTCTCACATTCACTCTCACATTCACCCTCTCACATTCGCTCTCTCACATTCGCTTTCTCACATTCACCCTCTCGCGTTCGCCCTCTCGCGTTCACCCTCTCACATTCGCCCTCTCACATTCGCCCTCTCACATTCACCCTCTCACATTCACCCTCTCACATTCGCTCTCTCACATTCGCCCTCTCACATTCGCCCTCTCACATTCGCCCTCTCACATTCGCCCTCTCACATTCGCCCTCTCACATTCGCCCTCTCACATTCGCCCTCTCACATTCGCCCTCTCACATTCGCCCGCTCACATTCGCTCTCTCACATTCGCTCTCTCACATTCGCCCTCTCACATTCGCCCTCTCACATTCGCCCTCTCACATTCGCCCTCTCACATTCACCCTCTCACATTCACCCTCTCACATTCACCCTCTCACATTCGCCCTCTCACATTCGCCCTCTCACATTCGCCCTCTCACATTCACTCTCACATTCACCCTCTCACATTCGCTCTCTCACATTCGCTTTCTCACATTCACCCTCTCGCGTTCGCCCTCTCGCGTTCACCCTCTCACATTCGCCCTCTCACATTCGCCCTCTCACATTCACCCTCTCACATTCACCCTCTCACATTCGCCCTCTCACATTCGCTCTCTCACATTCGCCCTCTCACATTCGCCCTCTCACATTCGCCCTCTCACATTCGACCTCTCACATTCGCCCTCTCACATTCGCCCTCTCACATTCGCCCGCTCACATTCGCCCTCTCACATTCGCCCTCTCACATTCGCCCTCTCACATTCGCCCGCTCACATTCGCTCTCTCACATTCGCTCTCTCACATTCGCCCTCTCACATTCGCCCTCTCACATTCGCCCTCTCACATTCGCCCTCTCACATTCGCCCTCTCACATTCACTCTCTCACATTCACTCTCTCACATTCACCCTCTCACATTCGCTCTCTCACATTCACCCTCTCACATTCGCTCTCTCACATTCACCCTCTCACATTCACCCTCTCACATTCAACCTCTCACATTCGCTCTCTCACATTCGCTCTCTCACATTCACCCTCTCACATTCACCCTCTCACATTCACCCTCTCACATTCACCCTCTGACATTCACCCTCTCACATTCGCCTTTTACATTCACCCTCTCACATTCACCCTCTCACATTCACCCTCTCACATTCGCTCTCTCACATTCACCCTCTCGCGTTCGCCCTGTCGCGTTCACCCTCTCACATTCGCCCTCTCACATTCGCCCTCTCACATTCACCCTCTCACATTCGCCCTCTCACATTCGCTCTCTCACATTCGCTCTCTCACATTCGCCCTCTCACATTCGCCCTCTCACATTCATCCTCTCACATTCGCCCTCTCACATTCGCCCTCTCACATTCACTCTCACATTCACCCTCTCACATTCGCTCTCTCACATTCGCTTTCTCACATTCACCCTCTCGCGTTCGCCCTCTCGCGTTCACCCTCTCACATTCGCCCTCTCACATTCGCCCTCTCACATTCACCCTCTCACATTCACCCTCTCACATTCGCCCTCTCACATTCGCTCTCTCACATTCGCCCTCTCACATTCGCCCTCTCACATTCGCCCTCTCACATTCGACCTCTCACATTCGCCCTCTCACATTCGCCCTCTCACATTCGCCCGCTCACATTCGCCCTCTCACATTCGCCCTCTCACATTCGCCCTCTCACATTCGCCCGCTCACATTCGCTCTCTCACATTCGCTCTCTCACATTCGCCCTCTCACATTCGCCCTCTCACATTCGCCCTCTCACATTCACTCTCTCACATTCACTCTCTCACATTCACCCTCTCACATTCGCTCTCTCACATTCACCCTCTCACATTCGCTCTCTCACATTCACTCTCTCACATTCACCCTCTCACATTCACGCTCACATTCACCCTCTCACATTCACCCTCTCACATTCACCCTCTCACATTCGCTCTCTCACATTCACCCTCTCACATTCGCTCTCTCACATTCACCCTCTCGCGTTCGCCCTCTCACATTCACCCTCTCGCGTTCGCCCTCTCACATTCGCCCTCTCACATTCGCTCTCTCACATTCGCTCTCTCACATTCGCCCTCTCACATTCGCCCTCTCACATTCACCCGCTCACATTCGCCCTCTCACATTCACTCTCTCACATTCACCCTCTCACATTCACCCTCTCACATTCGCCCGCTCACATTCGCCCTCTCACATTCACTCTCTCACATTCACCCTCTCACATTCACCCTCTCACATTCACCCTCTCACATTCACCCTCTCACATTCGCCCTCTCACATTCACCCTCTCACATTCACCCTCTCACATTCGCTCTCTCACATTCGCTTTCTCACATTCACCCTCTCGCGTTCGCCCTCTCACATTCGCCCTCTCACATTCGCCCTCTCACGTTCACCCTCTCACGTTCACCCTCTCACATTCGCACTCTCACATTCGCCATCTCACATTCACTCTCTCACATTCACCCTCTCACATTCACCCTCTCACATTCACCCTCTCACATTCACTCTCTCACATTCGCCCTCTCACATTGGCTCTCTCACATTCGCCCTCTCACATTCGCCCTCTCACAATTGCCCTCTCACATTCGCCCTCTCACATTCGCCCTCTCACATTCGCCCTCTCACATTCCCTCTCTCACATTCGCCCTCTCACGTTCGCCCTCTCACGTTCCCTCTCTCACATTCGCCCTCTCACATTCGCCCTCTCACATTCGCCCTCTCACATTCCCTCTCTCACATTCGCCCTCTCACGTTCGCCCTCTCACGTTCCCTCTCTCACATTCGCCCTCTCACATTCGCCCTCTCACATTCCCTCTCTCACATTCGCCCTCTCACGTTCACCCTCTCACAATTGCCCTCTCACATTCGCCCTCTCACATTCGCCCTCTCACATTCACTCTCTCACATTCGCCCTCTCACATTCACTCTCTCACATTCACCCTCTCACATTCGCCCTCTCACATTCACTCTCTCACATTCGCTCTCTCACATTCGCCCTCTCACATTCGCCCTCTCACATTCGCCCTCTCACATTCACTCTCTCACATTCACTCTCTCACATTCGCCCTCTCACATTCACCCTCTCACATTCGCTCTCTCACATTCACTCTCTCACATTCGCCCTCTCACATTCGCCCTCTCACATTCGCCCTCTCACATTCCCTCTCTCACATTCCCTCTCTCACATTCCCTCTCTCACATTCACCCTCTCACATTCACCCTCTCACATTCACCCTCTCACATTCACCCTCTCACATTCACCCTCTCACATTCGCCCTCTCACATTCCCTCTCTCACATTCGCCCTCTCACATTCGCCCTCTCACATTCGCCCTCTCACATTCGCCCTCTCACATTCGCCCTCTCACATTCGCCCTCTCACATTCACTCTCTCACATTCACCCTCTCACATTCCCTCTCTCACATTCGCTCTCTCACATTCACCCTCTCACATTCACCCTCTCACATTCACCCTCTCACATTCGCCATCTCACATTCGCCCTCTCACGTTCGCCCTCTCACGTTCGCCCTCTCACGTTCGCCCTCTCACGTTCGCCCTCTCACATTCACTCTCTCACATTCCCTCTCTCACATTCACCCTCTCACATTCGCTCTCTCATATTCACTCTCTCACATTCACTCTCTCACATTCACCCTCTCACATTCGCTCTCTCACATTCACCCTCTCACATTCCCTCTCTCACATTCACCCTCTCACGTTCGCTCTCTCACATTCGCCCTCTCACATTCGCCCTCTCACATTCGCTCTCTCACATTCACCCTCTCATATTCACCCTCTCATATTCACCCTCTCACATTCCCTCTCTCACATTCACCCTCTCACATTCGCTCTCTCACTTTCACTCTCACATTCGCTCTCTCACTTTCACTCTCACATTCGCCCTCTCACATTCGCTCTCTCACATTCACCCTCTCACATTCCCACTCTCACATTCCCTCTCTCACATTCACCCTCTCACATTCGCTCTCTCACATTCCCTCTCTCATATTCCCTCTCTCACATTCCCTCTCTCACATTCCCTCTCTCACATTCGCTCTCTCACTTTCACTCTCACATTCCCTCTCTCACATTCACTCTCTCATATTCACCCTCTCACATTCACTCTCTCACATTCACCCTCTCACATTCACTCTCACGTTCGCCCTCTCACGTTCGCCCTCTCACGTTCGCCCTCTCACATTCACCCTCTCACGCCCTCTCACATTCGCCCTCTCACATTCACCCTCTCACATTCACTCTCTCACATTCACTCTCTCACATTCACGCTCCCACATTCACTCTCTCACATTCGCCCTCCCACATTCACTCTCTCACATGCGCTCTCTCACATTCGCCCTCTCGCATTCGCCCTCTCGCATTCGCCCTCTCGCATTCGCCCTCTGACGTTCGCCCTCTCACATTCGCCCTCTCACATTCGCCCTCTCACATTCACCCTCTCACATTCACCCTCTCACATTCACCCTCTCACATTCACTCTCTCACATTCACGCTCCCACATTCACTCTCTCACATTCGCCCTCCCACATTCACTCTCTCACATTCACTCTCAGATTCGCCCTCTCACATTCGCCCTCTCACATTCGCTCTCTCACATTCGCTCTCTCACATTCGCCCTCTCACATTCGCTCTCACATTCACTCTCTCACATTCGCTCTCTCACATTCGCCCTCTCACATTCACCCTCTCACATTCACTCTCTCACATTCACGCTCCCACATTGACTCTCTCACATTCACTCTCTCACAATCGCCCTCTCACGTTCACCCTCTCACATTCGCACTCTCACATTCGCCATCTCACATTCACTCTCTCACATTCGCCCTCTCACATTCGCCCTCTCACATTCGCCCTCTCACGTTCACCCTCTCACATTCGCACTCTCACATTCGCCATCTCACATTCACTCTCTCACATTCACCCTCTCACATTCACCCTCTCACATTCACCCTCTCACATTCACTCTCTCACATTCGCCCTCTCACATTCCCTCTCTCACGTTCGCCCTCTCACGTTCGCCCTCTCACATTCCCTCTCTCACATTCGCCCTCTCACGTTCGCCCTCTCACATTCCCTCTCTCACATTCGCCCTCTCACGTTCGCCCTCTCACATTCCCTCTCTCACAATTGCCCTCTCACATTCGCCCTCTCACATTCGCCCTCTCACATTCCCTCTCTCACATTCGCCCTCTCACGTTCGCCCTCTCACGTTCCCTCTCTCACATTCGCCCTCTCACATTCGCCCTCTCACATTCCCTCTCTCACGTTCGCCCTCTCACATTCCCTCTCTCACATTCGCCCTCTCACGTTCGCCCTCTCACATTCCCTCTCTCACATTCGCCCTCTCACGTTCGCCCTCTCACATTCCCTCTCTCACAATTGCCCTCTCACATTCGCCCTCTCACATTCGCCCTCTCACATTCGCTCTCTCACATTCACCCTCTCACATTCGCTCTCTCACATTCACTCTCTCACATTCACCCTCTCACATTCGCCCTCTCACATTCGCCCTCTCACATTCACACTCACATTCACCCTCTCACATTCACCCTCTCACATTCACCCTCTCACATTCGCTCTCTCACATTCACCCTCTCACATTCACCCTCTCACATTCGCTCTCTCACATTCACTCTCTCACATTCACCCTCTCACATTCGCCCTCTCACATTCGCCCTCTCACATTCACACTCACATTCACCCTCTCACATTCACCCTCTCACATTCACCCTCTCACATTCGCTCTCTCACATTCACCCTCTCACATTCGCTCTCTCACATTCACCCTCTCGCGTTCGCCCTCTCACATTCACCCTCTCACATTCACCCTCTTGCGTTCGCCCTCTCACATTCCCCCTCTCACATTCGCTCTCTCACATTCGCTCTCTCACATTCGCCCTCTCACATTCGCCCTCTCACATTCACCCGCTCACATTCGCCCTCTCACATTCGCCCTCTCACATTCACTCTCTCACATTCACTCTCTCACATTCACCCTCTCACATTCGCCCTCTCACATTCGCCCTCTCACATTCGCCCTCTCACATTCACCCTCTCACATTCACCCTCTCACATTCACCCTCTCACATTCACCCTCTCACATTCACTCTCACATTCACCCTCTCACATTCACCCTCTCACATTCGCTCTCTCACATTCGCTCTCTCGCGTTCGCCCTCTCGCGTTCACCCTCTCACATTCGCCCTCTCACATTCGCCCTCTCACATTCGCCCTCTCACATTCGCTCTCTCACATTCGCTCTCTCACATTCGCTCTCTCACATTCGCCCTCTCACATTCGCCCTCTCACATTCGCCCGCTCACATTCGCCCTCTCACATTCGCCCGCTCACATTCGCCCTCTCACATTCGCCCTCTCACATTCGCCCTCTCACATTCACCCTCTCACATTCGCCCGCTCACATTCGCCCTCTCACATTCGCCCTCTCACATTCGCTCTCTCACATTCGCCCTCTCACATTCGCTCTCTCACATTCGCTCTCTCACATTCGCTCTCTCACATTCGCTCTCTCTCATTCGCTCTCTCACATTCGCCCTCTCACATTCGCCCTCTCACATTCGCCCTCTCACATTCGCCCTCTCACATTCGCTCTCTCACATTCACCCTCTCACATTCGCTCTCTCACATTCTCTCTCTCACATTCACCCTCTCACATTCACCCTCTCACATTCGCCCGCTCACATTCGCCCTCTCACATTCACTCTCTCACATTCACCCTCTCACATTCACCCTCTCACATTCACCCTCTCACATTCACCCTCTCACATTCACCCTCTCACATTCGCTCTCTCACATTCACCCTCTCGCGTTCGCCCGCTCACATTCGCCCTCTCACATTCACTCTCTCACATTCACCCTCTCACATTCACCCTCTCACATTCACCCTCTCACATTCGCCCTCTCACATTCACTCTCACATTCACCCTCTCACATTCACCCTCTCACATTCAACCTCTCACATTCGCTCTCTCACATTCGCTCTCTCACATTCACCCTCTCACATTCACCCTCTCACATTCGCCTTTTACATTCGCCCTCTCACATTCGCCCTCTCACATTCACCCTCTCACATTCACCCTCTCACATTCGCCCTCTCACATTCGCCCTCTCACATTCGCCCTCTCACATTCACTCTCACATTCACCCTCTCACATTCGCTCTCTCACATTCGCTTTCTCACATTCACCCTCTCGCGTTCGCCCTCTCGCGTTCACCCTCTCACATTCGCCCTCTCACATTCGCCCTCTCACATTCACCCTCTCACATTCACCCTCTCACATTCGCTCTCTCACATTCGCCCTCTCACATTCGCCCTCTCACATTCGCCCTCTCACATTCGCCCTCTCACATTCGCCCTCTCACATTCGCCCTCTCACATTCGCCCTCTCACATTCGCCCTCTCACATTCGCCCGCTCACATTCGCTCTCTCACATTCGCTCTCTCACATTCGCCCTCTCACATTCGCCCTCTCACATTCGCCCTCTCACATTCGCCCTCTCACATTCACCCTCTCACATTCACCCTCTCACATTCACCCTCTCACATTCGCCCTCTCACATTCGCCCTCTCACATTCGCCCTCTCACATTCACTCTCACATTCACCCTCTCACATTCGCTCTCTCACATTCGCTTTCTCACATTCACCCTCTCGCGTTCGCCCTCTCGCGTTCACCCTCTCACATTCGCCCTCTCACATTCGCCCTCTCACATTCACCCTCTCACATTCACCCTCTCACATTCGCCCTCTCACATTCGCTCTCTCACATTCGCCCTCTCACATTCGCCCTCTCACATTCGCCCTCTCACATTCGACCTCTCACATTCGCCCTCTCACATTCGCCCTCTCACATTCGCCCGCTCACATTCGCCCTCTCACATTCGCCCTCTCACATTCGCCCTCTCACATTCGCCCGCTCACATTCGCTCTCTCACATTCGCTCTCTCACATTCGCCCTCTCACATTCGCCCTCTCACATTCGCCCTCTCACATTCGCCCTCTCACATTCGCCCTCTCACATTCACTCTCTCACATTCACTCTCTCACATTCACCCTCTCACATTCGCTCTCTCACATTCACCCTCTCACATTCGCTCTCTCACATTCACCCTCTCACATTCACCCTCTCACATTCAACCTCTCACATTCGCTCTCTCACATTCGCTCTCTCACATTCACCCTCTCACATTCACCCTCTCACATTCACCCTCTCACATTCACCCTCTGACATTCACCCTCTCACATTCGCCTTTTACATTCACCCTCTCACATTCACCCTCTCACATTCACCCTCTCACATTCGCTCTCTCACATTCACCCTCTCGCGTTCGCCCTGTCGCGTTCACCCTCTCACATTCGCCCTCTCACATTCGCCCTCTCACATTCACCCTCTCACATTCGCCCTCTCACATTCGCTCTCTCACATTCGCTCTCTCACATTCGCCCTCTCACATTCGCCCTCTCACATTCATCCTCTCACATTCGCCCTCTCACATTCGCCCTCTCACATTCACTCTCACATTCACCCTCTCACATTCGCTCTCTCACATTCGCTTTCTCACATTCACCCTCTCGCGTTCGCCCTCTCGCGTTCACCCTCTCACATTCGCCCTCTCACATTCGCCCTCTCACATTCACCCTCTCACATTCACCCTCTCACATTCGCCCTCTCACATTCGCTCTCTCACATTCGCCCTCTCACATTCGCCCTCTCACATTCGCCCTCTCACATTCGACCTCTCACATTCGCCCTCTCACATTCGCCCTCTCACATTCGCCCGCTCACATTCGCCCTCTCACATTCGCCCTCTCACATTCGCCCTCTCACATTCGCCCGCTCACATTCGCTCTCTCACATTCGCTCTCTCACATTCGCCCTCTCACATTCGCCCTCTCACATTCGCCCTCTCACATTCGCCCTCTCACATTCACTCTCTCACATTCACTCTCTCACATTCACCCTCTCACATTCGCTCTCTCACATTCACCCTCTCACATTCGCTCTCTCACATTCACTCTCTCACATTCACCCTCTCACATTCACGCTCACATTCACCCTCTCACATTCACCCTCTCACATTCACCCTCTCACATTCGCTCTCTCACATTCACCCTCTCACATTCGCTCTCTCACATTCACCCTCTCGCGTTCGCCCTCTCACATTCACCCTCTCGCGTTCGCCCTCTCACATTCGCCCTCTCACATTCGCTCTCTCACATTCGCTCTCTCACATTCGCCCTCTCACATTCGCCCTCTCACATTCACCCGCTCACATTCGCCCTCTCACATTCACTCTCTCACATTCACCCTCTCACATTCACCCTCTCACATTCGCCCGCTCACATTCGCCCTCTCACATTCACTCTCTCACATTCACCCTCTCACATTCACCCTCTCACATTCACCCTCTCACATTCACCCTCTCACATTCGCCCTCTCACATTCACCCTCTCACATTCACCCTCTCACATTCGCTCTCTCACATTCGCTTTCTCACATTCACCCTCTCGCGTTCGCCCTCTCACATTCGCCCTCTCACATTCGCCCTCTCACGTTCACCCTCTCACGTTCACCCTCTCACATTCGCACTCTCACATTCGCCATCTCACATTCACTCTCTCACATTCACCCTCTCACATTCACCCTCTCACATTCACCCTCTCACATTCACTCTCTCACATTCGCCCTCTCACATTGGCTCTCTCACATTCGCCCTCTCACATTCGCCCTCTCACAATTGCCCTCTCACATTCGCCCTCTCACATTCGCCCTCTCACATTCGCCCTCTCACATTCCCTCTCTCACATTCGCCCTCTCACGTTCGCCCTCTCACGTTCCCTCTCTCACATTCGCCCTCTCACATTCGCCCTCTCACATTCGCCCTCTCACATTCCCTCTCTCACATTCGCCCTCTCACGTTCGCCCTCTCACGTTCCCTCTCTCACATTCGCCCTCTCACATTCGCCCTCTCACATTCCCTCTCTCACATTCGCCCTCTCACGTTCACCCTCTCACAATTGCCCTCTCACATTCGCCCTCTCACATTCGCCCTCTCACATTCACTCTCTCACATTCGCCCTCTCACATTCACTCTCTCACATTCACCCTCTCACATTCGCCCTCTCACATTCACTCTCTCACATTCGCTCTCTCACATTCGCCCTCTCACATTCGCCCTCTCACATTCGCCCTCTCACATTCACTCTCTCACATTCACTCTCTCACATTCGCCCTCTCACATTCACCCTCTCACATTCGCTCTCTCACATTCACTCTCTCACATTCGCCCTCTCACATTCGCCCTCTCACATTCGCCCTCTCACATTCCCTCTCTCACATTCCCTCTCTCACATTCCCTCTCTCACATTCACCCTCTCACATTCACCCTCTCACATTCACCCTCTCACATTCACCCTCTCACATTCACCCTCTCACATTCGCCCTCTCACATTCCCTCTCTCACATTCGCCCTCTCACATTCGCCCTCTCACATTCGCCCTCTCACATTCGCCCTCTCACATTCGCCCTCTCACATTCGCCCTCTCACATTCACTCTCTCACATTCACCCTCTCACATTCCCTCTCTCACATTCGCTCTCTCACATTCACCCTCTCACATTCACCCTCTCACATTCACCCTCTCACATTCGCCATCTCACATTCGCCCTCTCACGTTCGCCCTCTCACGTTCGCCCTCTCACGTTCGCCCTCTCACGTTCGCCCTCTCACATTCACTCTCTCACATTCCCTCTCTCACATTCACCCTCTCACATTCGCTCTCTCATATTCACTCTCTCACATTCACTCTCTCACATTCACCCTCTCACATTCGCTCTCTCACATTCACCCTCTCACATTCCCTCTCTCACATTCACCCTCTCACGTTCGCTCTCTCACATTCGCCCTCTCACATTCGCCCTCTCACATTCGCTCTCTCACATTCACCCTCTCATATTCACCCTCTCATATTCACCCTCTCACATTCCCTCTCTCACATTCACCCTCTCACATTCGCTCTCTCACTTTCACTCTCACATTCGCTCTCTCACTTTCACTCTCACATTCGCCCTCTCACATTCGCTCTCTCACATTCACCCTCTCACATTCCCACTCTCACATTCCCTCTCTCACATTCACCCTCTCACATTCGCTCTCTCACATTCCCTCTCTCATATTCCCTCTCTCACATTCCCTCTCTCACATTCCCTCTCTCACATTCGCTCTCTCACTTTCACTCTCACATTCCCTCTCTCACATTCACTCTCTCATATTCACCCTCTCACATTCACTCTCTCACATTCACCCTCTCACATTCACTCTCACGTTCGCCCTCTCACGTTCGCCCTCTCACGTTCGCCCTCTCACATTCACCCTCTCACGCCCTCTCACATTCGCCCTCTCACATTCACCCTCTCACATTCACTCTCTCACATTCACTCTCTCACATTCACGCTCCCACATTCACTCTCTCACATTCGCCCTCCCACATTCACTCTCTCACATGCGCTCTCTCACATTCGCCCTCTCGCATTCGCCCTCTCGCATTCGCCCTCTCGCATTCGCCCTCTGACGTTCGCCCTCTCACATTCGCCCTCTCACATTCGCCCTCTCACATTCACCCTCTCACATTCACCCTCTCACATTCACCCTCTCACATTCACTCTCTCACATTCACGCTCCCACATTCACTCTCTCACATTCGCCCTCCCACATTCACTCTCTCACATTCACTCTCAGATTCGCCCTCTCACATTCGCCCTCTCACATTCGCTCTCTCACATTCGCTCTCTCACATTCGCCCTCTCACATTCGCTCTCACATTCACTCTCTCACATTCGCTCTCTCACATTCGCCCTCTCACATTCACCCTCTCACATTCACTCTCTCACATTCACGCTCCCACATTGACTCTCTCACATTCACTCTCTCACAATCGCCCTCTCACGTTCACCCTCTCACATTCGCACTCTCACATTCGCCATCTCACATTCACTCTCTCACATTCGCCCTCTCACATTCGCCCTCTCACATTCGCCCTCTCACGTTCACCCTCTCACATTCGCACTCTCACATTCGCCATCTCACATTCACTCTCTCACATTCACCCTCTCACATTCACCCTCTCACATTCACCCTCTCACATTCACTCTCTCACATTCGCCCTCTCACATTCCCTCTCTCACGTTCGCCCTCTCACGTTCGCCCTCTCACATTCCCTCTCTCACATTCGCCCTCTCACGTTCGCCCTCTCACATTCCCTCTCTCACATTCGCCCTCTCACGTTCGCCCTCTCACATTCCCTCTCTCACAATTGCCCTCTCACATTCGCCCTCTCACATTCGCCCTCTCACATTCCCTCTCTCACATTCGCCCTCTCACGTTCGCCCTCTCACGTTCCCTCTCTCACATTCGCCCTCTCACATTCGCCCTCTCACATTCCCTCTCTCACGTTCGCCCTCTCACATTCCCTCTCTCACATTCGCCCTCTCACGTTCGCCCTCTCACATTCCCTCTCTCACATTCGCCCTCTCACGTTCGCCCTCTCACATTCCCTCTCTCACAATTGCCCTCTCACATTCGCCCTCTCACATTCGCCCTCTCACATTCGCCCTCTCGCATTCGCTCTCTCACATTCGCCCTCTCACATTCGCCCTCTCACATTTGCCCTCTCACATTCGCCCTCTCACATTCGCCCTCTCACATTCGCCCTCTCACATTCGCCCTCTCACATTCGCTCTCTCACATTCGCCCTCTCACATTCGCCCTCTCACATTCGCCCTCTCACATTCGCCCTCTCACATTCGCCCTCTCACATTCCCTCTCTCACATTCGCCCTCTCACATTCACTCTCTCACATTCGCCCTCTCACATTCACCCTCTCACATTCACTCTCTCACATTCGCCCTCTCACATTCACCCTCTCACATTCACCCTCTCACATTCCCTCTCATACATTCCCTCTCTCACATTCGCCCTCTCACATTCGCCCTCTCACATTCGCCCTCTCACATTCACTCCCTCACATTCGTCCCTCTCACATTCGCCCTCTCACATTCGCCCTCTCACATTCGCCCTCTCACATTCACCCTCTCACATTCACCCTCTCACGCACTCTCACATTCGCTCTCTCACATTCACCCTCTCACATTCACCCTCTCACATTCACCCTCTCACATTCACTCTCTCACATTCGCTCTCTCACATTCACTCTCTCACATTCGCCCTCTCACATTCGCCCTCTCACATTCGCCCTCTCACATTCGCCCTCTCACATTCGCCCTCTCACATTCGCCCTCTCACATTCGCCCTCTCACATTCGCCCTCTCACATTCGCCCTCTCACATTCGCTCTCTCACTTTCCCCTCTCACATTCACCCTCTCACATTCACCCTCTCACATTCACCCTCTCACATTCGCTCTCTCACATTCGCTCTCTCACATTCACCCTCTCACATTCACCCTCTCACATTCACCCTCTCACATTCACCCTCTCACATTCACCCTCTCACATTCACTCTCTCACGCACTGTCACTTTCACTCTCTCACGCACTCTCATATTCACTCGCTCATGCACTGTCTCATTCACCCTCTCGCATTCACTCTCTCACATTCGCTCTCTCACATTCGCTCTCTCACATTCACTCGCTCATGCACTGTCTCATTCACCCTCTTACATTCACTCTCTCACATTCACTCTCTCACATTCACCCTCTCACATTCAGCCTCTCACATTCACCCTCTCACATTCACTCTCTCACATTCACCCTCTCACATTCAGCCTCTCACATTCAGCCTCTCACATTCGCTCTCTCACATTCGCTCTCTCACATTCGCTCTCTCACATTCCCTCTCTCACATTCACCCTCTCACATTCGCCCTCTCACATTCGCCCTCTCACATTCGCCCTCTCACATTCGCCCTCTCACATTCGCTCTCTCACTTTCACTCTCACATTCGCTCTCTCACTTTCACTCTCACATTCACCCTCTCACATTCACTCTCACATTCGCTCTCTCACATTCGCTCTCTCACATTCGCTCTCTCACATTCACCCTCTCACATTCACCCTCTCACATTCACTCTCTCACATTCACTCTCTCACATTCACTCTCACATTCGCTCTCTCACATTCGCACTCTCACGTTCTCTCTCTCACGTTCTCTCTCTCACGTTCTCTCTCTCATGTTCACTCTCTCTCGTTCACCCTCTCACAATCGCTCTCTCACATTCGCTCTCTCACTCGCTCTCTCACGCACTCTCACATTCCCTCTCTCACATTCACTCTCTCACGCACTCTCACATTCACCCTCTCACATTCACCCTCTCACATTCTCTCTCTCACATTAACCCTCTCACATTCACCCTCTCACATTCACCCTCTCACATTCTCTCTCTCACATTCACCCTCTCACATTCACCCTCTCACATTCACCCTCTCACATTCTCTCTCTCACATTCACCCTCTCACATTAACCCTCTCACATTCACCCTCTCACATTCACCCTCTCACATTCACTCTCTCACGTTCAGCCTCTCACATTCACTCTCTCACATTCGCTCTCTCACATTCGCCCTCTCACATTCGCCCTCTCACATTCCCTCTCTCACATTCCCTCTCTCACATTCGCCCTCTCACATTCGCCCTCTCACATTCGCCCTCTCACACTCGCTCTCTCACATTCGCCCTCTCACATTCGCTCTCTCACATTCACCCTCTCACATTCGCCCTCTCACATTCGCTCTCTCACATTCACCCTCTCACATTCGCTCTCTCACATTCACCCTCTCACATTCGCTCTCTCACATTCGCTCTCTCACATTCGCTCTCTCACATTCGCTCTCTCACACTCGCTCTCTCACGCACTCTCACACACTCTCACATTCCCTCTCTCACATTCGCTCTCTCACATTCGCTCTCTCACATTCGCCCTCTCACATTCCCTCTCTCACATTCCCTCTCTCACATTCCCTCTCTCACATTCGCTCTCTCACATTCGCCCTCTCACATTCGCCCTCTCACATTCCCTCTCTCACATTCGCTCTCTCACATTCGCTCTCTCACATTCGCTCTCTCACATTCGCTCTCTCACATTCGCCCTCTCACGTTCGCCCTCTCACGTTCGCCCTCTCACGTTCGCCCTCTCACGTTCGCTCTCTCACATTCACTCTCTCACATTCGCCCTCTCACATTCGCCCTCTCACATTCACCCTCTCACATTCACCCTCTCACATTCGCCCTCTCACATTCACTCTCTCACGCACTGTCACTTTCACTCTCTCACGCACTCTCGTATTCACTCGCTCATGCACTGTCTCATTCACCCTCTCGCATTCACTCTCTCACATTCGCTCTCTCACATTCACTCGCTCATGCACTGTCTCATTCACCCTCTCACATTCACTCTCTCACATTCACTCTCTCACATTCACCCTCTCACATTCAGCCTCTCACATTCGCTCTCTCACATTCGCTCTCTCACATTCACTCGCTCATGCACTGTCTCATTCACCCTCTCACATTCACTCTCTCACATTCACTCTCTCACATTCACCCTCTCACATTCAGCCTCTCACATTCAGCCTCTCACATTCGCTCTCTCACATTCACTCTCTCACATTCGCTCTCTCACATTCGCTCTCTCACATTCTCCCTCTCACATTTTCTCTCTCACATTCGCCCTCTCACATTCGCCCTCTCACATTCGCCCTCTCACATTCGCTCTCTCACTTTCACTCTCACATTCGCTCTCTCACTTTCACTCTCACATTCACCCTCTCACATTCGCTCTCTCACATTCGCTCTCTCACATTCACCCTCTCATATTCACCCTCTCACATTCGCTCTCTCACATTCGCACTGTCACGTTCTCTCTCTCACGTTCTCTCTCTCACGTTCTCTCTCTCACGTTCTCTCTCTCACGTTCTCTCTCTCACGTTCTCTCTCTCACGTTCTCTCTCTCACGTTCTCTCTCTCACGTTCTCTCTCTCACGTTCACTCTCTCTCGTTCACCCTCTCACAATCGCTCTCTCACATTCGCTCTCTCACTCGCTCTCTCACGCACTCTCACATTCCCTCTCTCACATTCACTCTCTCAGGCACTCTCACATTCACCCTCTCACATTCTCTCACTCACATTCACCCTCTCACATTAACCCTCTCACATTCACCCTCTCACATTCTCTCTCTCACATTCACCCTCTCACATTAACCCTCTCACATTCACCCTCTCACATTCTCTCTCTCACATTCACCCTCTCACATTCACCCTCTCACATTAACCCTCTCACATTCACCCTCTCACATTCCCTCTCTCACATTCGCTCTCTCACATTCGCTCTCTCACATTCGCCCTCTCACATTCGCCCTCTCACATTCGCCCTCTCACATTCGCCCTCTCACATTCCCTCTCTCACATTCGCCCTCTCACATTCACCCTCTCACATTCTCTCTCTCACATTAACCCTCTCACATTCACCCTCTCACATTCTCTCTCTCACATTCACCCTCTCACATTAACCCTCTCACATTCACCCTCTCACATTCCCTCTCTCACATTCACTCTCTCACGTTCACTCTCTCACGTTCACTCTCTCACATTCACTCTCTCACATTCGCCCTCTCACATTCACTCTCTCACATTCGCCCTCTCACATTCGCCGTCTCACATTCGCCCTCTCACATTCGCCCTCTCACATTCGCCCTCTCACATTCCCTCTCTCACATTCCCTCTCTCACATTCGCCCTCTCACATTCGCTCTCTCACACTCGCTCTCTCACGCACTCTCACATTCCCTCTCTCACATTCGCCCTCTCACATTCGCTCTCTCACATTCACCCTCTCACATTCGCCCTCTCACATTCGCTCTCTCACATTCACTCTCTCACATTCGCTCTCTCACATTCGCTCTCTCACGCACTCTCACACACTCTCACATTCCCTCTCTCACATTCCCTCTCTCACATTCGCCCTCTCACATTCGCCCTCTCACATTCCCTCTCTCACATTCGCCCTCTCACATTCGCCCTCTCACATTCGCTCTCTCAGATTCGCCCTCTCACATTCGCTCTCTCACATTCGCCCTCTCACATTCGCCCTCTCACATTCGCCCTCTCACATTCGCCCTCTCACATTCGCCCTCTCACGTTCGCCCTCTCACATTCGCTCGCTCACATTCGCCCTCTCACATTCGCCCTCTCACGTTCGCCCTCTCACATTCGCCCTCTCACATTCGCTCTCTCACATTCGCCCTCTCACATTCGCCCTCTCACATTCGCTCTCTCACGTTCGCTCTCTCACGTTCGCCCTCTCACGTTCGCTCTCTCACATTCGCCCTCTCACATTCACTCTCTCACATTCGCTCTCTCACATTCGCCCTCTCACATTCGCCCTCTCACATTCGCCCTCTCACATTCGCCCCCTCACATTACCTCTCTCACATTCGCCCTCTCACATTCACTCTCTCACATTCACTCTCTCACATTCACTCTCTCACATTCGCCCTCTCGCATTCGCCCTCTCACATTCGCCCTCTCACATTCGCCCTCTCACATTCGCCCTCTCACATTCACTCTCTCACATTCGCCCTCTCACATTCGCTCTCTCACATTCACCCTCTCACATTCACCCTCTCACATTCGCCCTCTCACATTCGCCCTCTCACATTCGCCCTCTCACATTCGCTCTCTCACATTCACCCTCTCACATTAACCCTCTCACATTCACCCTCTCACATTCACCCTCTCTCACATTCACTCTCTCACGTTCAGCCTCTCACATTCACTCTCTCACATTCGCCCTCTCACATTCCCTCTCTCACATTCCCTCTCTCACATTCCCTCTCTCACATTCCCTCTCCCACATTCGCCCTCTCACATTCGCTCTCTTACACTCGCTCTCTCACATTCGCCCTCTCACATTCGCTCTCTCACATTCACCCTCTCACATTCGCCCTCTCACATTCGCTCTCTCACATTCACCCTCTCACATTCGCTCTCTCACATTCACCCTCTCACATTCACCCTCTCACATTCACCCTCTCACATTCGCTCTCTCACATTCGCTCTCTCACACTCGCTCTCTCACGCACTCTCACACACTCTCACATTCCCTCTCTCACATTCGCTCTCTCACATTCGCTCTCTCACATTCGCCCTCTCACATTCCCTCTCTCACATTCCCTCTCTCACATTCGCTCTCTCACATTCGCCCTCTCACATTCCCTCTCTCACATTCGCTCTCTCACATTCGCTCTCTCACATTCGCTCTCTCACATTCGCTCTCTCACATTCACTCTCTCACATTCGCCCTCTCACGTTCGCCCTCTCACGTTCGCTCTCTCACATTCACTCTCTCACATTCGCCCTCTCACATTCGCCCTCTCACATTCACCCTCTCACATTCACCCTCTCACATTCACCCTCTCACATTCACTCTCTCACGCACTGTCACTTTCACTCTCTCACGCACTCTCATATTCACTCGCTCATGCACTGTCTCATTCACCCTCTCGCATTCACTCTCTCACATTCGCTCTCTCACATTCACTCGCTCATGCACTGTCTCATTCACCCTCTCACATTCACTCTCTCACATTCACTCTCTCACATTCACCCTCTCACATTCAGCCTCTCACATTCGCTCTCTCACATTCGCTCCCTCACATTCACTCGCTCATGCACTGTCTCATTCACCCTCTCACATTCACTCTCTCACATTCACTCTCTCACATTCACCCTCTCACATTCAGCCTCTCACATTCAGCCTCTCACATTCAGCCTCTCACATTCGCTCTCTCACATTCGCTCTCTCACATTCACTCTCTCACATTCGCTCTCTCACATTCGCTCTCTCACATTCCCTCTCTCACATTCTCCCTCTCACATTTTCTCTCTCACATTCGCCCTCTCACATTCGCCCTCTCACATTCGCCCTCTCACATTCGCCCTCTCACATTCGCCCTCTCACATTCGCCCTCTCACATTCGCCCTCTCACATTCGCTCTCTCACTTTCACTCTCACATTCGCTCTCTCACTTTCACTCTCACATTCACCCTCTCACATTCACTCTCACATTCGCTCTCTCACATTCACCCTCTCATATTCACCCTCTCACATTCACCCTCTCACATTCACCCTCTCACATTCACCCTCTCACATTCACCCTCTCACATTCACCCTCTCACATTCACCCTCTCACATTCGCTCTCACATTCGCTCTCTCACATTCGCACTGTCACGTTCTCTCTCTCACGTTCTCTCTCTCACGTTCTCTCTCTCACGTTCTCTCTCTCACATTCGCCCTCTCACATTCGCCCTCTCACATTCCCTCTCTCACATTCCCTCTCTCACATTCCCTCTCTCACATTCCCTCTCTCACATTCGCCCTCTCACATTCGCTCTCTCACACTCGCTCTCTCACGCACTCTCACATTCCCTCTCTCACATTCGCTCTCTCACATTCGCCCTCTCACATTCGCCCTCTCACATTCGCTCTCTCACATTCGCCCTCTCACATTCGCCCTCTCACATTCGCTCTCTCACATTCGCTCTCTCACATTCGCTCTCTCACATTCGCTCTCTCACGCACTCTCACACACTCTCACATTCCCTCTCTCACATTCCCTCTCTCACATTCCCTCTCTCACATTCCCTCTCTCACATTCGCTCTCTCACATTCGCCCTCTCACATTCCCTCTCTCACATTCGCCCTCTCACATTCGCCCTCTCACATTCGCCCTCTCACATTCGCTCTCTCAGATTCGCCCTCTCACATTCGCTCTCTCACATTCGCCCTCTCACATTCGCCCTCTCACATTCGCCCTCTCACATTCGCCCTCTCACATTCGCCCTCTCACATTCCCTCTCTCACGTTCGCCCTCTCACGTTCGCCCTCTCACATTCGCTCTCTCACATTCGCCCTCTCACGTTCGCCCTCTCACGTTCGCCCTCTCACATTCGCCCTCTCACATTCGCTCTCTCACATTCGCCCTCTCACATTCGCCCTCTCACATTCGCTCTCTCACATTCGCCCTCTCACATTCGCTCTCTCACGTTCGCTCTCTCACGTTCGCCCTCTCACGTTCGCTCTCTCACATTCGCCCTCTCACATTCACTCTCTCACATTCGCTCTCTCACATTCGCCCTCTCACATTCGCCCTCTCACATTCGCCCTCTCACATTCGCCCTCTCACATTCGCCCCCTCACATTACCTCTCTCACATTCGCCCCCTCACATTACCTCTCTCACATTCGCCCTCTCACATTCGCTCTCTCACATTCGCCCTCTCACATTCGCCCTCTCACGTTCGCCCTCTCACGTTCGCCCTCTCACATTCGCTCTCTCACATTCGCCCTCTCACATTCGCCCTCTCACATTCGCTCTCTCACATTCGCCCTCTCACATTCGCCCTCTCACATTCACTCTCTCACATTCGCCCTCTCACATTCGCCCTCTCACATTCGCCCTCTCACATTCGCCCTCTCACATTCGCCCTCTCACATTCGCCCCCTCACATTACCTCTCTCACATTCGCCCTCTCACATTCACTCTCTCACATTCACCTTCTCACATTCGCTCTCTCACATTCGCCCTCTCACATTCGCCCTCTCACATTCGCCCTCTCACATTCGCCCTCTCACATTCGCCCTCTCACATTCGCCCTCTCACATTCGCCCTCTCACATTCGCCCTCTCACATTCGCCCTCTCACATTCACTCTCTCACATTCACCCTCTCACATTCGCTCTCTCACATTCGCTCTCTCACATTCGCTCTCTCACATTCACCCTCTCACATTCGCTCTCTCACATTCGCCCTCTCACATTCGCCCTCTCACATTCGCCCTCTCACATTCGCCCTCTCACATTCGCTCTCTCACATTCGCTCTCTCACATTCGCCCTCTCACATTCGCTCTCTCACATTCGCCCTCTCACATTCGCTCTCTCACATTCACTCGCTCATGCACTGTCTCATTCACCCTCTCACATTCACTCTCTCACATTCACCCTCTCACATTCAGCCTCTCACATTCACTCTCTCACATTCACCCTCTCACATTCAGCCTCTCACATTCGCTCTCTCACATTCGCTCTCTCACATTCGCCCTCTCACATTCGCTCTCTCACATTCGCTCTCTCACACTCGCTCTCTCACGCACTCTCACATTCCCTCTCTCACATTCCCTCCCTCACATTCACCCTCTCACATTCACCCTCTCACATTCACCCTCTCACATTCACCCTCTCACATTCACCCTCTCACATTCACCCTCTCACATTCACCCTCTCACATTCACCCTCTCACATTCACCCTCTCACATTCACCCTCTCACATTCTCTCTCTCACATTCACCCTCTCACATTCACCCTCTCACATTCACCCTCTCACATTCACTCTCTCACGCACTGTCACTTTCACTCTCTCACATTCGCCCTCTCACATTCGCCCTCTCACATTCGCCCTCTCACATTCGCCCTCTCACATTCGCCCTCTCACATTCTCTCTCTCACATTCACCCTCTCACATTCACCCTCTCACATTCACCCTCTCACATTCACTCTCTCACGCACTGTCACTTTCACTCTCTCACATTCGCCCTCTCACATTCGCCCTCTCACATTCGCCCTCTCACATTCGCCCTCTCACATTCGCTGTCTCACATGCGCACTCTCACATTCGCTCTCTCACTTTCACTCTCACATTCGCTCTCTCACTTTCACTCTCACATTCACCCTCTCACATTCGCTCTCTCACATTCCCCCTCTCACATTCCCCCTCTCACATTCCCCCTCTCACATTCCCCCTCTCACATTCCCCCTCTCACATTCCCCCTCTCACATTCCCCCTCTCACATTCACCCTCTCACATTCACCCTCTCACATTCGCTCTCTCACATTCGCTCTCTCACATTCACCCTCTCACATTCACTCTCTCACATTCATTCTCTAACATTCACCCTCTCACATTCACCCTCTCACATTCCCTCTCTCACATTCACCCTCTCACATTCACTCTCTCATATTCACTCTCTCACATTCGCTCTCACATTCGCTCTCTCACATTCGCACTGTCACGTTCTCTCTCTCACGTTCTCTCTCTCATGTTCACTCTCTCTCGTTCACCCTCTCACAATCGCTCTCTCACATTCGCTCTCTCACTCGCTCTCTCACGCACTCTCACATTCGCTCTCTCATGCACTCTCACATTCACTCTCTCACATTCACCCTCTCACATTCACCCTCTCACATTCCCTCTCTCACATTCCCTCTCTCACATTCCCTCTCTCACATTCCCTCTCTCACATTCCCTCTCTCACATTCACCCTCTCACATTCGCTCTCTCACATTCGCTCTCTCACATTCACCCTCTCACATTCACCCTCTCACATTCGCCCTCTCACATTCACCCTCTCACATTCGCCCTCTCACATTCACCCTCTCACATTCCCTCTCTCACATTCGCCCTCTCACATTCGCCCTCTCACATTCGCCCTCTCACATTCGCTCTCTCACACTCGCTCTCTCACGCACTCTCACATTCCCTCTCTCACATTCGCTCTCTCACATTCGCTCTCTCACATTCGCTCTCTCACATTCGCCCTCTCACATTCGCCCTCTCACATTCGCTCTCTCACATTCGCCCTCTCACATTCGCTCTCTCACACTCGCTCTCTCACGCACTCTCACATTCCCTCTCTCACATTCCCTCTCTCACATTCCCTCTCTCACATTCCCTCTCTCACATTCGCCCTCTCACATTCGCCCTCTCACATTCGCTCTCTCACATTCGCCCTCTCACATTCGCTCTCTCACACTCGCTCTCTCACGCACTCTCACATTCCCTCTCTCACATTCCCTCTCTCACATTCCCTCTCTCACATTCCCTCTCTCACATTCGCCCTCTCACATTCGCCCTCTCACATTCGCTCTCTCACATTCGCCCTCTCACATTCGCCCTCTCACATTCGCCCTCTCACATTCGCCCTCTCACATTCGCTCTCTCACTTTCACTCTCACATTCGCTCTCCACTTTCACTCTCACATTCACCCTCTCAGATTCGCTCTCTCACATTCCCCCTCTCACATTCCCCCTCTCACATTCCCCCTCTCACATTCCCCCTCTCACATTCACCCTCTCACATTCACCCTCTCACATTCACCCTCTCACATTCACCCTCTCACATTCACCCTCTCACATTCACCCTCTCACATTCACCCTCTCACATTCACCCTCTCACATTCACCCTCTCACATTCACCCTCTCACATTCACCCTCTCGCATTCACTCTCTCGCATTCATTCTCTAACATTCACCCTCTCACATTCACCCTCTCACATTCCCTCTCTCACATTCACCCTCTCACATTCACTCTCTCATATTCACTCTCTCACATTCGCTCTCACATTCGCTCTCTCACATTCGCACTGTCACGTTCTCTCTCTCACGTTCTCTCTCTCACGTTCTCTCTCTCATGTTCACTCTCTCTCGTTCACCCTCTCACAATCGCTCTCTCACTCGCTCTCTCACGCACTCTCACATTCGCTCTCTCATGCACTCTCACATTCACCCTCTCACATTCCCTCTCTCACATTCCCTCTCTCACATTCCCTCTCTCACATTCCCTCTCTCACATTCCCTCTCTCACATTCACCCTCTCACATTCACTCTCTCACATTCACTCTCTCACATTCACTCTCTCACATTCGCTCTCACATTCGCTCTCTCACATTCGCACTGTCACGTTCTCTCTCTCACGTTCTCTCTCTCACGTTCTCTCTCACATTCACTCTCTCACATTCGCCCTCTCACATTCACTCTCTCACGCACTCTCACATTCACCCTCTCACATTCACCCTCTCACATTCACCCTCTCACATTCTCTCTCTCACATTCTCTCTCTCACATTCACCCTCTCACATTCACCCTCTCACATTCACCCTCTCACATTCCCTCTCTCACATTCACTCTCTCACGCACTCTCACATTCACCCTCTCACATTCACCCTCTCACATTCACCCTCTCACATTCACCCTCTCACATTCTCTCTCTCACATTCTCTCTCTCACATTCGCCCTCTCACATTCCCTCTCTCACATTCCCTCTCTCACATTCGCCCTCTCACATTCGCCCTCTCACACTCGCTCTCTCACACTCGCTCTCTCACACTCGCTCTCTCACGCACTCTCACATTCCCTCTCTCACATTCCCTCTCTCACATTCGCTCTCTCACATTCGCTCTCTCACATTCGCTCTCTCACACTCGCTCTCTCACACTCGCTCTCTCACACTCGCTCTCTCACACTCGCTCTCTCACACTCGCTCTCTCACACTCGCTCTCTCACGCACTCTCACATTCCCTCTCTCACATTCGCTCTCTCACATTCGCCCTCTCACATTCGCCCTCTCACATTCGCCCTCTCACATTCGCTCTCTCACATTCGCCCTCTCACATTCGCCCTCTCACATTCGCCCTCTCACATTCGCCCTCTCACATTCGCTCTCTCACTTTCACTCTCACATTCGCTCTCTCACTTTCACTCTCACATTCACCCTCTCACATTCGCTCTCTCACATTCCCCCTCTCACATTCCCCCTCTCACATTCACCCTCTCACATTCACCCTCTCACATTCACCCTCTCACATTCACCCTCTCACATTCACTCTCTCACATTCGCTCTCTCACATTCGCTCTCTCACATTCGCTCTCTCACATTCGCTCTCTCACATTCGCTCTCTCACATTCCCTCTCTCACATTCACCCTCTCACATTCACCCTCTCACATTCACCCTCTCACATTCACCCTCTCACATTCCCTCTCTCACATTCCCCCTCTCACATTCCCCCTCTCACATTCCCCCTCTCACATTCACCCTCTCACATTCACCCTCTCACATTCACTCTCACATTCACTCTCACATTCGCTCTCTCACATTCACTCTCTCACATTCACCCTCTCACATTCACCCTCTCACATTCACCCTCTCACATTCCCTCTCTCACATTCCCTCTCTCACATTCACCCTCTCACATTCACTCTCTCATATTCGCACTGTCACGTTCTCTCTCTCACGTTCTCTCTCTCACGTTCTCTCTCACATTCACTCTCTCACATTCGCCCTCTCACATTCACTCTCTCACGCACTCTCACATTCACCCTCTCACATTCACCCTCTCACATTCACCCTCTCACATTCACCCTCTCACATTCACCCTCTCACATTCACCCTCTCACATTCACCCTCTCACATTCTCTCTCTCACATTCTCTCTCTCACATTCTCTCTCTCACATTCACCCTCTCACATTAACCCTCTCACATTCACCCTCTCACATTCACCCTCTCACATTCACCCTCTCACATTCACCCTCTCACATTCACCCTCTCACATTCCCTCTCTCACATTCACTCTCTCACGCACTCTCACATTCACCCTCTCACATTCCCCCTCTCACATTCACCCTCTCACATTCGCCCTCTCACATTCGCCCTCTCACATTCGCCCTCTCACATTCGCCCTCTCACATTCGCCCTCTCACATTCGCCCTCTCACATTCCCTCTCTCACATTCACTCTCTCGCATTCACTCTCTCGCATTCACCCTCTCACATTCGCTCTCTCACATTCGCTCTCTCACATTCGCCCTCTCACATTCACCCTCTCACATTCACCCTCTCACATTCCCTCTCTCACATTCCCTCTCTCACATTCCCTCTCTCACATTCGCCCTCTCACATTCGCTCTCTCACATTCGCTCTCTCACATTCGCTCTCTCACACTCGCTCTCTCACACTCGCTCTCTCACGCACTCTCACATTCCCTCTCTCACATTCGCTCTCTCACATTCGCCCTCTCACATTCGCACTCTCACATTCGCTCTCTCACATTCGCCCTCTCACATTCGCCCTCTCACATTCGCCCTCTCACATTCGCTCGCTCACATTCGCCCTCTCACATTCGCCCTCTCACATTCGCCCTCTCACATTCGCTCTCTCACACTCGCTCTCTCACGCTCTCTCACATTCCCTCTCTCACATTCCCTCTCTCACATTCCCTCTCTCACATTCCCTCTCTCACATTCCCTCTCTCACATTCGCCCTCTCACATTCGCCCTCTCACATTCGCCCTCTCACATTCGCTCTCTCACATTCCCTCTCTCACATTCCCTCTCTCACATTCCCTCTCTCACATTCCCTCTCTCACATTCGCCCTCTCACATTCGCCCTCTCACATTCGCCCTCTCACATTCGCCCTCTCACATTCGCCCTCTCACATTCGCCCTCTCACATTCGCCCTCTCACATTCGCCCTCTCACATTCGCCCTCTCACATTCGCCCTCTCACATTCGCCCTCTCACATTCGCCCTCTCACATTCGCCCTCTCACATTCGCCCTCTCACATTCGCCCTCTCACATTCGCCGTCTCACATGCGCACTCTCACATTCGCTCTCTCACTTTCGCTCTCACATTCGCTCTCTCACTTTCACTCTCACATTCGCTCTCTCACATTCGCTCTCTCACATTCCCCCTCTCACATTCGCCCTCTCACATTCGCTCTCTCACATTCGCTCTCTCACATTCCCTCTCTCACATTCCCTCTCTCACATTCCCTCTCTCACATTCCCTCTCTCACATTCCCTCTCTCACATTCCCTCTCTCACATTCCCTCTCTCACATTCACCCTCTCACATTCACCCTCTCACATTCACCCTCTCACATTCCCTCTCTCACATTCCCTCTCTCACATTCACCCTCTCACATTCACCCTCTCACATTCACCCTCTCACATTCACCCTCTCACATTCACCCTCTCACATTCACCCTCTCACATTCACCCTCTCACATTCACCCTCTCACATTCACCCTCTCACATTCACCCTCTCACATTCACCCTCTCACATTCACCCTCTCACATTCACCCTCTCACATTCACCCTCTCACATTCACTCTCTCACATTCACCCTCTCTTTCTTTCACTCATGGTTTAGGACCACTGAAAGATGATGCGATGGGTTTAGATTTCAGCACAGGGAGGAGGGAGAGTGCGCGGGATGGGGGATTTGCAGCTTTGAGGGAACAAGAGAGGAAAGAATGTTCCGTAGACACTAACACAGCCTGTTCTTTATTTCGATCCTGTATTTACAGTGATGACTTTTAAACCTCTTCATGTCAAGATCTGACAGAGTCATTCGAATCATCAGCACCTGAATATCATCGGCCTTTGAATGTGGAAGGAGAAATGTTCGTCTGTTCTGTCTCTGGGAGAAGATTTCAAACACCCGAGTGAGAGTGTTCCAGTGCACTGACTGTGGAAAGAGCTTTAACCAGTGACACAGCCTGAAAAAACATCACACCATTCACAGCGGGGAGAAACCGTACACGTGTTCTGTGTGTGGACGAGGCTTCAACTGATCGTCCAACCTGGAGCGACACAAGGACACCCGGACCACGGAGAAACCGTGGAAATGTGGGGACTGTGGGAAGGGATTCAATTCCCCGTCACAGCTGGAAATTCATCGACGCAGTCACACTGGGGAGAGGCCATTCACCTGCTCCGTGTGTGGGAAGAGATTCACTCAGTCATCCACGCTGCTGACACACCAGCGAGTTCACACTGGGGAGAGACCGTTCACCTGCTCCGTGTGCAAGATGAAATTCACTCATTCATCCCACCTTCTGAGACACCAACGAGTTCACTCTGTTGAGAGACCTATTAAATGCTCTGACTGTGGGAAGAGATTTAAAAGCAGAAACAATATGCTGACACACCAACGAGTTCACACTGGGGAGAGGCCGTTCTCCTGCTCTGTGTGTGTGAAGAGATTCACTCAGTTATCCAATCTTCTGACACACCAGCGAGTTCACACTGGGGAGAGGCCGTTCACCTGCTCCGTGTGTAAGAAGAGATTCACTCAGTCATCCAACCTTCTGTCACACCAGCGAGTTCACACAGGGGAGAGACCTTTTAAATGCTCTGACTGTGAGAAGAGATTTAAAAGCAGAAAGGAACTGCAGACACACCAGCGAGTTCACACTGGGGAGAAGCCGTTCTCCTGCTCTGTGTGTGGGAAGAGATTCACTCAGTTATCCAGCCTTCTGAAACACCAGCGAGTTCACACTGGGGAGAAGCCGTTCTCCTGCTCTGTGTGTAAGAAGAGATTCACTCAGTCATCCATCCTGCTAATACACCAGCGGGTTCACTCTGATAAGAGACCTTTCAAATGTTCTGACTGTGGGAAGAGTTTTAAAAGCAAAAGTAATCTGCTGACACACCAACGTACTCACACTGGGGAGAGGCCGTTCTCCTGCTCTGTGTGTGTGAAGAGATTCACTCAGTTATCCAATCTTCTGACACACCACCGATTTCACACTGAAGAGAGACCTTTTAAATGTTCTGACTGTGGGAAGAGATTTAAAATCAGAAACGAACTGCTGAGACATCAACGCACTCACACTGGGGAGAGACCGTTCACCCGCTTTAAGCGTAAGAAGAGATTCACTCGGTCATCCACCCTGCTGACACACCAGCGAGTTCACTCTGATGAGAGACCATTTAAATGTTCTGACTGTAAGAAAAGCTTCAAAAGCAGAAACGAACTGTGGAGTCACCAACGCACCCACACTGGGGAGAGGCCGTTCACCCGCTCGAAGCGTAAGAAGAGATTTACTCGGTCATCCCACCTTCTGTCACACCAGCGAGTTCACACTGGGGAGAGGCCGTTCACCTGCTCCGTGTGTAGGAAGGGATTCACTCGGTCATCCCACCTACTGAGACACCAGCGAGTTCACACTGATGAGAGACCTTTTAAATGTTCTGACTGTGAGAAGAGGTTTAAAAGCAAAGTTAATCTGCTGACACACCAACGCACCCACACTGGGGAGAGGCCGTTCACCTGCTCCGTGTTTGGGAAGAGATTCACTCGGTCATCCACCCTGCTGAGACACCAGCGAGTTAACTCTGATGAGAGACCTTTTAAATGTTCTGACTGTGAGAAGAGGTTTAAAAGCAAAGTTAATCTGCTGACACACCAACGCATTCACACTGGGGAGAGGCCGTTCACCTGCTCCGTGTTTGGGAAGAGATTCACTCGGTCATCCACCCTGCTGAGACACCAGCGAGTTAACTCTGATGAGAGACCTTTTAAATGTTCTGACTGTGAGAAAAGCTTTAAAAGCAGAAACGAACTGCTGAGACATCGACGCACTCACACTGGGGAGAGACCATTCTGCTGCTCCGTGTGTAAGAAGAGATTCACTCGGTCATCCCATCTTCTGTCACACCAACGAGTTCACTCTGAAGAGAGACCTTTTAAATGTTCTGACTGTGAGAAGAGGTTTAAAAGCAGAAACGAACTGCTGAGACACCAACGCACTCACACTGGGGAGAGGCCGTTCATCTGCTCTGTGTGTGGGAAGAGATTCACTCGGTCATCCCACCTTCTGTCACACCAGCGAGTTCACTCTGATGAGAGACCTTTTAAATGTTCTGACTGTGAGAAGAGGTTTAAAAGCAGAAACGAACTGCTGAGACACCAACGCACTCACACTGGGGAGAGGCCGTTCATCTGCTCCGTGTGTAAGAAGAGATTCACTCGGTCATCCCACCTTCTGACACACCAACGTACTCACCCTGGGGAAACACCTTTAAATGTTCTGACTGTGAGAAGTGTTTTAAAAGCACAAATGATCTGCTGAAACACCAACACACTCACACTGGGGAGAGACTGTTCACCTGCTCTGTGTGTGGGAAGAGATTCACTCATTCATCCCACCTTCTGAGACATCAACTTGTTCACACTATTGAGTGACCTGTTAATTCACTGACTGTGAGAAGAGCTTTGAAAGCAGAAATGATCTGCTGACACATCAACTCACGCCCATTGGGGAGAGACTGTTCACCTGCTCCGTGTGTGGGAAGGGATTCACTCAGTCATCACACGTGCTGAGACACCAGCGAGTTCACATATGACTGCAGGGGTTGGATTCTGCTGTTAATCACATCCAGGACTGAACCATGTTCATTCTGACAGTTGGGGTTTGTTTCTGCTGATGTTAATAACCGCTATAACTGGGCTGGAGTTTAATATTCTGGATATCTGCAAAATAAATCAGCTTTATTTTAAACCCTTGTTGTAGATTTTGGTCTTTCCCACCTGAGTGTTTAGCATCACCTGACTGGAGCTCAGAAAGGACCATCTGGGGGGAGGATCGTCCGGGGGGAGCAGAACTTCAGCCTGGACACAGTCCTTCAGGGCACACTGAGAGGGGCAAACGGCACTTTGGTCTTTCTCATCTCTCTTCACTGACAGCAAAGTCACTGTGCGGCGTCTAGTCTAAAAATGACTGTGGTAATTATTCTATGGAGATTTCAACTGTTTGTGTGACAGTCCTGAGTCTACAATTTAAGGCAGGCGTTAACTCATTTAAAATAAACCCGTTAAAAATAAATGTTAAAGTCTGCATTAAAATAGCAGAGGGAGGAGTTTACAGGAGCCTGTTAACTGCTGGTACAATTATACAACAGTCATTCGATCTCCAGATAAAGAAGGACCTGCAGTGTGTTTCCAGAATTCATGGTTTTATTGCTGTGTGCGTGTTCGACACCAGGATCACTAAAAATACACAACCCGGACCATCCATAGGGTGGGGGCGATCCCGACAGTTACTCTGGGATCACTCCCACTGCAGAACTCCACCACTGACCCTGCTCAAGGTTGCAGACTCAGGGAGTGGGGCCTCCAGGAGTGGACTGTAAGAAAGCTGGGTTTCAGTGTCCTGACAAATATATGCTGAGGAACAAGAGGAATCCTTACTAAGGAACCGTCTGGGATTTTACCTCTCAGTGTGGGTCTCGGGGTGAATGATTCCTGACTCCCTGAACTGTCTTACATTTAACCCAGAACGGATCAGGATGAATTCAGTTTACAGGAGAATTGGGACAAATACCACCCACAATCGAGGGAGACACAAGCAGCCATTGGAGAAACTCAGAGATTTTTGGAAAAGAAGATGGTGCACAATTGTGGGAATAATAGCGGGATGTCATCTTGGATAAAATATGAAATCTCAAAATACTTTGTGCTCCAGATCCAGATGATATCCACCCACGGGTGTTTAAAGAGATGGGACAGGTGCTCTGTGAGCCCCATGCCTGTATCTTCAACTGCTCAATAGAGTCAGGGATTGTCCCCTGAGATTGTAAGGTAGCTCACGTAGTTCCCATTTTCAAGAAAGGGGATAAGTCAGAGCCGGGGAATGACAGGCCCATCAGTGTGACCTCAATCAGAGGGAAGATGCTTGAATGGATCCTAAGAGATGCTGTTTATGATCACGGGGAAAGAGAAGGGACCATTCGAGATGCTCCACACGGCTTCTGGAAAAGAAGTTTGTGTCTTTCAAACTTGCTTGAGTTTTTTGAAGAAGTTGCTGGGTTAGTGTATGAGGGTAATCTGGTTCACATTGTCTATCTCAGGGGTGTCAAACTCATTTTCTATGGTGAGCCTGACCCGATATCCTGGCACTTGGCCTGGGCCACATTCAGCAAAAGTTATTCAACTAGAAATAGATGATGATGAACTATATTGGTACTTAATTACATTTAGATTTTATTTACAGCTGCTGCTGCTCCCGATACCTGGTGCCTCTTAGCTTGAATCATTCCATCAACATTTGGAGTAAATGACTGGGCTGAGGCCTGCTTTGGATAAAAACACGAGGAGAACTTGTCATGACAGAACTTTGGAAGTGAATTCCACAGTCTCACAACTCCCTCTGTAAAGAAGTTTCTCTTGATCACTGCTCTACTCAGACTGGTAAAAGGTGGAAGTTGGTGTTGCACAATGATCACAATTTATATAAACGATTTGGACTCGGGAATCGGATGTACAATTTAAAATTTACAGATGACACCTGATTGGAGGGGTGGGTATAATTAATACTGATGAAGACTAAGACAAAATACAAGAAGACAATAATAAACTTGCAGAATGGGGATGTAATTGGCAAAGGAATTTTGAAAAGATGAGTGTGAAGTCGAGCATTTTGGTAGCAAGATCAAGGAGGCCACATAATGCATGGATAATAAGTCTAAAAGGGGGTTAGAAGAGCAAAGAGTTCTCGGGGCACAGAAACACAAATCACTAAAAGTAGTGACACATGTTGAAAAGGCCACAAAAAAGCAAACCAAGCACTGGGGTTCATTTCTGGAGCATAGTTGAAAAGCAGAGAAGTTATCTTCAACTTGGAGAGAACCTTGATTAGACTGCACGTGGTGTACTGTGAAAAGTTTTGTTCTCCATATTAAAAAAAGGATATAGAGGCACTGGAGAAGGTGCAAAAAAAGGATTCAAATGGATGTCACCATCTTTGTTTTCCCTGTACTTGGTGTCCCAATGGAAGTCGTCCCTGGACTTGGTGTCTCAGTGTAAGTGGTCCCTTAATTTGGTGTCCCAGTGCAAGTGGTCCCTTAATTTGGTGCCCCAGTGCAAGTGGTCCCCGGATTTGGTGTCCCAGTGTAATTGGTCCCCGGATTTGGTGTCCCAGTGTAATTGGTCCCCGGATTTGGTGTCCCAGTGAAGTGGTCCCTTGATTTGGTGTCACAGTGTAAGTGGTCCCTTGTGTTTTGAGGCATCGCTCGTGGTATTTTTCTCCTCTTTCCACCTTTACAAAAATTGTTACCAGCTTATTAAAGCCATTAACTGGCTCTCTGGTAGGGCATAGAAAAAATGTGACCTCCTAAGTTTCCCTGAGAATGACAGGTCTGAATTCAAGTTTGAGAACATTGAGCAATTGAACCAGATTGGGCGGTGCGGGCCTGGGGTGCGAATTAGTAACGGAAAGGTGGCGGCAAGTTAACTTCGCACCACGGGGGAGGGCCCGAGCACTCGGGTTTCTGCACAATTTATTTAATTATTTTGTTTGTTGCTTCTATGGCGCCAACCTCGATGGGATGACAATAATTAATTTTCTGTTCAGCAATTCCGGCTTGCAATGGCGGGGTATTTCCCCAGAATCCCCCGCGGTTCAGAATGTGCCCTATCAATGACGACAGGAGGCCAGTGCCCAGGGGCAGGACTGGACTGCGATATGAGCATGCGCAGTGCGAGTGGTGGAAACAGTCGAGTCGGAGGCCGGGGAGGAATTGGATCTGTGAGTGGGCGTGGAAATTTCACAAACACCTGGAGGCGGCTTGAGGCCAGAAATAAGAGTAAAATGCCCCGTGTTGGCACTTCGGTTCGAGGCCCGTCCGGCGGCCGCCCCGATTACCAGTGTGATTGGCCGCCATCGTGCGAGAGGAAGTCATGGTGGAATTATTGCGCGTGCGCGGCCATCTTGGTACAGGAGCAGACAGTGGGCGGGGCTTCAGGGTCCCAGTGACCGGGAACAAAGAGTGGGCGGGGCTTCAGGGTCCCAGTGACCGGGAACAAAGAGTGGGCGGGGCTTCACGGTCCCAGTGACCGGGAACAAAGAGTGGGCGGGGCTTCAGGGTCCCAGTGACCGGGAACAAAGAGTGGGCGGGGCTTCAGGGTCCCAGTGACCGGGAACAAAGAGTGGGCGGGGCTTCAGGGTCCCAATGACCGGGAGCAAAGAGTGGGCGGGGCTTCAGGGTCCCAATGACCGGGAACAAAGAGTGGGCGGGGCTTCAGGGTCCCAGTGACCGGGAACAAAGAGTGGGCGGGGCTTCAGGGTCCCAATGACCGGGAGCAAAGAGTGGGCGGGGCTTCAGGGTCCCAATGACCGGGAACAAAGAGTGGGCGGGGCTTCAGGGTCCCAGTGACCGGGAACAAATAGTGGGCGGGGCTTCAGGGTCCCAGTGACTGGTAACAAAGAGTGGGCGGGGCTTCAGGGTCCCAGTGACCGGGAGCAAAGAGTGGGCGGGGCTTCAGGGTCCCAGTGACCGGGAACAAAGAGTGGGCGGGGCTTCAGGGTCACAATGACTGGGAGCAAAGAGTGGGCGGGGCTTCAGAGTCCCAATGACCGGTAACAAAGAGTGGGCGGGGCTTCAGGGTCCCAGTGACCGGGAACAAAGAGTGGGCGGGGCTTCAGGGTCCCAATGACCGGGAACAAAGAGTGGGCGGGGCTTCAGGGTCCCAGTGACCGGGAACAAAGAGTGGGCGGGGCTTCAGGGTCCCAGTGACTGGTAACAAAGAGTGGGCGGGGCTTCAGGGTCCCAGTGACCGGGAGCAAAGAGTGGGTGGGGCTTCAGGGTCCCAGTGACAGGGAACAAAGAGTGGGCGGGGCTTCAGGGTCCCAGTGACCGGGAGCAAAGAGTGGGCGGGGCTTCAGGGTCCCAGTGACCGGGAACAAAGAGT
This sequence comes from Heptranchias perlo, assembly GCF_035084215.1. NCBI lineage: Eukaryota > Metazoa > Chordata > Chondrichthyes > Hexanchiformes > Hexanchidae > Heptranchias > Heptranchias perlo. The sequence goes on along the minus strand of NC_090344.1, from coordinate 2,204,503 downwards.
GGGCGGGGCTTCAGGGTCCCAGTGACCGGGAACAAAGAGTGGGCGGGGCTTCAGGGTGCCAGTGACAGGGAGCAAAGAGTGGGCGGGGCTTCAGGGTGCCAGTGACCGGGAACAAAGAGTGGGCAGGGCATCAAGGTGCCAGTGACAGGTGGCAGAGTGGGCGGGGCTTCAGGGACTCAGTGACCAGGAACAAAGCGTGGGCGGGGCTTCAGGGTCCCAGTGACCAGGAACAAAGCGTGGGCGGGGCTTCAGGGTCCCAGTGACCGGGAACAAAGAGTGGGCGGGGCTTCAGTGTCCCAGTGACAGGGAACAAAGAGTGGGCGGGGCTTCAGGGTGCCAGTGACCGGGAACAAAGAGTGGGCGGGGCATCAAGGTGCCAGTGACACGTGACAGAGTGGGCGGGGCTTGAGGGACTCAGTGACCGGGAACAAAGAGTGGGCAGGGCTTCAGGGTCCCAGTGACCGGGAACAAAGAGTGGGCGGGGCTTCAGGGTCCCAGTGACCGGGAACAAAGAGTGGGCGGGGCTTCAGGGTCCCAGTGACCGGGAGCAAAGAGTGGGCGGGGCTTCAGGGTCCCAATGACCGGGAGCAAAGAGTGGGCGTGGCTTCAGGGTCCCAGTGACCGGGAACAAAGAGTGGGCGGGGCTTCAGGGTCCCAGTGACTGGGAACAAAGAGTGGGCGGGGCTTCAGGGTCCCAGTGACTGGGAACAAAGAGTGGGCGGGGCTTCAGGGTCCCAGTGACAGGTGACAAAGAGTGGGCGGGGCTTCAGGGTGCCAGTGACCGGGAGCAAAGAGTGGGCGGGGCTTCAGGGTGCCAGTGACCGGGAACAAAGAGTGGGCGGGGCATCAAGGTGCCAGTGACAGGCGACAGAGTGGGCGGGGCTTCAGGGACTCAGTGACCAGGAACAAAGCGTGGGCGGGGCTTCAGGGTCCCAGTGACCAGGAACAAAGCGTGGGCGGGGCTTCAGGGTCCCAGTGACCAGGAACAAAGCGTGGGCGGTGCTTCAGGGTCCCAGTGAACGGGAACAAAGAGTGGGCGGGGCTTCAGTGTCCCAGTGACCGGGAACAAAGAGTGGGCGGGGCTTCAGAGTCCCAGTGACCGGGAACAAAGAGTGGGCGGGGCTTCAGGGTCCCAGTGACAGGGAACAAAGAGTGGGCGGGGCTTCAGGGTGCCAGTGACCGGGAATAAATAGTGGGCGGGGCTTCAGGGTCCCAGTGACAGGGAACAAAGAGTGGGCGGGGCTTCAGGGTGCCAGTGACCGGGAACAAAGAGTGGGCGGGGCTTCAGGGTCCCAGTGACCGGGAACAAAGAGTGGGCGGGGCTTCAGGGTCCCAGTGACCGGCAACAAAGAGTGGGCGGGGCTTCAGGGTCCCAGTGAGCGGGAGCAAAGAGTGGGCGGGGCTTCAGGGTCCCAGTGACCGGGAACAAAGAGTGGGCGGGGCTTCAGGGTCCCAGTGACCGGGAGCAAAGAGTAGGCGGGGCTTCAGGGTGCCAGTGACCGGGAACAAAGAGTGGGCGGGGCATCAAGGTGCCAGTGACAGGTGACAGAGTGGGCGGGGCTTCAGGGACTCAGTGACCAGGAACAAAGCGTGGGCGGGGCTTCAGGGTCCCAGTGACCAGGAACAAAGCGTGGGCGGGGCTTCAGGGTCCCAGTGACCAGGAACAAAGCGTGGGCGGTGCTTCAGGGTCCCAGTGAACGGGAACAAAGAGTGGGCGGGGCTTCAGTGTCCCAGTGACCGGGAACAAAGAGTGGGCGGGGCTTCAGAGTCCCAGTGACCGGGAACAAAGAGTGGGCGGGGCTTCAGGGTCCCAGTGACCGGGAATAAATAGTGGGCGGGGCTTCAGGGTCCCAGTGACAGGGAACAAAGAGTGGGCGGGGCTTCAGGGTGCCAGTGACCGGGAACAAAGAGTGGGCGGGGCTTCAGGGTCCCAGTGACCGGGAACAAAGAGTGGGCGGGGCTTCAGGGTCCCAGTGACCGGCAACAAAGAGTGGGCGGGGCTTCAGGGTCCCAGTGAGCGGGAGCAAAGAGTGGGCGGGGCTTCAGGGTCCCAGTGACCGGGAACAAAGAGTGGGCGGGGCTTCAGGGTCCCAGTGACCGGGAGCAAAGAGTAGGCGGGGCTTCAGGGTGCCAGTGACCGGGAACAAAGAGTGGGCGGGGCTTCAGGGTCCCAGTGACCGGGAACAAAGAGTAGGCGGGGCTTCAGGGTGCCAGTGACCGGGAACAAAGAGTGGGCGGGGTATCAAGGTGCCAGTGACAGGTGACAGAGTGGGCAAGGCTTCAGGGACTCAGTGACCACGAATAATGAGTGGGCGTGGCTTCAGGGTCCCAGTGACCAGGAACAAAGCGTGGGCGGGGCTTCAGGGTCCCAGTGACAGGGAACAAAGAGTGGGCGGGGCTTCAGGGTCCCAGTGACCGGGAACAAAGAGTGGGCGGGGCTTCAGGGTCCCAGTGACAGGGAAAAAAGAGTGGGCGGGGATTCAGGGTCCCAGTGACCGGGAACAAAGAGTGGGCGGGGCTTCAGGGTCCCAGTGACCGGGAAAAAAGAGTGGGCGGGGATTCAGGGTCCCAGTGACAGGGAACAAAGAGTGGGCGGGGCTTCAGGGTCCCAGTGACCGGGAACAAAGAGTGGGCGGGGTTTCAGGGTCCCAGTGAGCGGGAGCAAAGAGTGGGCGGGGCTTCAGGGTCCCAGTGACCGGGAACAAAGAGTGGGCGGGGCTTCAGGGTGCCAGTGACCGGGAGCAAAGAGTGGGCGGGGCTTCAGGGTGCCAGTGACCGGGAACAAAGAGTGGGCGGGGCATCAGGGTCCCCGTGACAGGGAACAAAGAGTGGGCGGGGCTTCAGGGTCCCAGTGACCGGGAGAAAAGAGTGGGCGGGGCTTCAGGGTCCCAGTGACCGGGAACAAAGAGTGGGCGGGGCTTCAGGGTCCCAGTGACCGGGAACAAAGAGTGGGCGGGGCTTCAGGGTCCCAGTGACCGGGAGAAAAGAGTGGGCGGGGCTTCAGGGTCCCAGTGACCGGGAACAAAGAGTGGGCGGGGCTTCAGGGTCCCAGTGACCGGGAGAAAAGAGTGGGCGGGGCTTCAGGGTCCCAATGACCGGGAACAAAGAGTGGGCGGGGCTTCAGGGTCCCAGTGACCGGGAACAAAGAGTGGGCGGGGCTTCAGGGTGCCAGTGCCTCATTTATTTTATTCTCACTCTGCCCACAGCGGGTTTAGAACTGAACCTAACCAGAGGAGAGGGAGGGAGAAAACTGGGAGTGGAGGGAAGAAATATTGGAGATGGTGGGATGGGTTTGGATTTCAGCACAGGGAGGAGGGAGAGTGTGTGGGACGGGGATTTACAGCTTTGGGGAACAAGAGAGGAAAGGATTTTCCATAAAAACTAGAATTGTCTGTTCTGAATTTCGATCCTGTATTTACAGTGATGACTTTTCGAGTTATACGGCACGGATCGAGGCCCTTCGGCCCATCGTGTCCGCGCCGGCCATCAAGCCCTGTCTACTCTCATCCCATATTCCAGCATTTGGTCCGTAGCCTTGTATGCTATGGCATTTCAAGTGCTCATCCAAATGCTTCTTGAATGTTGTGAGGGTTCCTGCCTCCACAACCCTTTCAGGCAGTGAGTTCCAGACTCCAACCACCCTCTGGGTGAAAAAGTTCTTTCTCAAATCCCCTCTAAACCTCCCGCCTTTTACCTTGAATCTATGTCCCCTTGTCATAGAACCCTCAACGAAGGGAAAAAGCGCCTTAGTATCCATCCTATCTGTGCCCCTCATAATTTTGTACACCTCAATCATGTCCCCCCTCAGCCTCCTCTGCTCCAAGGAAAACAAACCCAATCTTCCCAGTCTCTCTTCAGAGCTGAAGCGCTCCAGCCCTGGTAACATCCTGGTGAATCTCCTCTGCACCCTCTCCAAAGCGATCACATCCTTCCTGTAGTGTGGCGACCAGAACTGCACACAGTACTCCAGCTGTGGCCTAACCAGTGTTTTATACAGCTCCATCATAACCTCCTTGCTCTTATATTCTATGCCTCGGCTAATAAAGGCAAGTATCCCATATGCCTTCTTTACCACCTTATCTACCTGTTCCGCCGCCTTCAGCGATCTGTGAACTTGCACACCAAGATCCCTCTGACCCTCTGTCTTGCCTAGGGTCCTCCCATTCATTGTGTATTCCCTTGCCGTGTTAGTCCCTCCAAAGTGCATCACCTCGCACTTTTCCGGGTTAAATTCCATTTGCCACTGTTCCGCCCATCTGACCAACCCATCTATATCGTCCTGCAGACTGAGGGTATCCTCCTCGCTATTTATCACCCTACCAATTTTTGTATCATCAGCGAACTTACTGATCATACCTTTCACATTCATATCCAAGTCATTAATGTAGACCACAAACAGCAAGGGACCCAGCACCGATCCCTGTGGTACCCCACTGGCCACAGGCTTCCAGTCACAAAAACAACCTTCGACCATCACCCTCTGCCTTCTGCCACTAAGCCAGTTTTGTATCCAAAGTGCCAAGGCACCCTGGATTCCATGGGCTCGTACCTTCTTGACCAGTCTCCTGTGGGGGACTTTATCGAAGGCCTTACTGAAATCCATGTATACCACATCCACTGCGTTACCCTCATCCACACGCCTAGTCACCCCCTCAAAAAATTCAATCAAATTAGTCAGACATGATCTTCCCTTGACAAAGCCATGTTGACTATCCCTGATTAATCCTTGCTTCTCCAAGTGGAGACTAATTTTGACCTTCAGAATTTTTTCCAATAATTTTCCTACCACTGATGTTAGGCTCACTGGCCTGTAGTTCCCCAGTTTTTCCCTACTCCCCTTCTTGAATAATGGTACTACATTAGCGGTTCTCCAGTCCTCTGGCACATCCCCTGTGGCCAGAGAGGTTCTGAATATATGTGTTAGAGCCCCCGCAATCTCCTCCTTTGCCTCACCCAGTAGCCTGGGATACATTTCGTCCGGGCCTGGGGATTTATCCATTTTTAGGCCTGCTAAAACTGCCAATACCTCCTCCCGCTCGATGTTAATATGTTCGAGTATATCACAGTCCCCCTGCCGTATTTCTATGTCTACATCGTCCTTCTCCATAGTGAAAACAGATGCAAAAAATTCATTTAGAACCCCTCCTACATCTGCCGGCTCCACACACAGATTGCCATTTTTGTCCCGAATGGGCCCTATTTTTTCCCTAGTCATCCTCTTACCCTTAATATACTTGTGAAACATCTTAGGATTTTCCTTTATTTTGCTCGCCAGTGTTATTTCATGGCCCCTCCTTGATCGCCTAATTTCTTTTTTAAGTATCCCCCTGCACTTTTTGTACTCCTCTAGGGCTTCCTCCGTCTTTAGCCTTTTGTATCTGCCAAAAGCCCTCCTTTTTTTCCTAATCCATTCTCGTATATCCCCTGACATCCAAGGTTCCCTGGAGTTCTTGGAACCACCCTTGACCTTTACGGGAACATGTTGCCATTGTATGGTCTCAATCTCCCTTCTGAAAGACTCCCATTGCTCCGATGCGGATTTTCCTACTAGCAGCTGATCCCAGTCCATTTTGGCCAGATCCTGCCTTATCCTATTAAAATCGGCCTTCCCCCAATTTAGAACCTTTATTTCCGGCCCCTCCCTGTCCTTTTCCATGACCACCTTAAATCTCACCGAATTATGGTCACTGTCACCAAAGTGCTCACCTACTAGCACTTCTTCCACTTGGCCGGCCACATTCCCTAGAATTCGGTCCAGTACCGCCCCCTCTCTTGTAGGACTTTCTACATGCTGGCTCAAAAAGCTCTTCTGGATGCACGTTAAGAATTTTGTACCCTCTCAGCCTTTTACACTCTGAGTATCCCAGTTAATATTGGGGAAGTTGAAATCCCCCACTATTATTACCCTATTATTTGCACAATTTTCTGAGATTTGCCTACATATCTGTTCCTCTATCTCCCCCTGACTGTTTGGGGGTCTATAGTACACTCCCATCAAAGTGCTTGCCCCCTTTTTGTTTTTAAGCTCCACCCATATGGCCTCATTTGAGGAACCTGCTAATATATCATCCCTCCTTCTGGCAGTAATTGATTCTTTAATTAATATTGCGACCCCCCCTCCTCTTATACCTCCCCCTCTGTCTCACCTGAAGATTCTGTACCCCGGAATATTGAGCTGCCAGTCTTGCCCCTCCCTCAACCCTGTCTCTGTGACAGCAACAATATCATACTCCCATGTGTTTATCAACACCTTCAGTTCATCCACCTTATTTGCAAGACTCCTTGCATTAAAATAGATGCCATCCAGCCTTGCTCTTACATATTTGCCGTGTCTTCCAAGCTGACTTGTTTTTTTCTCTATATTTGGCTGCACATCACCCCCTATTGTAGCTCCACTCTGTATCCCATCCCTCTGCCAAGTTAGTTTAACCCCCCCCAACAGTGCTAGCAAACCTCCCCGCAAGGATATTTGTTCCGCTCCGGTTCAGATGCAACCCGTCCGACTTGTACAAGTCCCACCTTCCCCAGAAGCAGGCCCAGTGATCCAGGATACTGAAACCCTCCCTCCTGCACCAACTCTTTAGCCACGCATTCATCTGTTCTATCCTCCTATTTCTATACTCACTAGCCCGTGGCACTGGGAGTAATCCAAAGATTACAACCTTTGAGGTCCTGCTCTTTAATCTGCTACCTAGCTCCCTAAATTCTTGATGCAGGACCTCATCTCCCTTCCTACCTATGTCGTTGGTCCCAATGTGGACCACGACCTCTGCCTGCTCCCCCTCCCCCTTGAGAATGCCCTGAAGCCGCTGAGTGACATCCATGACCCTGGCACCAGGGAGGCAACAAACCATCCTGGAGTCACGTTTACGGCCACAGAAACGCCTGTCTGTTCCCCTTACGATAGAATCCCCTACCACTATAGCTCTTCCATTCTTTTTCCTCCCAGCCTGTGCAGCAGAGCTACCCCTGGTGCCAGGAAGTTGGCTGCTGCTGCCTTCCCCTGATAAGTCATCCCCCTCAACAATATCCAAAGCGGTATATTTGTTTGAGAGGGGGACGGCCACAGGGGACCCCTGCACTGCCTGCCTGCTCTTCTTACTCTGCCTGGTGGTCACCCAATTACTTCCTGCCTGTACAACCTTTACCTGCGGTGTGACCATCTCACTAAACGTGCTATCCACGACGTTCTCAGCATCGCGAATGCTCCATAATGAATCCATCCGCAGCTCCAGTGCCGCAATGTGGTTTGTCAGTAGCTGCAGCTGGATGCATTTCCCGCACACATGGTCGTCAGGGACACCGGAAGGGTCCCTGATTTCCCACATAGAGCAGGAAGAGCATAACACGGGGCTGGGCTGTCCTGACATGACTTACCCTTTCACTAATTAATTCAAATTAAATGAATCCCACCAATTTCACTTCAATTAAAAAGGTATACTCAAGGGCCCTTGCTGAACAGCAGTCCCCCACTACACAACAGAGACCAGAGAATCCACAAACTCTAACCTAAGACAAGTTCAGCAGGAAAATACTCACCAGCCAATCACTTACCTCTTCCTTGGTGAAGTCCCACTTGGATTACTTTTTGCTTCTTATTTATCTCAGGTCCAGGAGTTAAGTCCCTGTGATGTCGCACAGTAGTTGTCTCTTGGTGCAGGTCTGCTGCTGCTTTTATTCCACAATCTCAGTCTTCTACTCTCAGGTCCACTACCGCTCTGCAGGAAAAGTTTGGAAAAGCAAGGCAAAGCAGCACCTCCTTCCCCCACTTCACCAAACTCCCACACTTACCGAACTCTCAGCACACTGTGTAATATCCGCACACCGTGCAGTCCGCACTGACAGGCCCCTGTATTTCTACAGTTGAGACTCAGATGAGTCAGGCCTGCCCCACCTTCAGGGACCAATTGAATCTAGCTAACCAATTAACTTGCTACAGCAGCTCTCTGCTGAAGCCTGACAGAAACTTAGAAATTTAAACTTTTAAATTGACCTTAAACAGTTGAAGCAATATGCACTAGATTTAAAGAGATTAACCCTTCAACTCCCACACTAACCGAACACTCAGCACACTGTGTAATATCCGCACACCGTGTTTAAGTTTTGTTTCTCTCCTTCAATCCACACAGAAGGTCTGGTCAAAGTCCCATCCTTCTCGAAACGGCAGACAGAGGGTTTTGCATTATTTGCTGAAATCAGCAACAGTTCCTTCCAGGAAGGTGTTGAGATTGTAAGGTCGCGAAGTATCAGATTGTACAGTGGTGTCATTGTAAAAAGAGTAAATCTTATGTTCAACCTAAGAGAAACGTATGTACCATCATGATGATTTATGTCCGGATCATTCAGTGTCTGTGTCTGTTAAAAAGGGATGTGCTGTAAGTCCCGGATCATTCCGTGTCTGTGTCTGTTAAAAAGGGATGTGCTGTAAGTCCCGGATCATTCCGTGTCTGTATCTGTTAAAAAGGGACGTCCTGAAAGTTCCGGATTATTCCGTGTCTGTGTCTGTTTAAAAGGGATGTGCAAAAAGCCCCGGATCATTCTGTGTGCGTTTTACCCGATTTTCTTGATACCTTTTTCCTTCTGAACTGAAATGACGATCCTCTCTCGAGAAGAAGGTTCACCGCCTGCTTCGGGCAACTGGTTGGAAAAGTAACAAAAACTGATGAGGCCAAGTTCATTCTGCTGGACTTCCATTCCAATCTCCGCACTCTATCCCCCATTCAGACCCACCCCCGCCTGGACATTATAAGCTGCGATATTCATAAGGGAATGGAGAAGCCGAATATCACGGTTATAATTTTCTTGGTTGCTCAACGCTGAATAGCATCAATTGCAATGATTCATCAGGTAATCATAGAATCATGGAATCTTACAGCACAGAAGGAGGCCATTTGGCCGTCGTGCCAGTGTCGGCGTTTTCGAAGACCTGTCCAAATTAGACCCACACCCCAGATTTTTCCCAATAATCCTGCAAATTAGTCCTCTTCAATTATGTCCAATTGCCTTTTGAGTGATCCCATGGAATCTGCTTCCACCACCCTTTCAGGAAGTGCGTTCCAGATCTTATCAACCTTCTGTGTGAAAAAAAATCTCCTCAATTCCCCTCTCGTTCTTTTCCCAATTATTTTAAATCTGTGATCTCTGGTTACCGACCCACTTGCCAGACGGAAACAGTTTCTCCCTACTTGCTCTTTCAAAACCCCTCACTATTTTGAATATCTCTATTAGGTCTCCCGTTAACCATCTCTGCTGTAAGGAGAACAATCCCAGCTTCTCCAATCTCTCCAAATAACTGAAGTCCCTCATCACTGGTGTCATCCAGGTCAACCTGCTCTGAATCCTCTTCAATGCCTTTTTATCCTAAAGTGTAGTGCCCAGACCTGTACAATATACTTCAGCTGAGGCCTAACCACTGATTTGTAAGGATTAGCATGATTTCCTTTTTTATATTCAATGCCCCTATTTACAAAGCCAAGTATCCCTTACGCTTTCTTAACCGCCTTATCAACTTGCCCTGTTTTATGAATATGAACTCCCAGGTCCCTCTGCTCTTGGAACCCCCATAAATTGTTCCATTCAGATTATACTGCCTCTCCATGTTCTTCATCCAAAAGTGCATCACTTCACACTGATAGGCGTTAAATCTGTCACGTGACTGACCGTTTCACCAGTCTGTCTGTGTCCTCCTGAAGTCTGCTATTATCTTCGTCACTATTTACTCCGTTGCCAAGTTTTGTATCATCCGCAAACTTTGAAATTGTACTCCCTATTCCCACATCCAAGTCATTTAAATATAACATGAAAAGCAATAGTCCTGATGCCGACCCCGAGGGGATTCCACTGCATATTTCTCCCCAGTCAGAAAAACATCCGTTCACTACTAACCTCTGCCTCCTATCCCTCAGCCTATTACTTGCCCACGTTACCACCGACCCTTTAATCCCACGTGCTTCTAGTTTTCGAATATGTCTGTTATGTATTAATTTCTAAAATGTGTCCTGAAATTAACTGTAACCCAGTAATTTTATTGTTAAACAATGAGAATACAGATATTAAGACCGAGTGATCGATCGGGTTCATTCCCATTACCCGAAGGTGACGGGACCCGAGGAGGGGAAATCCCATCTGGGTTTATATTTTCCGCAAACGGAGACGGAAAATAGCAAAACTCATTCCGTCGAAATCCAACAATTGGACGAAGATCCGACAAGCCTTTTCCCATCCGGGGTTTCCAGACCTGGCCGTTGAAGGAAGCCTGATAAGTCCATTAGGGAGCAAAACCGAAAGTGAAGAAACGCAGAGATAGAGAGATACATGAAAAGAAAAATAGTATAAATCTCCAATTGTGTGATTCAACAGAATTTCAGCTGCAGCTTAAAGGAAATTCTTCGCATGTCGTGAAATCTTAGAGGTGTATGTAGGGCTGGATTATAACTTTATTTCTGAGAGAAGTAAATACTGCCTGGTAACTACAGCTCTTATTGATTTAACCATTTTACAGTGGCGGTGTGAAGTGATTTCGAATCTCAGTGAATTTCAAGACCATGCTTGACCCACTCGTTTGGTCACCCACAGGTAGCACGCGGTTGGAGACTGCGCAGGCTCATCACAGGAACTCTGCCAGACTGCATGTTCCAGACTTGTATCCAACGCTACACGTGCAGCCTGCAGCCGTGTGTGGATTGGTGGTTGAGTGTAGAACCCTCGCCTGCCGACGGCGAAACCAGGCGTTTGGTTCCAGGCCAATGCAGCTTCCTTTACCTTTTGCATCTGTACCCATGAGATCGCCTGAATTGGGATAAATTCATGTGCCGGCTTCAATCTGTCCAACTTCTTGAAAGATTATCTTCATTTCGTCCACGTGTCTTTCGTGGACAAACCCTCTGCATTCTCTCCTCTCGTGTTCAAACATGCTCTGCTGGAGATAAGTCAAACCTGCCTTTTGCATCGCTGAGAAGCCAATTGGTGATTTTTGAGCAAAAACGGGGACACAATAGGGGTCATCCTGGATTTGAGCCAGTAAAACTCCCTCAGCGAGAATCAGATCCAAAGATCAACTGGCAACAGAGCCGTGCAGCCAGTGTAAAATTTCGCTGCCACGCAGCCGATCCGCCATCCTTTCAGCACACCATGGCCATCCAATCTCGCTTTCTTGTACGATATACCGTGTGGAGCAATTTCAGATTCCACACTAATTATTTCAAATCAACAATATTAGTCTCTCTTTATCAAATTCGTTTTGAATGTACGACTTTTATTATCAAGTAACACTTTACAGAATGAATTGCTCTGAAACGACATTGTCGTCTGTCTCGGCACGGTCATAGTTTACACTCTACGATAAGTATACTTTACTCAAATTGCTGCTTTCATTCACTATGAGAGTGAAGATCCATGAATGTGGATACATTAGCTATGAATTTATCAGCTGGGTTGTACCTTTCCTTTTCCTACTACCTCAGTCTTTTTTTTCTTTACCCTTCTCTGCTATTATTGCAGGTTGGATCAGCCATCGCCGATCAAGGAAGCCTGAGAAGTCCATCGGGGACAACACAGAGAGACAAGAGACAGAGACAGGGAGAGAAAGAGAGATGCATGCAAAGAAAATAAAGAGTATAAATGTCAGGTTTTGCAAACTACCAGAATTTAAGTTACAGATTGGGAGAGATTCCTTCTCTGGTCTTGAAATCTTGCAAGAGAAGATCTGACACGAATTAAAAGCACCCGCCACGCTGGAGAATCTCTCATTCTTGGAGGGAGATAAATGCGGACAATTAACTCCAATTAATCTATTTCAGCACTGAAGGGATCTTTAAACAGTAGCTCTGCGATCAGAATTCAAACCTGGGCAGGAAAACCTCAATTGAATTTTGAATCCAACGCTTCAAACACTCGGCCACCGCAGCTGCAAACGGCATGTTCATTCAGATCGGATTCCAAATGGACACATGTTGCTGTTACAAACGCGCGCATTGATGGTGCTTGGGGTCGAATTCTTACTTATTACGCTGGAGACCTTGGTTCGATTCCCGATACAATGCAGGATCATTCTGTAACAATGAGGAGCTGAGGAGCAAAAGTATACTATTTCGCCCCTCGAGCCTTATGCGCAATTCAGTGAGATCCTGGTTGATATTTAACCTAACTGCATATTATCGCCTTAGCCCCATGTCCCTTAATGCCTTTGGTTGACAAAAATCTATCAATTTCAGTTTTAAAATTAACAATTGAGCTCGCATCAACTGCCGTTTGCGGAAGAGAGTTCCAAACTTCTACCTCCCTTTGCTTGCAGAGGTGTTTCCCAACTTCACTCCTGAAAGTCCTGACCCTAATATTTCGGCTGCTTCCCCGAGTCCGAGACACGCTAACGGGCGGAAATCTTTTTTTTTCTATTTACCCCATCAGTTCCCCTTAATATTTTGAAATGTTCGATCAAATCAGCACTTAATCTACTGAATTCGAAGCAAACCCGAGTTTATGTAATCTCTCCGCGTAATTTAAACTGTGGAGTCCAGGCAACATTCTAGTAAATCGACGCTGCACTCCCTTCATAGCCAATATATCCTTCCTAAGGTGCGTTGCCCAGAACTGAAGGCAATACTCCAGGTGTGGTCGAACCAGAGTTTTGTCACTGTATCATAATCCCTATCCCCTGGAATCTAGTCCTCTGGATATAAAGACCAACATTCCATTAACCTTTTTGATTATTTTTTGTACCTGTCCATGACATTTTAATGACGTGTGTTCATGGACCCCTAAGTCTTTTTGGACCTCCACTGTTTCGAGCTTTTCACCATTTCGAAAGTACTCTGATTTATCCTTTTAGTTCCAAAGTGGATGACCTCACACTTGACGAAATTCATATCGATTTGCTACAATTTTGCACATTCATTTATTATATTAATGCCTCTCTGTAATTTTATGCTTTCATCTGCACTGCTTACAATGCTGCCCATCTTGGTGTCATCGGCAAACTTGGATATGTGGCTTTCTATCCCGTCATCTAATATCCGCCTGAATTGGGAAAAATCCAAATTCAGTTTCAATCTCCTCGTCATCTTGAGACATTTTATTTGCTTCATGTGTATTGCGTCGACGAAACTTCGGCATTCAGTCCACTGGAGCTCAAACATCCTCCGGATATAATTCAGTTCCACCAACAGCAAAACTGAAAAGATGTGAGAAGACAATTGGTGACTTTTCACTAAAAGGAAAAACACATGAGGGCTCGTCCGGGATTTGAACCCGGGACCACTCGCATATCACTCAATGAAATTCCCTAAGCAAGAATCATAACCCTAGACCAACGAACCGCTGTTGCTTTAGTTGTGCAGCCAGTGTAAAAGTTGGTTGCGTCTCACAGCCGATCGGCCATCCTTTCAGACCACATCGATCCATTCAATCTCGTTTTCTGTTCGGGTGGACAGCAATATCAAGTTGTGCACTAACTATTTCCATTCACCAATATTAGTCTCCCTTTACCAAATTGCTTTCGAGTGCACGACTTGAGATATCAAGTAAGACGTTTCAGAATTAGTTGCTCTTAAAATACATTGCTTGTGAGGTAACTCAGAGTCGTGTCGATTTATGGCACGCTCTGTTCCCTTTGCATTGCAACCAACACATAGAATTGAATCATAGAAAGCTTACAGCACGGAAAGAGGCCATTCGCGCCATCGAGTCCGTGCGAGATCTCTGCAAGAGCAATACAGCTAGAACCATTACCCCGCCTTTCCCCGAATCCCTGCATTTTTTTTCCTTTCAAGTACTGATCCAGCTCCCCTTTGAAGGCCATGATTGAATCTGCCTCCATCACACCCTCGGGCAGTGCATTGAGATCCGAACCTCTCGCTGTGTAAAAAAGTTTTTCCTCATGTCACCTTTGGTTATTTTGCCAATCACTTTAAATCTATGTCCTCTGGTTCTTGACCCTTCCGCCAATGGGAACAGTTTCTCTCCATCTTCCATGCCCAGATCCTTCATGATTTTGAATACCTCTATCAAATCTCTACAAAACCGTCTCTGTTCCAAGGAGAACAACCTCAGATTCTCCGGTCTATCCACATAACTAAAGTCCCTCATCCCTGGAATTATGATAGTATTTTTTTTCTGCACCCCCTCGAAGGCCTTCACATCTTTCCTGAAGTGCGGTGTCCAGAACCCCACACAAAATTTCAGTTGTGTTCGAACCAGTGTGTTATAAAGTTTCATCCTGACTTCTATACTTTTATACTTTTGTACTCTATACATCTATTTCTAAAGCCCAGGATCCCGTATGCTTTTTAACCGCTTTCTCAACCTGCCCTGCCACATTCAACGATTTGTACACATAAACCCCTCTTTGTTCCTCTACCGCTTTTACATTTGTGCCCTGGAGTTTATTTTGCCTCTCCTCGTTTTTCCGACCGAAATGTATCACTTCGCATTTTTTTTGCGTTAAATTTCATCTGACCCGTCTCCGCCCATGCCACCAGTATGTCTATATCATTTGAAGTTCATCGCTATCCTTATCATTTTTTACGACTCTTCCAAGTTTTGTTTCATTTGCAAATGTTGAAATTGTGCTCTGTGCACTCAAGTCCAAGTCATTAATATATAAAAGAAAAGCAGTGGTCCCAGCAATGATCCCTGGGGAACACCACTGTACAACTCTCTCCAGTTCGAAAAACAACCGTTCACCAGTAATCTGTTTCCTTCTGTTCGTCAATTCTGCATTTATGTTGTTTCTGCCCCGTTTATTCCATGGGCCGCAATCTTGATCAGAAGCAGACCATGCGGCACTTCAGCAAACACCTTTTGAAAGTCCTCATACACCACATCAACCAAATTGCCCTCATCTATCCTCTCTGCTACCTCATCAAAAAACTCTAACAGGCCTGTTAACCACAATTTGCCTTTAACAAATCCGTGCTGCCTTTCCCTAATCAATCCACCCTCGTCCAAGTGGCTGTTAATTCTGTCCCGGGTTATCGTTTCGAAACGTTTCCCCACCACTGAGGTTAAACTGACTGACCTATAGTTGCTGGGTTTAATCGTACACCCTTTTTTGGACAAGGGTGTAATCTTTGTAACTTTCCAGTCCTCTGGCACCACACACATATCTCAGGATGTTGGTAGATTATGGCCAGTACCTCTGCAATTTGCACCCTTACTTCCCTCAGCAACCGAGCATGCATCCCATCCGGACGTGGTGGCTTATCTACTTTAAGTACAGCCAGCCGTTCAAGTGCCTCTTCTTTATCAATTTTTAGACAATCCAGTATCTCAACGATAACTTCCTTTGCTGAGAATCTGTCTTCTTGGTAAAGACAGATGCAAAGTACTCATTTGGTACCAAGGCCATCCCCTCTGCCTCCAGGAGTAGATCTCCTTTGTCGTGCCTAATCGGCCTCACCCCTCCTCTGACTACCCGTTTACTGTTTGCATGCCTGTCGAAGTCTCTTGGGTTCCCTTTTATGTTGGCCGTCAGTCTATAGTCATAATTCTCCTTGCCTCTCATTTCCTTTTTCACTTCCCCACTGAACTCCCTAAATTCGGCCTGGTGAATGAGCGGATAAAAAAAGTAAGCAATTCTTTCAGCCGGAAACAGAAAGTTACTGGATGATCAATGGCGATTTGAACAAATATTCGTCTTTTTTACAGAGTTGAATGAGTTTTGCGAAATTAATACAGTGAACTAACACAATAAAGTTCAATTCCTGATCGGAAACCGCCTCAGACAGCGCATTACTGCCCATCCCTGGGAAACAAGATACTATCGAAACTTTGACAACACATCGCAGGTCCCCCTGCAAAGACACAGCTTGCCAGCTGTTCCGAAATTTGGAGCCTGGACATGGAGTTAAACGCTGGACCTTCAGCTCACTACCCACTTTAAAAGTCTGATACTCTACCGACTGAGCTACCCAGGCTCGATACTACATAAGCTCCCATCGTACATATTCATGGGAGATCTCTGAATTAACCCTGCAGCCGTCGAGCAAGGGTGAGGACCGTTTGATAAAATTCTCAGCAACGTGTTGAGGAGAATCCTTGTTTCTGTTGAACAAGATGTAAGAAACATGAACAGTGAACTCGTGAGTTTACAATTCTTCTTGTTTGTGCCAAATGTCTTGTCATTCGTTAGCAGCAATTAAAATAACACTTTACCCACCGGCTCAAAAGCTGAACTTGTCCCACACGGGAGCTGGAAACGGCCTCTCGACCTTTCAGCGTATTAACATCTGTGAGCTGAATAATTTCACCCGTTACACAGTGAAACCAGGCAGCATATTTTTCTTCCAAATTTTCCCCACACGAAACTTCCAACCGATCAAAATCGGCTTAAAGAAAATAATTGTTTGTTTGGTTCTTTAGATTTAAAGATCTTGTACCGGCCCCTTTGCCATATGAGCTGCCGCTAAAAGCCCCCTCTCCCCCTTTGAACAAGTAAACTGGCACTTGCTATTGAAAGACGGTAGGCCAGAGGAACCCAAGTGCCCACATGGGAAAACTAAGAAGCCGATTGTTGACCTCCATACGTTTGTCCCACAAGGGCGTGTTGTAAAAACGACTGGTTGTTAACAAGATGCGTTATGGAAGATACCATTTGTACCTTGAACTCCGATCAAAATGTTCAGAGAAAAAGGTTTGATTGTTTTAGAAGACGCTCGAACTCACAACCTGGTCATTTCTGGAGCCCATACTGCTATAAATAAGTAACGCACGCTTAACAATTGTACAATACGAGAGCAGCGAACAACCGACAGCATCAGCGCTCCTGCCAAACAGCTTTATTTTCGGTCTCTCAATTATCACTTCGAGATCTTTCTCAAACAGAAGCCTCCAATCAAGATGCGCTTCGTTAAATAACAATTCCTAAATCAAGAGAGTTTTGATCGATCATGACTAAAGTGTGTACAATTTCCTCACCTGTTCCATTTCATCCCCTGGGGTGGAAACCATCAGGTCCTGGAGATTTGTCGATCTTTCGCCTCCTCTTTTTCTCCATTGCCATTATTTTACTTTTACTGAATCCCCTTGATTTATTAACAGTTTTCCTCGTGTCTCTGGTATGTTAGCGTCATCCATTTCTGTGACGAGCGATGCAAAGTAAAAAATTAGCAACTCTGCCATTTCCTGATTTTCAATTACAATATCACCTCCATCTGTCTTTAAGCAGCCCACATTACTCTCAGCCTCCCTTCTTTCTCTTAATATACTCGTAAAAACCTTGAGAGTTGTCCACATTTTCCCTCACAAGTTTTTCTCCTTTTCCCTTTTTGCTCCTCTTACGCTTTTTTTTAGTTTCAGCACCACAATAAACAACACTCCGCTGTAAAGTTCGGCTCAATAGTTCTCCAATGTCAGAGCGAGAATTCTCTGAAGCCCTGATTTATTTAATGTCACAAATACAATCACACATAATCATCCATTTATCAACGCACTGAAGGATACACAAAGATAAACACAGCGAGAAATGCAGTCAGTGTCGGGATGCACAGGTGAACGGACAAGCGAAATGGACAGAGATAAAACGGCCTGAACCCCCAACAGTGAAGTGTCGCTGATAGATATTAGTGAGGAGGTGGGGGCACCCTGTCATCAATTGGCGCTGTGGCTTAGTTGGTTAAAGCATCTGTTTAGTAAACAGGAGATCCTGGGTTCAACTCCCAGCAGCGCCTTGTGCAGCTCATTACTTTACCTAATTTATGCAATAAAGCGACAAAATAACAATGTGGTGTTCGTGTTTGTTCAGGTTTCAGGAGGAAACGGATAACAGAATGACTGTTCAAAAACGCCCTTTCATTCCACAGACAGACCTCTCAGAGAATGTGTCTGCAACACGTTAATGAAAGGACACGTTCTTGTTTCTGGGCTCGTTGGGATCGGGGTATAATTCACGATTTGAGGTTCAAAGCCGGACGTCGTCCGAATTTGGACCAAGACTTGTGATCTTGACCTGCCGGACAAACGTTTGCAAAGAGGAAAAAGAAGTCCTCAAATCGCTCGACCTGAATCTGCAGGCCCAGATTAAATATATCCCAGGATGTTAACAGAAGCAAGGAAGGAAATAGCGGAGGCTCTGACCATCATTTTCCAATCCACCCTGGCAAAAGGTGTCGTGCAGGAGGATTTGAGGATTGCTAACGTTGTACCATTGTTGAAAAAGGGAGACAGGGATAGATCGAGGAAATACAGGCCAGTCGGCCTGAACTCGAGCTGAAGTATGAATCGTCATTTAGAAAGGCACGGATTAATCAAGGACAGTCAGCGTGGATTTGTTAAGGGATGGTCGTTTGAATTGAATTACTTGAGGAGGTATCAAGGAGGATCGATGAGGGTATCGCGATTGATGAAATCAACATGGATTTTAACGAGGCTTTTGACAAAGTCCTACAGGGCAGATTTGTCAAAAATGTAAAAGCCCATTGGATGCAAAGGACATTGGCAAGTTGAATCCAAAATTGGCTGAGTAGCAGGAAGCAAGCGGTTGTGGTCGACGGGTGCTTTTGTGACTGGAAGGGTGTTTCGAGTGGGGTTCCATGCGGCTTCGTACTAGGTCCCTGCTTTTCATGGGACAGATCATTGATTTAGAATTAAATGTAGGGGGCATGATGAAGAAATTTGCAGATGATACAAAAAATGTTCCTGTGGTTGAGAGTGAGGAGGAAAGCTGTCGACTGCAGGAAGATATCCATAGAGCAGACAGGTGGAAAGAAAAGTGGCAAATGCAATTCAATCTGAAGAAATGTGAGGTAATGCATTTGGTGGGGGGGGGCAAAAAGGCAAGGGAGTATATAATAAATATTGCAATTAATTTGCCATTTACACGCCCATTCTGCGAATTTACTAATGTCTTCCTTTATTATTCGCATTTTCTTTGTATTAACGACAGCTCGCAATTAGGTGTCGTCCCTAAGTTTTGAAATTGTACTTCCGATTCCCGTGTCCAAATCATGAATGTAAATTTTGAACAAAAGTGGTCCCAGCACCGATAAATTGTGAACAACAGTTGTGCCAGCATCGATAAATTGTGAACAACCTTGGTCCCAGCACCAATAAATTGTGAACAGCAGTGGTCCCAGCACCGATAAATTGTGAACAACTGTCGTCCCAGGAATTTATGATCTTGAACTGCAGTTGAAACTTTTGCACAAAAGAAAATAACGTCCCCAAATCGTCCCACGTGAATCTCAAATGCTTTGGGAAGAAGTCCAATAGAAACAATCAGGACTTTAAAGGCACCTCAACGACCTGAACTTTCGTTGAATGAATTGTGTTAGCCATTGCATTCGACCGTAAAATCGCTCTTGACTTTCATCTCACTGAAGCAGAGTGTGGCCGCTTTGCATCTGTGAGCATGTCGGTGGCGTCTTTACATTTGATATTGATCGCTTCCAATTTGTAAAATTTCATCAATCGTCAGGAAAAAGAAACCGAGAATCTAGTTGTCCCTCTAAGTGATGAGCTGAAGGGATTGGTGATCCAAGCAGATCTGGAAAATGCGTGGTGCAATCGGTCAGTAGTTCCAAATCCACCCTCCAGCCACTCGGCAATCATATTGAATGAACTTTACTCTGGCCCAGTGTCGCCGCACTGAAATCGAGTATTTCTCCGGCATGTTTTTCTTCATAGTTGCTGGTTTAAGAGTGAAGACTGGCTGGTTGGATTTTCACTCCAACAAGCTTTAATCATTCATTTTTCACTGACTGTAGACAGTTGTTATATTGGTCGCAGCAATCTCAAAGTTTAGCCCAGTGAATTATTGGTTTAGCAGGTGATCTCTTCACCTGTTCTCGGCGGTGTTATCCGTTAGCGTGAAAGTTTGATTGTTCGAGCCCTTATTTTATTTATCCTCAGGATTCATCGTCTCAAAGTTCCAGGGTTTCAACGCATGTTTTGGAATCAAGAAAATGTACCGGAATCATTGCCAGCTGTGCAGGGCTGATATTCCACCATTTACCCTGCGGTCGGGAATCAGGCACATGAATCATATAAAGGAATGGAACATTGGCTTCACGGTAATTACAATTCTCCTTGACAGACAAGCCCCCGAAAGGCCCGAAGGGAGGCCGCATTCGCAGCAGGAGAGCTGGTTCGCTGTGACATGGAGATTTCTGTAGTGAGTGAGACCAGACTGTTCCTATGTTCAGAGAATAAATTTCACACCCTTTATTTTGGAAAAGCAAAACTGTGGGGATTTTTGTCATAGCCCAATGCCTCTCCTGTTGTATCTGATGTTCCTCGTTGCGTTACTTTCACCTTGATCGGAGAACCAGTTCGGGCGTCCCTGTGATAAACAGCGACAATTGCCAGTTAATGTTAAATTTAACAACGACTCCACTGCGTTTTAAATCCCACTCTTAAGATGCAGTCTATAAAATGAAAAAAAATCATCACATTCAAAGCATAAAATCTTATTAAAGTTTTGACTGTCTCTCGGTAACCACGTCAACATCTCCTTCAGTCTGAAATAGAAAGTTATCGATTGATTCATGGTGATCAAAACAGGGATTCAACGACGAACAGGATTTAATTAGCTTCATGTAATCAATTTTATAAGTTCCTAACTCTTTTTAAAGTTAATTCCCTAACTGGGAATCGAACCTCGCGGCGGTGAGAGGACCGAATTCTCACCACCAGGCCATTGGGGTACTCCCAAGATTGCGCACGAGAGAAAGTGGAAATGATGACATTAGTTTTTCTTTCGCTCTTTCATGATTCATTCAGCTCTGTGTTTATTCTCAGGCCTCTTATCTCTCCCTTCTTTTCAGCTTCTGACTGCGGATATTCCTGTGTCTAAATATGAATAATATAGAACATCTCACAGCCCCGGTATATTTGCTGTTTCTCTGTGCAGTTCTGTGCAAAATCAAACTGTACGCAAATACCGACAGTGCCTCTCTCTCACTCCCCACAGAAGCAGCAGGAGATGTCACTTTAAATTGTCAGTTGCTTCAAACGATTCTCGATGGACCTGCGTGGCCTTGCAGTTTTCCAAGGAGCTGCATTCAGGTTCGTGAATTTTGGAAATGGAAACATGTCCATCAGCAGCTTGTGGTGGTATTTTACCTCACTTTCCATTTCATGTACATGCCTACTTGCACTTGGTGATGTCATTGCCTGAACATCACCTCTGTCGCGATATTATTTCGAACAGAAAATGCCATTTTGTGCGAGCAGTTTGTCTGGCAGGAAAATGACCTGAATTACAAAGGGCCAAGTCGGAAAGGCCGCGTTGCTCTGCTTGTTTGCAGCAACGAATTTTCAGCGTTTCCTTGGGGTTTAGTGTCTAGGATTCGGCGCTTTCATCACCACGGCAATGGTTCGATTGTCGGTCTCAACATCCGCATATTATACACTCTACCATAAGTGTACTGTACTCAAATTGCTGATTTTTTCATTGTGAGGGGAAGAAACATAAACGTGTGGACATTAATTACGAATTCATCAGCTGGGTTGCACCTTTTCTTTTCCTACCGTCTCAGTCTTTCCATCTTTACCCTTCTCTGCTGGTGTTGCAGGTTCCATCATTCTTCGCTGTTCACGATGCCTGAGAAGTCCATCAGGAGAAAACAGGCAAAGTCAAGAGACAGAGATAGGGAGAGATTAAAACATAGAAATAAGTTGTATCAATGTCAACTTCTGCGAACGAGCAGAATTTAGAATGGAGCTTGGGAGAGATTCCTTCACGTGTCTTGCAATTTTGCGAGAGATCATTGGGCTCCGAGTTAAAAGCGTCGTTGGCGATGGAGCACCTCTCTGAGGGAGCGAACAAGGTCCGTTCGTTCAAGTTCATATTAATTTGAACACTGAACAAACATTAAAAAGTAGCGCTGCGAACAGGATTCGAACCTGTGCAGGGAAACCCCATTGGATTTCAAGTCCAACGCCTTAACCACTCGGCCATCGCAGCTGCGAACACCGATGATGCACAGCTATAAATCAGAATGCGGAGGGTTATCACACGAGATCTGTGACACTTTGTTCTCTCAGACAGGTTTCCAACTGGAAACTTCCAGCTTGTTCATGTGCTGACTTTGCTGTCTCGGTGATAGAATTCTCATTAATCACGTGAGAAACCGGGGTTCGATTTCCGGTTCGTTTCGGATTATTTTCATTCTCCATTCATAAGATCGCGTGAATTGTGCAACATTCGCCCTCAGCTTAAATCTGCGCACCATTTGAGACATTTTCCATTCTCCACTTGTGTTGCGTCGAAGCTGGGTTGGAAAATCACATTGCAAGTCTAACGCCTTAATCATTGGGTCATCGCAGCTGCAAGCGACAAATCCGACACCGCTGCAGAAGAGAATGAAGAAGGTTATGACAGGAGAACTTTGAGACTGTATGTTCTTTTAGACAGGTTTCGAATTGAGCGCAGACCGCCGGCTGCTTTGCGGACTTTGTTATTTCAGTGATTAAATTCTTGCTTTCTGCGCGGGAGGCCCGAGTTCGATCACCGCCCAATAGAGGAGCATTTTTCATTCTCCATTCATGTGGTCACGTGAATTCGGATCCGTTCACATTCAGCTTGAATTTGAACACCATCTTGTGACATTTTCCTTTCTCCATGTGTGTTGTCGTCGACAGAACCTCGGCATTCTGTCCTCCATGAACTGGAATGAAGACAATCCTGCCGACTACACCGCTGACAAGACGTGAGAAGCCAATTAGTGATTTTGGACTAAAAATGGTAACACCGCAGGGCTCGTCCGGGATCTCTCACATCACAATCGGCAAATCCCCAAAGCGAGATATCATACCCGAAGACCAACGAGCCACTGATAACAGAGGGGTGAAACCAATGCTGAATTCTGTGCCACCCACAGCCGATCGGCCACCATTCTGTCCATCCTATCACTTTTTCTATTCCGATGTACGGCAATGTGAAGACGTACATTAACTATTTCATATCAACAATATTAGCCTCTCTTTACCACATTCGTTTCGAATGTGCGAGTTGTATTATCAAGTGAGACTTTGCAGAATTAATTGCTCTAAAGCTACATTGTTGTCTGTCTCGGCATCCGCAGATTATCCACTCTCCCACAAGTATAACAGTGACCACACTTCAAAAATACTTCATTGGCTGTAAAGCGCTTTGGGAAGTCTTGAGGTCGTGAAAAGCGCTTTATAAAGACAAGAATTTGTTTTTATACTGGGCTAAAAGTACTGATGTTTTCACTATGAGGACGAAGAGACATCAATATGTGGACATTGGCTACGAATTCATCATCTGGGTTGGTCCTTTACTTTTCCTACCGTCTCAGTCTTTCGATCTTTAACGTTCTCTGCTGGTGTCGCAGGTTCGATGAGCTTTGGCCGTTCAACGAAGCCTGAGAAGTTCATCAGGGCAAAACAGAGAGGGACAGAGACAGGGAGAGATAGAGAGATCTAAGTATAGAAAAAAAGCTTGATTATCAAGTTAGCAGAATTTGAAATGAAGCTTGAGAGAGATGGAATCATACATTCATAGAATCGTTACTGCACAGAAGGAGGCCATTCGGCCCATTGAGCCTGCCCCGGCTCTCTTTAAGAGCAATCCAGTTCGTCCCATTCCCCCGTTCTTTCCCTGTCGACCCGCTAATATTTTTCCTTCAAATACTTATCCAATTCCTTTTAGAGAGTCACGATTAAATCTGCTTCCACCACCCTTTCAGGCGATGCATTCCAGATTATAACTACTCGCTGATTTAAAACGTTTTTCCTTATATCGCCTTTGGTTCTTTTGTCAACCACCGTAAATCTGTGTCCTCTGGTTCTCGACCATTCCGCCAACGGGAGCAGTTTCTCTTTATTTACTTTATCTAAACCCGTCATGATTTTGAACACTTCTATCAAATCTCCTCTCAACCTTCCTGCCCTCAGGAGAATAAGCCCAGCTTCTCCAGTCTATACGCGTAACTGAAGTCCCTCATCCCTGGAACCATTCCAGTAAATCTTTTCTGCGCCACCTCTAAGGCCTTCACATCCTTCCGAAAGTGCGGTGCCCAGATTTGGACACAATATTCCAGTTGTGGATTATTGTGAAGTTTCCTTCAAGCACCTTGAAGTTTTGCAAGAGACCACTGGGCTCCCAATTAAAAGGTCTGCCGCGGTGGAGGATCTGTCTGAGAGAAGGAAATGCGGCCCGTTATCTCCAGTTCATATTTATTTGAGCATTGAACAAAACTGTAAAAAATGGCGCCGTGAGCAGGATTCCAATGTTTCACCGAAAGACCCTGTCGAGTTTTAGATGTAACGGCTGAACCACTCGGCCATCACAAGCAGCGAGTGCTAGTAATGCACGGCTGTAAATCAGAATGCGCAAGGTACTCAGAGGAGATTTGTGAAATTATATGTCGTTTCAAACAGGTTTCCAACTGGACACAGAGAGCCCGATTCCATGCAAACGTTGCTGTTTCACTGGTAGAATTTGCACTCACCACGCGAGGGAACAGGGTTCGTATTCCCGACCAATTAAGGGGCATTTTTATTCTGCACCTCTGAGATCGCCTGAATTGGGATAAATTCACCTTCAGTTTCAATCTGCACACCGCCGTGAGGCATTTTACTCTCTCCGTGTGTGTTGCGTCGACAAGCCGGCTGCATTCCGGCCTCTGGACCTCAAACATACTCGAGGATTAAATCAATGCTGCTTTCTGCAACGCTGAAAAGATGTGACAAAGAAATGAGTGAATCCTCACTGGAAATAGTGAAACAGGAAGGTTCTGGGATTTGAACTGGGGACCTCTCGCATATCAAACATTGAAACGCCAAAAATGAAAACCATAATCCGAGAACAAGGAGCCGTCAGTAACACAACCGGACAACCAGTTAAAATATCCCTGCGACCCACAACCGATCGCCCATTCATTCAGACCGCTTCTGTCCATCGAATCATAGAATGGTTACAGCACAGAAGGAGGCTGTTCGGCTCATCGAGCCCGTGGCGGCTTTGTATAAGAGCAATCCAATTAGTCCCATTCCCCGGCCCTTTCCCGGTGCTCTGTATTTTTCCCCTTGAAATTCCTTTTTTAAGTCACGATTGAATCTGCTTCCACCATCCTTTCAAGCAGCGCATTCCAGATCAGAACTACTCGCTGCGTCATTAAGTTTTTCCTCATATCGCCTTTTGTTCTTTTGCAATCACCTCAAATCTGTGTCCTCTGGTTCCCGACCATTCCGCCAATTAAAACAGCTTCTCTTTGTTTACTTTATCTAAACTCTTCATGACTTTGAACACTTCTATCAAATCTCCTCTGAACCTTCTCTGCTCCAAGGCGAACAACCCCAGCACGAGGCAAATGCGGTCAATTAGCTTCAATTAATTTAATTTATTTCATCATTAAACGGACCTTTAAAGACAGGCCTTGTTTTGTGGAAGTGTGAGCTGGTGGTTTCAATCGCTGGTTTCAATGTTTGGAGCGTTTCTCGATTCAATGTTTGGAGCGTTTCTCGATTCGAATTTTCCACTGACAGAATTTCTGCAAATATCCATTTTGACTTGTTCACAGAAAACCCGATTGTCGTGCGATGGAGCAGAGGATGTGAAAGAAGCTGAAAGTGAAAGTGCAGATATTAGTTTCATCACGGGGACAGGACACGTTTCCACAGGGAAGGAAATCTCACCTTCAGATTCTTTCCAGCCGAGTGTGACAGGTGATCAGAGTGACCGGGCTCAAGCGGCGCAATCAGTCCTTATTTGAGTTACAGGCTCAGGAAATGACGGGGTTTTTAACTCGAATCTCAGCAAGATCAAACAATCCTTTTCCTTGTGAACATTTCGACCGGAGTTGAAGGTACAATTGATGTGTTCCAAAATTCATTTAATTATCTGAATTGCCATGTGGTTCCTCCGGACGACGCGGTTGTAAGCGCAGATGAGATGTTTCGTATTACTTGTTTACAGGAGGGAGGCTGCGGTTTTAGAGACACAAACTATTACTTTGATACATCAACAAATCGTGGGATTTAACTGGAGCTTTAAACCAGAGCCAGAGGCCGCTCAGCCAGGATACTTTCCATCCTACACTTCAGGAGCTCGTTTTACAGGAACAGAATTACTGCAAGCAAGAATTCTACCCCTGAAGCACCAATGCTGCCACGGCAGCAGGATGCATGTGTCCAGTTGGAAACCTGTCTGAAGGAACATGCAGTCTGACAGAGCCGGAAGTCGACCAGATTGACTTTCGGTCTGAGCAGATGTTGAGTCTCCTTCTTGAGAGAGTTTCGCCAATCCAGCTCAGAATGGTTTAAGAATCATGAATTCGGATGGGACTGGAGCCACTTGTGTAAGATGAAGTGTCGGGGGCAGTTTCACATCCTTGACGGACATTAATGATCCTGTTGCGGTTTAGCTGTAAAATTTCACTTCCCAGCTCCCGAACTAAAATCCAACGCCGTTACAACTCGAATCCACAACCTTTGAATGGCTTATCAAACAAAACAAGTAGAAGTCCAACACACTCGCCATTGCGTCACAGGGTCAGTTGCCAAAAAATCCCGAATAAAAAGAAAGACGTGTTTCTCCGGTCCAGGGGCAAAGTGACAATGGATGTTATTCAAAAAACTGTCCCCTCGAATCTGTCTTGATATATTTTTTTGTAAAGCTTCGATTTTAAAAGTTATAAAAAGCCGAAATAAATAAAGTAAATTATAAGAATCGAATCCGTGATTAAGGCGTTACAACATAGTCTAAGCAACTGAGTTAACCGGCCGTACTGACGGTCCATTAGACATTTTAATTAATTTCTGTACCTGTACGCTAGTTGGTCGCGCTTTCTGTACTTGGACCCCGAAATCTCTCTGCTCCTCCACAGTTCCTAGTTTCTCACCATTTAGAAAACATTCTGATTTATCTTTCTTGGATTTAAAGTGGATGATCTCGCTCACCCCACATTGAACTATATTTGCCGCAGTTTTGCCCACTCACTGAATCTATCAATTCCCACTTTTCAACTTCCTGCTTCAATCTTCATGAATTATTGCGTCACGAGAAGGCTGCGTGTTCAAATCACGGGGTAACCGTTACTTTTCGAGCTGATCAGATTCTGGATCGTTCCGGGATGAATATTTTATCTGCTTTTTCTCAATAAACAGAACCTTGCTCTAAAGTCTGCTTCCCTGGTTCTCAAATTTCAGGAAGGCGCCTCATTCTGCCCTCGACTTTTGATTTTGACCTGCGGTTGAAACTTTTCCAAAGAGGGAAAATAAGTCCCCAAATCGCTCCACGTGAATCTTAAACGCATTGGGAAGACGTTCAGTGCAAACAATCAGGAATTTAAAAGCACCTCAATGACCTGCACTTTCTTGGACTGAGTTTCGTTCGCCATTGCATTCGACCGTGAAATCGCTCCCGGCTTTCATCTTACTGAAGTGAAGAGTGTGACCGCGTTACATCTGTCAGAGTGGAAGTGACGAGTTTGGGGTCGGTATGCATCGTTTACAACTTTTGAAATCTCACCAAGCAGCAGAGAAAAAGAATCTTGGAATCAAATTGTCCCTGTCAGTGATGAATTTAAGTGAATATCGCTCCAAGCAGATCTGGACAACTCGCAGTGCAGCCGCACAGGAGTTCCAAATCCACCTTCTCGCCACTCGGCAATCGCATGAACTGAACTTTACTCTGACCCAGTGTCACTGCGCTGAAATCGAGTTTGTCTCGGCCACACGTTTTCTGAACATCATGGTTACTGGTTTAAGAGTGAAAACTGCCGTCGGCTTCACTGTAAGTGCAAGAGACATCTTTGTAAACACCGAGTCGTGTCACAGACCTGCTCGTCGGACCTGCTCATTTCATCTCATCTCATTTTCAGCAAACCTGAATATTACTTGAATCGAGAATGGCGAATCACAGCTCGAGAAATCAATCCTCTCGACCACGAGGGGACTGAGCCTTCCAACATACAGGTGTTTAATGGCAAAGTGAGTTTAATGTTCAGGAATAATAGAGCACAGATTTTCGGTCGTGCAAACTTCACACACTTTATTTTGGAAAAGTGAACCGATAGTAGAAAGAATTTATTTTGATCGCTGCAACCTGAATTTTTAGTTCGTTGAATCAGTAGTTCAACAGCAAACGTATGCTGTCTCTGTGGCGCAATCGGTTAGCGCGTTCCGTTGTTAACCGAAAGGTTGGTGCTTCGATCCCACCCAAGGACGGTAGGGAAACTTTTATTTTCATGGTCTCGCATTTCCTGGTTCTGATGTTTGTTTTGGCTGCAAAACAAATGCCCGGTTTCGATGGCCAGCTGAGCACGGCCGATCTTCCACCATTTGACCTGTGATTGGCTTCGCGGAAATCTGAATTCTTCTTGACAGACAAGGTCCGAAGGTTGCAGGAGAGCCGCTTCACTCTGACATGGATATTTCTGCAGTGACCGACGCCAGACTGTTTCCACAATGAATGTCACCCCCTTTTATTTTGGAAACGCAAAATTGTATTCACATTCCGATGGGTTTCAGTTGATTTGTGAGAGATCATGAAAGGATCCTGCAGCGCTGCCTTGGATAATAACAACAGTTCTAAGCCGCATTTCAGTCGCGGCAACAAATCCCTGCATCCGAGTATCTGCCCCCTGAAATCCGAGTATTTGCACCGTTACACCGGAATATCTGCACCATGACACCGGAGCATCTGCACCTTTAAATCCGAGCATCTGCACCTTTGCAGCAGAGTATCTGCACCCTCACAGTGGTGTATCTGCACCCTCACACTGGGATATCTGCACCGTTACACCGGAGTATCTGCACCGTTACAACCATTAACTCATCAACTGTCCCTAATCCTCTATATCAGCGTCGGGAGACCTAAACAAAACCCAACAGAGAAGACAATGGCTTTATGATTCTTCACGAATGTACGGACAC
The DNA here is from genome assembly GCF_035084215.1 of Heptranchias perlo. Taxonomy (NCBI): domain Eukaryota; kingdom Metazoa; phylum Chordata; class Chondrichthyes; order Hexanchiformes; family Hexanchidae; genus Heptranchias; species Heptranchias perlo. The sequence continues at coordinate 2,175,667 of NC_090344.1, read as the reverse complement.
ATTTTTATTTCCGGTACTTTAAGGGAGATTTGGGGAAAGTGGCCGCTTATAGTCAGAAATTAATGCTTGTTGTTTTTTTTTCCAGCGGGCTCGTTGGTCCAGGGCTATGATTCTCGCTTCGGGTTTGTTACTTGAAATATGTGAGAGATCCCGGGTTCAAATCCCGGACGAGCCCTCATTTTTTTCCCCCCAGACTTTTGATGTTGAGCTGCTGTTCAAACTGGCAGGGTGTTTGGAGGTATCTCAATGATCTCACGTCCTCTGAACGCATTCTACTTGCAATTGCAATGGACCTTGAAACCGCTCTCGGATTTCGTCTCACTGAAGCAGAATGTGGCCGCTTTTTATCTGTCAGCGTGCAGGTGACGAGGTTGTGGTTGATAACCGCCGGCACACCTGTCCGGACATTGGTAGTCAGAATGTACAAAATGCTGTCTCAAATACTCTGTTGTCATCCAGGGAGCTCTAGTTTTGCATGCCCTAACTTTCCCCGAGTAAGAATGTGTCCAGTCTGTACCCGAACTATCTCCTCACTCAAAGCCTCCCATTGCTCATTTACTGTTTTACCTGTCTATCTTTGATTCCAATCCACCTGGACCCGATCCCTTTTCAACTCGCTGAAATTATCTCTTCCCAGTTGAGTATTTTCATACTTGATTTGTCCTTGCATTGTCCACAACGACACATTGGACCCTCTTTGCATCCTCCTCACAGCTCACATTTCACCCCAGCTTTGTGTCGTCTTCAAACTTGGAAATGTTACATTCCGTTCCCTCATCCATATCATATATTGTGCAATTTGATTTCGACAAGTTGGGTGAGTGGGCAAGAACATGGCAGATGCAGTATAACGTGGATAAATGTGATGTTATCCACTTTGGTTGTAAAAATAAAGAGAGATTGTTATCTGAATGGTGATAGATTGGGAAGTGCAAGGAGACCTGGGTGTCCTTGGACACCAGTCGCTGAAAGCGAGCATTCAGGTGCAGCAAGCAGTTAGGAAGGTGAATGGTATGTTGGCCTTCATTGCAAGAGGATTTGAGTACAGGAACAGGGTCGTCTTACTGCATTGATACAGGGCCTTGGTGAGGCCACACCAATATCTGGAGTATTGTGTGCAGTTTTGGTCTCTTTATGTGAGGAAGGATGTCCTTGCCATGGAGGGAGTGCAACGAAGGTTTACCAGACTGATATATATTGTGACTAGCTGGGGCACAAGCAGTGATCCCTACGGTACCCCACTGGTCACTGCCTGCCACTCGGAAAAAGACCCGTTCATTCCTACTGTTTCCTGTCTGTCAACCAATTCTCAATCCATGCCAGTCTATTCCCCCCAATCCCATGTGCTTAAATTTTGCACGCGACATCTTGTGTGGGACCTTATCAAAAGCCTTCTGAAAATCCAAGTACACCACATCTACTGGTTCTCCCCTATCTATTCTACTAGTTACATCCTCAAAAAACTCCAGTAGATTTGTTCAGCATGATTTCCCTTTCACAAATCTATGCTGACTTTGTCCAATCCCATTGATGCCTTCCAAGTGTTCTGCATTAACATCTTTTAAAATTGACGAGCATTTTCCCCACGACTGATGTTAGGCGAACTGGTCGTAATTCCCTGTTTTTTCTCTCCCTCCTTTTTTAAATGGTGGAGTTACATTTGCCACCTTCCAATCTGTAGGAACCGTTCAGGAGTCTATAGAATTTTGGTAGATGATCACGAATGCATCCACGATTTCCAGGGCCACTTCGTTTTGTACTCTGGGTTGGAGATTAGCAGGCCCTGGGGATTTTTCAGCCTTTCGCCCCATTAATTTGCCGAGCACTATTTTTTTAAAACTAATACTTGTTTCCTTCAGTTTGTCCCTCACTAGGCCCTTGGTTCCCTAACATTTCTGGAAGGTTATTTGTATCCTACTTTGTGAAGACAGAACAAAAAGTATGTGTTTAATTGTTCTGCCATTTCTTTGTTCCCAATTATAACTTCCCATTTCTGACTGTAAGGAACCTACATTTGTCTTCACCAATCTTTTTCTCTTGACATATTTTTATAGAAGCTTTTACAGTCAGTTTTTATGTTCCCTGCTAGTTTACTCTGTCTTTCCCCTCATAATCAATCTCTTTGTCCTCCTTTGCTGAATTCTAAACTGCTCCTAATCCTCAGGCTTGCGGCTTTTTCTGGCAATTTTATATGTCTCCTCTTCGGATCTAATACTATCCCTAATTTCTTTTGCAAGCCACGGTTGAGCCATCTTTCCTGTTTTATTTTTGCGCCAGACAGGAATGAATAATTGTTGTAATTCGTGCACACGATTCTTTAAATATTAGCCATTGCCTCCAGACCGTCATCCCTTTTAGTAAAGTTCCCCAATCTATCCTGGCCAACTAACACCTCATACTTTCGTAATTTCCTTTATTTAGATCCAGGACCCTAGTTTCGGATTCAACTACTTCACTCTCCATCTTAATGAGGAATTCTATCAAGTTGTGGTTGCTCTTCCTTCAGGGACCCCGCACAACAAGATTGTTAATTAATCCTTTCTCATTGCATAATACCCATTCTAGGATCGTCTGTTCTCTAGTTGGTTCAACATATTGGTCTAGAAATCCATCACGTACACACTCAAGGAATTCCTCCCCCACAGTATTATTGCTAATTTAGTTTGACCAATCGATGTGTAAATTAAAGTCACCCATGATTATAGTTGTACCCTTCTTGCATGCGTCCCTAATTTTCGGTTTAATGCCCTCCCCTACAGCTTGGGGGGAGGGGGCAATAGACAACCCCCACCGACGCTTTCTGCCCCTTGGTGTTTTAGCTCCACCCATAGAGATTCCACATCCTGATTTTCGGTTAAAATATCCTTCCTTACTATTGCATTGATTTCCTCCTTTACTAGCAACGCTACCCCACCTCCTTTCCCCTTTTTACCTGTCGTTCCTAAATATTGAATACCCGTGGATGTTCAGTACCCATCCTTTGTCACCCTGCAACTATGTCTCCATAACCGCAACTATATTATACCCGTTAATATCGATCTGCATTTAACACATCTACCTTATTGCGAATGCTCTGCACATTAAGACAACGGCTTTAGACTGGTTTTGAAGATTGCTAGCCATCTTAGTATTATTTTACACTATGAGCCTATTTGTTTTTTCTGCCTTCCACTATTGCTTCTTCCCGTTCTGTCTTGTTTCAACCTCCTCCGCCTCCCTGCTCAAATTCCCATCCCCAACAGCACTGGCAAACACCTTCACGAGGACATCGGTCCTGGTCCTGCTCCGACGTAGCCCATCCCACTTGTACAGGTCCCACCTTCCGCAGAACCGGTCCCAATGTCTCAGGAACTTAAATCCCTCCCACACCATCCCTGCAGCCACATATTCATCTGGTCCATTCTCCTGTTCCAAAAGTTGGAGAGACCAGCAGCCAGCAGGCATGCGAGGAGAGCCCAACACTTCAGGCTTGGCAAACTGGTCAATCGATGCCCACAGGGAATAGGTAATTCCAGAGACATGGGCCCAGGACCAACCCACAGGATCAGAGTTAGAGGCAAATGAACCAGTCATTCCTGCCCGACACCATTTTACGACAAACCCACCGCAACTTTGCCCCGGATCTCAATCCGAATGGTGGGGGTGGGGGCAGGGGTAATTGTTGGCTGCAGCCGTCGGATGCTGCACAAAATTCTCAAACCAGGCACCAAGTTAACTCACTGCAAAGAGTAAAATCCAGCGAGCATTTGGAAGATAACACGAGACCTGCAATCATCTATAACAGGAGTTTATTATCCAACAGACATCTACAGTTCCATGGAGCTGCACTCGGAGCCCACCCTGCGGCCAGGCTCCATTTTCCACATAGCAACAGTCCCGACCAACAGGGCCACGGAGAGCAGCGCTACCCCAATCGCCAATCCAGGAACACGGGAGGGTGAATCAACAGCAGTATCTGTGGGGAGAATCCAGGGTTAGATGGGCACCAGTTACTCAATCACTAGACACAAATGGAGCTTACTGCTTACCTTTCTCGTCCTGGTGGATTCGAGCAGCCAATCTCGCTTCTCCTTCCAGGAAAAGGATGGGTCCATCAGCGGTCACCAAGACCCCAGACCGGTCATCGGCGCTTCTTCGCCTTTCTGGGGGACAAGGAGAACAAGAGACAGTTTATGGTGAATGATGAAATCTTCAGCTCTCTGCAAATCCTGAATCAGATGGCCTCATGCAAAAAACATCAAGGCCCTGGGTACCGGACAGAGTTGAGAGTTCGGGCTATAATTGCATCTGGTTCTCACCAAACCGATTCTCAGAAGGACGCGGCATCTGAGCAGAGTTTGCAATTGCTGCCGCCACAATGGCCAGTCTGGTCTCCTGGTGAAGAGACACTGTTTGATGCATTACTTTGACCCGCAGTTTCATGAGACTTTGACAATTGGCCAGGTGTCGGGCCCCGGGACATCCGTTCGGTTCCACCCTGAAGGCCCGGTGTCAAAGAGGACAATTAGATGCCGGTTAAATGTTCTCCAAGGCCAAGGGTGGACTCTTCTGAACCGGATGTGGAACACACCCGTGCCAACAATGGGGATTTTGCTCCTCAGGGATCGGCAATTAGGACAGCTCAGCATCCGGGCAAGTAGCAAGGAACCAAAAATACTTCATTCATCCCAGCTCAAGGATTAGAGCATCCTTCACAATTACTGACCTGGTGCAAGATGTGCTCAGACCCGCTGACCTAGATTGCTGGTCTAACGGAAACCTGCAACGAATGTAACTGGACAAGTTCCCAGATCCGCCAGATTCGGGACACTCACCCTGTGCCCAGTGCTCGGCCACTTGCTGAGGGAGCCCCATGTCCAGATGTCCCACACCCACCCCTCCCCATGAGGGGTTAGTTTCTAGTCAGATCACAGGTACTTACTGGGTCTGCAGGGAGCCGTGCAGTTCTCTCGGGTGGAAGGGTAGCAAACCTCAGCACTACAGTGGAAATAAACCTGCAAAGGGACAGTGCGGTATGGTCAATCCCACAGGTTACAGTCAGATTAATGCTTCTACAGTCAACCGACCAACGGAGGCCTGCTCACTTATTAAGAGCCAGGGAACAAGTGATACAAACTGACCGGGAAAGAAGCACTGAAGGAAACTCACCTCCCCGGTCAGAGCCCGGCCCGAAACTCGGTCCCAGAAAGCGAACGTGCTGACTACAAAACGATTATGGTGAGTTGGGAACAGCAAATGGGAAGCAGCGTTTACTGGTAGGAGGCGGGTTTTGTAGTTATCACCAGCAAAGGGGCACCTGGAACAGAGACAGAGAGGCGTCACGGGGAGAGGAGACTTCCAATAGATGGCCACACGGTTATAGGTTTACATCAACCCAATTATTCCGGAGAATGGACCAAAATGTCACCTTCGAAGGAATATTTCCCCAATCACTAACCCGGACTGAAGTAAAGATTTCTGTATTAATCCCCGCCCATGTCGCCCCCTCCCCAATCCCCACACTGCCTCAAGCCCCCTCACTCGATCCCTTACCTCTCCACCAGGAGGTCCCATCGGAGCCCCGAATACGGCTCGGGGGTGGGGGTCGCCCAGCAGTCATTGAGCAGCAGCACAAGGGACGGATCGTTCCGATTCAGAACACGAACCTCCACAAACACGGGGTCCCGGAGCACACTCAGGATCGGGTAGTCACTGGCCACGTACCAGCTCCGGTAGCCACCATCTGAAAAGAGAAAGATGACGGGCGGGCACGATTTGGAGAGCCTGAAGTTGGACACTAGCCATCAGCGAGCACTCGTTACCTCTCGCTATTCTCAGCTCCAGAAGCAGGATCCCGGCCTCAGTGGCAGGCAGTGGTGGAGAAAGGGTGTAAACTCTGGGCTTCACCTGCAGATCAGACTCCTGGCTTCCCTTGTAACTGCACTGGACATGGAGCCTGCAACAGAACGGACACGGCTGGAGAATTCAGCTCCTCACTGTCTCTACCCGCTGAATGTGCTCCTATTCTCACCTGAAAGGGCTGTCCCGGGTCACTGATCCCAAAGCGCCATCCAAGATCTCAAACTCACCCAACACATCCGTTTCATACAGGATGTTCACGCCGTCCAGCTACAAGAGACAGAAGACCATCAGTCCCGAACTGAGCCATTGATGGGCTCCCAGCCCGCAATACCTACCCGCTGAGTAGCACCACATTCAGTGACTGCGAACTGAAAGAGCACAGTGTCTGCAGAGGCCACGGTTGGACTGCACTCAGCTCCGTCTGCATCCTTCAGATGGACCGTTGTCAGGTTTACAGGAAGCATCGTCAAATCCTTGGAGATCGCGATTAGGACCCGCCCATCCTTGGTACAGACTGCAAGAGAGTCAATGAAAGGCGGTTAGTTGCCCCACGGGGAGGGTCAAGGGAACCGTTACCGGGAGGGGGACAAACCCCATCCATGTTTAAATTTCTATCCAACCCCATTATCTGTCTAATGGAAACCAGTGGACCAACTACAGCTCAACACCGCGCTGCTTGGATTTAAATTGCCCGCATCTCCGATATAAATCAAATATCAAATCCAAATGGTCAGTGGCAACAGGGGCCGGAGCTCGTTCACTCTGCCCTTCCTCAGTGTGACTCCCAAGTTATCGAGCAACAGTAGAATGATTCGAACTGCAGATACTGGGTCAAAAGGCGATTAACTATTGCCCTTTCTGTATCTGATTAACAGCCACGCCCCAATCCCATCAAATCTACTCTGCGGGATTGGAAGCTCCCAATCCCACCACCGGTTCTACTCTCCGGACTGGAAACGTTTGAATTTCGAACTGGCGTCGTAGGACAAGGAGAGAGATAAAACTGTCCAGGGAAACCGCGTGCAGCTGGATTGTGGGTGACCCTGGAAAGTCCTGGCCCAGAATATAGACGGACCAAGAATACACCCACCTGGCAAATTGTCCAGTGAATAGAAACACGGCGGCGCATCTCGATTCCCCGCATCGAAGCAGCAGCCTCTCTGCACACACTCACTTGCTTCAATTCCCGGAAATCCGCAGTCTTTGCGGTTTTTAGGAGACAACAAACATTTATCGGCGGGGAAAAGAAGAGAGGGCGGCTGAGCTGAACAGATTACAACAAATAACAAAACAAGAATCCCCAACCCCTCCATTATAACAAGCGAACTCTCCTAAGTAAGTGATAATGGAAAGCCGACTCCCCCTTTTTATAGCAGCGCTGTTTAACCCGCAGTAACGGAATGTCCCAATCAGCCTGAGGCAGAGTCCGTGGCCCACGGTCTCCCGAACATCAACCCGCATTCGCACGGCTCACACGGATGGGCCTGTTTTTAATGGCAGAATAAAGGTGAGACTGGGTCCAACGACAACTGTATTTCTTCATCACAACCAAACTGGAACCAAATCGCATTATTTGTGTTTTTTTTTGCTTTTTTAGTCACCTTTATTTTTTAGAACCAACGTCACCTTTAATAGTTTATTAAAAATAGGCCCCATCTCCGTGTGACCGGTCGGAATGCGGGTTTTTCAATACTAATTAATAAACAGAGTGAAATCAATATGTTATTGTCCAGATACGATACGGTAGCAGAGTGGTGATGTTACTGAAATAGTAATCCAGCAGGCCTGGCTGAATAATTCTCCAAGTCATAAGTTCAAATCCCGCCACGGCAGCTGAGGAATTTAATTTCAATTAATTAAATAAAATCTGGAATTAAAATACTGGTATCAGTAATAGGTTGCTGTGAAACTACCGGATTGTCGTGAAAACACATCTGCTTCACGAATATCCTTCAAAGAAGGAAGCCTGCCGTCCTGACCCGGTCTGGCCGATATGTGACTCCAGACCCACAGCAATGTGGTTGATTCTTAATTGCCCTCTGAAATGGCCCAGCAAGCAACTCAGCTGAAAAATCCCGCTGAAAAAAAAGTCATAATAAGAATTAAACCGGACGGACCACTCGGCATGGGACACGACAAAGGTCAAAACAAGCCCAGTCGACCCCGCAAAGTCCTCCTCACGAACATCTGGAGACTTGTGCCAAAATTGGGGGAGCTGTCCCACAGACGAGTCAAGCAAGAGCCTGACACAGCCATGCTCACAAAATCATGCTTTTCAGCCAACGTCCCAGATTCTTCCATCACCATCCCTGGGTATGTCCTGTCCCACCGGCAGGACAGATCCGACCAGAGGTGGCGGTACAGTGATATACAGTCAGGAGGGAGTGGCCCTGGGAGTCCTCAACATTGACTCTGGACCCCATGAAAACTCATGGCATAAGGTCAAACATGGGCAAGGAAACCTCCTGCTGATTACCAGCTACCGTCCTCCCTCAGCTGATGATATCAGTTATCCTCCATGTTGAGCACCACTTGGAGGAAGCAATGAGGGTAGCAGTGGCACAGATTGTACTTTGGGTGGGAGACTTTAATGTCCACTACTGACCGAGCTGGTCGAGTCCTGAAGGATATTGCTGCGAGAGTGGGCCTGCGTTGGGTGTTGAGCGAACCAACACGAGGGAAAAACTTACTTGACCTCGTCCTCACCAATCTACCTGTCGCAAATGCATCTGTTCCATGACACCACTGCACAGTCCTCATGGTGACGAAGTCCCGTCTTCGCACTGAGGATACCATCCAACGTGTTGTGTGACACTACCATTGTGCTAAATGGGATAGATGCAGAACAGATCCAGCAGCTCAAAACTGGGCATCCATGAGTTGCTGTGGGCCATCAGCAGCAGCAAAATCTGTTATCTCATGGATCGGCATATCCCTCACTCTACCATTACCAACAAGCCAGTGGATCAACCCTGGTTCAATGAGGAGTGTAGAAGAGCATGCCAGGAGCAACACCAGGCGTCCAAATAATGAGGTTTCAACCTGGTGAAGCTACAACTCAGGACTACATGCAAGCTAAACAGCGGAAGCAACATGCTATAGACAGAGCTAAGCGATTCCACAACCAACGGATCAGATCAAAGCTCTGCAGTCCTGCCACATCCAGTCGTGACTGGTGGTGGATAATTAAACAAGTCATGGGAGGAGTAGGCCCTGTAAACCTCCCCATCCTCAATGATGGCAGAGCCCAGCACGTGAGTGCAAAAGACAAGGCTGAAGCGTTTGCAACCATCTTCGGCCAGAAGTGCCGTGTGGATGATCCATCTGGGCCTCCTTCCGATATCTCCAAAATCACAGAAGCCAATCTTCAGCAAACTCGATTCACTCCACGTGATATCAAGGAACGGCTGGAGTGCACTGGATACAGCAAAGGCGATGGGCCCGGACAACATCCCGGCTGTCGTGCTGAAGTCTTGTGCTCCAGAACTAGCCGCCCCTCTCGCCAAGCTGTTCCAGTACAGCTACAGCACTGGCATCTACCCGACAATGTGAAAAATTGCCCAGGTATGTCCTGTCCAAAAAAGCAGGACAAATCCAATCCGGCCAATTACCGCCCCATTAGTCTACTCTCGATCATCAGCAAAGTGATCGAAGGTGTCGTCAACAATGCTATTAAGCGGCACTTACTCACCAATAAACTGCTCACCGATGCTCGTTTGGGTTCCGCCAGGACCACTCAGCTCCAGACCTCACTGCAGCCTTGGTCCAAACATGGACAAAAGAGCTGAATTCCAGAGGTGAGGTGAGAGGTACAGACCCTTGATATCAAGGCAGCATTTGACCGAGTGTGGCACCAAGGAACCCTAATAAAATTGAAGTCAATGGGAATCAGGGGGAAACTCTCGAGTGGCTGGATTTATACCTAGCACAAAGGAAGATGGGAGTGGTTGTCGGAGGCCAATCATCTCACCCCCAAGACATTGTTGCAGGAGTTCTTCAGGGCAGTGCATTAGGCCCAACCATCTTCAGCTGTTTCATCAATGACCTTCCTTCCATCATAAGGTCAGAAATGGTGACGTTCGCTGATGATTGCGCAGTGTTCAGTTCCATTCGCAATCCCTCAAATAATGAAGCAGTCCGAGCCAGCATTCAGCAAGACCTCGACAACATCCAGGCTTGGGCTGATAAGTGCCAAGTAACATTGGCGCCAGACAAGTGCCAGGCAATGACCATCTCCAACAAGAGAGAGTCGAACCACCTCCCCTTGACATTAAACGGCATTAACATCGCCGAATCCCCCACCATCAACATCCTGGGTTCACCATTGATCAGAAACTTAATTGGACCATCCATATAAATAGTGCGGCTCCAAGAGCAGGTCAGACGCTGAGTATTCTGCGGCGAGCGACTCACCTCCTGACTCCCAAAGCCTTTCCCCATATACAAGGCACAAGTCAGGAGTATGATGGAATACTGTCCACTGGCCTGCATGAGTGGAGCTCCAACAACACTCAAGAAGCTCGACACCATCCAGGACAAAGCCGCCCGCTTGATTGGCACCCATACACCACCCTAAACATTCACTCCCTTCACCACCGACCCACAGTGGCTGCAATGTGTACAATCTTTGGGATGCACTGCAGCAATTCGCCAAGGCTTCTTCGACAGCACCTCCCAAACCTACGACCTTTTCCACCAATAATGGCAATGGCAGCAGGCACATGGGAACAATACCACCTGCACGTTCCCCTCCAAGTCACACACCATCCCGACCTCGAAATATATCGCCGTTCCTTCATCACTGTTGGGTGAAAATACTGGAACTCCCTGCCTAACAGCACTGTGGGAGAACCTTCACCACACGGACTGCAGCGGTTCAAGAAAGCGGCTCACCACCACCACTCAAGGGTGATTAGGGATGGACAATAAATGCTGGCCTCGCCAGCGACGCCCACATCCCATGAACGAATATATATAAAAAAAACTTAAATACTGTGGCTACAATAGCAGGTCAGAGGCTGGGCATTCTACGGCGAGTGACTCAGCTCATGACTCTCCAAAATCTTTCTACCATCTACAAGGCACAAGTCAGGAGTGTGATGGAATACCCTCCACATGCCTGGACGAATGCATCTTCAACAACAATCAAGAAGCTAGGCGCCATCCAGGACAAAGCAGCCCGATTAATTGGCACCCTATCCACCATCTTTAACATTCACTCCCTCCAGCGCACCGTGGCTGCAGTGTGTACCATCTACAAGATGCACTGTAGCAATGCAATTCGCCAAGGCTTCTTCGACAGCACCACCCAAACCCGCGACCTCTACCAGCTAGAAGGACAAGAGCAGCAGGCGCCTGCACGTTCCCCTCCATGTCACACACCATGCTCACTTGGCGCTGGGTCAAAATCCTAGAACTACCTGCCTAACTGCACTGTGGGAGAACCTTCACCACACGGACTTCAGCGGTTCCTGAAGACGGCTCACCGCCACCTTCTCAAGGCCAATTAGGGATACACAATAAATGCTGGCATTGCCAGCGACGGTCACTTCCCATGAAATCATAGATTTCGGAGAAAGGTTGCAGCACGGAAGGGGGCCATTCGGCTCTATATAACAGCAATCCAGCTCGTCCCACTCCCCCACCGTTTCCCCGTAGCTGTGCAATTCTTTTCCTTTCAAGTAATTATCCAGTTCCTTTTTGAAGGCCATGATTGAATCTGCCTCCACCACCCCCTCGGGCAGTGCATTCCAGGTCCTAACCATTCGCTGTGTAAAGAAGTTTTTCCTCATGTCACCTTTGGTTCTTTTGCCAGTCACCTGAAATCTATGTCCTCTGTTTCTTGACCCTTCTGCCAATGAGAACAGTTTCTCTCCATCTATTCTGTCTAGACCCATCATCATTTTGAATACCTTAATTAATTCTACTCGCAACCGTCTCTGTTCCAAGGAGAACAACGCAACTTCTCCAGTCTATCCAAGTAACTAAAGTCTCTCATCCCTGGAATCATTCCAGTAAATCTTTTCTGCACCCTCTTGAAGGCCTTCACATTTTTCCTAAAGTGCGGTGCACAGAACTGGACACAATACTCTAGTTGTGGCCAAACCAGTGTTTGATAAAGGTTCATCATAACGTCCATGCTTTTTTACTCTATGCCTCTATTTATAAAGCCCAGGATCCCGTATGATTTTTAACGGCTTTCTCAACCTGCTCTGCCACCTTCAACGATTTGTGCACATAAACCCCCAGAACTCTCTGAACCTGTGCCCCTTTTAGATTTGTGCCCTCTAGTTTATATTGCCTCTCCTCGTTCTTCCTACCGAAATGTATCACTATGCATGTTTCTGCGTTAAATTTCATCTGCCATGTGTCCGCCATGCAGCCAGTCTGTCTATCGCCTCTTGAGATGTATCACTATCCTTCACAGTGTTTACCGCCATTCCAAATTTTGTGTCATCTGCAAATTTTGAAGTTGTGCCCAGTACACCCAAGTCCAAGTCATTAATATATATCAAGAAAAGCAGTGGTCCCATCACTAACCCCTGGGGAACAACACTGTACACCTCCCTCCAGTCCACAAAACAACCGCTCACCACTACTTTCTGTTTCCTGTCCCTTAGCCAATTCTGTATCCATGTTTCTATTGCCCCCTTTATCCATGGGCCGCAATCTTACTGATAAGCCTACAGTGGGGCACTTTATTAAATGCCTTTTTAAAGTCCATATACACCGTATCAACTGCATTGCCTTCATCTACCCTCTCTGTTATCTCATCAAAATATTCCATCAGGTTAGTTAAACTCGTTTTGCCTTTAACTAATCCGTGCCGGCTTTCCCTAATCAATCCACACTCGTGCAAGTGATTGTGAATTCTGTCCCGGATTATCGTTTCTAAAAGTTTCCCCAATACTGAGGTTACCTGACTGGCCTCTTGTTGCTGGGTTCACCCTTGCACTCTTTCTTGAACAAGGGTGTAACATTTGCAATTCTCCGCTCCTCTGCACCACCGCCGTATCTTTGGATATTTGGATGATTATGGCCAGTACCTCTGCAATTTCCCCTCTTACTTTTATCAGCAACCTGAGATGCATCCCATCCGGAGCGGGTGACTTATCTACTTTAAGTGCAGATAGCCTTTCAAGTACCTCTTTTTTATCAATGTTTCGCCCATCTGGTATCTCAACTATATCTTCCTATACTGAGACTGGCAGCATCTTCATCTTTGTTAAAGACAAATGCAAAGTATTCATTTAGTCCCTGAGCCACCCACTCTGCCTCCATGAGTAAATCTGCTTTATGGTCACTAATCAGAGTAGGGCTCTTACGACCCGTTTAATGTTTACATGCCTGTGGAAGACTTTTGGATTCCCTTTTATGTTGGCCGCCAGTCTATTCTTATACTCTCTCTTTGACCCCCTTATTTCCTCTTTCACATCCCCTCTGAACTTTCTATATTCTGCCTGGTGAATGAATACATTAAAAAAAGTTAGGATTTCTGTCAGCCTGAAACAAAAAGTTGTTAGTTGATTAATGGCGATTTGAACAACTATTCGTCTTTTTTCAGAGTTTAATGAGTATTGCGAAATTAATACAGTAAACTATTTTGTCGAAGTTTATCCCCTGAACGGGAAAGGGACCCGTCTCCCACACTGCGAGCATTTGCAGACGGCAGCTATCTTCTGAGGGCTTCCTATACGATCGTGTGCAACAGCGTTTCTGTAGTGCAGTGGTTATCACGTTTGTTTAACACGCGAAAGGTCCCAGGTTCGAAACCGGGCAGAAACATTTTGAAAACGTGACCCACTAAAATTCAATAAGTGTGAAAAAAGCAAGAATTCAGTCTGTGGTTAAATGTGAATAAAATACCACACCTCACAGAACAGGTATATTTTCCATTCTCTGTATAGTTCAATACAAACTCAAACACTACACATATACAGACAGTGTTTAACACTCACTCACGTTTCCTGAACTGAGGGTGCAGAAAGCCCCTCTCAAAGCTGCACATTGCGAATAATTTCAGCTGATTTGTGAGAGATCATTCAAGGCTCCTGAAGTGCAGCTTCGGTTAATAACCACAGTTAAAGACAGCATTGCGGCCGCGGCAACAAACATCAGTTTTTCGATGTTTGATGTTCCCCAGCTCCCGGATTGATTGAGGCCACGACAGAAACAACATTAAGCCCCTCTTTCGGCCCCGCTCTCTCCAATCACACGTTGCTGGCGGGAAGCTGCAATTCCCGCTGCAGACAGCGCATTACTGCCCATCCCTGGGAAACAAGACACCGCCGAAGCTTTGACAACACATCACAGGCATCGTCTGTCCCGGAGCTGTTGCTCAGCAACAAAGGCAGAACTTACCAGCTGTTTCAAAATTTATAGCTTGAACACTGGACCCTGATATCACTACCCGCTTTAAAAGTTTGATGCTTTAACGAGTGATCTCCCCAGGCTCGCTAGTCGTTAAGTTCCTATCTTAAATATTCATAAGAGGACTCTGAATTATCCCTCGAAGACATCGAACAGGGGGGAGGGTCCCTGTTATAAAATTCTCAGTCACGTGTTGAGGGGAATCCTTGATTTTATTGAACATGATTTAAGAAACATGGACAGCGAACTCTTGTTTGTGCCAAATGTCTTGTCATTCGTTAGCACCAATTAAAATAACACTTTACCCATTGGCCCAAAAGCTAAACTTGTCCCACACGGGAGCTGGAAAAGGCCTCTCGACCTTTCAGCGTATTAACATCTGTAAGCTGAAGAATTTCATCCGTTTCACAGTGACACCAGGCAGTATAATTCCCTTCCAAATTTGCCCCACACGAAAATTGCAACCGATGAATATCCGCTTGAAGAAAAGAATAATCGTATGTTTGGTTCCTTCAATTTAAAGATTTCATCCCGGCCCCTTTGCCATGACAGCTGACGCTGAGATCCCCCTCTCCCTCGAAAACAACGAAACTCGCATCTGCTCAAGCAAGACGGAAGGCCAGAGGAACCCAAGTGCCCACATGGGAACACTAAGAAGTAGATGCATCATGGAACTTACCAGTTGTACTTTGAACTCCAATTAAAATGCTCGCAGTGAAATGTTTGATTGTTGAAGGTGAGACTCTAACTCCTAACCTGAGCACTTCAATAGCCCATACTACTTATTTTAGTACCGAAATAACAGTGTTTCTGACAAACAGCTTGATTTTCGGTCTCTCAATGATCGCTTCGGAATCTTAATAAAAGAGAAGCCGCCAATCAAGAGGCGCTTCGTCAAATATCCGCAATGATCTTTAAAAGCCGTGGAATCTGAACAAAACCCCAAAAGATAAGAACTTTTATTTATATTATTATTAACTGAAGAACATTTTATAATGATACTTTTAGGAGGATTGAGGCAAAGTGGGACCTGAGACTCAGAAACTCTCTCTGGGCTGTCCGTGACTGAAGAGATGGACGTTATTTCAATTGAAAACTGAGGCGAGGAACTTTCTCGTGGAGAAGTTTTACAGAAGATTGTGGTGAGTGGCAGTTGCCGGGGAGATCTAGAGGAGAGGGAGAAATGTCAAAGTCACAGCTGTGACTGCTCAAGTGCTCTGCTTAGCTGTAATATTTAAAAAGTAGTGTACAGTATAGGGCAGTGTCCTCGGCCCCATCAATGACCTTCCCTCCATCATAAGGGCATGAATTGGGATGTTCGCTGATGATTCCACAGTGTTCATTTCCATTCGCAACCCCTCAGATAAAGAAGCCGTCGGTGCCCGCATGCAGCAAGACCTGGACAGCATCCAGACTTGGGCTGATAAGTGGCAAGTAACATTCGCGCCAGACAAGTGCCAGGCAATGACTGTCTCCAACAAGAGAGAATCAAACCATGTCCCTTTGACATTCAACGGCATTACCATCGCCGATTCCCCAACCATCAACATCCTTGGGGTCACATTGACCAGAAACTTAACTGGACCAACCACATAAATACTGTGGCTACAAGAGCAGGTCAGACGCTGGATATTCTGCGGCGAGTGACTCACCTCCTGACTCCCCACAGCCTTTCCACCATCTACAAGGCACTAGTGAGGAGTGTGATGGAATACTCTCCACTTGCCTGAATGAGTGCAGCTCCAACAACACTCAAGAAGCTCGACACCATACAGAACAAAGCAGCAGGCTTGATTGGCACTCCATCCACCACCCCAAACATTCATTCCCGCCACCACGGGCGCACAGTGGCTGCAGTATGTACCATCCATAGGATGCACTGCAGCAACTCGCCAAGGCTTCTTCGACAGCACCTCCCCACGATCTCTCCCAGCTAGCAGGACAAGAGCAGCAGGCACATGGGAACAATACCACCTGAACATTCCCCTCCAAGTCACACACCATCCCGACTTGGAAATATATCGCCGTTCCTTCATCGTCGCTGGGTCAAAATCCTGGAACTCACGAACGAACAGCACTGTGTGAGAACCTTCAACACACGGACTGCAGCCGTTCAAGAAGGCGGCTCACCACCACCTTCTCAGGGGCAGTTAGGGAAAGGGAATAAATGCTGGCCTCGCCAGCGACGGTCACATCCCGTGAACGAATAAAAAAAACCCTCAAACAAATAAACAGGCGTTTTGGATGGGTTCACTAATTGGGAATCGGATTCAGCTGCTGTGCTTGGGCACACGGTGCCACACTGCTGAACTCCCAGCCACTTCCATCAGCACTAACTTTCTTTCACACACCGACTGGATTTCAATATGTTGCTGTTACATCTGAAATTCATCAACGGACTCTCTGCAAAAATATCGAGTGAATCCTAATGCTTGGTATCCTGGCAATTCCCCACGCTCACCATTAGTCTTTGGTCCTTCCAGCACGCTGCATGCAGTGACAAAATCTGTTCTTCCACCGAAGTTTTCTGCTGACTGGATATTTTCAACATTCTCGATTTGGATGCATGGGCAGGTCATATTGTACGGTCAGACTTTCTTGTCCTCAGAGTTCAGGGCTTTGCATTCAAAAACAGAAAATAAAAGCGCTTTTATTCTGACTCAGCTCAGATGAAAGGTCATCGACCTGAAACATTAACTCTCTTTCTGTATCTAAAGATTCTGTCTGACCTGCTGACGATTTCCAGCATCTACTGTTATTACTTCAGATTGGCAACATAGCCAGTATTTTCATTTTGAACAAAATGGGCTTTCCAATTTTTATTCATGTGACGCGGTGGCCCAGAGGGTAAGGCAATGGATTATTAATCTATTGTGCTCTGCACGCGTGGGTTTGAATCCGATCGTCGTCGATTTGTGTGTTGAAGTCTTGTTTCTCTCATTCACTCCATCCAGAAGGTGTGGCTGTCAGTCCCATGCTTCACGAAACGGCAGACGGAGGTTTTTGCGTTGTTTGCTGCAATCAGCAACATTTCCTTCCACGAAGGTGTTGAGATTGTGAGATCGCGACGTATCAAACGTACAGCGGTGTCCTGGTAAAAAGAGTCGATCTTATGGTCAACGTAAGAGAAACTAATCGACCATAATTGTGATTTATATCCCAGATCATTCCGTGTCTGTGTCTGTTTAAAAGGGATGTGCTGTAAGTCCCGGATCATTCCGTGTCTGTGTCTGTTTAAAAGGGATGTGCTGTAAGTCCCGGATCATTCCGTGTGCGTTTCTCCCGATTTTCATGACACCTTTTTCCTTCAGAACTGAAATGACGTTTCTCTCTCTCGAGAAGTTTCACCGCCTGCTTCGGGCAACTGGTAGGAAAAATAACAAAAACTGATGAGACCAAGTTCATTCTGCTGGGCTTCCATTCCAATCTCCGCACTCTATCCCCCATTCAGTCCCACCCCGCCTGGACATTATAATCTGCGATATTCATAAGGGAATGGAGAAGCCGAATATCACGGTTATAATTTTCTTCGTTCCTCAACACTGAATATTATCAATTGTAATGATTCAGAAGGTAATCATAGAATCATAGAAGCTTACAGCACAGAAGGAGGCCGTTCCGGCGTGGTACCTGTGCTGGATCTTTCGAAGACCTGTCCAATTAGACCCACACACCAGATTTTTCCCTGCAAATTAGTCCTCTTCAAGTACATGTCCAATTGCCTTTTGAATGATTCTATGGAATCTGCTTCCATCAGCCTTTCAAGAAGTGCGTACCTGATCTTAAAAAATCCTCAGTGTGAAAAAATTCTCCTCAATTCAGGGCTAGTTCTTATCCCAATTATTTTATATCTATGACTTCTGGTTACCGACCCACTTGCCAGAGGAAACAGTTTCTCCCTACTTGTACTTTCAAAACCCATCATTATTTTGAATATCTCTATTAGGTCTCCCATTCACCTTCTCTGCTGTAAGGAGAATAATCCCAGATTCTCCAATCTCTCCAAATAACTGAAGTCCCTCATCCCTGGTATCATCCAGGTCAACCTGCTCTGAATCCCCTTCAATGCCTTTTCATCCTAAAGTGTGGTGCCCAGAACCGTACAATATACTCCAGCTGAGGCCTAAACACAAATTTGTAAGGATTAGTATGACTTCCTTTTTTTTGTATTCAATGCCCCTATTTGCAAAGCAAAGTATCCTTTATGATTTGTAAACTGCCTTATCAACTTGCCCTGATTTCAAAACATGCACGCCGAGGTCCCTTTACTCTTGCATCCCACCCCACCCCCACCCCCACCCCCATAAATTGTTCCATTTAGATTATACTGCCTCTCCATGTTCGTCTTCCAAAAGCGCATCACTTCACACTGATCTGCATTAAATCTGTCACGTGACTGCCCATTTCACCATTCTGTCCATGTCCTCCTGAAGTCTGCTACTATCTTCCTCACTATTTACTACTTTGTCAAGTTTTGTCACATCCGCAAACTTCGAAATTGTACTCCCTATTCCCACATCCAAGTCATTTATACGTAACTAGAAAAGCAATAGTCCGAGTACCGACCCCTGGGGGATCCCACTGCATATTTCCCTCCAGTCAGAAAAACATCCGTTCACCACGACTCTCTGTCTCCTATCCCTCAGCCAATTACGTGCCCGCATTACCACTGGTCCTTTAACCCCACGTGCTTCTAGTTTTCGAATAAATCTGTCATGTGTTAATTTCTAAAATGTGACCTGAAAATAACTGTAACCCCGTTATCTTATTCTTAAGCAATGAGAATACAGATATTAAGACCGAGTGATAGATCAGGCTCATTCCCATTACCCGCAGGTGACGGGACCTGAGGAGGGGGAATCCCATCTGGGTATATATTTTCCGAAAACAGAGACGGAAAATCGCAAAGATCGTCCCGTCGAAATACAACATTTGACTGAAGATCCGACAGCCATATCCCATCCAGACCTGGCCGTTCAAGGAAGCCTGATAAGTCCATTAGGGGAAAACACAGAGAGAGAAGAAATGCAGACAGAGATAGAGAGAAGCACGCAAAGAAAATAATCGTATAAATCTCCACATTCGGTGATCAAACTGAATTTAAGGTGCAACTTAAATTAAATCCCATATCGTGAAATCTTATAGGTAAACATTTGGCTGGATTATCTCTTTATCTCTGAGAGAAGCACTGCCTGGTAATTACAGCTCTTATTTATTTGAGCATTTTGCACCATGATTGTCAGTTGGTTTCGAAAGCACAGTGAATTTTAAAGTCGATGCCTTATCTTATTCGCTCGTTAACCCACAGGTACCGCGCGGCTGTAAAAGCAGGCTGCACAGGAGCTTTGCAGACTGCATATTCAAGACATATATCACACGCTACACGTGGAACCTGCAGCTGTGTGTACATTAGCGGTTAAGTGGTGGAACCCTCGTCTGCCTGTGGGAAACCAGGGGTTTGGTTCCAGGCCAATGCAGCATTCTTTACCTTTTCATTCTGCACACATGAGATCGACTGAATTGGGATAAATTCACGTGCCGGCTTCAATCTGTAAAACTTCTTGTAAGATTATCTAAATTTCGTCTCCGTGTGTTACGTGGACAAACCCTCTGCATTCTCTCCTCTGGTGCTCAAACATGCTCTGCTGGAGATAAGTCAAACCTGCCTTCTGCACCGCTGAAAAGATGTGAGAAACCAATTGGTGATTTTTGATTAAAAATGGGGACACAACGGGGCTCATCCCGTTTGAACCAATGAAACTCCATGAGCAAAAATCAGACCCAAAGGCAACGGAGATGTTCAGCCAGGGTAAAATTCCGCTCCCATATACCCGATCCGCCATCCTTTCAGAACGCTGTGTCCATCCAATCTCTCTTTCTTGTACCAAATACGATGTCGAGCAATATCAGGTTCTACACGAATTATTTCAAATCAACAATATTAGAGTGTCTATATCAAAATCGTTTTGAATGTACGACTTGTAATATCAAGCAACAATTTGCAGAATCAACTGCGCTGAATATTGTCGACTGTCTCGATATCGTCACAACGCACACTCGACCATCAGTCAACTTCACTCAAATTGCTGCTTTCATTCACTATGAGAGCGAAGAGACCGAAGTGGACATTTGCAGTTAACAGATGTGCCAGCATTGGTGGTTCAGTGGTAGAATTCTCGCCTCCCACGCGAGGGACTCGGGTTCGATTCCCGGCCAATGCAGGGTCATTCTGCACCAATGAGCAACTTGGGAACTGGAGTCGGCCATTTTGCCCCTTGAGGCTGTTCCGCAATTGAATGAGATTATGGCTGTTCTGTGACCTCCCTCCATAAAACCACCTGAGCATCATATACCTCAATTCCTTTGGTTCAAAAAAACCTATCAATCTCAGGTTTAAAATTAACAATTAAGCTCGCATCAACTGCTGTTTGCGAAAGAGAGTTCCAAACTTCTACCTCCCTTTGCTTGTGGAAGTGTTTCCCAACTTCATTCCTGAAATTGCTGACTCTAATGTTTAAGCGATGTCCCCTCGTCCCAGGCACCCAACGAGCAGAAATAGTTTCTTTCGAACTACCACAACAATTCCCCTCAATATCTTGAAAACTTCGATAAAATCAGCCCTTAACCTACCAAATTCCAGGGTAAACAACCCTAGTTTGTGTAATCTCTCGTTGGAATTTAACCCTTGGAGTCCAGGTATCATTGTAGTAAATCTACACTGCACTCCCTCCACAGTCAATATATCCTTCCTCAGGTGCGGTGCCCAGAACTGAACACAGTACTCCAGGTTTTGTCAAACCAGAGCTTTGATTAGCTGTAGCATAATGTCTATTCTCTAGTATTCTATTCCTCTAAATATAAAGGCCAGCATTACATTAACCTTTTTGATTATTTTCTGCACCTGTCCATGACATTCTAATGACTATGTAGCTGGACCCCAAGTCCCTTTGGACCTCCACAGTTTCGAGCATTTCATCATTTATTAATTATTCTGAAATATCCTCCTCAGGTCCAAAGTGGATGACCTCACACTGGACTAAATTGAAATCCATTTGTCAGTTTTGCCCATTCATTGATTACATTAATGTCTCTGTAATATTGTTCTTCCATCTGCACTGCGTACAATGCTGCCCATCTTGGTGTTATCGGCTAACTTGGATATGTGGCGTTCTATCCTGTCATCTAATATCAATGAGGCCGCCTGAAGGTAAATTCACATCGAGCTACAATCTCCTCATCAGCTTGAGACATTTATTTACTTCACATGCGTTTCGCCTTGGAAAGTTCCGCACTCTCTCCTCTGGATCTTAAAAATGCTCTCGATATAATTCAATTCGACCAACATCAATACTGAAAAGGTATCAGAAGCCAATTGGTGACTTTTCACAAAAAGCCTTGTGGTTGTCAGGGTCGTCGTGGATTCGAACCAGGGACCGTTCGTATCATTAATCAATAAAATCACCGAAGTGAGAATCATACCCCGAGAACAACAAACCACGATAGCTGACGTCGTGCAGCCAGTATAAATGTCCGCTGCCTCCCACAGCCGATCAGCCATCTTTAAGACCGCTTCTGTCCATCCAATCTCGTTTTCTATTCTGGTGTACAGCAATATCAACTTGTACCCTAATTATTTCCAGTCACCAATATTAGTCTCCCTTTACCAAAAGGTTTTGACTGTGCGACCTGTATTATCAAGTAAGACGTTTCAGAATTAGTTGCTCTGAAACTACCTTGCTTGGGAGGATACTGAGAGATGTAGATCAACACAGGGACCTTGAAGTGCATGTCCACAGATACCTGAAGGTGGATGGACAGGGAGATAAGGTGGTTAAAAGGCATACCGGATACTTTCCTTAATTAGCCGAGGCATAGACTGTAATAGCAGTGAGGTTATGCTAGAACTGTACATAACATTAGTTAGGCCACAACTTGAGTACTGCGTGCAGTTGTGGTCATCACATTACAGGAAAGATGTGATTGCACTGGAGACTCGTGCCTCCCCAAAACCTTTCTAACATCTACAAGGCATAAGTCAGGAGTGTGATGGAATACTCTCCACTTGCCTGGATGAGTGCAGCTCCAACAACACTCAAGAGGCTGAAATTGTCCCACACGAGAGTTGGAAAAGGCCTCTCAACCTTTCAGCGTATTAACATCTGTAAGCTGAATAATTTCACCCGTTGCACAGTGACACCAGGCAGCAGATTTCCCTTCCAAATTTTCCCCACACGAAACTTCCAAGCGATGAATATCCGCTAAACGAAAAGAAGAATTGTATGTTTAGTTCTTTAGATTTAAAGGTCTCGTACCGGCCCCTTTGCCATATCAGCTGTCGCGAATCGCCCCCTCTCCCACTATAAACAAGTAAACTCACACCTGGTATTGCAAGACGGGAGGCCAGAGGAACCCAAGAGCCCACATGGGAACACTAAGAAGTAGATGCGTTATGGAACATACCAGTTGTACCTTGAAATAGGTTCAAAATGTTCCACTGTTCAAGATGAGGCTTAAACTCACAACCTGGACATTTCTGGAGCTCATAAAAGTACCGCACACTGACCGCTTGCGCCACAAGATCGGCGCACAATCGGTAACATCTGTGCTCCCGTCAAACAGCTTCATTTTCCGTCTCCCAATTATCGCTTTGTGATCTTTCTCCGATTTCTCCAAAAAGCTTCCAATCAAGATGTGCTTCGATAAATATCCGCAGTGACCTTTAAAAGTCGTGGAATCTGAAACAAAGCCCCAGAAGATAAGACCTTTTATTTATATTATTATTAACTAAAGGACAATTTTTGATGGTACTTCAAGGAGGATTTGGATAAAGTGTGAAATGAAACTGAGAAACTCTCCCTGGGATGTCGTTGATTGAAGAGATGGGCGTTATTTCATTTGAAAACCGAGGCTCGGAACTTTCTGATGGAGAAGTGTGACAGAAGATTGTGGTTAGTGGCAGTTACCGGGGAGATCGAGAGCAGAGGGAGAAAAGTCAAAGTCACAGCTGTGACAGCTCAAGTGCTCTGCTTATCTGTAATATTTAAAACGTAATGTACAGTACAGGGCAAACCGATTTGGTATCGGTTATCAAAAATACTGAAGGATACAGGTTCAAAGGGGGATTTGTGAAAAGGGAACAGATTTAACCGCCAGACCGTAATCATTCCACATGAATCTGAAGTGTCTTGGGGAAAATGGCAGCGCGAATTGTGATGTTCGTGTCATCACTTCAAAGACCCTCCAATTACCGACAGTATCTTTGAACGAGTTGTGCAGCAAAACCGTGAGTGAAGCCGCTTTGCATTCATCAAACGTGTAGGTGACGATATTGGCGTTAATAAGGGTCGATTTCAATTATTTGAAATCTCACCATACCTCTTGACCCGAAAATCGACGATAAAATCGGGTTTTTCCTGTAGGTCGTGAATTGAAGGGAAAGCCGCATCAAACAGATCAGAGAAATGAAGAGCAGAAAATGTGGATGAAATTTGCACGAGTGAAAATCCCTGTTTTTCGGAAGACTCTGTCCCCAATGGTGGAGAGGATTGATATTTCGAGCTGTTATTCACCAGCCTTAACTTCAGTAATTTCCTGTTTGCTGACAATGAGATGAGACGAAATGAACAGGTCTAACGAGCCGGTCTGTAACACAGGACAATGATTCAGTGCAGCTCGTTACCCAGTAACCGGGCTCCGTTATAGCCGCTCCTGTCAGTCACACACAAAGATAAATTGTAAATCTGAAACAGAAAGCGTTAATGTAAAACACTTAATATCAACCACCAGTTTTTCCCTCTTTCCGGCTTTTAAAACAATCTGTTTCACAGTTTGTCAAACCCAAAACAGCCTCTGGTATTTGCTGATCGAGAATTTCAGTGGAAATTGGGACCGTCACGTAGTGTCGGAACAAATATACCCGCTGAGGTTTCGGGGTTGTTACTGGTTTATTTATATCAGTGAGTGACTGGTTTTAAACTAGGTGAGGATCTAAGCCTGAGCTAAGAGCCTGGGATGGACAAGAGATTCTACAATATATCAAGTTAAATTACATTGATTCCACCAACACTGCACATCACATCCCTTAAATATTGTTACCTTTTGCTATGTAAAACTTGTGTGGGTGGAAATGGGAAATAACTTAAAAAACCTTCATTGTATCAAACTTATTATTATTATACAAACAATGTACAGCCTATCCCATAAAAAAGACTCAATGTAAAACCAGTCGCCAGTTCCAGAGCTGCTGTGCCGGTTATGTGATTTGCATCCGATTCTGACTGACTTAGTATCAGACGCGCTCCCGTCAACAGTAAACGGATGGGGCCGGATCCATAAGAGAAAAATAAGGACCGACCTCCGCATAACCTGTCCTCATAATTTAACCATTTTAGCCCCGGTATCATTCTGGTGAATCTGCGCTGCAGCCCCTCCAAGGCCAATATTTCCTTCCTGATGTTTGGTGCCCAGAGCTGAATGCAGTACTTTAAATGGGGTCTCAGCAGATATTTCTACCTGTAACATTCTCCCCCTTTGAATACCAGCTTCTTTGAGATAAAGGCCAACATCCCATGAGACATTTAAATAAATTTTTCGAACATTCCACTGGCTTTTAGCGATTTCTGTACTTGGACCCCTAAATCTCTCTGCTCCTCCACAGTTCCTAGCTTCTCACCTTTCAGAAAATACTCTGATCTATCTTGCTTCAGTCCAAAGCAGATGAACTCACACTTCTCCGTATTGAAAGTTTGAACAGACTGGAACTCTTCTGTATAGAAAAGAGAAGGCTGAGGGGTGACCTGATATAGGACTTTAAGATTATGCAAGGGTTTGATAGGTTAGACGTAGATAAGGTGTTTGCATTTGTGGAGGTGTGGTCTCCAAATCATTGAGGCAATGAATATAAGGTATTCACAATTTAATTCAATCTGGCATTCAAGAGGAACACATTCATCCAGAGAGTGGTTAGAATGTTCAATTCGCTCCCACAAGGAGTAGTTTAGGCGAATAGCATGGATTCGTTTACAGCGAAGCTAGAAAAACAAGTGGAGGAGAAAGGAATCTAAGGGTTTGCTCATAGGGTGAGATTAAATGGGGTTGGCGGAGGCTTGTTTGCAGCATAAACACCGGCATTGTCTAGTTGGGCGGAATTGCCTGTTTCCGTGATGTACTTTCCATGTAATTCTATGTTGCTCCATCTGCCACAGTTTTGCCAACTCTCTTAATTTATCAATTTCCCTTTGTAACTTTATGCTTCCATCTACACGACTCACTGCGACACCTATCTTGGTGTCAGCGACACACGTGGATACACGGCTCTCTATTCCTTCGTCTACGTCATTTATATACCGGGACTCTGTCTCCCACCTTCTAACCAACTCCCTACCAATTTCATTAGGTTGCCTCAAATTCTACGCACTTTCATTGTCGTTAACAGTCTCTTATATGGTACATTATCGAATACCTCTGGAAGTCAATATCATTTAACAACCATGGATACTCCATTATCTACCACGTTAGGTACATCTTCATAAAGTTCAACTAGTTTTGTTAGACTTGACTTACCCTTTACAAATCCATGCTTGCTCTCTCTGATCAATTCATGTTTATCCAAGTGCTCAATCTTTCTTTCCCTAATAACGGATACTGGCAACTTCCCCACAACGGATGTCAGACTAATGGGTCTATAATTTCCAACATAATCTCTGCTACCCATCCTAAATAATGGAGTGACATTGAAATTGTTTCCATCAAAGGAACAATTCCTGAATCAAGAGATTTTGAACGATCATGACTGAAGCATGTACAATTTCCTCACCTAGTCCTCTCAGTCCCCTGGGATGGTCACCATCAGGTCCTGGAGATTTGTCTATCTTTAATCTAATTATTTTCTCCATTGCCATTATTTTACTTATACTGAAACCCCTTGATTTATTTACAGTTTTCCTCATATCTCTGATATGTTAGCCTCATTTATTTCTGTGACGAACGAAGCAAAGTAAATATTTAGCAACTCTACATTTCATGATTTTCAATTGCAATATCACCTCCATCTGTCTTTAAGCGGCCCACATTACTCTCAGCCTCCCTTATTTCACTTAATATACTGGTAAAAATCTTGACTGTTGTCCTCATTTTCCCTAACAGGTTTATCTCCTTTTCCCTGTTTGGACCTCTTACGGTTTTTTATTTTCAGCACCAAAATAAACAAAGTAAAGTGCGTCTCAGTAGTTCTTCACTTTCAGAGCGAGAATTGTCTAAACCGGTAATTTATTTAATGTAACAAACATAAGTACACATACTCATCCGCATATCAACGCATTGATGGAGATAAAAAGATAAACAAAACAAGATATGTCGGCAGCATCGGGATGCACAGGTGAACGGACAAACCAAACAGACAAAGATGAAACGGTCTGAACCCCAAACAGACAGTGACGTATCGCTGATAGATATTAGTGAGAGGAGGTGGGGCTGAGCTATCATGAATGGGCGCTGTGGCTTAGTTGGTTAAAGCATCTGTCTTGTAAACAGGAGATCCTGGGTTCAACTCCCAGCAGTGCCTTGCATAGCTAATTATTTTTACCTAATTTGTGGAATTAAGCGACAAAATGGCACTTTGGAATTGGGATTTGTTCAGGTTTGAGGAGGAAACGGATATCAAATTGACTCTTCTAAAACGCCCTTTCATTGTGCAGTCAGACCTCTCATAGAATGTGTCAGCAACGGGTTAACTTAAAGACACGTTCTCGTTTTTGGGCTCGTTGAGGTTAGGGTATAATTCACGATTTGACGTTCAAACCCGGAAGTAGTCCTAATTTGGACCGAGACTTGTGATCTTGACCTGCGGTGAAAATCTTTGCAAAGAGGAAAATGAAGTCCGCAGATCACTCCACCTGAATCTCCAGACCCCGATGAAATATATCCCAGGCTGTTAACAGAAGCAAGGAAGGAAATAACGGAGGCTCTGACCATCATTTTCCAATCCTCTCTGGTTACAGGTGATATGCCGAAGGATTGGAGGACTGCTAAAGTTGTACTGTTGTATAAACAGGGAGAAAAGGATAGATCAAGTAATTACAGGCCGGTCAGGCTGAAGGTATTCTATTAAATCTACTCTGCACTTCCTCCACTGCCAATACACGGAGGAGAGGACTCTTGACTGACAAGCCTCAGCTCTATTAGGAGAGGGAGACTGACCCACGCTCTCTCTTGCTTCTGGGATGTACCACTTTTGAAAAAAGAAGGTGAATTTCTCGATATCTTTAAACGCTCTGTCTCACTGCACATGGTTTAAAGTGTATTGTGGGACGCTGTGAGTGTCTCTGTACCTGTAAACTCTCTGACTCACTGCACGGATGTTTAATGTGTACTG
Organism: Heptranchias perlo; assembly: GCF_035084215.1. Classification (NCBI taxonomy): domain Eukaryota; kingdom Metazoa; phylum Chordata; class Chondrichthyes; order Hexanchiformes; family Hexanchidae; genus Heptranchias; species Heptranchias perlo. Next base: position 2,148,084 of record NC_090344.1, on the reverse strand, counting down.
TAGGATAGTATGTAAGTAACTCTGTATCTTTAAACTCTCTGTCTCTCTGCACAGGTATTGAAAGTGTATTTTAGGATGGTGTGTGTGTCTTTATACCTTTAAACTCTCTGTTTCACTGCACAGCATTGACAGTGTATTGTAGGATGGTGTGAATGGGATGAGGGTCTGTGGGGCGAAGTGTAGCCGATTGGGAGCAGCGCCCGTTTGCGGGGTGAGTATTGCACGCTTGATTTTCTCTCTCCCTTCTATCTTTCTTTCTCTCTCTCTTTCTTTCTTTCACCTCCCTCTCTCCCATTCTTTCTTTCACTCTCTTTTCATTCCTCTTATTTCGTGCTTTTTCTTTCTGCCCCAGCACCTTTTGTCTTTATCCTGTTTTTGTTCTCCATGTGTCTCTGCTGGATGATCCATAATTCAGACCTGCCGCTTCTTCCAGCTTTTCCTTCCTTCTACGATCATGGTCTATTTCATTGAGACTTTCCTGCGGCCTTGCCTACTCTAACATTCACTTTCACATTCTTCCGGCTTTAAGTTTGCTCTCCATCGACCGCTGTTTCTCGGGGCCACATGTCCCGTTCGCATCAATGTTCATTTGTGCCTTGAAACCAGTCGATACATTTCGATCTGCTCCAGAGACAAGCTCTAAGAAAGCAGGGCTGGCATTCGGTAGGACAGCGCATACTTTTCCGTGAAATTTCCATCTTGTGACACGGGGGATGTTATCTGAAGAACTGGGTTTTGTTTTCATGGTCGTTGGCGCTTTTCCCCGAACAGTTGATGTGCGGGAGAGACGGGCGGCGCTACACAGCTGCGAAAGACGGCTGAAATGTGCATTTTTGGCAAACTGGGCGGTGCAGGAAAGTCGGAAATGTTCCGCTTGATCTTAATAGGTCTGTGGAAATGTCCGATTGAAAAGGAATGAGGAGAAATGAAAAGAGCGGCAATGGTGAAAAGGTGTCGATGACAGGAGGTTGGCCGTGAGCGAAAGGTCCTTTGAAAGCTCGGCGTGGAGGAGATTTAGTTCGGAAACGGCAGACTTTAAGCGCGTGAGGAAAGTAAAGTGCGAGCTGCGTCCTTGGGTCAAATTGGGTGTTTTCAGGCAAACAGCCATTGTGAAATCACAAATATGAAAACAGAAAATGCTGAAAACGCTGAGCAGGTCAGGCAGCGCCTGTGGAGAAAGAACCAGAGTGAAACGTTTCAGCTGCATGAGCTTTGTCATCCGATCGAAATGGCTTACCATGTGCGTGAACAACTGTGCTGTCTCAGATGCTGGTTTCCATCTCTGAATTATGTGGGTTCGAATCTCACTGCTGCTAGAATTTGTGCACCCTTCCATTTTCGCCGCCTCACCAAAAACCCTTCTTTGATGGGAAGTGCTTTTCCGCATTGCTGATTTACACCTGTTTGCACAATTCAGCTAAGTCTGGATTGCCACCCAACTGTTTCTTGGACGGAGGTGTTGGGACTGTTCGGTGTGATCGAGGTGAAGTATCAATCAATGCGCACAATGGCGCCCTGGTGAACCGAGTACCTCTTATAGTCAGTATAATATAAAAGATATGGACCATAATTATGAATTTCTTCTTTGCATCACACTAAGATTTATTATCAGGGAATGTACATGTGCAGGTCGATTTACGTCACGCTCTGGTCGCTTCGCATCGCCTCCCACAAATAGAATAGAATCAAAGAAAGGTCACAGCACGAAAAGAGGCCATTCGGCACATCGAGTCGGTGCCGGCTCTCTGCAAGTGCAATCCAGATAGACCCACTCCCCCACCCTTTCCCTGTAGCCCTGTATTCTCTTTCGTTTCAAATACTTATCCAGTTCTTTATTGAACACCATGATTGAATCTGCCTCCACCACCCCCTCGGGCGGTGTGTTCCAGATCCTAAACACTCGCTGTGTAGAAAAGTTTTTCCTCATGTCACCTTTGGTTCTTTTGCCAAACACCTTAAATCGATGTTCTCTGGTCCTTGAACCTTCCGCCAATTGGAACAGTTTCTCTCTATCTCCTCTGTCCAGATTCTTCATGATTTTGAATACCTCCATCAAATCTCCTCGTAACCGTCTCTGTTCCAAGCAGAACAACCCCAGCTTCTCCAATCTATTCATGAAACATATAGCCCTCATCCCTGGAATCATTACAGTAAATCTCTTCTGTGGGGATTCGTTAGTAACATCGCCGAATCCCCCACCATCAACATACTAGTGGTCACCATTAACCAGAAATTTAACTGGACCAGCTACATAAATATTGTGGCGACAAGAGCAGGTCAGAGGCTGGATATTCTGCGCCAAGTGACTCACCTTCTAACTCCCTAAAGCCGTTCAACCATTTACAAGGCGCAAGTTGAGTGAGTTGGAATACTCATGTGATGGTCATGGACCTGAAACGTTAACTCTGTTTCTATGTCGAAAGATTCTGCCTGACCTGCTGAGGATATGCACATTTACAGTTTTTATTTCAGATTGGCAACATAGCCAGAATTTTAATTTTGAATAAAGGGGGTTTCGCATATTTCTGCATGCGACGAGGTGGCCGAGAGGTTAAGGCGATGGACTGCTAATCCATTGTGCTCTGCACGCGTGGGTTCGAATCCCATCCTCGTCGTTATTGCGTTTAAGTTTTGTTTCTCCCATTCAGTCCACCCAGAAGGTCTGGTGAAAGTCCCATCCTTCTCGAAACGGCAGACGGAGGGTTTTGCATTGTTTGCTGAAATCAGCAACAGTTCCTTCCAGGAAGGTGTTGAGATTGTGAGATTGTGAGATCGCGAAATATCAGAGTGTACATTGGTGTCATTGTAAAATGAGTAAATCTTATGGTCAACGTAAGAGAAACTTACGTCCCATAATTATGATTTATGTCCGGATCATTTCGTGTCTGTGTCTGTTTAAAAGGGATGTGCTGTAAGTCCCGGATCATTCTGTGTGCGTTTTACGCGATTTTCTGGATACCTTTTTCCTTCTGAACTGAATACCTCTATTAGGTCTCCCGTTAACCATCTCTGCTGTAAGGAGAACAATCCCAGCTTCTCCAATCTCTCCAAATAACTGAAGTCCCTCATCCCTGGTATCATCCAGGTCGACCTGCTCTGAATCCTCTTCAATCCCTTTTCATCCTAAAGTGTGCTGCCCAGATCTGTACAATATACTCCAGATGAGACCTAAACACTGATTTGTAAGGATTCGTATGACTTCCTTTTTTTGTACTCAATGCCCCTATTTGCAAAGCAAAGTATCCCTTATGCTTTCTAAACCGCCTTATCAACTTGCCCTGTTTTCTGAATATGAACCCCCAGGTTCCTCTGCTCTTGGAACCCCCATAAATTGTTCCATTTAGATTATACTGCCTCTCCATGTTCTTCTTCTAAAAGTGCATCACTTCACACTGATCGGCGTTAAATCTGTCACGTGACCGCCCATTTCACCAGTCTGTCCATGTCCTCCTGAAGTCTGCTATTATCATGCTCACTATTTACTACGTTGCCAAGTTCTGTATCATCCGCAAACTTCGAAATTGTATTCCCTATTCCCACATCCAAGACATTTATATATAACAAGAAAAGCAATAGTCCTAATACCGACCCCTGGGGGATTCCACTGCATATTTCTCCCCAGTCAGAAAAACATCCGTTCACCACTACTCTCTGCCTCCTATCCCCCAGCTTATTACTTGCCCACGTTACCACCGGCCCTTTAATCCCACGTGCTTCTAGTTTTCGAATAAGTCTGAATTTCTAAAATGTGTCCTGAAAATAACTGTAACCCCGTACTTTTATTGTTAAACAATGAGAATACAGATATTAGGACCGGATGATAGATCGGGTTCATTCCCATTATCCGCAGGTGACGGGACCCGAGCAGGGGAAATCCCATCTCGGTTTATATTTTCCGAAAACGGAGACGGAAAATAGCAAAACTCAACCCGTCGAAATCCAACAATTGGACGAAGAACCGACAGCCTTTTCCCATCCCGGGATTGCAGACCTGGCTGTTGAAGGAAGCCTGATAAGTCCATTAGGGATCAACAACGAAAGTGAAGAAACGCAGACAGAGATAGAGAGATACATGCAAAGAAAAATAGTATAAATCTCCAATTCTGTGATTGAGCAGAATTTAGGTGGCAGCTTAAAGGAAATTCGTCGCATGCCGTGAAATCTTAGACGTGTACATAGGGCTGGATTCTTACATTATTTCTGAAAAAAGTAAACACTGCCTGGTAACTACAGCTCTTATTTATTTGACCATTTTACAGTGGCGGTGTGAAGTGATTTCGAATCTCAGTGAATTTCAAGACCATGCTTGACCCACTCGTTTGGTCACCCACAGATAGCACGCGGTTGGAGACTGCGCAGGATAATCACAGGAACTCTGCCAGACTGCATGTTCCAGACTTGTATCCAACGCTACACGTGCAGCCTGCAGCCGTGTTTGCATTGGTGGTTGAGTGTAGAACCCTCGCCTGCCGACGGGAAACCAGGGGTTTGGTTCCAGGCCAATGCAGCTTCCTTTACCTTTTGTATCAGTACCCATGAGATCGCCTGAATTGGGATAAATTCATGTGCCGGCTTCAATCTGTACAACTTCTTGAAAGATTATCTTCATTTCGTCGACGTGTCTTTCGTGGACATACCCTCTGCATTCTGTCCTCTGGTGTTCAAATATGCTCGGCTGGAGATAAGTCAAACCTGCCTTCTGCACTTGCTTCAAAGATGTGAGAAGCCAATTGGTGGTTTTTGACGAAAAATGGGGACGCAAGGGGGCTCATCCGGGATTTGAACCAGTGAAACTCCCTGAGCGAGAATCAGATCCAAAGTCCAACTGGTAACAGAGCCGTGCAGCCACTGTAAAATTTCACTGCCACGCAGCCGATCCGCCATCCTTTCAGAACACCATGGCCATCCAATCTCGCTTTCTTGTACGATATACGATGTAGAGCAATATCAGGTTCTAAACTAATTATCTCAGATCAACAATATTAGTCTCTCTTTATCAAATTTGTTTTGAATGTACGACTTGTATTATCAAGTAACACTTTACAGAATGAATTACTCTGAAACGACATTGTCGTCTGTCTCGGCATCGTCATAGTTTACACTCCACCATAAGTACACTTTACTCAAATTGCTGCTTTCATTCACCATGAGAACGAAGAGCCACGAATGTGGAAACATTAGCTACGAATTTATCAGCTGGGTTGCACCTTTCCTTTTCCTCCTTCCTCAGTCTTTTTTTCTTTACCCTTCTCTGCAATTGTTGCAGTTTAGATCAGCCATCGCCGTTCAAGGAAGCCTGAGAAGTCCATTGTGGACAATACAGAGAGACAAGAGACGGAGACATGGAGAGATGGAGAGATGCAGGCAAAGAAAATAAAGAGTATAAATGTCAGGTTTTGCAAACTAGCAGAATTTATGTTACAGATTGGGAGAGATTCCTTCTTGGGTCTTGAAATCTTGCAAGAGAAGATTGGACACAAGTTAAAAGCATCGGCCTCGCTGGAGAATCTCTCATTCTGGGAGAGAGATAAATGCGGTCAATGAACTCCAATTAATCTATTTCAGCACTGAAGGGATCTTTAAACAGGAGCTCTGCGAGCAGAATTCAAACCTGGGCAGGAAAACCTCAATTGAATTTTGAGTCCAACGCTTTAAACACTCGGCCACCGCAGCTGTAAACGGCATGTTCGTTCAGATCGGATTCCAAATGGACACATGCTGCTGTTACAAACGCGCGCATTGATGGTGCTTGGGGTCGAATTCTTACTTGTTACGCTGGAGACCTTGGTTCGATTCCCGATACAATGCAGGATCATTCTGTAACAATGAGGAGCTGAAGAGCAAAAGTATACCATTTCGCCCCTCGAGCCTAATGCGCAATTCAGTGAGATCCTGGTTGATATGTAACCTATCTGCATATTATCGCCTTAGCCCCATGTCCCTTAATGCCTTTGGTTAATAAAAATCTATCAATTTCAGTTTTAAAATTAACAATTGAGTTCGCATCAACTGCCGTTTGTGGAAGAGAATTCCAAACTTCTCCCTCCCTTTGCTTGCAGAGGTGTTTCCCAACTTCACTCCTGAAAGTCCTGACCCTAATATTTAGGCTGCGTCCCCGAGTCCCAGACACGCTAACGGGCGGAAATCTTTTTTTTTCTATTTACCCCATCAGTTCCCCTTAATATTTTGAAATGTTCGATCAAATCAGCACTTAATCTACTGAATTCGAGGCAAACCCGAGTTTATGTAATCTCTCCACGTAATTTCAACTTCGGAGTCCAGGTAACATTCTAGTAAATCGACGCTGCACTCCCTTCATAGCCAATATATCCTTCCTAAGGTGCGTTGCCCAGAACCGAAGGCAATACTCCAGGTGTGGTCCAACCAGAGCTTTGTATAACTGTATCATAATGCCTATCCCCTTTTATTCTAGTCCTCTGGATATAAAGACCAACATTCCATTAACCTTTTTGATTATTTTTTGTACCTGTCCATGACATTTTAATGATGTATGTTCATGGACACCAAAGTCTTTTTGGACCTCCACTGTTTCGAGCTTTTCACCATTTCGAAAGTACTCTGATTTATCCTTTTAGGTCCAAAGTGGATGACCTCACACTTGACGAAATTCATATCGATTTGCCACAATTTTGCACATTCATTTATTATATTAATGCCTCTCTGTAATTTGATGCTTTCATCTGCACTGCTTACAATGCTGCCCATCTTGGTGTCATCGGCAAACTTGGATATGTGGCTTTCCATCCCGTCATCTAATATCCGCCTGAATTGGGAAAAATCCAAATTCAGTTTCAATCTCCTCATCATCTTGAGACATTTTATTTGCTTCATGTGTATTGCGCCGACGAAACTTCGGCATTCAGTCCACTGGAGCTCAAACATCCTCTGGATATAATTCAGTTCCACCAACAGCAAAACTGAAAAGATGTGAGAAGACAATTGGTGACTTTTCACTAAAAGGCGAAACACATGCGGCCTCGTCCGGGATTTGAACCCGGGACCTCAACAAAACTCCCTAAGCGAGATTCATCCCCCGAGACCAAAGAGCCGCTGTTGCTTCAGTTGTGCAGCCAGTGTAAAAGTTGGTTGCTTCTCAAAGCCGATCGCGCATCCTTTCAGACCACTTCGATCCATTCAATCTCGTTTTCTATTCGGGTGGACAGCAATATCAAGTTGTACACTAACTATTTCCATTCACCAATATTAGTCTCTCTTTACCAAATTGCTTTCGAGTGCACGACTTGAGTTATCAAGTAAGACGTTTCAGAATTAGTTGCTCTTAAAATACATTGCTTGTGAGGATACTCAGAGTCGTGTCGATTTGTGGCATGCTCTGTTCCCTTTGCATTGCAACCTACACATAGAATTGAATCATAGAAAGCTTACAGCACGGAAAGAGGCCATTCGCGCCATCGAGTCCGTGCGAGATCTCTGAAAGAGCAATCCAGCTAGAACCACTCCCCTGCCTTTCCCCGAAGCCCTGCATTTTTTTCCCTTTCAAGTACTTATCCAGCTCCCCTTTGAAGGCCATGATTGAATCGGCCTCCATGACACCCTCGGGCAGTGCATTCGAGATCCGAACCTCTCGCTGTGTAAAAAAGTTTTTCCTCATGTCACCTTTGGTTATTTTGCCAATCACTTTAAATCTATTTCCTCTGGTTCTTGACCCTTCCGCCAATGGGAACAGTTTCTCTCCATCTTCCATGCCTGGATCCTTCATGATTTTGAATACCTCTATCAAATCTCGACAAAACCGTCTCTGTTCCAAGGAGAACAACATCAGATTCTCCGGTCTATCCACGTAAGTAAAGTCCCTTATCCCTGGAATTCTGACAGTATTTTTTTCTGCACCCCCTCGAAGGCCTTCACATCTTTCCTGAAGTGCGGTGTCCCGAACCCCACACAAAATTCCAGTTGTGTTCGAACCAGTGTGTTATAAAGTTTCATCCTGACTTCTATACTTTTGTACTTTTGTACTCTATACATCTATTTCTAAAGCCCAAGATGCCGTATGCTTTTTAACCGCTTTCTCAACCTGCCCTGCCACATTCAACGATTTGTACACATAAACCCCTCTTTGTTCCTCTACTGCTTTTACATTTGTGCCCTGGAGTTTATTTTGCCTCTCCTCGTTTTTCCGACCGAAATGTATCACTTCGCATTTTTTTACGTTAAATTTCATCTGCCCCGTCTCCGCCCATGCCACCAGCCTGTCGATATCCTTTGAAGTCTATCACTATCCTTATCACTGTTTACTACCCTTCCAAGTTTTGTTTCATCTGCAAATTTTGAAATTGTGCTCTGTGCACTCAAGTCCAAGTCATTAATATATATCAAGAAAAGCAGTGGTCCCAGCACTGATCCCTGGGGAATGCCACTGTACACCTCTCGCCAGTTCGAAAAACAACAGTTCACCAGTAATCTGTTTCCTTCTGTTCGTCAATTCTGCATTTATGTTGTTTCTGCCCCGTTTATTCCATGGGCCGCAATCTTAATGAGAAGCCCACCATGCGGCACTTTAGCAAACACCTTTTGAAAGTCCTTAGACACCACATCAACTAAATTGCCCTCATCTATCCTCTCTGTTACCTCATCAAAAAACTCTAACAGGTCAGTTAACCACGATTTGCCTTTAACAAATCCGTGCTGCCTTTCCCTAATCAATCCACGCTCGTCCAAGTGGCTGTTAATTCTTTCCCGGGTTATCGTTTCGAAACGTTTCCCCACCACTGAGGTTAAACTGACTGGCCTATAATTGCTAGGTTTAGCCGGACAACTTTTTTGGACAAGGGTGTAACCTTTGCAATTTTCCAGTCCTCTGGCACCACCCACATATCTAAGGATGTTGGTAGATTATGGCCAGTGTCTCCGCAATTTCCACCCTTACTTCCCTCAGCAACCGAGCATGCATCCCATCCGGACCGGGTGGCTTATCTACTTTAAGTACAGCCAGCCGTTCAAGTGCCTCTTCCTTATCAATTTTTAGACCATCCAGCATCTCAACGATAACTTCCTTTGCTGAGACTCTGTCTTCTTGGTAAAGACAGATGCAAAGGACTCATTTGGTACCCAGGCCATCCCCTCTGCCTCCATGAGTAGACCTCCTTTTTCGTGCCGAATCGGCCTCACCCCTCCTCTGACTACCCGTTTACTGTTTGCATACCTGTCGAAGTCTTTTGGATTCCCTTTTATGTTGGCCGTCAGTCTATAGTCATATTTCTCTTTGCCTCTCATTTCCTTTTTCACTTCTCCTCTGAACTCCCTAAATTCGGCCTGGTGAATTAACGCACAAAAAAAGTCAGCATTTCTTTCAGGCGGAAACAGAAAGTTACAGGTTGATCAATGGCGATTTGAACAAGTATTCGTCTTTTTTACAGAGTTGAATGAGTTTTGCGAAATTAATACAGTGAACTAATACAGTAAAGTTGAATTCCTGATCGGGAACCGCCTCAGACGGCGCATTACTGCCCATCCCTGGGAAACAAGATACTATCGAAACTTTGACAACACATCTCAGGTCCCCCTACAAAGTCACAGCTTTCCAGCTGTTCCGAAATTTGGAGCCTAGACAGGGAGTTAAACGCTGGACCTTGAGCTCACTGCCCACTTTAAAAGTCTGATACTCTACCGACTGAGCTACCCAGGCTCGATACTACATAAGCTCCCATCGTACATATTCATGGGAGATCTCTGAATTATCCCTGCAGTCGTCGAACGAGGGTGAGGTCCGTTTGATAAAATTCTCAGCAACCTGTTGAGGAGAATCCTTGTTTCTGTTGAACATGATGTAAGAAACATGAACAGTGAACTCGTGAGTTTACAATTCTTCTTGTTTGTGCCAAATGTCGTGTCATTCGTTAGCAGCAATTAAAATAGCACTTTACCCAGCGGCTCAAAAGCTGAACTTGTCCCACACGGGAGTTGGAAAAGGCATCTCGACCTTTCAGCGTATTAACATCTGTAAGCTGAATAATTTCACCCGTGACACAGTGAAACCAGGTAGCATATTTCTCTTCCAAATTTTCCCAACACGAAACTTCCAACCGATGAATATCGGTTTAAAGAAAAGAAGAATTGTTTGTTTGGTTCTTTAGATTTAAAGATCTTGTACCGGCCCCTTTGCCATATGAGCTGCCGCTAAAAGCCCCCTCTCCCCCTATGAACAAGTAAACTGGCACCTGCTATTGAAAGACGGTAGGCCAGAGGAACCCAAATTCCCACATGGGAAAACTAAGAAGTCGATTGTTGACCTCCATTCGTTTGTCCTACAAGAGCGTATTGTAAAAGCGACTGGTTGTTAACAAGTTGCGTTATGGAAGATACCATTTCTACCTTGAACTCCGATCAAAATGTTCGGAGTAAAAGGTTTGATTGTTTTAGAAGACGCTCGAACTCACAACCTGGTCATTTCTGGAGCCCATACTGCTATAAATAAGTAACGCACGCTTAACAATTGTGCAACACGAGAGCAGCGAACAACCGACAGCATCAGCGCTCCTGCCAAACAGCTTTATTTTCGGTCTCTCAATTATTATGATGTGGAGATGCCGGTGATGGACTGGGGTTGACAATTGCAAACAATTTTACAACACCAAGTTATAGTCCAACAAATTTATTTGAAATTCCAAATTTAAAATAAATTTGTTGGACTATAACTTGGTGTTGTAAAATTGTTCTCAATTATCACTTCGAGATCTTTTTCAAACACAAGCCTCCAATCAAGATGCGCTTCGTTAAATAACAATTCCTAAATCAAGAGAGTTTTGATCGATCATGACTAAAGCATGTACAATTTCCTCACCTGTTCCATTTCATCCCCTGGGGTGGAAACCATCAGCTCCTGGAGATTTGTCGATCTTTCGCCTCCTCATTTTCTCCATTGCCATTATTTTACTTGAACTGAATCCCCTTGATTTATTAACAGTTTTCCTCGTGTCTCTGGTATGTTAGCGTCATCCATTTCTGTGACGACCGATGCAAAGTAAAAATTTAGCAACTCTGCCATTTCCTGATTTTCATTTACAATCTGTCTTTTAGCAGCCCACATTACTCTCAGCCTCCCTTCTTTCTCTTAATATACTCGTAAAAACCTTGAGAGTTGTCCTCATTTTAAATCATAAGTTTTTCTCCTTTTCCCTTTTTGCTCCACTTACGATTTTTTAGTTTCAGCACCACAATAAACAACACTTCGCTGTAAAGTTCGGCTCAATAGTTCTCCAATGTCAGAGCGAGAATTGTCTGAAGCCCTGATTTATTTAATGTCACAAATACAATCGCACGTAATCATCCATGTATCAACGCACTGAAGGATACACAAAGATAAACTCAGCGAGAAATGCAGTCAGTGTCGGGATGCACAGGTGAACGGACAAGCGAAATGGACAGAGACAAAACGGCCTGAACCCCCAACATTGAAGTGTCGCTGATAGGTATTAGTGAGGAGATGCCATCAATTGGCGCTGTGGCTTAGTTGGTTAAAGCATCTGTCTAATAAACAAAAGATCGTGGGTTCAACTCCCAGCAGTGCCTTGTGCAGCTCGTTATTTTACCTAATTTATGGAATAAAGCGACAAAATAACAATGTGGTGTTCGCATTTGTTCAGGTTTCAGGAGGAAACGGATAACAGAATGACTGTTCAAAAACGCCCTTTCATTCCACAGACAGACCTCTCAGAGAATGTGTCTGCAACACGTTAATTTAAGGACACGTTCTTGTTTCTCGGCTCATTGGGATCGGGGTATAATTCACGATTTGAGGTTCAAAGCCGGAAGACATCCTAATTTGGACCAAGACTTGTGATCTTGACCTGCGGGACAAACGTTTGCAAAGAGGAAAAAGAAGTCCTCAAATCGCTCGACCTGAATCTGCAGGCCCAGATGAAATATATCCCAGGATGTTAACAGAAGCAAGGAAGGAAATAGCGGAGGCTCAAACCATCATTTTCCAATCCAGCCTGGCAAAAGGTGTCGTGCAGGAGGATTTGAGGATTGCTAACGTTGTACCGTTGTTGAAAAAGGGAGAAAGGGAAAGATCGAGTAAATACAGGCCAGTCGGCCTAAACTCGAGCTGAAGTATGAATCGTCATTTAGAAAGGCACGGATTAATCAAGGACAGTCAGTGTGGATTTGTTCAGGGATGGTCGTTTGAATTGAATTATTTGAGGAGGTATCAAGGAGGATCGATGAGGGTATCGCGATTGATGTCGTCAACATGGATTTTAACGAGGCTTTTGACAAAGTCCTACAGGGCAGATTGTCAAAAATGTAAAAGCCCATTGGATCCAAAGGACATTGGCAAGTTGAATCCAAAATTGGCTGAGTGGCAGGAAGCAAGCGGTTGTGGTCGACGGGTGCTTTTGTGATTGGAAGGCTGTTTCGAGTGGGGTTCCATGCGGCTTCGTACTAGGTCCCTGCTTTTCATGGTACAGATCATTGATCTAGATTTAAATGTAGGGGGCATGATGAAGAAATTTGCAGATGATACAAAAATTGTTCCTGTGGTTGAGAGTGAGGAGGAAAGCTGTCGACTGCAGGAAAATATCCATCGAGCAGAAAGGTGGAAAGAAAAGTGGCAAATGCAATTCAATCTGAAGAAGTGTGAGGTAATGCATTTAGTGGGGGTGGGGCAAAAAGGCAAGGGAGTATGCAATAAATATTGCAATTAATTTGCCATTTGCACGCCCATTCTGCAAATTTACTGATGTCTTCCTTTATTATTCGCATTTTTCTTTGTATTAACCACAGCTCGCAATTAGGTGTCTTCCCTAAATTTTGAAATTGTACTTCCGATTCCCGTGTCCAAATCATGAATGTAAATTTTGAACAAAAGTGGTCCCAGCACCAATAAATTGTGAAAAACAGTGGTCCCACCACTGATAAAGTGTTAACAACATTGGTTCCATCACTGATATATTGTGAACAACAGTTGTGCCAGAATCGATAAATTGTGAACAACCGTGTTCCCAGCACCGATAAATTGTGAACAGCAGTGGTCCCAGCACCGATAAATTGTGAACAACTGTCGTCCCAGGAATTTTGATCTTGAACTGCAGTTGAAACTTTTGCACAAAAGAAAATAACGTCCCCAAATCGTCCCACGTGAATCTCAAACACTTTGGGAAGAAGTTCAATCAAAACAATCAGGACTTTAAAGGCACCTCAACGACCTGAACTTTCGTTGAATGAATTGTGTTAGTCATTGCATTCGACCGTAAAATCGCTCTTGACTTTCATCTCACTGAAGCAGAGTGTGGCCGCTTTGTATCTGTGAGCATGTCGGTGGCGTCTTTACATTTGATATTGATCGCTTCCAATTTGTAAAATTTCATCAATCGTCAGGAAAAAGAAACCGAGAATCTAGTTGTCCCTCTAAGTGATGAGCTGAAGGGATTGGTGATCCAAGCAGATCTGGAAAATGCGTGGTGCAATCGGTCAGTAGTTCCAAATCCACCCTCCAGCCACTCGGCAATCATATTGAATGAACTTTACTCTGGCCCAGTGTCGCCGCACTGAAATCGAGTATTTCTCCGGCATGTTTTTCTTCATAGTTGCTGGTTTAAGAGTGAAGACTGGCTGGTTGGATTTTCACTCCAACAAGCTTTAATCATTCATTTTTCACTGACTGTAGACAGTTGTTATATTGGTCGCAGCAATCTCAAAGTTTAGCCCAGTGAATTATTGGTTTAGCAGGTGATCTCTTCACCTGTTCTCGGCGGTGTTATCCGTTAGCGTGAAAGTTTGATTGTTCGAGCCCTTATTTTATTTATCCTCAGGATTCATCGTCTCAAAGTTCCAGGGTTTCAACGCATGTTTTGGAATCAAGAAAATGTACCGGAATCATTGCCAGCTGTGCAGGGCTGATATTCCACCATTTACCCTGCGGTCGGGAATCAGGCACATGAATCATATAAAGGAATGGAACATTGGCTTCACGGTAATTACAATTCTCCTTGACAGACAAGCCCCCGAAAGGCCCGAAGGGAGGCCGCATTCGCAGCAGGAGAGCTGGTTCGCTGTGACATGGAGATTTCTGTAGTGAGTGAGACCAGACTGTTCCTATGTTCAGAGAATAAATTTCACACCCTTTATTTTGGAAAAGCAAAACTGTGGGGATTTTTGTCATAGCCCAATGCCTCTCCTGTTGTATCTGATGTTCCTCGTTGCGTTACTTTCACCTTGATCGGAGAACCAGTTCGGGCGTCCCTGTGATAAACAGCGACAATTGCCAGTTAATGTTAAATTTAACAACGACTCCACTGCGTTTTAAATCCCACTCTTAAGATGCAGTCTATAAAATGAAAAAAAATCATCACATTCAAAGCATAAAATCTTATTAAAGTTTTGACTGTCTCTCGGTAACCACGTCAACATCTCCTTCAGTCTGAAATAGAAAGTTATCGATTGATTCATGGTGATCAAAACAGGGATTCAACGACGAACAGGATTTAATTAGCTTCATGTAATCAATTTTATAAGTTCCTAACTCTTTTTAAAGTTAATTCCCTAACTGGGAATCGAACCTCGCGGCGGTGAGAGGACCGAATTCTCACCACCAGGCCATTGGGGTACTCCCAAGATTGCGCACGAGAGAAAGTGGAAATGATGACATTAGTTTTTCTTTCGCTCTTTCATGATTCATTCAGCTCTGTGTTTATTCTCAGGCCTCTTATCTCTCCCTTCTTTTCAGCTTCTGACTGCGGATATTCCTGTGTCTAAATATGAATAATATAGAACATCTCACAGCCCCGGTATATTTACTGTTTCTCTGTGCAGTTCTGTGCAAAATCAAACTGTACGCAAATACCGACAGTGCCTCTCTCTCACTCCCCACAGAAGCAGCAGGAGATGTCACTTTAAATTGTCAGTTGCTTCAAACGATTCTCGATGGACCTGCGTGGCCTTGCAGTTTTCCAAGGAGCTGCATTCAGGTTCGTGAATTTTGGAAATGGAAACATGTCCATCAGCAGCTTGTGGTGGTATTTTACCTCACTTTCCATTTCATGTACATGCCTACTTGCACTTGGTGATGTCATTGCCTGAACATCACCTCTGTCGCGATATTATTTCGAACAGAAAATGCCATTTTGTGCGAGCAGTTTGTCTGGCAGGAAAATGACCTGAATTACAAAGGGCCAAGTCGGAAAGGCCGCGTTGCTCTGCTTGTTTGCAGCAACGAATTTTCAGCGTTTCCTTGGGGTTTAGTGTCTAGGATTCGGCGCTTTCATCACCACGGCAATGGTTCGATTGTCGGTCTCAACATCCGCATATTATACACTCTACCATAAGTGTACTGTACTCAAATTGCTGATTTTTTCATTGTGAGGGGAAGAAACATAAACGTGTGGACATTAATTACGAATTCATCAGCTGGGTTGCACCTTTTCTTTTCCTACCGTCTCAGTCTTTCCATCTTTACCCTTCTCTGCTGGTGTTGCAGGTTCCATCATTCTTCGCTGTTCACGATGCCTGAGAAGTCCATCAGGAGAAAACAGGCAAAGTCAAGAGACAGAGATAGGGAGAGATTAAAACATAGAAATAAGTTGTATCAATGTCAACTTCTGCGAACGAGCAGAATTTAGAATGGAGCTTGGGAGAGATTCCTTCACGTGTCTTGCAATTTTGCGAGAGATCATTGGGCTCCGAGTTAAAAGCGTCGTTGGCGATGGAGCACCTCTCTGAGGGAGCGAACAAGGTCCGTTCGTTCAAGTTCATATTAATTTGAACACTGAACAAACATTAAAAAGTAGCGCTGCGAACAGGATTCGAACCTGTGCAGGGAAACCCCATTGGATTTCAAGTCCAACGCCTTAACCACTCGGCCATCGCAGCTGCGAACACCGATGATGCACAGCTATAAATCAGAATGCGGAGGGTTATCACACGAGATCTGTGACACTTTGTTCTCTCAGACAGGTTTCCAACTGGAAACTTCCAGCTTGTTCATGTGCTGACTTTGCTGTCTCGGTGATAGAATTCTCATTAATCACGTGAGAAACCGGGGTTCGATTTCCGGTTCGTTTCGGATTATTTTCATTCTCCATTCATAAGATCGCGTGAATTGTGCAACATTCGCCCTCAGCTTAAATCTGCGCACCATTTGAGACATTTTCCATTCTCCACTTGTGTTGCGTCGAAGCTGGGTTGGAAAATCACATTGCAAGTCTAACGCCTTAATCATTGGGTCATCGCAGCTGCAAGCGACAAATCCGACACCGCTGCAGAAGAGAATGAAGAAGGTTATGACAGGAGAACTTTGAGACTGTATGTTCTTTTAGACAGGTTTCGAACTGAGCGCATACCGCCGGCTGCTGTGCGGACTTTGTTATTTCAGTGATTAAATTCTTGCTTTCTGCGCGGGAGGCCCGAGTTCGATCACCGCCCAATAGAGGAGCATTTTTCATTCTCCATTCATGTGGTCACGTGAATTCGGATCCGTTCACATTCAGCTTGAATTTGAACACCATCTTGTGACATTTTCCTTTCTCCATGTGTGTTGTCGTCGACAGAACCTCTGCATTCTGTCCTCCATGAACTGGAATGAAGACAATCCTGCCGACTACACCGCTGACAAGACGTGAGAAGCCAATTAGTGATTTTGGACTAAAAATGGTAACACCGCAGGGCTCGTCCGGGATCTCTCACATCACAATCGGCAAATCCCCAAAGCGAGATATCATACCCGAAGACCAACGAGCCACTGATAACAGAGGGGTGAAACCAATGCTGAATTCTGTGCCACCCACAGCCGATCGGCCACCATTCTGTCCATCCTATCACTTTTTCTATTCCGATGTACGGCAATGTGAAGACGTACATTAACTATTTCATATCAACAATATTAGCCTCTCTTTACCACATTCGTTTCGAATGTGCGAGTTGTATTATCAAGTGAGACTTTGCAGAATTAATTGCTCTAAAGCTACATTGTTGTCTGTCTCGGCATCCGCAGATTATCCACTCTCCCACAAGTATAACAGTGACCACACTTCAAAAATACTTCATTGGCTGTAAAGCGCTTTGGGAAGTCTTGAGGTCGTGAAAAGCGCTTTATAAAGACAAGAATTTGTTTTTATACTGGGCTAAAAGTACTGATGTTTTCACTATGAGGACGAAGAGACATCAATATGTGGACATTGGCTACGAATTCATCATCTGGGTTGGTCCTTTACTTTTCCTACCGTCTCAGTCTTTCGATCTTTAACGTTCTCTGCTGGTGTCGCAGGTTCGATGAGCTTTGGCCGTTCAACGAAGCCTGAGAAGTTCATCAGGGCAAAACAGAGAGGGACAGAGACAGGGAGAGATAGAGAGATCTAAGTATAGAAAAAAAGCTTGATTATCAAGTTAGCAGAATTTGAAATGAAGCTTGAGAGAGATGGAATCATACATTCATAGAATCGTTACTGCACAGAAGGAGGCCATTCGGCCCATTGAGCCTGCCCCGGCTCTCTTTAAGAGCAATCCAGTTCGTCCCATTCCCCCGTTCTTTCCCTGTCGACCCGCTAATATTTTTCCTTCAAATACTTATCCAATTCCTTTTAGAGAGTCACGATTAAATCTGCTTCCACCACCCTTTCAGGCGATGCATTCCAGATTATAACTACTCGCTGATTTAAAACGTTTTTCCTTATATCGCCTTTGGTTCTTTTGTCAACCACCGTAAATCTGTGTCCTCTGGTTCTCGACCATTCCGCCAACGGGAGCAGTTTCTCTTTATTTACTTTATCTAAACCCGTCATGATTTTGAACACTTCTATCAAATCTCCTCTCAACCTTCCTGCCCTCAGGAGAATAAGCCCAGCTTCTCCAGTCTATACGCGTAACTGAAGTCCCTCATCCCTGGAACCATTCCAGTAAATCTTTTCTGCGCCACCTCTAAGGCCTTCACATCCTTCCGAAAGTGCGGTGCCCAGATTTGGACACAATATTCCAGTTGTGGATTATTGTGAAGTTTCCTTCAAGCACCTTGAAGTTTTGCAAGAGACCACTGGGCTCCCAATTAAAAGGTCTGCCGCGGTGGAGGATCTGTCTGAGAGAAGGAAATGCGGCCCGTTATCTCCAGTTCATATTTATTTGAGCATTGAACAAAACT
Source organism: Heptranchias perlo (assembly GCF_035084215.1). Classification (NCBI taxonomy): domain Eukaryota; kingdom Metazoa; phylum Chordata; class Chondrichthyes; order Hexanchiformes; family Hexanchidae; genus Heptranchias; species Heptranchias perlo. The sequence goes on along the minus strand of NC_090344.1, from coordinate 2,129,975 downwards.
GTAAAAAATGGCGCGTGAGCAGGATTCCAATGATTCACCGAAAGACCCTGTCGAGTTTTAGATGTAACGGCTGAACCACTCGGCCATCACAAGCAGTGAGTGCTAGTAATGCACGGCTGTAAATCAGAATGCGCAAGGTACTCAGAGGAGATTTGTGAAATTATATGTTGTTTCAAACAGGTTTCCAACTGGACACAGAGAGCCCGATACCATGCAAACGTTGCTGTTTCACTGGTAGAATTTGCACTTACCACGCGAGGGAACAGGGTTCATATTCCCGACCAATTAAGGCGCATTTTTATTCTGCACCTCTGAGATCGCCTGAATTGGGATAAATTCACCTTCAGTTTCAATCTGCACACCGCCGTGAGGCATTTTACTCTCTCCGTGTGTGTTGCGTCGACAAACCGGCTGCATTCCGGCCTCTGGACCTCAAACATGCTCGAGAATTAAATCAATGCTGCTTTCTGCAACGCTGAAAAGATGTGAGAAAGAAATGAGTGAATCTTCACTGGAAATAGTGAAACAGGAGAGTTCTGGGATTTGAACTGGGGACCTCTCACATATCAAACATTGAAACGCCCAAAATGAAAACCATAATCCGAGAACAAGGAGCCGTCAGTAACACAACCGGACAACCAGTTAAAATTTCCCTGCTCCCCACAACCGATCGCCCATTCATTCAGACCGCTTCTGTCCATCGAATCATAGAATGGTTACAGCACAGAAAGAGGCTGTTCGGCTCATCGAGCCCGTGGCGGCTTTGTCGAGGAGCAATCCAATTAGTCCCATTCCCCTGCCCTTTCCCGGTGCTCTGTATTTTTCCCCTTCAAATTCCTTTTTTAAGTCACGATTGAATCTGCTTCCACCATCCTTTCAAGCAGCGAATTCCAGATCAGAACTACTCGCTGCGCAATTAAGTTTTTCCTCATATCGCCTTTGGTTCTTTTGCAATCACCTCAAATTTGTGACCTCTGGTTTCCGACCATTTCGACAATTAAAACACCTTCTCTTTATTAACTTTAAACCTTTCATGACTTTGAACACTTCTATCAAATCTCCTCTGAACCTTCTCTGCTCTAAGGGGAACAACCCATCACCCGGCAAATACGGTCAATTAGCTTCAATTAATTTATATTATCATTAAACAGACCTTTAAAGACATGCCTTGTTTTGTGGAAGTGTGAGCTGGTGGTTTAAATCGCTGGTTTCAATGTATGGGGAGTTTCTCGATTCGAATTTTACCACTGACAGAATTTCTGCCAATGTTTATTTTGACCTGTTCACAGAAAACCCGATTGCAGTGCGATGGAGCAGAGGATGAAAGAAGCTGAAAGTGAAAGTGCAGATATTAGTTTCATCACGGGGACAGGACACGTTTCCACAGGTAAGGATCTCTCACCTTAAGATTCTTTCCAGCAGAGTGGGACAGGTGATCAGAGTGACCGGGCTCTAACGGCGCAATCGGTCCTTATATGAGTTCCAGCCTCGATAAATGCCGGGGTTGTTAATTCGAGTCTCACCGAGATCAAGCAATCCTTTTGTTTGTGAACATTTCGACCGGAGTTGAAGGTAGAATTGATGTTTTCGAAAATGCATCTACTTATCTGAATTGCCATGTGGTTCCTCTGGACCACGCTGTTGAAATATCAGAAGAGATGTTGAGTATTACTTGTTTACAGGAGGGAGGCTGCGGTTTTGTAGACACAAACAATGATTTTGATCCATCTCCACACTGTGGGATTCAACTGGAGCTTTAAACCAGCGCCAGAGGCCGCTCAGCCAGGATACTTTCCATCCTACACTTCAGGAATTAGTTTTACAGGAATAGAATTACTGCAAACAACAATTCTACCCCTCAAGCACCAATGCTGCCACGGCAGCAGGATGCATGTGTCCAGTTAGAAACCTGTCTGAAGGAACATGCAGACTGACAGAGCCGGAAGTCCAGCAGATTGACTTTCGGTCTGAGCAGGTGTTGAGTCTCCTTCTTGAGAGTGTTTCGCCAATCCAGCTCAGAATGGTTTCAGAATCATGAATTCGGGTGTGACTGGAGCCACTTGTGTAAGATGAAGTGTCGGGGACAGTTTCACATCCTTGACGGACATTAATGATCCTGTTGCGGTTTTGCTGCAAAATTTCACTTCCCAGCTCCCGAACTAAAATCCAACGCCGTTGCAACTCGAATCCACAACCTTTGAATGGCTTATCAAACAAAACAAGTAGAAGTCCAACACACTCGCCATTGCGTCACAGGGTCAGTTGCCAAAAAAACCTGAATAAAAAGAAAGACGTGTTTCTCCGGTCCAGGGGCAAAGTGACAATGGATGTTATTCAAAAAACTGTCCCCTCGAATCTGTCTTTATATTTTTTTTGTATAGCTTCGATTTTAAAAGTTATAAAAAGCCGAAATAAATTATAAGAATCGAATCCGTGATTAAGGCGTTACAATACACTCTAATCAACAGTTAACCGGCCGTACTGACTGTCCATTAGATATTTTAATTAATTTCTGTACTGTACGCTAGTTGGTAGCGCTTTATGTACTTGGACCCCGAAATCTCTCTGCTCCTCCACAGTTCCTAGTTTCTCACCATTTAGAAAACATTCTGATTTATCTTTCTTAGATTTAAATTGGATGATCTCGCTCACCCCCCATTGAACTATATTTGCCGCAGTTTTGCCCACTCACTGAATCTATCAATTCCCACTTTTCAACTTCCTGCTTCAATCTTCATGACTTATTGCGTCACCAGAAGGCTGCGTGTTCAAATCACGGGGTAACCGTTACTTTTCGAGCTGATCGGATTCTGGATCCTTCCGGGATGAATATTGTATCTGCTTTTTCTCAATAAACAGAACCTTGCTCCAAAGTCTGCTTCCCTGGTTCTCAAATTTCAGGAAGGCGTCTCATTCCGCCCTCGACTTTTGATTTTGACCTGCGGTTGAAACTTTTGCAAAGATGGAAAAGAAGTCCCCAAATCGCTCCAGGTGAATCTTAAACGCTTTGGGAAGAAGTTCAGTGCAAACAGTTCGGAATTTAAAGGCACCTCAATGACCTGCACTTTCTTGGAATGAGTTTTGTTCGCCATTGCATTGGACCCTGAAATCGCTCCCGGCTTTCATCTCACTGAAGTGAAGAGTGTGACCGCGTTGCATCTGTCAGAGTGCAAGTGACGAGTTTGGGGTCGGTATGGGTCGTTTCCAACTTTTGAAATCTCACCAAGCAGCAGAGAAAAAGAATCTTGGAATCAAATTGTCCCTGTCAGTGATGAATTGAAGTGAATATCGCTCCAAGCAGATCTGGACAACTCGCAGTGCAGCCGCACAGGAGTTCCAAATCCACCTTCTCGCCACTCGGCAATCGCATGAACTGAACTTTACTGTGACCCAGTGTCACCGCGCTGAAATCGAGTATGTCTCGGCCACAGTTTTTCTGAACATCATGGTTACTGCTTTAAGAGTGAAAACTGCCGTCCGATTCACTGTAAGTGCAAGAGACATCTTTGTAAACACCGAGTCGTGTCACAGACTCGGTGTCACAGACCTGCTCGTCGGACCTGCTCATTTCATCTCATCTCATTTTCAGCAAACCTGAATATTACTGGAATAGAGAATGGCGAATCACAGCTCGAGAAATCAATCCTCTCGACCACGAGGGGACGGAGTCTTCCAACACACAGGTGTTCAATGGCAAGGTGAGTTTAATGTTCAGGAATAATAGAGCACAGATTTTCGGTCGTGCAAACTTCACACACTTTATTTTGAAAAAGTAAACTGATAGCAGAGAGAATTTATTTTGATCGCTGCAACCTGAATTTTTAGTTCGTTGAATCAGTAGTTCCAACAGCAAATGTGTGCTGTCTCTGTGGCGCAATCGGTTAGCGCGTTCGGCTGTTAACCGAAAGGTTGGTGGTTCGAGCCCACCCAGAGACGGTCGGGAAACTTTGATCTTCATGGTCTCGCATTTCCTGGTTCTGATGTTTGTTTTGGCTGCAAAACAAATGCCCGCTTTCGATGGCCAGCTGAGCACGGCCGATCTTCCATCATTTCACCTGTGATTGGCTTCGCCGAAATCTGAATTCTTCTTGATAGACAAGGTCTGACATCGATATTTCTGCAGTGACCGACACCAGACTGTTTCCACAATGAATGTCACTCCCTTTTATTTTGGAAACGCAAAATTGTATTCACATTCCGAACGGTTTCAGTTGATTTGTGAGAGATCATGAAAGGATCCTGCAGCGCTGCCTTGGATAATAACCACAGTTCGAAGCCGCATTTCAGTCGCGGCAACAAATCCTCACATCCGAGTATCTGCACCCTTAAATCGGAGCATCTGCACCTTTGCAGCAGAGTATCTGCACCCTCACACTGGAGTATCTGCACCGTTGCACCGGAGTATCTGCGCCCTTACAACCATTAACTCATCAACTGTCCCCAATCATCTTTATCAGAGTCAGGAACCCTAAACAAAACCCAACAGTGAAGAAATTGGCTTCATGTTTCTTCACTAATGTACGGACACATTTTTATTAACGGAACTTTGAAGGAGATTTGGGGAAAGTGGCCGCTGATACTCAGAAACTACTGCTTGTTTTTTTTGCTCAGCGGGCTCGTTGGTCCAGGGGTATGATTCTCGCTTCGGGTTTGTTGTTTGAAATATGTGAGAGATCCCGGGTTCAAATCCCGGACAAACCCTCATTTTTTTCCACCCCGACTTTTGATCTTGACCTGCTGTTCAAACTGGCAGGGTGTTTGTCGGTATCTCAATAATCTCGCGTCCTCTGAATGCATTCTGCTTGCAATTGCAATTGACCTTGAAACCGCTCTCGGATTTCATCTCACTGAAGCAAAATGTGGCCCCTTTTTGTTTCAGCGTGGAAGTGACGAGGTTGTGGTTGATAACCGCGGGCACACCTGTCCGGACATTGGTATTCAGAATGTACAAAATGCTGTCTCAAATATTCTGTTGTCATCCAGGGAGCTCTAGTTTTGCATGCCCAACCTTTCCCCTAGTAAGAATGTGTCCAGTCTGTACCCGAACTATCTCCTCACTCAAAGCCTCCCATTGCTCATTTAATGTTTTACCTGCCAATCTTTGATTCCAATCCACCTGGACCCGATCACTTTTCAACTCGCTGAAATTCGCTCTTCCCAGTTCAGTATTTTCATGCTTGATATTTCCTTGCATTTTCCATAACTATACTAAACCTGCTGCAAATGCTCCCCCACTGAATCATGCTCCACTTGCCCCACTTCTTTCCCCTAAATAAATCCAGCACTGCTTCCTTTCTCGTTGGGCTGAAAACATGCAGATTAAGAAAGTTCTCTTGGACACATTTCAGGAATTGCTCGCCCTCTTTGACTTTTGCACTGCTCTTTTCCAGTCTATATTCGGATAAATGAAGTTCCCTTTTATCAATGCTCTAAAATTATTGCATCTTTCTGCAATTTGCTGCCAATTTGCTCCTCCATCTCCTTCCCACCAGTTGGCCCCCTCTAGTTTGCATCCAGCAGCGTAATAGCTCCTCAATTGTTCCTTAATTCTAAACAAATAGATTCTGCCTTTGAACCCTTAAGCATGGCGACCCTTTCTACCGCTGTAACAGTATTTTTGATCAATCGTGCCTGGCCCACCCCCCAACTTTTATTCCCTGCCTTTCCTGAATACGTTGTAGCCAGGAATATGTAAGTGGCCACTCCTCCGCTTATTTGAGCCAGGTCTCCATTATTGACACTATAACATAATCCCATGTTACCACTTGTGTCTGCAGCTCACCAACCTTATTTACCAAGTATGTTAAACACAACATCAGGGCATAAGGGTAGGACAAGTTCTAATGCCCAATTAAATGTTCTATACACTAATGTCCGTAGCATAAGAAATAAAACAAGGGAATTAGAAGCGTAAATTGAGCTTATAGTGCATGACTTAGTGCTCATCACTGAGACCTGGCTACAAACTGGGCATGACTGGGAGATAAATATTTCAAGTTATAAGACGTTTAGAAAGGATAGGGACATTGGAAAAGGCGGTGGAGTAGCGATATTGAGGAGGGATACTATTACTGCATGAGAAAGAAGAGATATCAGTAAAGGTGAGCATGCAGTAGAAAGGCTTTGCGTGGAAATGAGTAACAGAATAGAATGCAAGACTTTGGTGGGAGTTGTTCATAGACTTCCGGACAGCAGTGAAAAAGTAACAGGATACACAGAAGCGGACAGGATGTTAGGGGTCTGGAACTCACTGTCTGAAAGGGTGGTCGAAGCAGAAAACCTCAACTCATTTAGAAAGTACTTAGATGTGCATTTGAAGTGCCGTAACCTACAGGGCTATGACCAAGTGTTGGAAAGTGCGATTAAGTTGGATAGCTCTTTTTCGGCCGTCATAGACACGATAGGCCGAATGGCTTCCTTCTGTTCTGTAACTTTCTATGATTCTATGTGTGTGAAGGGATTCGTTCAGTCATCACACGTGCTGAGACACCAGCGAGTTCACAAGTGACTGCAGGGGTTGGATTCTGCTTTTAATCCCATCCAGGACTGAACCATATTCATTCTGACATTTGGGGTTTGTTTCTGCTGATGTTAATAACCGCTATAACTGGGCTGGAGTTTAAGATTCTGGATATGTTAAATAAATCAGCTATGTTTTAAACACCTTGTTGTAGATTTTGGTCTTTCCCACCTGAGTGTTTAGCATCACCTGACTGGAGCTCAGAAAGCACAATCTGCGGGGAGGATCGTCCGGTGGGAACAGAACTTCAGCCTGGACACAGTCCTTCACGGCCACAGTGAGAGGGGCAAACGGCACTTTGGTCTTTCCCGTCGCTCTTCACTGACAGCAAAGTCACCGTGCGGCGTCCAGTCTAATAATGACTGTGGTAATTATTCTATGTTTGTTTGACAGTCCTGAGTCTACCATTTAAAGCAGGCGTTAACTGATTTAAAGTAAACCCGCTGAAAAGAAATGGGTTATCAGTTGTGATATCCGTGAAGCCAATGTTCCATTCCTTTATATGATTGATGTGCCTGATTTCCGACCGCAGGGTAAATGGTGGAATATCAGCACTGCTCAGCCGGCTATGATCACGATACATTTTCTTGCAAACCAAACACAGATTGAAACCCTGGAACTTTGAGGCGATGAATCCTTAGAGAAAAAATAAATAAGGGTTCGAACCATCAAACTTTCTCGCTAAATGAGAGCACCACCGAAACATACAAAGAGGTCACCTGCTAAACCAGCAATTCACTGAGCGAAACTATGAGATTGCAGCCACCAATATAACAGTTGTCCACTGTCAGTTTACTTCTCCAAAATGACAGGATTTTTACTCCTGCAAGCTTCAACCAACGAGCTGGTCTTCACTCCGGAAACAGCAACTGTGAAGTTCAGAGAAACGTGTTCGATTTCAGCGCGGTGACACAAGACCAGTGTAAAGCTCAGTTAATGAGATCGCCGAGTGGCGAGAGGGTGGATTTGGAATGCCTGAGCGCCTGCACTGCGCACTTTTCAGATCTGCTTGGAGCACCAATCCCTTCAATTCATCACTTACAGGGACAGTTCGATTCTCTGTTTCTTTTCCTTGAGGCTTGGTGAAATTTTAAAAATTGATGGAGACCAATGTTAAAGCGAATCTCGTCAGTGACATGCTCACAGATACAAAGCGGCCAGACTCTGCTTCAGTGAGATGAAAGCCCAGAGCGGTTTCAAGGTCGAATGCAATTGCAAGCAAAGCTCGTTCAATGAAAGTGGAAGTCATTGAGGTGCCTTTAAGTTCCTGATTGTTTGAAATGAACTTCTTCTGAAAGCGTTTGAGATTGAGGTGGAGTGATTTGGGGATTTCTTTTCCCTCTTTGCAAAAGTCTGAACCGCCACTAAAGAAAAAGTCAAGGGCTAAATTGGGGATTCTACGGGATATGGACCTCGAATCGAGAATTATACCCCGAACTCAACGAGCCCAGAAACAAGAACGTGTCCTTACATTAATGTGTGACGCTCACATTCTCTGAGGGGTCTGTCTGCAAAATAAAAGGGCATTTTGAAGAGATATTCTGAGCAGTTCCGTATTGGACCCCGAACAAAGTACAAACACCGCACGATGCTTTTGCTGGTCAAATTCACTAAACATCATAAATTCCACAAAAGCACCACAAGGAGTTGAATCTGTGACCGGAGTTCTTTAAGCAATTAAGCCACGGAGCCAATTCACGGGCACGCTTCTCACTTCCTCATTAATATCTGTGCTACACATTCTGTTGGGGGTTCAGACTGTTTTATCTTTGTCAATTTCATAGAAAATAAAAGCAAGAGTCGATCATTCTGCTCTGCCATTCAAAATGATCATGGCTCATCGTCCAGTTCTGTACCCTGTTCCCGCTTTTTCCCCATATCCCTTGAGCATTAAGAAATATATCTATCTGCTTATTGAATAAGTCTAATGACTTGGCCTCCACTGCCTTCTGTGGTAGTGAATTCCACAGGTTCACCACCCACTGAGTGAATAAATTTCTCCTCATCTCGGTTCTAAATGACATACACCGTATCCTGAGACTGTGACCCCTGGTTCTGGACTCCCCAGCTACCGAGAACATCCTCCCTGCATCTAGTCTGTCTCATCCTATTAGAATTTTATATGTTTCGATGAGATCACCCCTCATTCTTCTAAACTCGAGCGAATATAGTCCTGGTCGACCCAATCTCTCCTCATACGTCAGTCCTGCCATCCTCGGAACAAGTCTGCAAAACCTTCGTTGCACTCCCTCCATGGCAATGACATCTTTCCTCAGATAAGGAGACCAAAACTGCACACAATACTCCAGATGGGGTCTCACCAAGGCCCCGTACAACTGCAGTAAGACATTCCCTGCTCCTGTACTCAAATCCTCTTGCACTGAACGCCAACATACCATTCGCCTTCCTAACTGCTTGCTGCATCTGAATGCTCGCTTTCAGCGACTGGTGTACAAGGACACCCAGGTCTCGTTGCACCTCCCCATTTTCCCAATCTATCACCATTCAGATAATAAACTGCCTTTCTGTTTTGACAAAAAAACGTAGATAACCTCACATTTATCCACGTTATACTGCATCTGCCATGTTCTTGCCCACTCACCCAACTTGTCGAAATCACATTGGACCCTCTTTGCATCCTCCTCACAGCTCGCATTCCACCCCAGCTTTGCGTCGTCTGCAAACTTGGAAATGTTACATTCCGTTCCGTTCCCTCATCCAAATCATTGACATATATTGTGAATAGCTAGGGCCCAAGCACTGACCCCTGCCGTGCCCCACTCGTCACTGCCTGCCACCCGGGAAAAGACCAGTTTATTCTCACTCTTTCCAGTCTGTCAACCAATTCTCAATCCAGGCCAGTCTATTCCCCGAATCCCATGTGCTTTACTTTTGCACACGGTCCTCTTCTGTTGCACCATATCAAAGGCCTTCTGAAAATCCATGTATACCACATCCACTGGTTCTCACCTATCTATTCTACTAGTTACCTCCTCAAAAAACTCCAGTAGATTTGTTAAGCATGATTTCCCTTTCATAAACCTATGCTGACTTTATCAAATCCCATTAATGCCTTCTAATTGTTCTGTTATCACATCTTTTAAAATAGACTCGAGCATTTTCCCCACTACTGATGTTAGGCGAACTGGTCTTTAATTCCCTGTTTTTTCTCCCCCTCCTTTTTTTTGAAAAAAAAAGTGCAGTTACATTTGCAACCCTCCAATCTGTAGGAACTGTTCCAGAGTATAGAATTTTGGAAGATGATCACCAATGCATGCACTCTTTCCAGGGCCACTTCGTTTGGTACTCTGGGGTGTAGATTATCAGGCCCTGGGCATTTGTCAGCCTTTAACTCCATTAATTTCCCAAGCATTTTTTCTTTAAAAGTAATACTGGTTTCCTTCAGTAGAAACTTGGTTCCTCACATTTCTGGAAGGTTGTTTGTGTCCTACTTTGAGAACAGAACCAAAGTATGTTTTTAATTGTCTTCACTAATCTTTTTCTCTTGACATTTAGAGAAATTTTTACAGTCAGTTTTTATGTTCCTGCTTGTTTACTCTCATACTCTAATTTTTCCCTCTTAGTCAATCTCTGTCCTCCTTTGCTGAATTTTAAACTGCTTCCAATCCTCAGGCTTGTTGCTTTTTCTAGCAATTTTATATGTCTCCTCTTTGGATAAATACTATCCCTAATTTCTTTTTTATTTTTGTGCCAGACAGGAATCAATAATTGTTGTAATTCCTGCACATGTTCTTTAAATATTAGCCATTGCCTATCCACCGTCATCCCTTTGTGAAGTTCCCCAATCCATCCTAGCCAACTCACACTTTCATAATTTCCTTCATTTAGATTCAGGACCCCAGTTTCGGATTCAACTACTTCAGTCTCCATCTGAAATAAGGAATTCTATCATGTTATGGTCGCTCTTCTCTAAGGGAGCCCGCAAAAGATTGTTAATCAATCCTTTCTCATCGCACAATACCCAATCTAGGATCGCCTGTTCTCTAGTCGGTTCCTCAAAGTATTGGTCTCGAAATCAATCATGTGCACTCCAGGAATTCCTTCCCCACAGTATTATTGCTAATTTGGTTTGACCAAACTACATGTTAAATTAAGTCAGCGTGATTACAGTTGTACCCTACTTGCATGCGTCTCCTATTTCCTGTTTAATGCCGTCTCCTACATCACTACTGTTTGGGGGGCAATAGACAACCCCCACCGTTTTCTGCCCCTTGGTATTTTAGCTCCACCCATACAGATTCCACATCGTGATTTTCTGAGCCAATATCCTTCCTCACTATTGCGTTGATTTCCTCCTTTACTAACAACGCTACCTCACATCATTTCCCTTTTTGCCTGTCCTTCCTAAATATTGACTACGCCTGGATGTTCAGTTCCTATCCTTGGTCACCCTGCAGCCATGTCTCCATAATCGTAACTTTTTCATACCCATTAATCTCTGTGCTGTTAATTCATCGACCTTATTGCAAATGCTCCACACATTAAGACAATGCCTTCAGACTGGTCTTGAAGATTGCTAGTTATCTAGTATTTTTTTTGTACTATGGCCCTATTTGTTTTTTGCTCTTGTTTTCTACGCCTGCCACTATTGCTTCCTCGCTTTGTCTTGTTTCTATCCTTGTTTTTTCCCTCCTGTCTCCCTGCTCAGGTTCCCATCCCCCTGCCATTCCAGTTTAAACCTTCCCCAACAGCACGAGCAAAATCCCCTGCGAGGACATCAGTCCTGGTCCGGCTCCGGTGTAACCCGTCCCACTTGTACAGGTCCCACCTTCTGCAGAACGGTCCCAATGTCCCATGAATTTAAATCCCTCCCTCCGACACCATCCCTGCAGCCACACATTCATCTGGTCTATTCTCCTGTTCCGATAGCTGGAGAGACCAGCAGCCAGTGGTCATGCGAGGAGAGCCCAACACTCGCCAGGCTTGGCAAATTGGTCAATCGATGCAGTCAGGGAAGAGCCAATTCCGGAGACATGTGCCCAGGACCAGTGTTAGAGGCAAGTGAACCAGTCATTCCTGACCGACACTATTTTGCTACAAACCCACCACAGCTTTGCCCTGGATCTCAATGCGAATCGTTGGGGGCTGGAATTGTTTGCTGCAGCCGTGGGATGCTGCAAAAACAATTCTCAAACCAGGTACCAAATTAACTCACTGCAAACAGTTCAATCCAGCGAGCATTTGAAAGATAACGAGACCAGCAATCGTCTATAACAGGAGTTTATTATCCAACAAACATCGACAGTTCCATAGAGCTGCATTCGGAGCCCACCCTGCGGCCCTGCTCCATTTTCCACATAGCAGCAGTCCCGACCAACAGGGCCACGGAGAGCAGCGCTACCCCAACCGCTAATCCAGGAACAAGGGAGGTGGAACCAACAGCAGTATCTGTGGGGAGAAGCCAGGGTTAGATGGGCACCAGTTACTCCATCACGAGAGACAGGTGGAAGCTCCCTGTTTACCTTTCTCATCCTGGTGGATCCGAGCAGCCAATCTCTCCTCACCTTCCAGGAAAAGGATGGGTCCATCAGCGGTCACCAAGGCCCCAGACCGGTTATCGGCGCTTCTTCGCCTCTCTGGGGGCGAAGGAGAACAAGAGACAAGAGTTGATGGTGAATAATTAAATCTTCAGGTGTCTGCAAATCCTGAATCAGATGGCCTCATGCAAAAAACATCAGGTCCCTGGGTACCGGACAGAGTTTGGAGTTCCGACTATAATTGCAACTGGTTCTCACCAAACCGATTCTCAGAAGGACGCACCAACTGAGTAGAGTTTGCAATTGCTGCTGCAACAATGGCCAGTCTGGTCTCCTGTGAAGGAGACACTGTTTGATGCATTACTTTGACCCGCAGTTTTATGAGACCTTCAAATTGGCCAGTTGTCCGGCCCCGGGACATCCTTTCAGTTGCACCCTGAATTCCCGGTGTCAGAAAGAGGACAATTAGATGCTGGTTAAATGTTCTCCAATGCCAAGGGTGGACTACTCCGAACCGGATACGGAACACACCCGTGCGAACAATTGGAGGATTCTGCTCTTCAGCGGTCGGCAAGTAGGGCAGCTCAGCATCCGGGCAATGAGCAAGGAACCAGAAATACTTCATTCATCCCATTTCAAGGATCAGAGCGTCCTTCACAATTACTGACCTGGTGCCAGATGTGCTCAGACCCGCTGCCCTAGATTGCCATTCTAAATGGAAACCTGCACCGAATGCAACTGGGAAAGTTCCCAGAACCGCCAGATTCAGGACACTCCTCCTGTGCCCAGAGTTCGGCCTCTTGCTGAGGGAGCCCCGTGTTCAGATGTCCCACACCCACCCCTCCCCATCAGGGTTTAGTTTCTAGTTAGATTACAGGTACTTACTGGGGCTGCAGGGAGCCGTGCAGTTCTCTCGAGTGGAAGGGTAGCAAACCTCAGCACTGCAGTGGAAATAAACCTGCAAAGCGACAGTGCAGTATGGTCAATCCCACAGCTCCCAGTCCGGAGATTAATGCTTCTACAGTCAACCGACCAACAGGGGCCTGCTCACTTAACACCCAGGGAACAAGTGATACCAAGTGACCGGGAAAGAAGCACTGAAGGAAACTCACCTCCCCGGACAGAGCCCGGCCCGAAACTCGGTCCCAGAAAGCGAACGTGCTGACTACAAAACGATTATGGTGAGTTGGGAACCGCAAATGGGAATCAGCGTTTACCGGAAGGAGGCGGGTTTTGTAGTTATCACCAGCAAAGGGGCACCTGGAACAGAGACAGAGGGGGAGTCACACGATTATAGGTTTACATGAAACCAATTATACCAGCGTCTGGAACAAAATATCAACTTCGAAGGACTATTTCCCCAATCACTAACCCGGACTGAAGTAATGATTTCTGTATTAATCCCCGCCCATGTCGCCCCCTCCCCAATCCCCACACTGCCCCAAGCTCCCTCACTCGCTCCCTCACCTCTCCACCAGGAGGTCCCATCGGATCCCCGAATACGGCTCTGGGGTGGGGGTCGCCCAGCAGTCATTGAGCACCAGCACAAGGGACGGATCGTTCCGGTTCAGGACACGAACCTCCACAAACACGGGGTCCCGGAGCACACTCAGGATAGGGTAGTCACTGGCCACATACCAGCTCCTGTAGCCACCATCTGGAAAGAGAAAGATGAAGGGCGGGCACTATGGAGAGAGCCTGAAGTTGGACACTACTATCAGCAAGCACTCGTTACCTCTCGCTATTCTCAGCTCCAGAAGCAGGATCCCGGCCTCAGTGGCAGGCAGTGGTGGAGAAAGGGTGTAAACTCTGGGCTTCACCTGCAGATCAGACTCCTGGCTTCCCTTGTAACTGCACTGGACATGGAGCCTGCAAGAGAACGGACATGGCTGGAGAATTCAGCTCCTCAGTCTCCACCCGCTGAATGTACTCCTATTCTCACCTGAACGGGCTGTCCCGAGTCACCGATCCCAAAGCGCCATCCAAGATCTCAAACTCACCCAACACATCCGTTTCATACAGGATGTTCACCCCGTCCAGCTGCAAGAGACAGAAGACCATCAGTCCCGAACTGAGCCATTGATGGGACTCCCAGCCCGCAATACCTACCCGCTGAGTAGCGCCACATTCAGTGACTGCGAACTGAAAGAGCACAGTGTCTGCAGAGGCCACGGTCGGACTGCACTCAGCTCCGTCTCCATCCTTCAGATGGAGGGTTGTTAGGTTTACAGGAGGCAGCGTCAAATCCTTGGAGATCGCGATCAGGACCCGCCCATCCTTGGTGCAGACTGCAAGAGAGGCAATGAAAGGCGGTTAGTTGCCCCACGGGGTGGGTCAAGGGAAACGTTACCGAGAGGGGGACAAATCCCACCCATGTTTAAATTTCTATCCCACCCCATTATCTGTCTAATGGAAACCAGTGGACGAACTACAGCTCATCACCGCGCTGCTTGGAATTAAATTGCCCGCATCTCCGATAGAAATCAAATATCAAATCCAAATGGTCAGTGGCAGCAGGGGCCACAGTGTGACTCCCAAGTTATCGAGCAACAGTAGAATGATTCGAACTCCAGATACTGGGTCAAAGGGCGATTAACTATTGCCCTTTCTATATCTGATTAACAGCCACCCCCCAATCCCACCATCAAATCTACTCTGCGGGATTGGAAGCTCCCAATCCCACCACCGGTTCTGCTCTCCAGACTGGAAACGTTTGAATTTCGAACTGGCGTTGTAGGACAAGGAGAGAGATGAAACTGTCCAGAGAAACCGCGTGCAGCTGGATTGCGGGTGACACAGGAAAGTCCTGGCCCAGAATAGAGACGGACCAAGAATACACCCACCTGGCAAATTGTCCAGTGAATAGAAACACGGCGGCGCATCTCGATTCCCCGCATCGAAGCAGCAGCCTCTCTGCAAACACTCACTAACTTTCATGCCCGGAAATCCGCAGTCTTTGCGGTTTTTAGGAGACAACCAACATTTATCGGCGGGGGAAAGAAAAGAGGGCGGCTGAGCTGAACAGATTACAACAAATAACAAAACAAGACTCCCCAACCCCTCCATTATAACAAGCGAACTCTCCTAAGTAAGTGATAAGGGAAAGCCGGCTTCCCCTTTTTATAGCAGCGCTGTTTAACCCGCAGTAACGGAATGTCCCAATCAGCCTGAGGCAGAGTCCGTGGCCCACGAGCTCCCGAACATCAACCCGCATTCGCACGGCTCACACGGATGGGCCTGTTTTTAATGGCAGAATAAAGGTGAGACTGGGTCCAACGACAACTTTATTTCTTCATCACAACCAAACTGGAACCAAATCGCATTATTTGTTTTTTTTTTGCTTTTTCTTTTTTTTTTAGAACCAACGTCACCTTTAATAGTTTATTAAAAATAGGCCCCATCTCCGTGTGACCGGTGGGAATGCGGGTTTTTTTTAATACTAATTAATAAACAGAGTGAAATCAATATGTTATTGTCCAGATACGGTACGGTAGCAGAGTGGTGATGTTACTGAAATAGTAATCCAGCAGGCCTGGCTGAATAATTCTCCAAATCATAAGTTCAAATCCCGCCACGGCAGCTGAGGAATTTAATTTCAATTAATTAAATAAAATCTGGAATTAAAATACTGGTATCAGTAATGGGTTGCTATGAAACTACCGGATTGTCGTGAAAACACATCTGCTTCACGAATATCCTTCAAAGAAGGAAACCTGCCGTCCTGACCCGGTCTGGCCGATATGTGACTCCAGACCCACAGCAATGTGGTTGATTCTTAATTGCCCTCTGAAATGGCCCAGCAAGCAACTCAGCTGTATAAATCCAGCTGAAAAAAAAGTCATTAAAAGAATTAAACCGGACGGACCACTCGGCACGGGACACGACAAAGGTCAAAACAAGCCCAGCAACCCTGCAAAGCCCTCCTCACTGACATCTGGAGACTTGTGCCAAAATTGGGGGAGCTGTCCCACAGACGAGTCAAGCAAGAGCCTGACACAGCCATGCTCACAGAATCATGCTTTTCAGCCAACGTCCCAGATTCTTCCATCACCATCCCTGGGTATGTCCTGTCCCACCGGCAGGACAGATCCGACCAGAGGTGGCGGTACAGTGATATACAGTCAGGAGGGAGTGGCCCTGGGTAGTCCTCAACATTGACTCTGGACCCCATGAAAACTCATGGCATTCGGTCAAACATGGGCAAGGAAACCTCCTGCTGATTACCAGCTACCGTCCTCCCTCAGCTGATGATATCAGTTATCCTCCATGTTGAGCACCACTTGGAGGAAGCAATGAGGGGAGCAGGGGCACAGGTTGTACTTTGGGTGAGAGACTTCAATGTCCACTACTGACCGAGCTGGTCGAGTCCTGAAGAATACAGCTGCGAGAGTGGGCCTGCATTAGGTGTTGAGCGAACCAACACGATGGAAAAACTTACTTGACCTCGTCCTCACCAATCTACCTGTCGCAAATGCATCTGTTCCATAACACCACTGCACAGTCGTCATGGTGACGAAGTCCCGTCTTCGCACTGAGGATACCATCCAACGTGTTGTGTGACACGACCATTGTGATAAATGGGATAGATGCAGAACAGATCCAGCAGCTCAAAACTGGGCATCCATGAGTTGCTGTGGGCCATCAGCAGCAGCACAATCTGTAATCTCATGGATCGGCATATCCCTCACTCTACCATTACCAACAAGCCAGTGGATGAACCCTGGTTCAATGAGGAGTGTAGAAGAGCATGCCAGGAGCAACACCAGGCGTCCAAATAATGAGGTTTCAACCTGGTGAAGCGACAACTCAGGACTACATGCAAGCTGAACAGCGGAAGCAACATGCTATCGACAGAGCTAAGCGATTCCACAACCAACGGATCAGATCAAAGCTCTGCAGTCCTGCCACATCCAGTCGTGAATGGTGGTGGATAATTAAACAAGTCATGGGAGGAGTAGGCCCTGTAAACCTCCCCATCCTCAATGATGGCAGAGCCCAGCACGTGAGTGCAAAAGACAAGGCTGGAGCGTTTGCAACCATCTTCGGCCAGAAGTGCAGTGTGGATGATCCATCTGGGCCTCCTTCCGATATCTCCAAAATCACAGAAGCCAATCTTCAGCCACCTCGATTCACTCCACGTGATATCAAGGAACGGCTGGAGTGCACTGGATACAGCAAAGGCGATGGGCCCGGACAACATCCCGGCTGTCGTGCTGAAGTCTTGTGCTCCATAACTAGCCGCCCCTCTCGCCAAGCTGTTCCAGTACAGCTACAAGACTGGCATCTACCCGACAATGTGGAAAATTGCCCAGGTATGTCCTGTCCAAAAAAGCAGGACAAATCCAATCCGGCCAATTACCGCCCCATTTGTCTACTCTCGATCATCAGCAAAGTGATGGAAGGTGTCGTCGACAAGCGGCACTTACTCACCATTAACCTGCTCACCGATGCTCGTTTGGGTTCCGCCAGGACCACTCAGCTCCAGACATCATTACAGCCTTGGTCCAAACATGGACAAAAGAGCTGAATTCCAGAGGTGAGGTGAGAGGTACAGACCCTTGATATCAAGGCAGCATTTGACCGAGTGTGGCACCAAGGAACCCTAGTAAAATTGAAGTCAATGGGAATCAGGGGAAAACTCTCGAGTGGCTGGATTTATACCTAGCACAAAGGAAGATGGTAGTGGTTGTTGGAGGCCAATCATCTCAGCCCCAAGACATTGTTGCAGGAGTTCTTCAGGACAGTGCATTAGGTCCAACCACCTTCAGCTGCTTCATCAATGACCTTCCCTCCATCATAAGGTCAGAAAGGGTGACGTTCGCTGATGATTGCACAGTGTTCAGTTCCATTCGCAATCCCTCAAATAATGAAGCAGTCCGAGCTCGCAGTCAGCAAGACCTCGACAACATCCAGGCTTGGGCTGATAAGTGCCAAGTAACATTGGCGCCAGACAAGTGCCAGGCAATGACCATCTCCAACAAGAGAGAGTCGAACCACCTCCCCTTGACATTAAACGGCATTACCATCGCCGAATCCCCCATCATCAACATCCTGGGTTCACCATTGATCAGAAACTTAACTGGACCATCCATATAAATAGTGCGGCTACAAGAGCAGGTCAGAGGCTGGGTATTCTGCAGAGAGTGACTCACGTTCTGACTCCCAAAGCCTTTCCCCATATACAAGGCACAAGTCAGGAGTGTGATGGAATACTATCCACTGGCCTGGATGTGTGCAGCTCCAACAACACTCAAGAAGCTCGACACCATCCAGGACAAAGCCGCCCGCTTGATTGGCACCCATCCACCACCCTAAACATTCACTCCCTTCACCACCGACCCACAGTGGCTGCAGTGTGTACAATCTTTGGGATGCACTGCAGCAATTCGCCAAGGCTTCTTCGACAGCACCTCCCAAACCTACGACCTTTTCCACCAAGAATGACAATGGCAGCAGGCACATGTGAACAATACCACCTGCACGTTCCCCTCCAAGTCACACACCATCCCGACTTCGAAATATATCGCCGTTCCTTCATCACTGCTGGGTGAAAATACTGGAACTCCCTACCTAACAGCAGTGTGGGAGAACCTTCACCACACGGACTGCAGCGGTTCAAGAAAGCGGCTCACCACCACCACTCAAGGGTGATTAGGGATGGGCATCAAATGCTGGCCTCGCCAGCGACGCCCACATCCCATGAACGAATATATATTAAAATACTTAAATACTGTGGCTACAATAGCAGGTCAGAGGCTGGGCATTCTACGGCGAGTGACTCAGCTCATGACTCTCCAAAATCTTTCTAACATCTACAAGGCACAAGTCAGGACTGTGATGGAATACCCTCCACATGCCTGGACGAATGCATCTTCAACAACAATCAAGAAGCTAGGCACCATCCAGGACAAAGCAGCCCGATTAATTGGCACCCTATCCACCATCTTTAACATTCACTCCCTCCAGCGCACCGTGGCTGCAGTGTGTACCATCTACAAGATGTACTGTAGCAATGCAATTCGCCAAGGCTTCTTCGACAGCACCACCCAAACCCGCGACCTCTACCAGCTAGAAGGACAAGAGCAGCAGGCGCATGGGAACAACACCACCTGCACGTTCCCCTCCAAGTCACACATCATGCTCACTTGGCGCTGGGTCAAAATCCTAGAACTACCTGCCGAACTGCACTGTGGGAGAACCTTCACCACACGGACTTCAGCGGTTCATGAAGACGGCTCACCGTCACCTTCTCAAGGCAAATTCGGGATACACAATAAATGCTGGCATTGCCAGCGACGGTCACTTCCCATGAAATCATAGATTTCGGAGAAAGGTTGCAGCACGGAAGGAGGCCATTCGGCTCTTTATAACAGCAATCCAGCTCGTCCCACTCCCCCACCGTTTCCCCGTAGCTGTGCAATTCTTTTCCTTTCAAGTAATTATCCAGTTCCTGTTTGAAGGCCATGATTGAATCTGCCTCCACCACCCCCTCGGGCAGTGCATTCCAGGTCCTAACCATTCGCTGTGTAAAGAAGTTTTTCCTCATGTCACCTTTGGTTCTTTTGCCAGTCACCTGAAATCTATGTCCTCTGTTTCTTGACCCTTCTGCCAATGAGAACAGTTTCTCTCCATTTATTCTGTCTAGACCCATCATCATTTTGAATACCTTAATTAATTCTACTCGCAACCGTCTCTGTTCCAAGGAGAACAACGCAACTTCTCCAGTCTATCCAAGTAACTAAAGTCTCTCATCCCTGGAATCATTCCAGTAAATCTTTTCTGCACCCTCTCGAAGGCCTTCACATTTTTCCTAAAGTGCGGTGCACAGAACTGGACACAATACTCCAGTTGTGGCCAAACCAGTGTTTGATAAAGGTTCATCATAACGTCCATGCTTTTTTACTCTATGCCTCTATTTATAAAGCCCAGGATCCCGTATGATTTTTAACGGCTTTCTCAACCTGCTCTGCCACCTTCAAAGATTTGTGCACATAAACCCCCAGAACTCTCTGAACCTGTGCCCCTTTTAGATTTGTGCCCTGTAGTTTATATTGCCTCTCCTCGTTCTTCCTACCAAAATGTATCACTATGCATGTTTCTGCGTTAAATTTCATCTGCCATGTGTCCGCCATGCAGCCAGTCTGTCTATCACCTCTGGAGGTGAATCACTATCCTTCACAGTGTTTACCGCCATTCCAAATTTTGTGTCATCTGCAAATTTTGAAGTTGTGCCCAGTACACCCAAGTCCAAGTCATTAATATATATGAAGAAAAGCAGTGGTCCCATCACTAACCCCTGGGGTACACCACTGTACACCTCCCTCCAGTCCACAAAACAACCGCTCACCACTACTTTCTGTTTCCTGTCCCTTAGCCAATTCTATATCTATGTTTCTATTGCCCCCTTTATCCATGGGCCGCAATCTTCCTGATAAGCCTACAGTGGGGCACTTTATTAAATGCCTTTTCAAAGTCTATATACATCGTATCAACTGCATTGCCTTCACCTACCCTCTCTGTTATCTCATCAAAATATTCCATCAGGTTAGTTAAACTCGTTTTGCCTTTAACTAATCCGTGCCGGCTTTCCCTAATCAATCCACACTCGTCCAAGTGATTGTGAATTCTGTCCCGGATTATCGTTTCTAAAAGTTTCCCCAACACTGATGTTACCTGACTGGCCTCTTGTTGCTGGGATCACCCTTGCACTCTTTCTTGAACAAGGGTGTAACATTTGCAATTCTCCGCTCCTCTGCACCACTGCCGTATCTTTGGATATTTGGATGATTATGGCCAGTACCTCTGCAATTTCCCCTCTTACTTACATCAGCAACCTAAGATGCATCCCATCCGGATCGGGTGACTTATCTACTTTAAGTGCAGATAGCCTTTCAAGTACCTCTTTTTTTATCAATGTTTCGCCCATCTGGTATCTCAACTATATCTTCCTATAATGTAACTCTGGCAGCATCTTCATCTTCGGTAAAGACAAATGCAAAGTATTCATTTAGTCCCTGAGCCACCCACTCTGCCTCCATGAGTAGATCTCCTTTATGGTCACTAATCAGAGTAGGGCTCTTACGACCCGTTTAATGTTTACATGCCTGTGGAAGACTTTTGGATTCCCTTTTATGTTGGCCTCCAGTCTATTCTTATAATCTCTCTTTGACCCTCTTATTTCCTCTTTCACATCCCCTCTGAACTTTCTATATTCTGCCTGGTGAATGAATACATAAAAAAAAAAGTTAGGATTTCCGTCAGCCTGAAACAAAAAGTTATTAGTTGATTAATGGCGATTTGAACAACTATTCGTCTTTTTTTCAGAGTTTAATGAGTATTGCGAAATTAATACAGTAAACTATTTTGTAGAAGTTAATCCACTGAACGGGAAAGGGACCCGTCTCCCACACTGAGAGCATTTGCAGAAGGCAGCTATCATCTGAGGGTTTCCTATAAGATTGTGTGTAACAGCGTTTCTGTAGTGTAGTGGTTATCACATTCGCCTAACACGCGAAAGGTCCCCGGTTCGAAACCAGGCAGACACATTTTGAAAACGTTACCCACTAAAATTCAATCAGTGTGAAAAAAGCAAGAATTCAGTCTATCGTTCAATGTGAATAAAATACCACACCTCACAGAACAGGTATATTTTCCATTCTCTGTGTAGTTCAATACAAACTCAAACACTACACATATACAGACAGTGTTTCACACTCACTCACGTTTCCTGAACTGACGGTGCAGAAAGCCCCTCTCAAAGCTGCACATTGCGAATAATTTAAGCTGATTTGTGAGAGATCATTGAAGGCTCCTGAAGTGCAGCCTCGGTTAATAACCACAGTTATAGACAGCATTGCGGCCGCGGCAACAAACATCAGTTTTTCGATGTTTGATGTTCCCCAGCTCCCGGATTGATTGAGGCCACGACAGAAACAACATTAAGCCCCTCTTTCGGCCCCGCTCTCTCCAATCACACGTTGCTGGCGGGAAGCTGCAATTCCCGCTACAGACAACGCATTACTGCCCATCCCTGGGAAACAAGGCACCACCGAAGCTTTGACAACACATCGCAGGCATCGTCTGTCCCGGAGCTGTTGCTCCGCAACAAAGGCAGAACTTAACAGCTGTTTCAAAATTTATACCTTGAACACTGGACTCTGATATCACTACCCGCTTTAAAAGTTTGATGCTTTAACGAACGAGCTACCCAGGCTCGCTAGTCGTTAAGTTCCTATCTTAAATATTCATAAGAGGACTCTGAATTATCCCTCGAAGACGTCGAACAGGGGTGATGGTCACTGTTCTAAAATTCTCAGTCACGTGTTGAGGGGTATCCTTGATTTTATTGAACATGATCTAAGAAACATGGACAGCGAACTCGTGAGCTAAAATTCTTCTTGTTTGTGCCAAATGTCTTGTCATTCGTTTGCACCAATTAAAAGGGATGTGCTGTAAGTCCCGGATCATTCCGTGTCTGTGTCTATTTAAAAGGGATGTGCTGTAAGTCCCGGATCATTCCGTGTCTGTGTCTATTTAAAAGGGATGTGCTGTAAGTCCCGGATCATTCTGTGTCTCTGCCTGCTTAAAAGGGATGTGCTGCAAGTTCCGGATCATTCCGTGTCTGTGTCTGTTTAAAAGGGATGTGCTCTCAGTCCCGGATCATTCCGTGTCTGTGTCTGTTTAAAAGGGATGCGCTGTAAGTGCCGGATCATTCCGTGTCTCTGTCTGTTTAAAAGGGATGTGATGTAAGTCCCGGATCATTCCGTGTCTGTGTCTGTTTAAAAGGATTTGCGGTAAGTCCTGGATCATTCCGTGTCTGTGTCTGTTTAAAAGGGATGTGATGTAAGTCCTGTATCATTCCGTGTCTGTGTCTGTTTAAAAGGGATGTGCTGTCAGTCCTGTATCATTCCGTGTCTGTGTCTGTTTAAAACTGATGTGCCGTAAATCCCAGATTATTCCGTGTCTCTGTCTGTTGAAAAGGTATGTGCCGTAAGGCCCAGATTATTCCTTTTCTGTGTCTGTTTAAAAAGCTGTGCTGTAAGTCCCGGATCATTCCGTGTGCGTTTCACCCGATTTTCTTGATACCTTTTTTTCCTTCCGAACTGAAATGACGATCCTCTCTCGAGGAGAAGGTTCACCGCCTGCATCGGGCAACTGGTAGGAAAAATAACAAAAACTGATGAGACCATGTTCATTCCGCTGGGCTTCAATTCCAATCTCCGCACTCTATCCCCCATTCATCCCCCCCCTCCCCCAGATATTATAATCTGCGATATTCATAAGGGAATGGCGAAGCCGAATATCACGATTATAATTTTCTTGTTTCGTCAACACTGAATAGCATCAATTGTAATGATTCAGAAGGTAATCATGGAATCCTACAGCACAGAAGGAAGCCATTCGGCCGTCGTACCTGTGCTGGCTCTTTCGAAGACCTTTCCATTTCGACCCACACCCCATATTTTTCCCCATAACCCTGCAAATTAGTCCTCTTCAATATGTCCAATTGCCGTTTGAATGATCCTGTGGAATCTGCTTCCACCGTCCTTTCAGGAAGTGCGTTCCTGATCTTAACAAACCCTCAGTGTGAAACAATTCTCCTCAATTCCCCTATAGTTCTTTTCCCAATTATTTTAAATCTATGACCCACTTCCCAGAGGAAACAGTTACTCCCTACTTGCTCTTTCAAAACCCCTCATTATTTTGAATATCTCTATTAGGTCTCCCGTTAACCATCTCTGCTGTAAGGAGAATAATCCCAGCTTCTCCAATCTCTCCATGTAACTGAAGTCCCTCATCACTGGTATCATCCAGGTCAACCTGCTCTGAATCCCCTTCAATGCCTTTTCATCCTTAAGTGTGGTGTCCAGAACTGTACATATCGTCCAGCTGAGGCCTAACCACTGATTTGTAAGGATTAGTATGACTTCCTTTTTTTGTATTCAATGCCCCTATTTACAAAGCAAAGTATCCCTTCTGCTTTCTCAACCGCCTTAACAACTTGCCGTGTTTTGTGAATATGCACCTCCAGGTTCCTCTGCTCTTTCATAAATTGTTCCATTTAGATTATACTAACTCTCCATGTTCTTCTTCCAAAAGTGCATCACCTCACACTGATCTGCATTAAATCTGTCACGTGACTGCCCATTTCACCATTCTGTCCATGTCCTCCTGAAATCTGCTACTATCTTCCTCACAATTTACAACTTTTTCAACTTTTGCAATATCCGCAAACTTCGAAACTGTACTCCCTATTCCCACATCCAAGTCATTTATATATAACAAGAAAAGCAATAGTCCTGGTACCGACCCCTGGGGGATCCCACTGCATGTTTCCCTCCAGTCAGAAAAACATCCGTTCACCACTGCTCTCTGCCTCCTATCCCTTAGCCAATTACGTGCCCGCATTACCACTGGTCCTTTAACCCCACGTGCTTCTAGTTTTCGAATAAATCTGTTACGTATTAATTTCTAAAATGTGACCTGAGAATAGCTGTAACCCCGTTATCTTATTCTTAAGCAATGAGAATACAGATATTAAGGCCGAGTGATAGATCAGGTGCATTCCCATTACCCGGAGGTGACGGGACCTGAGGAGGGGAAGGCCCATCTGGGCCTTCAGATGTTCCGTCTCCGTTTTCCGAAAACGGAGACGGAACATCGCAAAGATCATCCCGTCGAAATACAACATTTGACTGAAGATCCGAAAGCCATGTTCCATCCGGACCTAGCCGTTCAAGGAAGCCTGATAAGTCCATCAGGGGAAAACACAGAGAGAGAGAAGAAATGCAGACAGAGGTAGAGAGAAGCACGCAAAGAAAATAATAGCATAAATCTCCGCATTCGGTGATTAAGCTGAATTTCAGGTGCAGCTTAAATTAAACCCCATATCGTGAAATGTTATAGGTAAACATGTGGCTGGATTATGTCTTTATCTCTGAGAGAAGTACTGCCTGGTAATTACAGCTCATATTTATTTGAGCATTTCGCACTATGAGTGTGAGTTGGTTTTGAACGCCCAGGTGAATTTCAAAGTCCATGCCTTGCATAATTCTCTCGTTAACCCACAGGTACCGCGCGGCTGTGAAGCAGGCTGCCCAGGAGCTTTGCAGACTGTATATTCAAGACATATGTCCAACGCTACACGTGCAACCTGCAGCTGTGTGTACATTAGCGGTTCAGTGGTGGAACCCTCGTCTGCCGGTAGGAAACCAGGGGTTTGGTTCCAGGCCAATGCAGCATCCTTTACCTTTTCATTCTGCACACATGAGATCGCCTGAATTGGGATAAATTCACGTGCCGGCTTCAATCTGTAAAACTTCTTGAAAGATTATCTTCATTTCGTCTCCGTGTGTTACGTGGACAAACCCTCTGCATTCTGTCCTCTGGTGCTCAAACATGCTCTGCTGGAGATAAGTCAAGCCTGCCTTCTGCACCGCTGAAAAGATGTGAGAAACCAATTGGTGATTTTTGATTAAAAATGGGGACACAACGGGGCTCATCCGGTTTGAACCAGTGAAACTCCCTGAGCGAGAATCAGACCCAAAGGCAACGGAGACGTTCAGCGAGGGTAAAATTCCGCTCCCAAAGACCCGATCCGCCATCCTTTCAGAACTCCCTGTCCATCCAATCTCGCTTCTTGTACCATGTACGATGCAGAGCAATATCAGGTTCTACACCAATTATTTCATATCAACAATATTACTCTCTCTTTATCAAATTCGTTTTGAATGTACGACTTGTAACAAAAGTAACACTTTACAGAATGAACTGCGCTGAAACGACATTGTCGTCTGTCTCGGTATCGTCACAATATACACTGGAACACAAATGAACTTTCCTCAAATTGCTACTTTCATTCACTATGAGAACGAAGAGACGTAAGTGGACATTTGCAACAAGACAATGTGCCAGCATTGGTGGTTCAGTGGTAGAATTCTCGCCTCCCACGCGAGGGACTCGGGTTCGATTCCCGGCCAATGCAGGGTCGCTTTGTTTTCAACACCAATGGGGAACTGGAGTTGGCCATTTTGCCCCTCGAGACGGTTCCGCAATTCAATGAGATGATGGCTGATCTGTGACCAACCTCCACAGAACCGCCTGAGCATCATCGACCTTAATTCCTTTGGTTCACAAAAACCTGTCAAACTCAGGTTTAAAATTAACAATTAAGCTCGCATCAACTGCTGTTTGCGACAGAGAGTTCCAAACTTCTACCTCCCTTTTCTTGTGGAAGTGTTTCCCAACTTCACTCCTGCAATTGCTGACTCCAATATTGATGCTTTGTCCTCTCGTCCCAGGCACCCAACGAGCAGAAATAGTTTCTCTCTATCTACCCCAACAATTCCCTTAATATCTTGAAAACTTCGATAAAATCAGCCCTTAACCTCCCAAATTCCAGGGTAAACAACCCTAGTTTGTGTAATCTCTCGTCGGAATTTAACCCTTGGAGTCCAGGTATCATTCTAGTAAATCTACACTGCACTCCCTCCACAGCCAATATATCCTCCCTCAGGTGCGGTGCCCAGAACTGAACACAGTACTCCAGGTGTGGTCTAACCAGAGCTTTGAATAGTTGTAGCATAATGTCTATTCTCTAGTATTCTATTCCTCTAAATATAAAGGCCAGCATTACATTAACCTTTTTGATTATTTTCTGCACCTGTCCATGACATTCTAATGACTATGTAGCTGCACCCCGAAGTCCCTTTGGACCAGTTTCCAGCATTTCATCATTTAGAAAGTATTCTGAAATATTATCTTTAGGTCCAAAGTGGATGACCTCACACTGGACTAAATTGAAATCCATTTGTCACAGTTTTGCCCATTCATTTATTATATTAATGTCTCTCTGTAATATTGTTCTTCCATCTGCACTGCGTACAATGCTGCCCATCTTGGTGTTATCGGCTAATTTGGATATGTGGCTTTCTATCCTGTCATCTAATATCAATGAGGCCGCCTGAAGGTAAATTCACATCGAGCTTCAATCTCCTCATCAGCTTGAGACATTTATTTACTTCACATGTGTTTCGCCTTGGAAAGTTCCGTACTCTCTCCTCTGGATCTTAAAATTGCTCTGGATATAATTCGATTCGACCAACAGCAACACTGAAAAGGTATCAGAAGCCAATTGGTTACTTTTCACAAAAAGCCTTGTGGTTGTAAGGGTCGTCGTGGATTCGAACCCGGCATCATTCGTATCATTAATCAATAAAATCTCCAAAGTGAGAATCATACCCCGAGAACAACAAACCACTGTCGCTGACGTCGTGCAGCCAGTATAAATGTCCGCTGTCTCCCACAGCCGATCAGCCATCTTTCAGACCGCTTCTGTCCATCCCATCTCGTTTTCTATTCAGGTGTACAGCAATATCAACTTGCACACTAACTATTTCCAATCACCAATATTAGTCTCCCTTTACCAAATGGTTTTGACTGTACGACTTGTATTATCAAGTAAGACGTTTCACAATTAGTTGCTCTGAAACTACCTTGCTTGGGAGGATACTGAGAGGTGTAGATGAACAGAGGGATCTTGGAGTGCATGTCCACAGATCCCTGAATGTAGATGGACAGGTAGATAAGGTGGTTAAAAGGCATGCAGGATACTTTCCTTCATTAGCCGAGGCATAGACTGTAATAGCAGTGAGGTTATGCTTGAACTGTATATAACATTAGTTAGGCCACAACTTGAGTACTGCGTGCAGTTGTGGTCATCACATTACAGGAAATATGTGATTGCACTGGAGACTCGTGACTCCCCGAAACCTTTCTAACATCTACAAGGCATAAGTCAGGAGTGTGATGGAATACTCTCCACTTGCCTGGATGAGTGCAGCTCCAACAACACTCAAGAGGCTCGACACAACCCAGGAAAAAGCAGCCCACTTGATTGGCACATCATCCACCACCTTAAACATTCACTCCCTCCACCACCAGCGCACCGTGGCTGCAGTCTGTACCATCCACAAGATGCACCTCCCAAACCCGCGACCTCTCCCACCTGGAAGGATAAGGGCTGAAGGCGCATATGAACACCACAACCTGCACGCCCCCTTCAAATCACACATCATCGTTACTTGGAAATATATCGCCGTTCCTTCATCGTCGCTGGGTCAAAATCCTGGAACTCCCGACCTCGCAGCACTGTGGGAGAACCTTCACCACACGGAGAGCAGCGGTTCAAGAAGGCGGATCATCACCATCTTCTCAAGGGCAATTAGGATTGGGCAATAAGTGCTGGCCTTTCCACCGACGCCGACATCCCATGAATGATTAAAAAAATGTTAGGATTTCCTTCAGTCTGAAACAGAATGTTGCTGGTTGATTAATGGCGATTAAAACGAGTATTAATCTTTTTACAGAGTTTAATGATTTTTGCTAAATTAATACAATAAACTATTATGTAAAAGTTAATTCCCTGAACGGGAATCTGACCCGGCTCTCGCACTGAGAGCATTTGCAGACGGCATGTATCTCCTGAGTTAAGCCGATATGCATTTGCACAGTTGACTTTTCGTTCTGTATTAATTATCACGTTCGTCTAACACACTAAATAACCCTGGTTCGAAACCGAGCGGAAATATTTTGAAAACGTTATCCACTAACATTTAATAAATATAAATAAAGCAAGAATTCACTCTGTAGTAAAATATGAATAAAATACAGCACCTCATAGAACCTCTGCACAGTTCTACACAAACTCAAGCATTACAGAGATACCGACAATGTCTCTTCCTCACTCCCGTTTCCTGCCTTGACGGTGCAGAAAGCCCCTCTCAAAGCTGCAAATTGCGACAGTTTTCCGTTGATTTGTGAGAGATCATTAAAGAATCCTGCAGCGCTGCCTCGGTTAATAACTGCAGTTCTAAATAGCACTGCATCCATCAGTTTTTCGATTTCGATGTTCCCCAGCTCCCGGATTGAGTGAGGCCATCACAGCGATAACATTCAGGCCGCCTGTCCGGCCCCGCTCTCTCCAATCACACGTTGCTGGCGGAAAGCAGCGAATGCCGCCGAAGAAAGCGCATTTCTGTCCATCCCTGGGAAATAAGATACCACCGAAGCTTTGAAAGCACATCGCAGCATCGTCTGTCCCGCAGTTGTTGCTCCGCTGCAAAGACAGAACTTGCCAGCTGTTTCAAAATTTACAGCCGAAACCAGACTTTGAACCTTCAGATCATTATCGGTTTTAAAAGTCCGATGTTCTCCCGACTGAGCTACCCGGACTCGCGATGAGAAAAGTTTCCATTATGCAGATTCCTGCACTATGAATTATCCATCGTTGACGTCGAACCATGATGAGGATCCCTTTTTGAAAATTCTCAGTAACGTGTTGAGGAGCATCCTTGTTTCTGTTGAACATGATGTAAGAAACATGGACAGTGAACTCGTGAGGTTACCATTCTTCTTGTTTGTGCCAAATGTCTTGTCATTCGCTCGCACCAATTAAAATAACACTTTACCCAGTGGCTCAAAAGCTGAACTTGTCCCACACGGGAGTTGGAAAAAACCTCCCGACCTTTCAGCGTATTAACATCTGTCAGCTGAATAATTTCACCGGTTACACAGTGACATCAGGCAGCAGATTTCCCTTCCAAATTTTCCCTACACGAAACTTCCAACCGATGAATATCCGCTAAACGAAAGGAAGAATTGTTTGTTTGGTTCTTTAGATTTAAAGATCTGGTACCGGCCCCTTTGCCATATCAGCTGCCGCTAATCGCCCCCTCTCCCCCTATAAACAAGTAAACTCACACCTGGTATTGCAAGACGGGAGGCCAGAGGAACCCAAGTGCCCACGTGGGAACAATAAGAAGTAGATGCATTATGGAACATATCAGTTGAACCTTGAACTCCGGTCAAAATGTTCCACTGTTCTAGGTGAGGCTAAAACTCACAACCTGGGCATTTTTGGAGCAACATAAGAGTACAGCACGCTGACCGTTTGCGCCACAAGAGCAGCGCACAATCGGTAACATCTGTGCTCCGGTCAAACAGCTTCATTTTCCGTCTCCCAATTATCGCTTCGTGATCTTTCTCCGATTTCTCCAAGAAGCCTCCAATCAAGATGCGCTTCGATAAATGTCCGCAGTGAACTTTAAAGGTCGTGGAATCTGAAACAAAACCCCAGAAGATAAGAACTTTTATTTATATTATTATTAACTAAAGGACAATTTTTGATGGTACTTTAAGGAGGATTTGGATAAAGTGTGAAATGAAACTGAGAAACTCTCCCTGGGCTGTCGTTGATTGAAGAGATGGGAGTTATTTCATTTGAAAACCGAGGCTCGGAACTTCCTGATGGAGAAGTGTGACAGAAGATTGTGGTTCGTGGCAGTTGTCCAGGCGATCTGGAGGAGAGGGAGATAAGTCAAAGTCACAGCTGTGACAGCTCAAGTGCTCTGCTTATCTGCAATATTTAAAAAAGTAATGTTCAGTACAGGGCAAACCGATTTGGTATCGGTTATCAAAAATACTGAAGGATACAGGTTCAAAGGCGGATTTGTGAAGAGGGAACGGATTTAACCGCCAGACCGAAATCATTCCACGTGAATCTGAAGCGTCTTGAGGAAAACGGCAGCGCGAACTGTGATGTTCGTGTCATCACTTCAAAGACCCTCCAATTACCGACAGTATCTTTGAACGAGTTGTGCACAAAACCGTGAGTGAAGCCGCTTTGCATTTTTCAAACGTGTAGGTGACGATATTGGCGTTAATAAGGGTCGATTTCAATTATTTGAAATCTCACCATACCTCTTGACCCGAAAATCGACGATAAAATCGGGTTTTTCCTGTAGGTCGTGAATTGAAGGGAAAGCCGCATCAAACAGATCAGAGAAATGAAGAGCAGAAAATGTGGATGAAATTTGCACGATTGAAAATCCCTGTTTTTCGGAAGACTCAGTCCCCAATGGTGGAGAGGATTGATATTTCGAGCTGTTATTCACCAGCCTAAACTTCAGTAATTTCCTGTTTGCTGACAATGAGATGAGACGGAATGAACAGGTCTAACGATCCGGTCTGTAACACAGGACAATGATTCAGTGCAGCTCGTTACCCAGTCACTGGGCTCCGTTATAGCCGCTCCTGTCAGCAACACACAAAGATAAATAGTAAATCGGAAACAGAAAGAGTTAATATATAACACTTTATAGCAATCACCATTTTTTCCCTCTTCCCGGCTTTTAAAACAATCTGTTTCACAGTTTGTCAAACCCAAAACAGCCTCTGGGATTTGCTGATCGAGAATTTCAGTGGAAATTGGGACCGTCACTTAGTATCGGAACAAATATACCCGCTGAGGTTTCGGGGTTGTTACTGGTTTATTTATATCAGTGAGTGACTGGTTTTAAACTAGGTGAGGATCTAAACCTGAGGTGAGAGCCTGGGATAGACAAGAGATTCTTCAATGTATCAAGTTAAATTACACTGATTCCACCAACACTGGACATCACATCCCTTAAACATTGTTACCTGTTACTATCTAAAACTGGTGAGGGTGGAAATGGGAAATAACTGAAGAAAACTTTCATTGTATCCAACTTATTATTATTATACAAACAATGCACAGCCTATCCCACAAAACAGACTCAATGTAAAACCAGTCGCCAGTTCCAGAGCCGCTGTGCCTGTTATGTGATTTGCATCCGATTCTGACTGACTTAGCATCAGACGCGCTCCCGTCAACAGTAAACGGACGGGGCCGGATCCATAAGAGAAAAATGAGGACCGACCTCCGCATAACCTGTCTTCATAATTTAACCATTTTAGCCCCGGTATCATTCTGGTCATTCGGCGCTGAACCCACTCCAAGGCCAATATTTCCTTCCTGATGTGTGGTGCCCAGAGCTGAATGCAGTACTTTAAATGGGGTCTCAGCAGAGATTTCTATCTGTAACCTTCTCTACACCCCCCCCCCCCCTGCCCCCTTGAATACCAGCTTCCTTGAGATAAAGGCCAACATGCCATGAGACATTTATTTTAATTTTTCAACCATTCCATTGGCTTTGAGCGATTTCTGTACTTGGACCCCTGAACCTCTCTGCTCCTCCACAGTTCCTAGCTTCTCACCATTTAGAGAATACTCTGATCTATCTTGCTTCAGTCCAAAGTAGATGAACTCACACTTCTCCATATTGAAAGGTTGAACAGACTGGAACTCTTCTGTATAGAAAAGAGAAGGCTGAGGGGTGACCTGATATAGGACTTTAAGATTATGCAAGGGTTTGATAGGTTAGACGTACATAAGGTGTTTGCATTTGTGGAGGTGGGGACTCCAAATCATTGGGGCAATGAATATAAGGTAGTCACTATTTAATTCAACATGACATTCAAGAGGAACACATTTACCCAGAGAGTAGTTAGAATGTGCAATTCGCTCCCACAAAGAGTAGTTTAGGCGAATAGCATGGATTCGTTTACAGCGAAGCTAGAAAAACAAATGGAGGAGAAAGGAATATAAGGGTTTGCTCATAGGGTTAGATGAAGAGGGGTTGGCGGAGGCGTGTTTGCAGCATGAACACCGGCATTGTCTAGTTGGGCCGAATTGCCTGTTTCCGTGATGTACATTCTCTGTAATTCTATGTGACTCCATCTGCCACAGTTTTGCCAACTCACTTAATCTATCAGTTTCCATTGGCAACTTTATGCTTCCATCCACACGACTCACTGTGACACCTATCTTGGTGTCAGCGACACACGTGGATATACGGCTCTCTATTCCTTTGTCTACATCATTTATATGCAGGGTCTCTGTCTCCCACCTTCTAACCAACTCCCTACCCATTTCATTAGGTTGCCTTAAATTCTACGCACCGTCATTGTCGTTAACAGTCTCTTATATGGTACCTTATGGAATACTTCTGGAAGTCAATATCATATATAACAACCATGGACACTCCATCATCTGCCACGTTAGTTACATCTTCATAAAGTTCAACTAGTTTTGTTAGACTTGACTTACCCTTTACAAATCCATGCTGGCTCTCTCTGATCAATTCATGTTTATCCAAGTGCTCAATCTTTCTTTCCCTAATAACGGATACTGGCAACTTCCCCGCAACGGATGTCAGACTAATGGGACTATAATTTCCAACATCATCTCTGCTACCCATCCCAAATAATGGAGTGACATTGAAATTGTTTCCATCAAAGGAACAAT
Organism: Heptranchias perlo; assembly: GCF_035084215.1. NCBI lineage: Eukaryota > Metazoa > Chordata > Chondrichthyes > Hexanchiformes > Hexanchidae > Heptranchias > Heptranchias perlo. The sequence continues at coordinate 2,096,791 of NC_090344.1, read as the reverse complement.
TCCTGAATCAAGAGAGTTTGAACGATCATGACTAAAGCATGTACAATTTCCTCACCGAGTCCTCTCATTCCCCTGGGATGGTAACCATCAGGTCCTGGAGATTTGTCTATCTTTAATCTAATTATTTTCTCCATTGCCATTATTTTACTTATACTGAATCCCCTTAATTTATTTACAGTTTTCCTCATATCTCTAATATGTTAGCCTCATTTATTTCTGTGAAGAACGAAGCAAAGTAAATATTTAGCAACTCGACATTTCATGATTTTCAATTACAATATCACCTCCATCTGTCTTTAAGCGGCCCACATTACTCTAAGCCTCCCTTCTTTCACTTAATATACTGGTAAAAATCTTGACTGTTGTCCTCATTTTCCAACAGGATTTTCTCCTTTTCCCTGTTTGGACCTCTTCCGGTTTTTAATTTTCAGCACCGCAATAAACAATACTTTGCTGTAAAGTTCGTCTCAATAGTTCTTCACTTTCAGAGCGAGAATTGTCTAAACTGGTAATTTATTTAATGTAACAAACATAAGTACACATACTCATCCGTATATCAACGCATTGATGGACACACAAAGATGAACACAATGAGATATGCAGGCAGCATCGGGATGCACAGGTGAACGGACAAGCGAAACAGACAAAGATGAAACGGTCTGAACCCCAAACAGACAGTGACGTATCGCTGATAGATATTAGTGAGAGGAGGTGGGGCTGAGCTATCATGAATGGGCGCTGTGGCTTAGTTGGTTAAAGCATCTGTCTTGCAAACAGGAGATCCTGGGCTCAACTCCCAGCAGTGCTTTGCATAACTAGTTACTTTTAACTAATTTGTGGAATTCAGCGACAAAATGACACTTTGGAATTGGTATTTGTTCAGGTTTGAGGAGGAAACGGATATCAAATTGACTCTTCGAAAACGCCCTTTCATTGTTCAGTCAGACCTCTCATAAAATGTGTCTGTAACGGGTTAACTGAAAGACACGTTCTTGTTTCTGGGCTCGTTGGGGTCAGGGTGGAATTCACGATTTGAGGTTCACACGCGGAAGTCGTCCTAATTTGGACCGAGACTTGTGATCTTGACCTGCGGTGAAAATCTTTGCAAAGAGGAAAATTAAGTCCTCAAATCACTCAACCTGAATCTTCAGACCCCGATGAAATATATCCCAGGCTGTTAACAGAAGCAAGGAAGGAATTAACGGAGGCTCTGACCATAGTTTTCCAATACTCCCTGGTTACAGGTGATATGCCGAAGGATTGGTGGACTGCTAAAGTTGTACTGTTGTATCAGTGCAGGTCAAAGGCTGGATATTCTGCGCCAAGTGACTCAACTTCTAATTCCCTGAAGCCGTTCAACCATCGACAAGGCGCAAGTTGAGCGAATTGGAGTTTCATGTGATGGTCATCGACCTGAAACGTTAGCTCTGTCTCCATGTGTAAAGACCTGCTGAGGAAAAACACATTTGCAGTTTTTGTTTCAGTATTTTCATTTTGAATAAAGGGGCTTTCCCGTATCTTCGCATGCGATGAGGTGGCCGAGAGGTTAAGGCGATGGACTGTTAATCTATTATGCTGTGCACGCGTGGGTTCGAATCCCATCCTCGTCGTCATTGTGTTTAAGTTTTGTTTCTCTCATTCAGTCCACCCAGTTGGTCTGGTTGAAGTCCCATCCTTCTCGAAACGGCAGACGGAGGGGTTTGCATTGTTTGCTGAAATAAGCAACAGTTCCTTCCAAGAAGGTGTTGAGATTGTAAAGTCGCGAAGTATCAAATTGTACATTGGTGTCATTGTAAAAAGAGTAAATCTTATGATCAACATAAGAGAAACTTATGTACCATAATTATGATTTATGTCCGGATCATTCCGTGTCTGTGTCTGTTTAAAAGGGACGTCCTGGAAGTCCCGGATTATTTCGTATCTGTGTCTGTTTAAAAGGGGTGTGCTGTAATTCCCGGATCATTCTGTGTGCGTTGTACCCGATTTTCTTGATACCTTTTTCCTTCTGAACTGAAATGACGATCCTCTCTCGAGAAGAAGGTTCACCGCCTGTTTCGGGCAACTGGTGGGAAAAATATCAAAAACTGATGAGACCAAGTTCATTCTGCTGGGCATCCATTCCAATCTCCGCACTCTATCCCCTATTCAGACCCACCCCCGCCTGGACATTATAATCTGCGATATTCATAAGGGAATGGAGAAGCCGAATATCACGGTTATAATTTTCTTGGTTGCTCAACAATGAATAGCTTCAATTGCAATGATTCAGAAGGTAATCATAGAATGATAGAATCATAGAATCTTACAGCACAGAAGGAGGCCATTCGGCCGTCGTGCCAGTGCCGGCTTTTTCGAAGACCTTTCCAAATTAGACCCACACCCGAGATTATTCCCCATAACCTTGCAAATTAGTCCTCTTCAATTATGTCCAATTGCCTCTTGAGTGATCCCATGGAATCTGCTTCCACCACCCTTTCAGGAAGTCCGTTCCTGATCTTAACAAACCCTCTGTGTGAAAAAAATTCTCCTCAATTCCCCTCTAGTTCTTTTGCCAATTATTTTAAATCTATGACCTCTGTTTACCGACCCACTTGCCAGAGGAAACAGTTTCTCCCGACTTGCTCTTTCAAAACCCCTCATTATTTTGAATATCTCTATTAGGTCTCCCGTTAACCATCTCTGCTGTAAGGAGAACAATCCCAGCTTCTCCAATCTCTCCACATAACTGAAGTCCCTCATCACTGGTATCATCTAGGTCAACCTGTTCTGAATCCTCTTCAATGCCTTTTCATCCTAAAGTGTGGTGCCCAGAACCGTACAATACACTCCAGCTGAGGCCTAACCACTGATTTGTAAGGATGAGTATGATTTCCTTTTTTTTGTATTCAATGGCCCTGTCTGCAAAGCCACGTATCTCATACGCTTTCTTAACCGCCTTATCAACTTGCCCTGTTTTATGAATATAAACCACCAGGTCCCTCTGCTCTTGGAACCCCCCATAAATTGTTCCATTTAGATTATACTGCCTCTCCATGTTCTTCTGCCAAAAATGCATCACTTCACACTGATCGGCGTTAAATCTGTCAAGTGACCGCCCATTTCATCAGTCTGTCCATGTCCTCCTGAAGTCTGCTATTATCTTGCTCATTATTTACTACGTTGCCAAGTTTTGTATCATCCGCAAACTTCGAAATTGTACTCCCTTTTCCCACATCCAAATCATTTATATATAACAAGAAAAGCAATAGTCCTAATACCGACCACTGGGGGATTCCACTGCATATTTCTCACCAGTCAGAAAAACATGCGTTCACCACTAATCTCTGCCTCCTATCACTGAGCCAATTACTTGCCCACGTTACCACCGGCCCTTTAATCCCACGTGCTTCTAGTTTTCGAATAAGTCTGTTATGTGTTAATTTCTAAAATGTGTCCTGAAAATAACTGTAACCCCGTAATTTTATTGTTAACCAATGAGAATACAGATATTTAGACCGAGTGATAGATCGGGTTCATTCCCATTACCCGGAGGTGACGGGACCCGAGGAGGGGAAATCCCATCTGGGTTTATATTTTCCGAAAACGGAGACGGAAAATAGCAAAACTCATCCCGTCGAAATCCAACAATTGGACGAAGAACCGACAGCCTTTTCCCATCCCGGATTTCCAGACCTGGCCGTTGAAGGAAGCATGATAAGTCCATTAGGGAGCAACACCGAAAGTGAAGAAACACAGACAGAGATAGAGAGATACATGCAAAGAAGAATAGTACAAATCTCCAATTCTATGATTGAGCAGAATTTAAGCTGCAGCTTGAATGAAATTCGTCGCATGTCGTGAAATCTTAGAGGTGTATGTAGGGCTGGATTATAAATTTATTTCTGAAAAAAGTAAACACTGCCTTGTAACTACAGCTCTTATTTATTTAACCATTTCACAGTGGCGGTGTAAGCCGATTTCGAACTCCCAGTGAATTTCAAGACCTTGCTTGACCCACGCGTTTGTTCACCCACAGGTAGCACGCGGCTGTCGAGCAGACTGCGCAGGCTCATCACAGGAAATTTTTCAAACTACATGTTCTAGACACGTTTCCAACGCTACACGTGCAGCCTGCAGCCGTGTGTGGATTGGTGGCTCAGTGTGGAACGCTCGCCTGCCGGCGGGAAATCAGGGGTTGGTTCCAGTCCAATGCAGCTTCCTTTACCTTTTTTATTCTGTACCCATGAGATCGCCTGAATTGGGATAAATTCATGTTCCGGGTTCAATCTGTACAACTTCTTGAAAGATTATCTTCATTTCGTCTACTTGTGTTTCGTGAACAAACCCTCTGCATTCTGTCCTCTGGTGTTCAAACATGCTCTGCTGGAGATTAGTCAAACCTGCCTTTTGCATCGCTGAAAAGATGTGAGAAGCCAATTGGTGATTTTTGACCAAAAACGGGAACACAACAGGGTTCATCCTGGATTTGAGCCAGTTAAACTCCCTGAGCGGGAATCAGATCCAAAGATCAACTGGCAAAAGAGCCGTGCAGCCCCTGTAAAATTTCGCTGCCACGCAGCCGATCCGCCATCATTTCAGCACACCATGGCCATCCAAACTCGCTTTCTTGTAAGATATACGATGTAGAGCAATATCAGGTTCTACACTAATTATTTCAGATCAACAATATTGCTCTCTTTTTATCAAATTTGTTTTGAATGTACGACTTGTATTATCAAGTAACACTTCACAGAATGAATTACTCTGAAACGACATTGTCGTCTGTCCAGGCATTGTCATAGTTTACACTCCACCATAAGTACACTTTACTCAAATTGCTGCTTTCATTCACTATGAGAGCGATGAGCCATGAATGTGGAGACATTAGCTACGAATTTATCAGCTGGGTTGCACCTTTCCTTTTCCTGCTGTCTCAGTCTTTTTTTTTCTTTCACATTCTCTGCTATTGTTACAGGTTCGATCAGCTCTCGCCGTTCAAGGAAGCCTGAGAAGTCCATTGTGGACAATACAGAGAGACAAGAGACAGAGACATGGAGAGATAGAGAGATGCAGACAAAGAAAATAAAGAGTATAAATGTCAGGTTATGCAAACGAGCAGAATTTAAGTTACAGATTTGGAGAGATTCCTTCTAGGGTCTTGAAATCTTGCAAGAGAAGATTGGACACAAGTTAAAATCATAGGCCTCGCTGGAGAATCTCTCATTCTGGGAGAGAGATAAATGCAGTCAATTAACTCCAATTAATCTATTTCAGCACTGAAGTAATATTTAAACAGTCGCTCTGCGAGCAGAATTCAAACCTGCGCAGGAAAACCTCAATTGAATTTTGAGTCCAACGCTTTAAACACTCGGCCTCCGCAGCTGTAAACGGCATGTTCATTCAGTTAGGGTTCCAAACGGACACATGCTGCTGTTACAAACGCGCGCATTGATGGTGCTCGGGCTCTAATTCTTATCTGTTACGCTGGAGACCTTGGTTCGATTCCCAATACAATGCAGGATCATTCTGCAACAATGAGGGGCTGAGGAGCAAAAGTATACCATTTCGCCCCTCGAGCCTTATGCGCAATTCAGTGAGATCCTGGTTGATATGTAACTTAACTGCATATTATCGCCTTAGCCCCATATCCCTTAATGCCTTTGGTTGACAAAAATCGATCAATTTCAGTCTTAAAATTGACAATTGAGCTCGCATCAACTGCCGTTTCATAGAATCATAGAATCATAGAAGTTACAACATGGAAACAGGCCCTTCGGCCCAACATGTCCATGTCGCCCAGTTCATACCACTAAGCTAGTCCCAATTTCCTGCACTTGGCCCATATCCCTCGATACCCATCTTCCCCATGTAACTGTCCAAATGCTTTTTAAAAGACAAAATTGTACCCGCCTCTACTACTGCCTCTGGCAGCTCGTTCCAGACACTCACCACCCTTTGAGTGAAAAAATTGCCCCTCTGGATCCTTTTGTATCTCTCCCCTCTCACCTTAAATCTGTGCCCCCTCGTTATAGACTCCCCTACCTTTGGGAAAAGATTTTGACTATCGACCTTATCTATGCCCCTCATTATTTTATAGACTTCTATAAGATCACCCCTTAACCTCCTACTCTCCAGGGAAAAAAGTCCCAGTCTGTCTAACCTCTCCCTGTAAGTCAAACCATCAAGTCCCGGTCGCATCCTAGTAAATCTTTTCTGCACTCTTTCTAGTTTAATAATATCCTTTCTATAATAGGGTGACCAGAACTGTACACAGTATTCCAAGTGTGGCCTTAATAACGTCTTGTACAACTTCAACAAGACATCCCAACTCCTGTATTCAATGTTCTGACCAATGAAACCAAGCATGCTGAATGCCTTCTTCACCACCCTTCTTCTCCCTTTGCTTGCAGAGGTGTTTCCCAACTTCACGCCTGAAAGTCCTGACCCGAATATTTATGCTCTGTCCCCGAGTCCGAGGCACGCTAACGGGCGGACATATTTTTATTCTGTTTACCCCATCAGTTCCCCCTGAACCTTGTACTCCAACCCCCCTGCAATAAAGGTCAGCATACCATTTGCTTCCCTTATTGCTTGCTGCACCTGCATGTTAACTTTCTGTGATCCGTGTACAAGGACACACAAATCCCTTTGAATACCAACATTTCTTAGTCTTTCACCTTTTCAAAGATATCCTGCTTTTCTATTCTTCCTAGCAACGTAAATAAACTCACATTTCACCACTTTATACTTCATTTTGCATCTTCTCGCCCACTCAGTTAACCTGTCTTTATCACTTTGCATCCTCTTTGCGTCCTCCTCATAGCTCACTTTCCCAACTACCTTTGTATCGTCAGCAAACATGGACACATTACACTTGGTCCCCTCATCTAAGTCGTTGATAAAGATTGTAAATAGCTGAGGCCCAAGCACTGATCCTCACGGCAACCCACGAGTTACAGCCTGCCTACCCGAAAATTTTTCCGACTTTATGTTTTCTGCACGTCAACCAATCCTCAATTCATGCTAATATACCACCCACAATCCCATGAGCCCTAATCTTGTGGAACAACCTCTTATGTGACACCTTGTCGAATGCGTTTTTAAAATCCAACTATACTACATCCACTGGTTCTCCCGGATCTATCCTGCTAGCTGCTCTCTAAAAAGCTCTAATAGTTTTGTTAAACACGATTTCTTTTTCATAAAACCGTGTTGCGTGTGACGAATCAAATTATGATTTTCAAAGTGTCCTGTTACCACGTCCCTAGTAATAGATTCTAGTATTTTCCCTATTACTATTGTCAGGCTAAATGGCCTGTAGTTCCCTGTTTTCTCTCTCCCTCCTTTCTTGAAAAGCGGGGTTACATTTGCTACCTTCCAATCCAAGGGGAACGTTCTAGAATCTCGGGAATTCTGGAACATCGAAACCAATGTATCCACAGTCTCTGCAGCCACCTCTTTTAAAACCTTATGATGCAGGCAATCAGGTCCAAGGGATTTGTTGGCTTTTAGTCCCATTAATTTCTCCAGTACATTTTCTTTACCAATCTTAATCTTTAAGTTCCTCACTCTCATTTGCCCATTGGTTCCCCACAATTTCTGGTATATTTTTTGTGTCTTCTATTCTGAAGAGAGATAAAAGTAGTTTTTTTAACGTCTCTGCCATTTCCTTACTCCCCACTATAATTTTCCTGTCTCTGCCTCCAAGGGACCCATGTTTACTTGTGCTAATGTCTTCCTTTACACATACTTGTACAAGCTCTTACAATCCATTTTTATACTTCTTGCTAGTTCACCCTTATTCTATTTTCTCCCTTTGTATCAATTTCTTCGTCATCCTTTGCTGGTTTCTAAAACTCTCCCAATCCTCAGGCTACCAGCCTTGATGGCAACATTGTAAGCCGCTTCGTTTAACGTAATACTATCCTTAATTTCTCCAGTTCGCCAAGATTGGACCACTTTTCCAGTGGCGTTTTTATTCCTCAAGGGAATGTATTTTCATTGAGAATTATTATTTATTTATTTAAATGTTCACCATTGCTTAAAACCATCATATTTTTAATCGAATTTCCCAAACTACCTCAGCCAACTCGCCCCTCATAACTACGCAATTGGTTTTGTTTAAATTTAAGACCCTAGTTTCGGACTTAACGAGATCATTCTCAAACTCAATATGAAATTCTATCATATTATGATCATTCTTTCTCAGAGGATCATTTACTATAAGATTTCTAATTAATCCTGTCTCATTACACAATACTAGATCTAAAATAGCCTTTTCCGTGGTTGGTTCCTCGACATATTGTTCTAGAAAGCTGACTCGAATGAATTCCATGAACATAAAACAGGTTATCTTGTGTTGCTAACATGATGTTAGCATGTTGGGGTGACTTATGACTCGAAGACAAGGCCAGATCTGCCAGTTGAATTAGATGTTTGATGCAAACATGGAGAATTAATGAAACCAAGACTTCCCTGCAGGGAGTGGGAAAGAAAGATGCTGGGCATTGAGAGGCGAAGGATTTTGTTTGTTGCAGGATGAATAGATACAAGGACCTCATCTCCCTGCTTCTTTCAGATACTGACTATCTAATGTTGAAGAGATGCTCTCGCTGCCCAAGGCCCATAATCTCCAGTCGCACCTCCTTCCAATCTTGCACACGTTGCTTCGCTTTGAAATTATGCATTTTTTCACACTGGAATACCATTTGAAGACAGCACTGCTGTGATAAGCTTGTGTTGTAAAGAGCTCCGACTAGCTCCCGGCAGTAGTGCTGCAGACTTGTGCTGCAGAACTGGCCGCGCATCTAGCCAAACTGTACAGCTACAACACTGGCATCTACGCGACAACATGGAAAATTGCCCAGGAATGTCCTGTCCACAAAAAGCTGGACAAATCCAACCTGGCCAATTACCGCCCCATCAATCTACTCTCAATCTTCAGCCAGGTGCTGGAAGGTGTCGTCTACAATGCCAACAAGCGGCACTCACTCACCAATGATCTGCTCACCAATGCTGAGTTTGGGTTCCGCCAGGGACACTCGGCTCCAGACCTTGGTCCAAACATGGACAAAAGAGCTGAATTACAGACGTGAGGTGAGAGTGACTGCCCTTGATATCAAGGCAGCATTTGTCCGAGTGTGGCACCAAGGAGCCCTGGTAAAATTGAAGTCAATGGGAATCAGGGGGAAAACTCTCCAGTGGCTGGAGTCATACCCAACACAAAGGAAGATAGCAGTGGTTGTTGGAGGCCAATCATCTCAGCCCCAGGACATTGTTGCAGGAGTTCCTCAGGACAGTGTCTTCGGCCCAACCATCTTCAGCTGCTTCATCAATGACCTTCCCTCCATCATAGGGTCAGAAATGGGGATGTTCGCTGAGGATTGCACAGTGTTCAGTTCCATTCGCAACCATTCAGATAATGAAGCAGTCCGTGTCCGCATGCAGCAAGACCTGCACACCATCCGGGCTTGGGTTGATAAGTGGCAAGTAAAATTCGCGCCAGACAAGTGCCAGGCAATGAAAATCTCCAACAAGAAAGACACTAACCACCTCTCCTTGACATTCAACGCATTTCCATCGCCGAATCCCCCACCATCAACATCCTGGGGGTCACCATTGACCAGAAACTCAACTGGACCAGCCACATAAGTAATGTGGCTACAAGTGCAGGTCAGAGGCTGGGTATTCTGCGGCGAGGGCTGACCTCCTGACTCCCCGAAGCTTTTCCACCATCTGCAAGTCACAATTCAAGAGTGTGATGGAGTACTCTCCAATTGTCTGGATGAGTGCAGCTCCAACAACAATCAAGATGCTCGACACCACCCAGGGCAAAGCAGCCCGCTTGTTTGGCACCCCACCCACCACCTAAAAAACTCACTCCCTTCGCCACCGGCGCACTGTGGCTGCAGTCTGTACTTCCAAAGGATGCACTGCAGCAACTCGCCAAGGCTTCTTCGACAGCACCTCCCAAACGCGCGCCCTCGACAACCTAGAAGGACAAGGGCAGCAGACACATGGGAACAACACAACCTGCACGTTCCCCTCCAAGTCACACACCATCCCGACTTGGAAATATATCGCCGTTCCTTCATCGTCGCTGGGTCAAAACCCTGGAACTCCCTTCCGAACAGCACTTTGGGAGAACCTTCACCACACGGACTGCAGTGGTTCAAGAAGGCGGCTCACCACCATCTTCTCAAGGGCAATTAGCGATAGGCAATAAATGCTGGCCTCGCCAGCGACGCCCACATCCCTTGAACGAATGAAAAAATGATTTGGAGTGCAAGGAGATAAATCGAAGGATCTATATCATATGATAACAGTGCCTGTTCGGACACTGTGAGCTACAGCTGAAGTTGAGCAACATTTAAAGTGTCAGGCAGCAGGTCTTTTCCAAATCTTGACAGAAATGGCAAGAGAACTTCACGCAGACTTTGATCAGCGTCAACACTTGAACAAAGACGGCATTTTATACAGGCATTCCACACTCTGGGCCTTGACCCTTCCCCTACGATCCTCACTTCGAGCAGCTGGGATTTGTTTTGAGACAGGATGTCCCAGCTCTTCACCTTTAATGGGACAAGGAAAGCCCAGATGGGCTGAGTGGCACTGTTTATGACATTACAGCAGTGGCTAGAAACCCTTCTCAGTATGGTCTGTGAGTGTTTGATGGCTCGGTGTAAATATAGTTTTACTCTGTACCGAACAAATGCTGTACCTGCGCTGGGAGTGTTTGATGGGAAAGTGTAGAGGGAGCTTTTCTCTATATCTAACGCTTGCTGTACCTGAATGGAGAGTGTTTCAAGCAGATACTAGGTGCTCAGAATGCCAAATTCTCCGAAGCTAACATACATCACCTCGACGAGAACATTCAACCCGAAGATAGAATCATGGAATCATGGAATCATGACAGCACAGAAAGACGCCCGTCGGCCCATCGAGCATGTGCTGGCTCTTTTTAAGAGCAATCCAGTTGGTTCCAGTCCCCCGTTATTTCCCTGTTGCTTCCGTAGATAAGAGAAAACCATCAGTTTCTCCCCTGACACAGATCTGGAAGGACAGTGAGTGTCCCTAACATTTTTGTACAGTTTGTTCGATATTTTATCCCTGGAGCTGAGTCTTTTGGTGAAGATTTGAAATTGATTCCCTCCAGTTACTGACTCACCGACCAATGGGAATAGTTTTTCTTGATTTACCTGATCAATTTTTGAACACCACGCACCCTTCTTTGTTCTAATGAAAAGAGCCACAGTTTCTCCAGTCTCTCCTCATAACTAAAGTCTCTGGTATCATCTCCGTCAATCTCTTCTGTACCCTCTCCATGGCCATGACATCTTTCCTAGTGTAAGACGACCAAAACTTTACACCATATTCTAACTGCAGATTAATCAATAATTTGTACAGTTTTACATGACCTCTCTTCTTTTGTACTCTATACCCATATTTGTGAAACCTTGGTTTTCGTTTGCTTTTTTAACCACTTTATCAACTTGCCCTCCCACTTTTAAAGATTTGTGTATCTGAACCCCTTGTAGATTTTAGAGATATTAACATAACATGTTTAAAACACATTGACATAAATCTGATCTAATGTGTATTATGGGAAAGAGAAATTTAGTCTGAGTTAGAAACTCAAACAAGCGTTTCACAGAAGACAGGTCGCCATGGCAACATTGATCAGACATTCCATTCCACAGAATCGGCGAGTTGGAAACTCTAATCTGATAAGGAGAAAGAATAGGAGTTTGTCTGTTATTAACCACACTATAAACTTAAACCAGAGCGAGCAAAATAATAGATTGGATGATAACGTGTGATGTTTCTACCTATAATTGTAAAAGTATAAGAAATAACATAATTAACAGTAGGCAGGGTAGCTTAGGGATAATGAGAAAATTACTGAACAAAAGTAATCGCTGGGAACCAAGGAATGTGTCCTTGTAAATCACAGATTGGAGAAGCTCCAGCTGTCATTTCCTCACTTCCGGCCTAAACCCAGCAGAGAAGACAAAGAAAATTCAGGTGACAGAGATGGATCACTACAGGATATAAAAGTGAGGGGATGCTGATGGAAGTGGGCAGTGGGGACTGGAGACACCAGAGATTAAGCTCAGGGAATCCGAGGTTCCGTCCAATGGGATGACCTCGTTTAAGTTACTGTGGACACCAGGGTCTTGCATGTTTACTCTGATTGATGGATCAATATAAGATACTTTAGAAGACAGAGAATCTGCTCATCTTGTATCTATTAATAAAGTATTAAAGTTGCTAACGCTAGACACTCGAATCTGCTAATTAATAAGACAAGGCGTTAGTTAGAATCTTACACCCAGCTACTGTTCTGCTCCTCTACTCCTTTTAAACTTTTATCATTTAGTCCCGATTTTATCTTTTTTTTAAATTACAAAATGTATCACCTCATATTGCCCTGCTTTAAATTTCATCTGACACCCACCTGCCCCATTTACTAACCTGTGTATGTCACACTAAAGTCACTGACAGTCCTTTTCACAGTTTGCATGGATGCCTTTTTTGGCGTCAACTGATGATTTTCATCTTGTGCCCATATACCCAAACCCAGATCGTTTCTTTATATTGAGAAGAGCAATGGTCCCAACACTGACCCTGGGGGACACCATTGTTTACATTCCTCCAGTCTGGAGAACATCCATTCACTACTACTCTCTGTTTTTTGCCCTTTCCCCAACTACCTATCCGCGCTGTCCCACTCCCTTTAATTACTTCAGCCTTAATTTTATCAACAAGGCTCCTGTACGGAACCTTATCAAACACCTTTTCACAATCCATCCACACAACATCCGCTTCATTTCCTTTGTCATGGTGTCCTTAATTAATCCATTTTACCAACAAATGTTGAAACGTTAGATCTGCTTCAAAGGGTTTCATCTGTTGAAAGCCACAATATAAAACTCCGATTTTCTCCTGGTGTTTAAGATAAATTAAGTTTTAAAAATGATGCAGAGTTTCAGACAATTCGGGTCATCCGGACTCAGACCCGCCCACTCCGTGCCGTCAGTCCCGCCCCTCACACACTCCGACTGATTGGAGGACAAGCCGCCCGCTCGGTTCTCCATGCCATCGCCGCTCTTCCTATTGGTTCCGAACTCTCCTTAGTCACCAAAACGGGTTAATGGTGACAGTGACGTCCTGAGGGACAGTTGGGCAATAAACATTAAATTAACCCGTCAGTTGCAACATTTAATAAAACGAAATTAATAGTAACGGGAAAAAAATCATATGTGCCGTTCACCAAAGTAGCGGGTCGCGGCTGCATTGAGTATTTGTTGCGGTTTTAATAGCACCAAGTTTTGGGGTTTCAGTTTATTTTATGACCCTTGGTCCAAACGCATTCTCCCTGATTCTAATCTCTTTGCTTTCAGTCCGGAGATTAAGTGCATCAATGGCGGCTGCAGCCCCCAGCAAGCAGCGCGGAACAGAATATCACCTATCTGAATCAGAGGAGAACGGAGCGCAGGCGCAGTAGAGGCTCTTTGTTTGGCTGTGTGTTCTGAGCATGAGCGGTCGTGGAGGCTGCGGGAGTCGGAGCGATCGGTGCAGGTAAGAGGATCGGAGGGAACAGGTTAATAAACCATGGGGTGAGCGGGCCCCAGGCCCGAGTATAAAGCAGTGAACGTTATCCCCGCACCGCGACCCACCCCGACAGATTCCGGTTTCTCCCCTTTCGCTTCGGTCCAACTCTCAAACAAAGGCCCTTGGCCCCGCGCATGCGCCAAACTCTGGGACAGCCTGGAGGTGCTCTGAATTCTCAGGGAATGTCAATAAATGAAGGAGAAACGGAAACATGTCAGGGAGTTTCCTCAATTGAAGGAAAAGTGTTGACATATCAGGTAGCGTCTGTAAATGAAGAGGATATGGTGACATGTCAGGGAGTGTCTGTAAATGAAGGAGAAATTGTGACGGGTGAGGGAGTGTCTGTAAATGATGCAGAAATGGTGATGGGTCAGGGAGATCCCTTCAGCAGAGTTGGGAGATATTGCAAATGGACAGTTCACAAGGAGGGACAGGGTGATGGAACGTGGGGAGAGAGAAAGAGAGAGATCATATTGATGGAGGGAGACAATTAAATATGAGAGTATATCAGCAAGAAATATAAAAAACAGATTGTAAGAGCTTCGTACGGGAAGTAAAAATGAAGAGATTAGCGGAAGTAAACGTGGGTCCCTTAAAGGCTGAGACAGGAGACATTATAATGGTGAATAAGGAAATGGCAGAGACGTTAAACAAATATTTTTTTAAATCTGTCTTCACAGTGGAAGACACAAAAACATATCAGAAATAGTGGGGAACCAAGGAAAAAACATCCTCTCCCTCTCTACTCTATCGAATCCTATTATCAGTTTAAACACCTCAAGCAGATCAGTCCTCAACTTTCTAAACTCAAGGGAACACAACTCAGGTTTATGCAACCTGTCTCCGTAATTTAACCCTTTCAGCCCCGGTTCATTTTGGTCAATTTTCATTGTTCTCCTTCTCAGGCCAATCCATCCTTCCTGAAGTGTGGTTCCCAAAACTGAACACCATTCTCCAGATGTGGTCTGATCAAGGCTTGAAACAACTGAAGCATCACTTCCGCCCCTCTGTATTCCAGCCCCCTCGAGATAAAGGCCAACATTCCATTCGCCACCTCGATTCCGTGTTTTACCTGTTTAGTAGTTTTTAATGATTTGTGTCCTGGAACTTAAATAATATATTTGGCAATTGTTTGCTTGTTTAAAATAATTGGCAAAATTTGGGGATTCCCTAACAATGTGGCACAATCATAAAATTAGAGCAAGGACATTCAGAAGTCAAATCAGGAAGCACTTTTTCACCAAAAGGTTCGTGGAAATCTGGAATTCACTTCCCAAAAGACAGTGGAGGCTGGGTGAATAGATATTTTCAGAATGATAGAATATTTTGATGAGATAATTGTCTCCAATATTATTGATAAAAATTGATATATTGAGTTGAGTTGCAGATCAGCCACGATCGAATGAAATGACGGAACAGGCACGAAGGGCTGAATGGCGTCGTCCTATTCCGGAGTTCCCTCTGCTGGTGAATAGTGGACGGTGCAGCAGCTAGTCTGAAAACGCCCTCTGTTGGTGAGTAACTGCATTATTTAGCTTTTAAAATTAAAACCCAAAAACATTGGCCCTGAAATTGTGATCAGATTCTCCTGATCTCCCGCCACACTCCGGAATCCCCAGGTATAGATGTAGGGCAGTGAAAAAATATTGTGGTGTGTCTGGGAACCAGTTGTAGGGAAGTGTACAGTGGTGTTCCCCAGAGGTCAGTATTAGGACCAGTGCACTTTTTAACATATATTAATGATTGGACTTGGGGAGAGAGGATTTAATTTCAAAGTTTGAAACTCGGAAATGTAGTAAACATTGTGCAAGATAGTAACAGACTTCAGGAGGCCATAGACAGTCTAGTGAAAGGGGCAGACACATAGCGGATGAAATTTAACACAGAGAAGTGTGAAGTGATACATTTTAGTCGGAAGAATGAGGAGAGGCAATATAAACGAAATGGTACAATTTTGAAGGGGGAGTGCAGGAACAGAGAGACCTGGGGATCTTTGTGCACAAATCTTTGAAGGTGACAGGACAAGTTGAGAAGGCTGTTAATAAATCTAAGTACCCCATATGCTTTTTCAATCTCTGTTTAAAAATGCATATGGGATCCTTAGATTCATTAACAGAGGCTTACAGTACAAAAGCAAGGAATTTTTGCTAAACTTTCATAAAACACTGGTTCGGCCTCAGCCTTATTGTGTTCAATTCTGGGCACCACACTTTAGAAAGACATGACCTTAGAGAGGGTGCAGAAGGGATTCACCAGGTTTGTACCAGGGATGAGGGACTTCAGTTATGTGAAGAGACTGGAGGAGCTGGGGTTGTTCTTCTTAGAGCAGAGAAGTTTAAGGGGAGATTTGATAGAGGTGTTCAAATTCATGAACTGTTTTGATTGAGTAAATAGAAACAGAAAAAATAGGAGCAGGAGTAGGCCATTCGGCCCTTCGAGCCTGCTCCGCAATTTAATATTATCATGGCTGATCCTTTATCTCAATACCATATTCCCGCTCTCTCCTCATACCTCTTGATGCCTTTTTTGTTAAGAAATCTATCCATCTCCTTCTTAAATATATTCAGTGACTTGGTCTCCTCTGCCTTCTGTGGTAGAGAATTGCACAGGTTCACCACCCTTTGAGTGAAGGAATTTCTCCTCATCTCAGTCCTAAATGTCCTATCCCATATCCTGAGAATGCGACCCCCAATGTCTAGAGCCCATAGCCAGGGGAAACACCATCCCTGCATTCAGTCCGTCTAGCCCTGTCAGAATTGTTTACGTATCAATGAGATCCCCTCTCATTCTTCTAAACTCGAGTGAATACAGGCCTAGTCGACACTATCTCTCCTCATACGACATTCCTGTCATCTCAGGAATCAGTCTGGTGAACCTTCGCTGCACTCCCTCCATAGCAAGTATATCCTTTCTGTGGTAAGGAGACCAAAACTGCACACAATACTCCAGGTGTGGTCTCACCTATGCCATGTATAACCGCAGTAATACATCATTGCTCCTGTGCTCAAATGCTCTTGGAATGAAGGCCAACATATCATTTGCCTTCCCAACTGCTTGCTGCACCTGCATGTTTGCTTTCAGTGACTGGTGTACAAGAACACACAGGTCCCTTTGTAGATCAACATTTCCCAATCCACCACCATTTAAATAATACCCTACCATTCTGTTTTTCCTTCCGAAGTCGATAACTTCACATTTATCCACGTTATACTGCATCTGCCATGTATTTTCCCACTCACACAACTTATCTAAATCGCCTTTAAACCTCTTTGCATCCTCCTCACTACTCACGATCCCACCTTGTTTTGTGTCGTCAGCAAACTTGGAAATACAACATTTGATTCCCTCATACAAATCATTGATATATATTGTGAATAGTCGGGCCAAGCACCGATCCCAGCGGTACCCCACTAGTCACCGCCTGCCACCCCGAAAAAGATTCATTCATTCCTACACTATATTTCCTGTCTGTTAACCAATTTTCAATCCATGCCAGTATATTACCTCCAATCCCATGTGTTTTAATTTTGCACACTAACGTCTTACGTCGGACTTTATCAAAGGTCTTCTGAAGATCCAAATGCACCACATCCACTGATCCTCCGTAATCTATTCTAACAGTTACATCCTCAGAAAACTCCAGTAGGTTTGTCCAACACGATTTCCCTTTTATAAATCCGTGTTGACTTTGTCTAATCCCGTTAATATTTTTAAGTGTCCTGTTATCATATCCTTTATAATCGACTCAACCATTTTCCCCACGACGTTCCCTGTTTTCTCTCCCTCCTTTTTTAATAGTGCAGTTACATTTGCCACCCTCCAATCTGCAGGAACTGTTCCATAGTCTATAGAATTTTGGAAGATGACAACCAATGCTTCCATCATTTCCTCTTTAATATTCTGGGATGCAGAATATCAGGCGCTGGGGATTTATCGGCTTTCAGTCCCATTAATTTCTCCAGCACTATTTTTTTTACTAATACTAATTTCCTTTAATTCCTCCTTTTCACTGAACCCTTGGTTCCTTCGCATTTCTGGGAAGTTATTTGTGTCCTCTTCCGTGAAGACAGATTTTGTTTAATTGCTCTGCCATTTCCTTGTTCCCCATTATAAATTCTCCCGTTTCTGACTGTAAGGGGCCTACATTTGTCGTCACGAATCTTTTTCTCTTTAGATACTTGTAGGAGCTTTTACAGTCCGCTTTTATGTTCCTTGCAAGTTTACTCGCGTAATTTATTTATCCCCGCTTGATCAATCTCTTGCTCATTTGTTGCTGAATTCTAAACTGCTCCCAATGCTCAGGCTTGCTACTTTTTATGGCAACTTTACATTGCTCCTCTTTGGATCTAATGCTGTCCTTAAATAAGGAGAAATTGTTTCCAGTGGCAGAAGGGTCGGTAACCAGAGGACACAGATTTAAGGTGATTAGCAAAACAACCAGAGAAATACGAGGAAACATTTTTTTACGCAGCAATTTGTTATTATCGGAAATATGCTGCCTGAAAGAGTGGTGGAAGCAGATTCAAGAGTAACTTTCAACAGGGAATTGTATAAATACTTGAAGGGAAAACATTTACAGGACTATGGGGAAACAGCAGGGGTGTTGAACTAATTGGATAGCTCTTTCATAGGCATGGTAGGCCAAATGCCTTCTGTCTGTGCTGTCCCATTCCGTGAGACAACGATACCATGTTAATAACTTGAATATCGTAAACAGAATTACACCAGTAAAGGCACACATTCCAACTAAAAGAGTGAACAAACGTATTTTATTTTATTATTGAAAACTATTTACGCTGTACATCACCACTTACATTATGAGTCTGCAGCAGTCTCTGCACATCGAGCATAAGGTGGGAAATCATCTGTTGTTTCAGCTTCTGTGGCTCTGGAGGGACCAGTTACAATAAAGGGGGAGAAAACAGACAGACCATTCATTGGACCCCCTGCGGGTTCTAAAACTCCTTTAATGATGAGATATGAAAAAGTGAAGCGATCAAATAATGAAGTTCCTGTAAATCCACTGTTAATAAACACAGGTTCTCTATTACAAAGTTGGTCCATCGATGCAGAACAGTATTAACACAAACTGAGCAATGATCAGAAATACATTGTTTCTGTTTTACATTTGTCAATTAATCAGAACACAGACACTTTCAGACAGAATATGGAGAAAAAACAAATCCAGTTATTTCAACATATTATGATCGATTAAAATAAAGTGATGTTCATATCGTGATGAAAAGCACATTCAGCATGTTCACACTGATGGATAAGTTAATGGACATTCTCTCAGAATTAACACAGAACATTTCCCGCCAGTCTGTGACACGTATCGGGACATCACATCCTGGATTTTACGTTGACTTTTACCTGGAATACAAACAAACGATGAGAGAGAGAGTGAGAGGGGGAGAGAGAGAGAGATCGCGGTGAAAACAATTCCCCCCAGCACACCCTAGAATCAAATACAGTTTTCTTCATCATTAATATTCAGAATATTCTCTCTGATAGTTTCTGTATCATTAACTGTAATAACTATATCCCCACTATCATACAATAGAATAAAATGCGGTTAGTATAAAGGGAACAGGTTCTCTTACATAGTTTATGAATCATAAATTGTAGGAAACACACTCCCCACAATCAGACAATATAATTAAATACAGCCAGTATTAAAGGGGATTTATATTTAAACAGTAAAGACACAGAATATTCTCTCTGATACTTTCAATCACTCTCCATTATAGGACAGTCGATATCACCCGGGTCTCAACGCTTAACCAACACTGGGATATCAGGGAGAGAAACAACTGCAGCCCTTGGTTAATATGTGTATCATTATATCATAGTAGGTACAGCACAGAAGGAGGCCATATGGCCCATCGTGCCTGTCCCGGCTCTTTGAAGGAAGTCCTGCTCCCCCTGCTCTTTCCGCATAGCCCTGTAAATGTTTTCCATTTAAGTATTTATCCAATTCCCTTTGAAAGTTACTATTGAATCTGCTTCCACCACCCTTTCAGGCAGTGCATTCCAGATCATAACAACTTGTTGTGTTAAAATAGGTTTCCTCATTTCGCCTCTGGTTCTTTTGCCAATCACCTTAAATCTGTATCCTTTGTTTACCGACCATTCTACCACAGTTTCTCCTCATTTACTCCATCAAAACCGTTCATGATTTTGAACACCTCTAACACATCTGCACTTAACCTTCTCTGCTCTATGGAGAACAATCCCAGCTTCTCCAGTCTCTCCACATAACTGAAGTCCCTCATTCCTGGTACCATTCAGGTAAATCTCTTCTGTACCCTCTCTTAGGCCGTGACCCTTCCTAAATGGTGGGGCCCAGAATTGAGCACAATACTCCAGCTGCGGCCTAACTAGGGTTTTATAAATGTTTACCAAAAGTTATTTTCTTTTATACTCCATACCTCTATTGATAAAGCCCTGGATCCTGTATGCGTTTTTTTAACGGCCTTTTCAACTTGTCAATGTCCCGGAAACGGGGTGGAGGAGGGGGACGGGGTCGTGGTGTGGGGGTGTTGGTGGGGGGCCACCTGTCAAGTTGCCAGGAAGTAAGCTGCCTGTCCCATCCCGTTGGGCATGAGTGTCCAAACTGCAGCTCATGGACACATGTCAACCCTCACCAAGCGCTGGCAATTGGGCCCTCAAAGCCCAGACAACTCAGTCCTCTTTAAACTTACCTTTCTCATTTGCATTTGTCCAGCTTGAATTTTGTGGATCTAGAGGTTTGCACAGGGCTGCTCTTGACACTGTTGGTGGATAAACTCTCAATCAGACACCAGGATGGTTCGGATTCACGGTTTGAGACTTAACGCAGATTAACAGGAACAGGGATTTAAACTTACATGTGGCCCAGGAGGCTCAATGGTAAGTAGCTATGTCGCCCTTGAGGATGAAAAGCTTGTAAATTTCTGCTTTGGGTACATGAAGTCCATGACTCTGAAGTGACCAGCAAGGGGGATGGAGGATGAATGGGAACAGAGGAACATTAGGAACAGGAGGTGGCCGTTGAGTCTCTCGACACTGTCTCGCCATTCAACTAGATCGTTGCTTTTCTGCACCTCAACTGCTTTTACCCACCTTTGCTCCATATCTCTTCATACCTTTGCCGAACATATATCTATCAACCTTCGCCTTGAAAGCTCCAATTATCCCGCAGCATCCACAGCCTTATGAATATCAATAACACCCGGGACTGGACACTCCCCCAGCACTGGGATATCAGGGATAGAAACAATTGCAGCCCTTGGTTAATGTCTGTAATGATCAATATCACCCGGGACTGGACACTGATCCAGAAATCAGCCTAAACTTCTTCTGGTTTCTTCTCCTTCACTTTAAGACCACCGGGAGAATTGCTGCTCCCGCTCTACCTGAATTTCCTGATTGATTTCGACACAGAAATATTCTACTTATCTGGACCTATGGATATTTGTTGTTGTACATTTGAGAAAGTTTACACAGATTACCGTCCTCTTGTGCTGGGATTCAGTCTTTGCGATAAGGGTTAAGTTTGTTTGCAGACACTAAGCTGTCATGTGTTTTCAGTGAATTAATGATATTACCCAGATATACTTCCCTCTGCCTGAAAGGGTTGTGGAGGCAGGAACCCTCACAACATTCAAGAAGCATTTGGATGAGCACTTGAAATGCCATAGCATACAAGGCTACGGACCAAATGCTGGAATATGAGATTGGAGATTGGAGTCGACAGCGCTTGATGGCCGGCGCAGACACGATGGGCCGAAGGGCCTCTATCCGTGCTGTATAACTCTAATGCTCTATGACTCTATGACCTGCTGGAAGTTATGCCGCCTATGTTCAAATCACAAGGGGAAAGTTCCAGCAGCATTGTGTCAATATTTCATGTGAGCAGACAGCAAAACTCGACCACAGAAATCCCCACAACACCAGGTGCTTCCTGTCAGTTCAACAGAACAGCAAAACACACAGCGACTGGTCTGAGACACTGCAGACTGTGAGCGGCTTTTCACACACTGGGGTTCGGGAAATTCATCCTCGATTCCAAGTGATCACCTTCTATAAATCACTTCCCTTTTTGTTTACAGGGAACACACCTTGTCTTTCCCTTGTACATTTCATCGATGGTGATAATGTGCAACTTCTGATTCCCAGCAAACGTGTCCGTCGGCTCTGCTTCTCTGTGAGAGTCTCACTGAGGGATCACAACACTTTTCCTCTAAACTTTGGCAAGTTGCCATCAAAAGTTACAAGCTCATTTATAGATTGTGACTGTTAAACTGTTCAATGGGTAAATACAGCAAAACTGGGCGATAAACAATTGGGGGTCCCAGTACAGTGGATAAATGAAGCATCACTACATTCAATGATAATCATCGGAGCAGGATCGGCTCCAATGCGAAACCGTTCACTAAACAATGGGAGTTCCTGTACAGTGGGGAGATGAAGCATTACTTCAGTCAGTGAAAATAGTCAGAGCGGGGTCAGCTTCAAAACAAAACTCTTCAATAAACATTGGGGTCCACACATCCGACCACATCCCCACTCCAAACCCAAAACCTAATTCCATCTTTGTAATCTCGCCCGTCAAAGCCACTGCCTCAGATGATCTGCTGCTGACACTCTCATCCATGCCTTTGTTACCTCTAGACTTGACTATTCCAATGCTCTCATGGCCGGTCTCCCATCCTCCACACTCTATAAACTTGTGCTCATCTAAAACTCTGCTGCCTGTATCCTAACTCACACCAAGTCCCATTCTCCGATCACCCCTGTGTTCGCTGACCAACATTGGCTCCCAGTCCGGGAACGCCTCGATTTTAAAATTCTCATACTTGTTTTCAATCTCTCCATTTCCTTGCCTCTCCCTATCTCTGAAACCTCCTCCAGCCCGACAACCCTCCGAGATCTCTGCGCTCCTCCAATTAATGCCTCTTGTGCTTCCCCAATTTTAACCGCTCCACCATTGGCCTTCAACAGCCTAGGCCCCAAGCTCTGGGATCCCCTCCCTAAACCTTTCCGCCTCTGAACATCTTTGTCCTCTAAGACGCTCCTTTAAACCTACCTCTTTGACCAAGCATTTGGCCTCCTGTCCTGATACCTGCTTATTTGGTTCGGTGTCAAATTTTGTTTGGAAATTGCTCATGTGAAGCGTCTTGGGGCGTTTTATTACGTTAAAAGCGATGTTAAATGCAAGTTATTATTATTGTTGTTGGTCCCTATACAGTGGGTAAATGCAGCATGGCTTCAGTGATAATTACATAGAATTGCATTGAATTACAGTAATTTACAGCACAGGTACTATCCATTCGACCCAACTGATCTATGCCCGTGATTACGCTCCACACGAGACTTCTCCCAGGCTACTTAATCTCATCCTATCAACATATCCTTCTATCCCTTTCTCCCTCATGTACTAATCTAGCTTCCCCTTAAATGCATCTGTGCTATTCGCCTCAACCACTCTATGTGGCAGCGAGTTCCACATTCTCACCTGAATAAATAAGTTTCTCCTGATTTCCTTATTTGATTAATTAGTGACCATCTTATATTTATGCCTACTAGTTTTGTATTTCAACACAATTGGAAACATCTGCTCTACGTCTACCCTATGAAACCCCAACATTATTTTAAAGACCTTTGTTATTTCAACCCTCAGCCTTCTCATTGCAAGAGAAAAGAGCACCAGCCTGTTCAGTCTTTCATGATAAATATCAACTCTCAGTTCTGGTATCGCCCTCATGAATCTTTATTGCACCGTCTCTAGTGCCTCTATATCTTGTTTGTGATATGGAGGCCAGCATGCTGCACAGTGCTCTTTAAGTATAGTCCAAACACGGTTCTATATAAGTTCAACATAACTTCTCTGCTTTTCAATTCGATTCGTCGAGAAATGAACCCCAGTGCTTTGCCACCATTTTATGGCCTTGTTAACCTGCATTACTACTTTTAATGATTTGTGAATCTGTTCCCCGAGATCACTTTGCTCCTCTGCCGCTTATAGAATCTTATATTCCAGGGTGTATGTGGCCTCCTTATTCCTCCTGCCAAAATGTACCATCTCACATAATGAGAGCCGGATCAGCTCCAATACAAAACTGTTCAGTAAACAATGTGAGTCCCTGTATAGTGAGTAAATGCAGGATCATTACAGTCAGTCATAATAGTCAAAGCAGGGTCAGCTCCAACAGAAAACTGCTCAATAAACAACCACAAATCTGTGTCCTTTGGTTACCGACCCGTCTGCCACTGGAAATAATTTCTCCTTATTTACCCTGTCAAAACAATTCATGATTTTGAACACCTCTATCAAATCTTCCCGTAACCTTCTCTGCTCTAATGAGAACAACCCCACCTTCTCCAGTCTCTCCACATAACTGAAGTCCCTCATCCCTGGTACCATTCTAGTACATCTATTCTGTACCATCTGTAAGACCTTCAAATCCTTCCTAAAGTGCGGTGCCCAGAATTGAACACAATACTCCAGCTGAGGCCTAACCAGTGTTTTGTAATGGTTCAGCATAACTTCCCTGCTTTTGTTTTGTATGCCTTTATTAATAAAGCCCTGGTTCCCATATATTTTTAGTAGCCTTCTCAACTTGTCCTGCCACTTTCAAAGATTTATGCATGTGCAACCCCAGGTCTCTCTGTTCCTGCACCACCTTTACAATTATACCATTTAGTTTAGATTGTCTCTCCTCATTCTTCCTACCAAAATGTATCACTTCACACTTCTTTGCGTTAAATTTCATCTGCTATCTGCTAATTCACCAGTCTGTCTGTGTCCTCCTGAAGTCTGTAACTATCTTCCACATTGTTTACTACATTTCCGAGTTCAGTGTCATCTGCAAACTTTGAAATTATACCCTCGACGCCCAAGTCCAGGTCATTAATATATATCAAAAAGAGCAGTAGTCCTAATACTGACCTCTGGGGAACACGACTGTATACTTCCCTCCAGTCTGAAAAACAACCGTTCACCACTACTCTCTGCTTTGGGTCCGCTACCCAATTTTGTATCAACGCTGCCAATGTCACTTTAATCCCGTGGGGTTTAATTTTGCTAACCGGTCTATTATGTGGTATTTTATGAAATCCTTTTTGAAAGTCCATAAACTCAACATCAGCCCTGCTACTCTCATCAATCCTCTCCGTTACTTCATCAAATAACTCAATCAAGTTATTCAAACATGATTTTCCTTTAACAAATCCCTGCTGATTTTCATTTATTAGCCCATACTTTTCCAAGTGCCAATTTATTTTGTCCCGGATTATTGTGTCTCAAAGTTTCCCCACCACCGACGTTAGGCTGACTGGCCTATAATTGCTGGTTTATCCCTCTCCCCTTTTTTAAACAGGGGTTTATCATTTACAATCCTCCAGTCCTCCAGCATCATCCCCATATCTGAGGAGGATTGGAAGATTGTGGCCAGAACCCCCGCAATTTCCACCCTTACTTCCGTCAATAATTTAGGATACATCCCATCTGGACCGGGTGACGTTTTTACTTTGAGTATTGCCATTCTTTTAACTACCTCCTCTTTATCTATTTTATCCTATCCAATATCATTACTACCTCCTCCTTTATTGATATATTGGCAACCTCCTCTTCCCTCGTGAAGACAGATGTGAAGTATTAATTTAGTACCTCAGCCAATTCATGCTCGCTGCCTCCACAAGAAGATCTCCTTTTTTATCCCTAATCGGTCACACCCTTCCTTTGACTACCCTTTTACTTTTCATATGTTTATAAAATACTTTTGGGTTCCCTTTTATGTTTGCCGCTAATCTATTCTCCTACTCTCTCTTTGATCCTCTTATTCCCTTTTTTAGGTCTCCCCGGTGCTTTCTTTATTCAACCTGGTACTCTACTGTGTAATGAACCTTAAGTTAATCGTAAACCTCCTTTTTCTGTTTCGTTTTAATCTCTTTATCTTTCATCATCCAGGGAGCCCTTCCTTTCCCCTTGTAAGGACCTGTCTACTCTGTACCTGAGCCAATTCCTCCTTGAAGGCCTCCCATTGTTCAATTATTCTTCTGCCTCCCAATTTTTGATTCCAACCCACCTGGGCAAGATCCCTTTCTCACTCACTGAAATTTGCCCTCCTCCAGTTAAGCATTTTCACATTTGATTTTTCTTTGTCCTTTTCCTTAACTATGCTAAAGCTAATGATATTATGATCACTGTTCCCCAAATGCTGCCCCACTGAAACATGCTCCACCTGCCCCACTACTTTCCTCAGAACTAGATCCAGCACTTTTTCCCTCCTGGTTGGGCCGGAAACAAACTATTCCAGAAAGTTTTCTTGAACACATTTCAGGAATTCATCTCCCTCTTTGCCCTTTACACTCTCACTGTCCCATTCTATATTGGGATAATTGAAGTCCCCCATTATCATAGCTCCTCTATTGTTCCTTAATTCTAACCAGATTTTGTCTTTGACCCCTCAACTACATCAATCCTTTTCAGTGCTATAATAGTTCCTTTGCTCAATACTGCCATGCCCCCTTCTTTCTTTCCTTCCCTATCATTCCGGAATACATTGTAGCCCGGAATATTAAGTTCACAATCCTCCCCTTCTTTAAGCCATGTCTCCGTTATTGCCACTCTATCATAATCCCATGTGGCCTCCAGCTCATCAACCTTATTTACCACACTACTTGGATTTACACTCATGCACTCCAATCGCAGACTGACTCGCATTTACCACCTATTTGTTCCCTCCTCTTTCTGAACCATTCGTTATTCTAGTGCTATTTGTCCCTCCCAATCCTCTGCGCACCTTTTTTATCCTCTCTAATGTTTCATCCTGGTTCTCATTCCCCAGCCAAATTAGTTGAAACCCTCTCACACAGCATTGGTTAATCTCCCCATGAGGACATTGGTCCCAGCTCTGTTAAAGTGCAACCTGTCCATCTTGAACAGACCCTCCTGCCCCAGAACTGGCCCCAATGCCCCCGGTATCTGAAGCCCTCCCTCCTGCACCATTTCTCCAGCCACGCATTAACCTGTCTTATTATACCATTCCTGTACTCACGAGCACATGGCACTGAGTGTAATCCAGAGATTACTACGTTTGAGATCCTGCTTTTTAACTTCCGTCCTAGCTCCTGAAACTCTGAATGGAGGACCTCGACCTTTCCTTCCTATGTCATTGGTTCCCACATGGACGACGAAGTCTGGCTGTTCCCCTTTCCCGCTCAAGATGTGCTGCACCCTCTAAGTGATGTCCTTTACCCTGGCACCAGTGAGGCAACACACCAAATGAGACTTAGGTCGGCGGTTGCAGAAACGCCTGTCTATCCCCTGACAATCAAATCCCCTGTAACAACTGCATTTCTTTTGCCCCCCTGTGCAGCCGAGTCCTCCATGGTGCTGTGGATTTGATCCTGACTGCACTCCCCCGAGGTGTCAACACCCTCACTGGTATTCAACACTCAATACCGCATGTGAGTGTCACACTCCCAGGGGACTCCTGCATTGCCAGCCTGTTCCTCCTAGTTTGTCTGGTAATCACCCACTCCCTCTCCGCCTGAACTCTCTGTAGCTGCGGGGTGACCACCTCCTGAAACGGCTATCCACATAATTCTCTGCTTCCCGTATGCACTCTATTGACACCAGTCTCTCCTCCAGCTCAGAAACTCTGAGCTCGAGTTCGAGCAGTTGGCGGCACTTCCTGCACATGTGGTTCTCCAGGATACACAAAATGTTCTGGACTACCCACATGGCACAGGATGTGCATGCGACGGGCCCCAGTTGTCACGCCATGTTAGCTACTGTCATTTAAAATTTGTTTAGCTTTAAGGCACTTAACTGTTTATCTGTCACTAAAACACGAACCAGTGAAAAACACCACCCAATGAACTAAATACTGACTTGCCCTCGGCGCTCCTCCTTGTCTTGTTTAGATTCCTCGTGCAGCTCCCTTTATGCTCCACTCAGTCTTAGTCTACAGTGCTTTGGTTTAAATCACTTAGCACCTACTTCCCCCTCTGTACTTAATTCCCATACTCACTAAATTCCCACACTCACCTAACTCCCAGTTGAAAGTCCTCATCCTGTTAGCATTTCAGTCTGTTAGAGATTCACTCTCTGTCTTTCCCAACTCGATGCTCAAGCCTATTTTATCTCTTCCCTAATCTCATCATATTCACTTTTGTGATTCTCTCCTTCATTTAATTGTGTGAATGCCTTTTTCTTCAGATTCAATTTCATCCTCACCTCTTTATTTATCCATGATATCTCATTTGTTCACTCGATTGTTCTTATTTCATCATAAAAACATAAGCACATAAGAATTAGGAGCAGGAGCAGGCCTTATAGTCCCTCGAGCCTGATCAGCCATTCAATAAGATCATGGCTGATCTTTGACCACAAACCTACTTTCCTGCCCAACCCCCATATCTCTTGATTCCCCTAGAATCTAAAAATCCATCTATCTCAGCCTTGAATATACTCAACGATTCAGCATTCACAGTCTTTTGGGGTCGAGAATCCCAAAGATTACAACCCTCTGCGTGAAGAAATTCCTCCTCATCTGTCTTTAATGGCAGACCCCTTATCCTGCGATAATGCCCTCTAATTCTATACTCCCTAGCCAGGGGAAACAATCTGACGGCATCAACCCTGTCCAGCCCCCTCGTAATCTTGCATGTTTCAATGAGGTCACCTCTCATTCTTCTAAACTCCAGAGAGTATAAGCCCATTGTACTCAATCTCGTGTAATGTATTTTTCCTGGATTCTATTGCTCTCTCCTTTAAACGTTGCCCACTGTTGTTCTATCTATTTTTCTGTCAATATGTTTCTCCATTTTACGTTTCTTAGATCCTCGTCCCTCATAATTGCCCCCACCCCCACACTTTTATGTCTCTCAATCATTATCTTAAACCTCCTTATACTGTAATCACTAACCACAGTGATCTTCTCTCACACTTTTTTTTTATTCGTTCACGGGATGTGGGCGTCGCTGGCGAGGCCAGCATTTATTGCCCATCCCTAATTGCCCTTGAGAAGGTGGTGGTGAGCCGCCTTCTTGAACTGCTGCAGTTCGTGTGGTGACGGTTCTCCCACACTTGACTCCTCTTATCTGCTCCAGCTCATTCCCCATTATTAGGTCTCCCAGTGCTTCTCCGCTTGTTGGGGTTCTTATGCATTGTTCAGAAAGGAGTCTTGTACAAACTGTTAAAAAAGTTCATTCCCCTTCTCCCCTTTCACTCCCTCTTCCTGCCACTTTATTTGGGGGTAGTTGAAATCGCTAATGATTCCGATTCTGTGTTATTTACTCATTTCATATATATGCCGACATATTTCTCTCTCCACTTCCTTGCCACTATTTGGTGGGCTTGAGTATATCACCAATAGTGTGACTGATCCATTCCTATCCTTCAACTTAATCCTATGGATTGTGTTTTAACTCTTTGTTAGTTATATCCTCTCCTGCGACGGCCATTATGTTATTTCTGATGAACACCTTCCCTTTCATTTCTAAACACAATATATTTGAAATATTTAAATACATGTCGAAATCCAGTATCATTCTGCCTCAGTGAATGGAAGATGAAACATCAGAGCAGGTGTTCAACATCACAAAGGTGAGATAAGCCTCGAGAGGAAGCTACAAAGAGCATTCATTGGACACCCGCTCTCTAAAGGGTGACACGATTTGTGGCCCGAACTTCTATTGACAGTAAAATTATAAACAACGGAAACTGGTCCAAGTATTGAGTGAAGAGATGTCGTTGAAATTGTCGTTGGAGATTAATTGAACCGATGCAGAAAAGACTAGAGAGTAAAGGAGATTTTATCGCTGGACTGAACGGTCACTCACAATCTAACAAGAACTAAATGCTTGGAGAACAGACACACGGTGATCGGAGCACCAAAAACAAACAGTCTGAGCTTCAGATGACATTGAGATCAAAGGTCATCTCACCCATAAGTTTGCTAAAGGTCCCCTGTTAGAGCGGTTGTTCTCTGTAAAATGGAAAGCATTTTTTTGAGTATCTCTTTGGGACTTCACCGTGAAATTCTCCACTCTCCTCGCTTTGATTCACTCATAAAGCATGGATTTGGGATTCTGGAGAATCCACTGAATTGTACAATAATCAGACACACAAATACCAGTCCAAACTCACAATATTATAAATAGCCGCACAATTGTTAGAAATGTTTATGTGCGTACTTTGAAACTGGCCCCTTTTGGGGCGCTTTGGTGATCGAGGGTAGAAAGAAAAACTTTAAGCAGCTTTTTCAGATGAATATCGCGGTTATGTTCAAATATGATCTGAAGGCCAGTGTAGAATAGGTGTGAATGGTTCAAGTCTGTTTCTGTCTGTGTATTTCACGGCTTGTTGAACATTTGGTTAAATACTTTGCAGTCTGTGACTGACATTAAACGCTGTTAACCACATGCTGTCTCAGTTAATACACTGGTTATAATCAGGATATTGAAAGGGAAACAAACTAGGTTTAAACTGTAAAAAAATTATAGTTATAAATGAAGAAATTTCTCTGAGACTAACGAATGAGTTATCCACATTTAATATGATCTTTATATCAAGGATTAAAGAATGATATTAAGCGATTACATTAAAAGATTGAACAGTTTTCTTTTTGCTTTGTTGCCAGCAGACAGGTTCCCTCTCATTCCCAAACTGCAATTCTAGCTGGAGAAGAATCATCTCTTTCCACTTACAATATCCATTACATTTCAGGTGAGATTTCTGTCTGATCCCAGGGCCCCCTCCCACTCTACAGTGTCTGTCCATTACATTTCAGGTGAGATTTCTGTCTGATCCCAGGGCCTCCCTCTAACTCTATACTGTCTGTCCATTACATTTCAGGGGAGATTTCTGCCTGATCCCAGGGTCTCCCTCTAACTCTATACTGTCTGTCCATTACATTTCTGGGGATATTTCTGCCTGATTACAGGGCCTCCCTCTAACTCTATACTGTCTGTCCATTACATTTCTGGGGATATTTCTGCCCGATTCCAGGGCCTCCCTCTAACTCTATAGTGTCGGTCCATTACATTTCAGGGGAGATTTCTGCCTGATCTCAGGGTCCTCGAAATGTAGGCAAAACTATGGCAGATGGAATTCAACATAGGTAAGTGTGTGGTCATCTATTTTGGACCATTTTTTAAATGTTGAAAAGATAGGAACAGTGGAGGCCCAATGAGATTTATTGGCCCCTGTACACAGATCACTAAAAAACAGTTGGCTGGTGCAAAAATAACCACGAAGGCTAAAATAATGTTAGCCTTTATATCCATCTTCATAGCCCCTTGACCTGGTGGCCTATATCCTAGTGTTCTAAAAGAGGTGGCTGCAGAGGCACAGATACATTGGTTATGATCTTCCAAAATTCTCTAGTTCCCAGAAATGTCCCAGATTGGAAGGTAGCAAATGTAACACCGCTGTTCAACAAAAGGAGGGAGAGAGAAAACAGGGAACTACAGGCCAGTTAGCCTGACACCAGTCGTCCGGAAATTGCCGAACTCCATTATTAAGGAAGTGGTAACAAGGCACTTAGAAAATTATAATATGATTAGGCAGCGTCAACATGGTTTTATGAAAGGGAAATCGTGTTTAACAAATTTATTACAGTTCCTTGAAGATGTAACTGGCAGTATAGATAAAGGGGGACTAGTGGGAAACTAAGCTGTGAGGAGAACACAATGAGTCTGCAAAGGATATGGACAGGTTAGGTGAGTGGACAAGAAGGTGGCATATGGAGTATAATGTGGGGAAATGTGAGGTTATTCACTTTGTTAGGAAAAGTAGACGAACCGAATATTTTTTAAATAGTGAGAAATTGTTAAATATTGGTGTTCAGGGAGATTTGGATGTCCTCGTTCCGGAAACACAAACTGTTAGCATACTGGTACAGCAAGCAAAAGGAAGGCAAATTGCATGTTGGCCTTTATTGCAAGGGAGTTGGAGTACAAAAGTAAGGAACTCTTACTACAATTGTACAGGGCTTTGGTGAGCCCTCAACTGCAGTACTGTGTACAGTTCTGGTCTCCTTATCTAAGGAAGGATATACTTGCCTTAGAGGCAGTGCAACGAAGGTTCGCTAGATTGATTCCTGGGAAGAAAGGGTTGGCCAGTGAGGAGAAATTGAGTAGAATGGGTCTATACTGTCTGGAGTTGAAAAGAATGAGAGGTGATCACATTGAAACATACAAGATTCTGAGAAGGCTTAAGGGGGTAGATGCTGAGAGGTTGTTTCCCATGGCAGGAATGACTAGAACCAGGGAGTATAGTCGCAGGATACGGGGTCGGCCATTTAAGACTGAGATGAGGAGGAATCTCTTCACACAGAGGGTTGTGAATCTTTGGAATTCTCTGCTCCAGAGCTCTGTGGATGCTGAGTCGTTGAATGTGTTCAAGGCTGAGATAGGTAGATTTTTGCACTCGAGGGGGTTCAGGAGGTATGGGGATCGCGCAGGAATGTTGATTTGAGGTTGAAGATCAGCCATGATCTTATTGAATGGCGAACAGGATCGAGGGGCCGTATGGCCTACACCTGCTCCAATCTTTTATGTTCTTATGTTCTAAATGGCTAGAACATTAGAAAGGATATATTGGCCTTGGAAGGAGTGCAGTGCCGTTTCACCAGAATGATACCAGGTCTCCAAGGGTTAGATCATGAGGAGAGATTACATAAACTCAGCTTGTATTCCCTGCAATATAGAATATTAAGGGGTGATTTGATTGTTGGTTTTAAGATTATGAAACGAATTGAAAGGGTAGATAGAGATAATTTTTTTTCCACTGATGGGGAATCTAGAACAAGGGGACTTAACCTTATAATCAGAGCCAGGACATTCAGGAGAGAAGTTAGGAAACACTTCATCACGCAAAGGTTGGTAGAAATGTTGAACTCTCGCACAAAAAGCAGCAAAAACCATCTCAATTCGTAATTTTAAATCTGAGATCGATAGATTTTCGCGAACAAAGGGATGAAGGGATAAGGAGCTCTTATATCATTGTGGGTACATCGCAGCAGGAAGCAATTCGGCCCGTGGTGCTTGTGCCGGCTCTTTAAACAGAATCATAGAATCATAGAATCATAGAAGTTACAACATGGAAACAGGCCCTTCGGCCCAACATGTCCATGTCGCCCAGTTTATAACACTAAGCTAGTCCCAATTGCCTGCACTTGGCCCATATCCCTCTATACCCATCTTACCCACGTAACTGTCCAAATGCTTTTTAAAAGACAAAATTATACCCGCCTCTACTACTGCCTCTGGCAGCTCGTTCCAGACACTCACCACCCTTTGAGTGAAAAAATTGCCCCTCTGGACCCTTTTGTATCTCTCCCCTCTCACCTTAAATCTATGTCCCCTCGTTATAGACTCCCCTACATTTGGGAAAAGATTTTGACTATCTACCTTATCTATACTCCTCATTATTTTATAGACTTATATAAGATCACCCCTTAACCTCCTACTCTCCAGGGAAAAAACTCCCAGTCTATCTAACCTCTCCCTATAAGTCAAACCATCAAGTCCCGGTAGCATCCTAGTAAATCTTTTCTGCACTCTTTCTAGTTTAATAATAATATCCTTTCTATAATAGGGTGACCAGAACTGTACACAGTATTCAAAGTGTGGCCTTACTAATGTCCAGTACAACTTCAACAAGACATTCCAACTCCTGTATTCAATGTTCTGACCAATGAAACCAAGCATGCCGAATGCGTTCTTCACCACCCTATCCACCTGTGACTCCACTTTCAAGGAGCTATGAACCTGTACTCCTAGATCTCTTTGTTCTATAACTCTCCCCAACGCTCTACCATTAACGGAGTAGGTCCTGGCTCAATTCGATCTCCCAAAATGCATCACCTCCCATTTATCGAAATTAAACTCCATCTGCCATTCATCGGCCCACTGGCCAAATTTATCAAGGTCCAGTTGCAATCCTAGATAACCTTCTTCACTGTCCACAATGCCACCAATCTTGGTGTCATCAGCAAACTTACTAACCATGCCTCCTAAATTCTCATCCAGATCATTAATATAAATAACAAATAACAGCGGACCCAGCACCGATCCCTGAGGCACACCGCTGGACACAGGCCTCCAGTTTGAAAAACAACCCTCTGCAACCACCCTCTGTCTTCTGTCGTCAAGCCAATTTTGTATCCAATTGGCTACCTCACCTTGGATCCCAAGAGATTTAACCTTATGTAACAACCTACCATGCGGTACCTTGTCAAAGGCTTTGCTGAAGTCCATGTAGACCACGTCTACTGCACAGCCCTCATCTATCTTCTTGGTTACCCCTTCAAATAACTCAATCAAATTCGTGAGACATGATTTTCCTCTCACAAAACCATGCTGACTGTTCCTAATCAGTCCCTGCCTCTCCAAATGCCTGTAGATCCTGTCTCTCAGAATACCCTCTAACAACTTTCCCACTACAGATGTCAGGCTCACCGGTCGGCAGTTCCCAGGCTTTTCCCTGCCGCCCTTCATAAACAAAGGCACAAGATTTGCTGCCATCCAATCTTCAGGCACCTCACCTGTCGCTGTCGATGATTCAAATATCTCTGCTAGAGGACCCGCAATTTCCTCCCTAACCTCCCATAACGTCCTGGGATACATTTCATCAGGTCCCGGAGATTTATCTACCTTGATGTGCGTTAAGACTTCCAGCACCCCCCTCTCTGTAATATGTACACTCCTCAAGACATCACTATTTATTTCCCCAAGTTCCCTAACATCCATGCCTTTCTCAACTGTAAATACCGATGTGAAATATTCATTCAGGATCTCACCCATCTCTTGTGGTTCCGCACATAGATGACCGTGTTGATCCTTAAGAGGCCCTACTCTCTCCCTAGTTACTCTTTTGCCCTTTATGTATTTGTAGAAGCTCTTTGGATTCTCCTTTGCCTTATCTGCCAAAGCAATTTCATGTCCCCTTTTTGCCCTCCTGATTTCTCTCTTAACTCTACTCCGGCAATCTCTATACTCTTCAAGGGTTTCACTTGATCCCAGCTGCCTATGCACGTCATATGCCTCCTTCTTCTTTTTGACTAGGGCCTCAATCTCCCGAGTCATCCAAGGTTCCCTACTTCTACCAGCCTTGCCCTTCACTTTGTAAGAAATGTGCTTACCCTGAACCCTGGTTAACACACTTTTGAAAGCCTCCCACTTACCAGACGTCCGTTTGCCTGCCAACAGACTCTCCCAATCAACTTCTGAAATTTCCTGTCTAATACCATCAAAATTGGCCTTTCCCCAATTTAGAATTTTAACTTTTGGGCCAGACCTATCATTCTCCATAGCTATCTTAAAACTAATGGAATTATGATCACTGGTCCCAAAGTGATCCCTCACCAACACTTCTGTCACCTGCACTTCCTTATTTCCCAAGAGTAGGTCAAGTTTTGCCCCCTCTCCAGTCGGGCCATCCACATACTGATTGAGATATTCCTCCTGAATACACTCAACAAATTTCTCTCCATCCAAGCCCCTAATGCTATGGCTGTCCCAGTCAATGTTGGTAAAGTTAAAGTCCCCTACTATTACCATCCTATTTTTCTTGCAGCTGTCTGTAATCTCCTTACATATTTGCTCCTCTATTTCCCTTTGACTATTTGGGGGTCTGTAGTACAATCCTATCAAAGTGATCTCTCCCTTCTTATTTTTCAGTTCTACCCATATAGACTCATTGAGCGAACCCTCGGATATATCCCCTCTCACTACTGCCATGATGTTCTCCCTAATCAAGAACGCAACTCCTCCTCCTCTCTTATCTCCTGCTCTATCTTTCCTATAGCATCTGTACCCTGGAACATTGAGCTGCCAGTCCTGCCCCTCCCTTAGCCATGTTTCAGTAATAGCTATAACATCCCAGTCCCATGTACCCATCCATGCCCTGAGTTCATCTGCCTTGCCCATTAGACTTCTTGCATTGAAATAAATGCAATTTATTCTAGACTTCCCTTGGTCTGTCCAATTAGTCCCACTCCCCTGCTCTTTCCAAATAGCCCTGTAATTTTTTCCCTTCAATTTTTTCCTACACAATGAATGGGAGGACCCTCGGCAAGACAGAGGATCAGAGGGATCTTGGTGTGCAAGTTCACAGATCCCTGAAGGCGGCGGAACAGGTAGATAAGGTGGTAAAGAAGGCATATGGGATACTTGCCTTTATTAGCCGAGGCATAGAATATAAGAGCAAGGAGGTTATGATGGAGCTGTATAAAACACTGGTTAGGCCACAGCTGGAGTACTGTGTGCAGTTCTGGTCGCCACACTACAGGAAGGATGTGATCGCTTTGGAGAGGGTGCAGAGGAGATTCACCAGGATGTTACCAGGGCTGGAGCGCTTCAGCTATGAAGAGAGACTGGGAAGATTGGGTTTGTTTTCCTTGGAGCAGAGGAGGCTGAGGGGGGACATGATTGAGGTGTACAAAATTATGAGGGGCACAGATAGGATGGATACTAAGGAGCTTTTTCCCTTCGTTGAGGGTACTATAACAAGGGGACATAGATTCAAGGTAAAAGGCGGGAGGTTTAGAGGGGATTTGAGAAAGAACTTTTTCACCCAGAGGGTGGTTGGAGTCTGGAACTCACTGCCTGAAAGGGTTGTGGAGGCAGGAACCCTCACAACATTCAAGAAGCATTTGGATGAGCACTTGAAATGCCATAGCATACAAGGCTACGGACCAAATGCTGGAATATGGGATTACAGTAGACAGGGCTGATGGCCGGCGCGGACACGATGGGCCGAAGGGCCTCTATCCGTGCTGTATAACTCTAACTCTATGACTCTATTTGTCCAATTCCTTTTTCAAAGTTAGTACTGAATCTGCTTCCACCGCCCTTTCAGGCAGTGCATTCCAGATCATTGCAACCTGCTGCATCAAAACGTGTTTCCTCATGTTGCCTCTCGCTCTTTTGTCGATGACCTTAAATCTGTGTCCTCTGGTTACCGACCCTTCTGCCACTGGAAACAGTTTCTCCTTATTTACACTATCAAAACCGTTCATGATTTTGAACACCTCTGTCTAATCTCCTCTTAACCTTCTCTGCTGTAAGGAGAACAACCCCAGCTTCCACAATCTCTCCATATTATTGAACTCCCTCATCCCTGGTACCATTCATGTAAATCTCATCTGCACCCTCTCTAAGGTCTTGACATCTTAAAGTGTGGTGCTGAGAATTGAACACAATACTCCAGCTGAGGCCGAACCAGTGTTTTATAAAGTCAAGTGGATGAATGGAGTGAGGAAACAGATCAGCCATGATATCCCTGAATGACGGAACAGACTCGAGGTGCAGAATGGCACACTCCTGCTCCTATGTCCTATGCCCCTACGTTATAGTGCCTGTCCGTTACATTTCAGGTGAGATTTCTGTCTGATCCCAGGTCCCCCTCTAACGCAATAGTGTCTGTCCGTCACATTGTAGGGGAGATTTCTGCTGTTCCCAGTGTTGCCTCTAACTCCATAGTGTCTCTCCATTACATTCCAGGTAAGAGTCCTGTCTGAGCCCAGGACTCCCTTCCCGGGGCAGAGAAAGAAACTGCTCAGTGTGAGAAATATACAGCTGCAGTTCCCGGGACAGGGACTGAAACTCTGCTCAGTGTGAGATATGTATAGGTGCAGTTCCCGGGGCAGCCACTAAGTGACTGCACCATTCTGAGCCCGGTCACTGAGACAAGCACCAGCTTCAGTTGGTGTGATGGAGGGAGGGATCGCCACGGGGTGGATAACAATCAGGGTATTTGTTTGGAATGGGGAATGATTTCTTATTAATGTGTTGCATAGAATGATCTCAATATGTTAGAATTTAAATGAACTGCTGCTGTAATGTGTGAAGTGACCAGTTTCTGCTCGGGCCCTGTCCCAATGGGGTTATCTGTCCAGCTGTGCCGACCATCAGTGGGATGGTGACCGGCCGGACTCGGGATTCTCCCGGCTCGGGGTGTTCATGGATCTCACATTCTCCTCACTCTACCGGGAAAGGCAATTTACAAATGTCAGTGAAATGATGACCAGTGAAATGATGATCAGTGAAATGATGATCAGTGAAAAGATGATCAGTGAAATTTTGATCGGTGAAATGATGATCAATGAAATGATGATCGGTGATATGATGATCGGTGAAATGATGATCAATGAAATGATGATCGGTGAAATGATGATCAATGAAAGGATGATCGGTGAAATGATGATCAATGAAATGATGATCGGTGAAATGATGATCTTTGAAATGATGATCAATGAAATGATGATCAATGAAATGATGATCAGTAAAATGATGATCGGTAAAATGATGATCAGTGAAATTGATTTGAGTCAAAGAAAACACCTTCCTCCGTTTTCCATCAGTTTCCACTACCCTTCCCCCGGTTATTCCGATATTTTCATCATCCCAATGCCCTGGTTTCCTGGTCAGACTCACAAAGGCCATTGGTCTCTCAGGAGAAGGCGGTGGGAGGAACCTGGGCTCACTGTATCTCGAAACGGGCAGCTTATTTCTCATTGGGGGATTTTACCGGACTGTAATTCACGCTTCACACCTGATTAAAATCTATTGGTTATTTGGAAGGAATCATTGGTTTCTATACAAACTGTTGTGAACGGATTAACTCCGAGATCAGTCGGTTGGCGCTGGAGGGACCGCTCGGTATCTGCGAACAGTTCGGTTAATGTTCAGGTCCCATCGGTGTAAGCGGCTCCCGGACGATGCTGCGGCCCTTCCTGACCCTATTTCTACTACAGGTTCTGAACTGTGAGTTATTGATCATTGGAAGTATTCGGTTATCTATTGATACGGTGATTATTATTGAACTATCTGCCTCGTTAATATAATTTTTGATCTTTACTGCAGAACACATTGAGGTGATGTGGAATGTAAATGTTGTTTTATTCAATTGTAATAGTGTCATGTGGAGTTTAATGAGAAATCGGGGCTTCTTTCTTAATCCCCTTCCACCTGCGGCTCTTGTACAGACAGAGCAGACTGGAGTCGAAATTCTAATCGGACGATTTAAACTGAGCCTGTTAGAAGTGGAGCGCGGTCATTGTTAGAATAGGGAGTATCGGAGTCTGGGGTGTAAGTTAACTCACTGAGTGTAGAACACCAGTCAAAACTGCACCTATTGCCGACTGATCCCACACAGACTTTTCTGTCCGCGATATTTCTCAGTCGAAGCGCTGTCTGACCCCAGAGTAACACAGAGAATTGAAATAAACATATTTTAAAATAATTTGTTCAGCATTAGATTGATGGACAAGGTTTATAAATATTGTATAATTAAATATTAACTAGAGGTAAAATCATTTTTTTCAATTGGTATTAATTATTAGCATAAATATTATTAAGAACAGTTTCCAAAAATGATGTTAATGAAATTTCCTAAATGTCTGTGGGATTTGCTGTGTGAGGATTGTTGTTCAGTTTCTGATGATCTTTAAAATGATCATCCTTTTATATTAAATTAAGCTTTCTATTTCATACGTTTTCAAACACAGCATCATAGCATAAACTTTTCTCAAGCTCCTTCCACATGCTCCGTGATTATTATAAAGTGTTATGTGGTGTTTAATGATAGATCGAGACTTGATTTTCAATCGCCTTCCACCTGCGTTTCTTGTACAGACAGAGCAGACTGGAGTTGAAATTCTAACCTGACTATTTAAACTGAGCCTTTTGGAAGTGGAGCGCGGTCACTGTTAGAATAGAGAGTATCACAGTCTGGGGTGTAAGTTAACTCACTGAGTGCAGAACACCAGTCAAAGCTGCACCTACTGCCGACTGATCCCACACTGACATTTCTGCCCCGATATTTCTCAGTAGAAGCGCTGTCTGACCCGCGTGTGATGCAGAGAATTGAAATAAACATATTTCAAATAGTTTTTTCAACATTCGAGTTGGACGAGGTCCGTATTATACTGTATAATTAAATATTAACTAGAGATGGAACCGATACTGATTCAATTAGTATTAATTATTAGTCCAATTATTATAAAGTACACTCT
Source organism: Heptranchias perlo (assembly GCF_035084215.1). Lineage (NCBI taxonomy): Eukaryota > Metazoa > Chordata > Chondrichthyes > Hexanchiformes > Hexanchidae > Heptranchias > Heptranchias perlo. The sequence continues at coordinate 2,057,183 of NC_090344.1, read as the reverse complement.
CTAAAAAATAATGTTATTAATAGGTCCTAAATCTCCAAGTATATGCTGTGGGAGTATTCTTGTTTAGTTAGCGAGTATCTTCAAAATTTTAAACCTTTTATATCAAATTAAGCTTTTTATTTGAGGCATTTGGATGTACAGTGTCCTCTTGTAAGTAATGTTTCTTGATCTGTGTATCTATTCATCTCCACCAATAAGAAATGCTGGTTTACAGATAGGGAAACGTTCTCGCACTGCTACCAGATAGATTGTGCGTTTATTTTAAGTATTAAGTTAAATCTAATTTCATTTTATAAAACTGATTGGATACTAAAATGCTATTTTTGTCGGTGATTTAAAGGGCGTTGACTGCAAGGCAAAAAACAGAGAAAAACATGACATTTATTTACTCCCTGAATCATTTACACAAATATTTTGCTCATAAAAACCAATTTGCAGGAAAGATACATATTTTATTCAATATTTATCATTGAATGAGATCGTGTAATGTGAAAATTGAAAAGTATAATTTAAATTGTAGAATTATTGTTCAATGCACACTTTTGTTTGTCTGATTTTATGTTCCATCAACTTCAAATAGAGAACAGTTCTTCAATGAACATGTTGAGAATATGTTAGATCTGATTAACACCTAGATTAAATTACCGGAGGGCATTTGCGTCAAACTTAGATTTTAAACCGAAATTGAATAAAAAATACCGCGGCAGTTTGTTTTATTTTGTCCCCTGCGGCTCTTGTACAGACAGAGCAGACTGGAGTTGAAATTCTAATCGGACTGTTTAAACTGAACCTGTTAGAAGTAGAGCACGGACACTGTTAGAATAGAGAGTATCGGAGTCTGGGGTGTAAGTTAACTCACTGAGTGTAGAACACCAGTCAAAGCTGCACCGACTGCCGACTGATCCCACACAGACATTTCTGTCCCCGATATTTCTCAATTGAAGCGCTGTCTGACCCCCGTGTGTTACAGAGAATTGAACTGATTTTTTTTAAAACAGCTTGTTCAACATTAGAGTGTTGGACAAGGTCTGTAATATTGTATAATTAAATATCAACAAGAGATGCAACCAATATTGTTTCAATTACTATTAATTATAAGTGTAATTATTATAAAGTACACTCTCCAGAAAATAATAACAATGTTTCTAAATCTCCGGGGCATTTGCTGTGTGAGTATTTTTGTTTCGTTAGCGATTATCTTCAAAATTATAAACTTTTTTTAATATCAAATCATTCTTTCCATTTGTGAATTTGGATGGACAGTGTCTTGTAATTAATGTTTCTTGATCTCCTTCCACGTGCCCTATTCTGTTTACACAGTGTCCTGTGGAGTTTAATGAGACATCAGGACTTGTTTCTCAATCACCTGCCACAATGTTCGATATTTTGTTAATTTTGTCGGTCGATGACTTAGTTCAGTTTCTCGCTGTTTCCAGTGTTTGTTTGATTATATTTATTAATCTCTATCAGTATGAAATGCTGTCGTGCAGACAGGGAAACGTTCTCGCACTGTTATCAGGTAGATTGTGCGTTTACTTTAAGTATTAGGGCAAATCTCATTTCATGTTATAAAACTGATTGAATACTAAAATACTGTTTCTGTAGATGATTTAAAGAGGGTTCATTGCAAAGCATAAAACAGAGAAAGAATATGAAATGTACTATACTCCCTGAATCATTTTCACAAATCTCATGCTCATGAAAACCAATTTATAAAACGCGTGCATATTTTATTCAAATTTGTCTCTGAATGCGATCCTGTGATGTGTGAATTAAAAATAATTAAATTTGTCCAATTTTTGTTCAATGCACATTTTTGTTTGTCTGATTTTATGTTCCATCTGCTTCAAACAGACAACTATTCTTCATTTCTGTCGGTGTCAGTGAACATATTGAGAATATTTTAGATCTGATTAACACCGAGTTTAAATTACCGGAGGACATTTGTGTCAAACTTAGATTTTAAACCGAAATTGAATACAAATAGTGCGGCAATTTGTTTTAATTTGACCCCTGCGGCTCTTGTACAGACAGAGCAGATTGGAGTTCAAATTCTAATCGGACCATTCAAACTGAGCCTGTTAGAAGTAGAGCGCGGTCACTGTTGGAATAGAGAGTATCGGAGTCTGGGGTGTAAGTTAACTCACCGAGTGTAGAACAGCAGTCAAAGCTGCACCTCCTGCCGACTGATCCCACACAGACATTTCTGTCCCCGATATTTCTCAGTAGAAGCTGTCTGATCCCCGTGCGATACAGAGAATTGAAATAAACATTTTTAGATAATTTGTTCAGCATTAGATTGTTGGACAAGTTTTGTAAATATTGCAAAGTTAAATATGAACTAGAGGTGGAGCAATAATGTTTCAATTAGCATTAATTATTCGGATAAATATTATTAAAGGCAGTCTCCAAAAATGATGTTACTGAAATTTCCTAAATGTGGGATTTGCTGTGTGAGGATTGTTGTTCAGTTGGTGATGATCTTTAAAATGATCACCGTTTTATATTAAATTAAGCTTTCTATTTCACACATTTATGTATACAGTGTCATTTAATTATCTTTTCTCTCGCTCCTTCCACATGCTCCATACTTATTATACAGATTTATGTTGTGTTGAATGATAAATCGGGAATTCTTTCTCAATCGCCTTCCACCTGCGGTTCTTCTGGAGACAGGGCAGACTCGAGTTGAAATTCGAATCGGACTATTTAAACTGAGCCTGTTAGAAGTAGAGCGCGGTCACTGTTAGAATAGAGAGTATCGGAGTCAGGGGTGTAAGTTAACTCACTGAGTGTAGAACACCAGTCAAAGCTGCACCGACTGCCGACTGATCCCACACAGACATTTCTGTCCCCGATATTTCTGAGTTGAAGCGCTGTCTGACCCCGGTGTGATACAGAGAATTGATTTAAAATATATTGACTTGTTTGTTCAGCATTAGACTGTGGGACAAGGACTATAAATATTTTATAATTAAATGTTCACTAGAGAAGGAACCAATATTGTTTCAATTAGTATTAATAGTTAATATAATTATTATTAAGTACAGTCTCCAAAAATGATGTTACTGAAGATCCTAAATCTCCGGTGGATTTGCAGTATCAGAATTTGTGTTCAGTTAGTGATTCTATTGTTCAATTAATAATTATTAGTATTATTATTAAGTGAACTGTCTCAATTACTGAAAATTCCTAAATCTCCGGGAGCTTTGCTGTGTGAGTATTTTTTTCAGTTAATGATAATATTCAAAATTATGAACTTTTTAAATTAAATTTCTTTTTCATGTGTTTATATGGACAGTGTGATGTAATAATTAATGTTTCTCAAGCTCCTTCCACATGCCCCATACTTTTTACACAGTATCATGTGTTTAATGAGATATCGGGACCTGTTTCTCAATCTCCTTCCACATGTTCTATCCTCTGGTTCTTTTGTGCAACAAATACTAAACTCATTTGTATATATATCTTCGACAGAAAGCGACCGGAGCAATTTTCCCCGGTCTTGTAAATATTCGCTGCATGTTTGGTTATTTTCTATGCGTGGTATCGTTTATTCAGGGATTAGTTAAGACTATAAAGTTATTGTGTTGGAAATTACTGTTTGTGCTGTTGACCACAGAGTCTGGATTGTTTGGTGTGACCTCCCTCTGTCCGGTGTTTTATTGGAGTTTTTTAAACTGTTCTACTCAGACTGAGGCATCTCAACCCAACGCCTTAACAGTTACTTCGCTAATAGTGGATATCTCTCGGCGATAATCTTACATTTCAAGTAAAGTTAAATGTTTCAGTAACAATAATACTACGAATAATTGGTGGATCGCGACGTGTTAACGGTCAAGTTCCATTACTGGAACCAGCTACAATTAATGTTTGAACTTCATTTGCTTCGTAAATCCAACATGAACTCCTTTAATTGTGAAAGCTGTCAAATTGATCCAGAAATATATTAGTATTTAATTATTGTTTTGATTATTGACATACATAATAATCTGTTGTGGGAGGAATACTTTTTATAAACACTCGGTATTGACTGTATTTGGTAATCAATAAATCACCCCTGAAGTTGATTTCAATGAACTGAAAAAGAGCGCGGCTTTGTATCTCATTCAGGAAGTTAAATTCCCGAACCAGAATATCCCCAACTTCTGCCCTTTTATTTCATGTCCTTCCAGATTCTTTTTAATTATATTAATAATTGTATTTAAGAACATAAGAACATAAGAAATTGGAGCAGGAGTAGGCCAATCGGCCCCTCGAGCCTGCTCCGCCATTCAATAAGATCATGGCTGATCTGATCCCAACCACAAATCTAAAGAACACAAGAAGTCGGAGCAGGACCCGGCCACATAGCCCCTGGGCCCTCTCCGCCACCCACAGGGCATTGACCGATCCGAACTCAGCTTCATGTCCAATTTCCTGCCCGCTCCCCATAACCCCTAATTCCCTTTACTTCTAGGAAACTGTCTATTTCTGTTTTAAATTTATCTAATGATGTAGCTTCCACAGCTTCCTGGGGCAGCAAATTCCACAGACCTACCACCCTCTGAGTGAAGAAGTTTCTCCTCATCTCAGTTTTGAAAGAGCAGCCCCTTATTCTAAGATTATGCCCCCTAGTTCTAGTTTCACCCATCTTTGGGAACATCCTTACTGCATCCACCCGATCAAGACCCTTCACAATCTTATATGTTTCAATAAGATCGCCTCTCATTCTTCTGAACTCCAATGAGTAGAGTCCCAATCTACTCAACCTCTCCTCATATGTCCGCCCCCTCATCCCCGGGATTAACCGAGTGAACCTTCTTTGTACTGCCTCGAGAGCAAGTATGTCTTTTCTTAAGTGTGGAGACCAAAACTGTATGCAGTATTCCAGGTGCGGTCTCACCAATACCTTATATAACTGCAGCAATACCTCCTTGTTTTTATATTCTATCCCCCTAGCAATAAAAGCCAACATTCCGTTGGCTTTCTTGATCACCTGCTGCACCTGCATACCAACTTTTTGATTTTCTTGCACTAGGACCCCCAGATCCCTTTGTACTGCAGTACTTTCCAGTCTCTCGCCATTAAGAAAATAACTTGCTCTCTGATTTTTCCTGCCAAAGTGCATAACCTCACATTTTCCAATATTATATTGCATCTGCCAAATCTCCGCCCACTCACCCAGCCTGTCTATATCCCCTTGCAGGTTTTTTATGTCCTCCTCACTCTCTACTTTCCCTCCCATCTTTGTATCATCTGCAAATTTTGATATGTTGCACTCGGTCCCCTCCTCCAAATCGTTAATATAGATTGTAAAGAGTTGGGGACCCAGCACCGACCCCTGTGGAACACCACTGGTTACTGGTTGCCAGTCCGAAAATGAACCATTTATCCCAACTCTCTGCTTCCTGTTTGATAACCAATCCTCCACCCATGCCAGAATATTACCCCCAATCCCGTGATTTTTTATCTTAAGTAATAATCTTTTATGTGGCACCTTGTCGAATGCCTTCTGGAAGTCTAAATACACTACGTCCACTGGTTCCCCTTTATCCACCCTATACGTTATATCCTCGAAGAACTCAAGCAAATTTGTCAGACATGACTTCCCCTTCATAAAGCCATGCTGACTTTGTCCTATTAAATTATGCTTATCTAAATGTTCCGTTACTGTCTCCTTAATAATAGACTCCAAAATTTTACCCACCACAGATGTTAAGCTAACTGGCCTATAATTTCCAGCCTTCTGCCTACTACCCTTTTTAAATAACGGTGTTACATTAGCAGTTTTCCAATCTGCCGGGACCTCTCCTGAGTCCAGGGAATTTTGGAAAACTATCACCAAAGCATCCACAATCCCTACTGCCACTTCCCTCAAGACCCTAGGATGGAAGCCATCAGGTCCAGGGGATTTATCCGCCTTGAGTCCCATTATTTTACTGAGTACCATCTCTTGAGTGATTTTAATCGTATTTAGCTCCTCCCCCCCGAGAGTCCCCTGTTTGTCCAGTGTTGGGATATTCTTAGTGTCCTCTACTGTAAAGACTGAAACAAAATATTTGTTCAGCATTTTTGCCATCTCCATGTTTCCCACCATTAATTTCCCGGTCTCATCCTCTAAGGGCCCTATGTTTGCCTTAGCCACCCTTTTTCTTTTTATATAACTATAGAAACTCTTGCTATCTGTTTTTATATTTTTTGCTAATTTCTTTTCATAATCTAACTTCCCTTTCTTAATCAATCCTTTAGTTACTTTTTGCTGTCTTTTGAAGAATTCCCAATCTTCTATCTTCCCACTAAGTTTGGCTACCTTATATGTCCTTGTTTTTAGTCGGATACTATCCTTGATTTCTTCACTTAGCCACGGGTGGCTGTCATTTCTTTTACACCCTTTTTTCCTCAGTGGAATATATTTATTTTGAAAGTTGTAAAATAACTCCCTAAATGAACACCACTGCTCATGTACCGTCTTACCCTTTAATCTATTTTCCCAGTCCACTTTAATCAATTCCGCTCTCATACCATCATAGTCTCCTTTATTCAAGCTCAGTACGCTTGTTTGAGAATCAACCTTCTCACCCTCTAATTGGATATGGAATTCAACCATGTTGTGGTCGCTCGTTCCAAGTGGATCCTTAACTAGGACATTATTAATTAATCCTGACTCATTACACAGGACCAGGTCCAAGGTTGCCTGCCCCCTTGTAGGATCAGTTACATACTGCTCAAGAAATCCATCCCTGATGCACTCAATGAACTCGTCCTCAAGGCTGCTCTGCCCAATTTGATTTGTCCAGTTAATATGATAATTAAAATCCCCCATAATTATGGCTGTTCCCTTATTACATGCCCTGACTATCTCCTGATTAATACTTCTTCCAGCAGAGTTGCAACTATTAGGAGGCCTATATACTACGCCCACTAATGTTTTTTTTCCCTTATTATTCCTTATCTCCACCCAAACTGTTTCATTATCTTGATGCTTTGTCCCAATATCATTTCTCTGTATTACAGTGATTCCTTCCTTTATTAACATAGCCACCCCACCTCCCCTTCCTTCCTGCCTGTCCTTCCTGATTGTTAAATAACCTGGCATATTTAATTCCAAGTCGTTGTCACCCTGCAGCCATGTTTCTGTAATGGCCACAAGATCATACCCATACGTAGTTATTTGTGCCGTTAACTCGTCCATTTTATTACGAATGCTACGTGCATTCAGATAAAGAACTTTCAAATCTGTTTTGTGACGCTTAGTTCCTGCTTTTTCCTTTTTTAACACTTTACCTATTACTCCATACCTTCTGTCCCTTCCTGTTACGCTTTCCTCTCTCTCCCTGCTCAGGTTCCCAACCCCCTGCCACTTTAGTTTAAACCCTCACTGTTTGTTGTGATACAAGAGCACACTGACTGAAATAAAACGTTTACAATTAACTCAACAATTTCGCACCAAGCACGACATTAGTGGGGTTTTGTGCGACCATTGAAATTTGAGTCATTGGGGAACCGGCAGCCAATGCAGGTCAGTGAGGGCAGGGGTGAATAGTGAGCGGGACTTGGTGCGAGATAGGATACCAGCAGCAGAGTTTTGGATCAGCTGAAGTTGACAGAGAGTGGAGAATGTCAGGCCGATCAGGAGAGCGTTGGGATAGTGGATATACTCTCTGTCTAGATCAATGATTTGGACATGGGTTCACAGAGAATTAGATTCAACATTTGTTTAAAATAGCAAATGAGAGCGGATTGGAAATTGTGAGGAAGGATACAGGAGATATTGGAGGAATCAGCAGGTTAAGAGAGTTGTGTAGATGAATGGGAAATAATACCGTCTGAGAAAAGGAAAAGACTGAACATTTATCCGATGTCTCTTAGATCATAGGATCACAGTAGGTACCGCACAGGAGGAGGCCATTCGGCCCATCAACCAATGGACGGATTTGGGAGTCTCGGTTGTCCTCCAATTCTTGCCTCTTGTGCATCCCCTGATTTTAATCACTCCACCATTGGCAGCCGTCCCGTCAGTTACCTAGACCTTAACCTCTGGAATTCCCTCCCTAAACCTCTCCACCTCTCTCTTCTCCTTTAAGGCGCTCCTTAAAACCTACCTCGTTGACCAAGCTTTTGGTCACCTGTCCGAAGATCTCCTTATGTCGCTCGGTGTCAGATTTTGTTTGATTACACTCCCGTGAAGCGCCTTGGGACGTTTTACTGTGTTAAAGGTGCTATATAAATGCAAGTTGTTGTTGTAGATTGTTTTTATTGCTTTAGGGTGGGGGCATAATTGCCCGGGGTGGAATTTATTGTCCATCTGTCCTGAGAAGGTGGTGACGGGCGTTCTTCTTGAACCCTCCTGTCCATTTGGTAATGGTGTTCTGAGGTCATTTATTGTCCATCTGCCCTGAGAAGGTGGTGACGGCCGTTCTTTTTGAACCCTCCAGTTCCTGTGGTGATGGTGTTCTGGGGTCATTTGCAGTCCATCCCTAGCTGTCCTGTGAAGGTGGTGCTGGGAATTCTTCTTCAATCACTGTAACATAAGAATTATTCAGATGGTGATCGTTTTTAAGAGAATAACTAACAACAACAGCTTGCATTTATAGAGCATCTTTAATGTAGTAAAACGTCGCAAGGTGCTTCACAGGAGCATTATCAAACACAATTTCACACTGAGCCAGATAAGGACCTCGTAGGACAGATGACCAAAAGCTTGTTCAAAGAGGTGGGTTTTAAGGAGCGTTTTAAAGGAGGAGAAAGATTTAGAGAGATGGACAGGTTTAGGGAGGGAATTCCAGAGCTTAATATCTAGGTAACTGAAGGCACGGCCTTCAAAGGTGGAACGATTAAAATCGGGGGTGCGCAAGAGACAAGAGTTGGAGGAGCGCATCGATCTCTGAGGGTTGTCGGGCTGGAGGAGATTAAAGAGATAGGGAGGGGCGAAGCCATGGAGGGATTTGAAAACAAGGATGAGAATTTTAAAACTGAGGCATTCTTTGATCAGCAGCTCATGTCGGTCGACGAGCACAGGGGTGATCGGAGAAGGTGACTTGGTGTGAGTTAGGTGCGGGCAGCAGAGGTTTGGATGCGCTCAATTTTATGGAGGGTGGAAGATGGGAAGCCGGTCAGGAGAGCATTGGAATAGTCCAGTCTGGCGGTAACAACGGCATGGACAAAGGTTTTAGTAGCGGATCAGTTGAGGCAGGGGTGGAAATAGTGAAAGATTATTCCCACTAGTCTGTCAATGGGTAAGGAAAGGAGAATTTGCTGGGCACTGACTATTATCAGGGGAGAGTTGGGAAGGACTGTGAGGCACTACTGGGGTCGAAATAAGTCACGCACAGTCTACACTACAGAACCGGGTACAGAAAGACACCTGTGAGATTATGTTTGAGAAGCTGGCTATCATTCAAGAATTCTCGGCAAGCACAGCTGAGGACAGGAATCGGTGTTACACTGTCATAAGAACATAAGAAATAGTAGTAGGAGACGCTCATACCGCCCCTCGAGCCTTCTCCACCATTCAGTAAGATCATGGCTGATCTACTACCTCAACCCTGGCGAGTTGCTGCAGTGTGTACCATCCACAGGATGCACTGCAGCAACTCGCCAAGGCTTCTTCGACAGCACCTCCCAAACCCGCGACCTCTACCACCTAGAAGGACAAGGGAGCAAGCACAGGGGAATAACACCACCTGCACGTTCCCCCCACCCCAAGTCACACACCATCTGGACTTGGAAATATATCGCCGTTCCTTCATTGTCGCTTGGTCAAAATCCTGGAACTCCCTTCCTAACAGCACTGTGGGAGAACCGTCACCACACGAACTGCAGCGGTTCAAGAAGACGGCTTACCACCACCTTCTCGAGGGTAATTAGGGATGGGCAGTAAATGCTGGCCTTGCCAGCGACGTCCACATCCCATGAATGAATTAAAAAAACTGCACTTGCCCGCACCTAACCCTTGATTCCCTTAATGCCGTAGTATCCATCGATCTCTATCTTGAATGTACTCAATGACTGAGCATTCACAGCCCTCTGGGGTAGAGAATTCCAAAGATTCACAACCCTCCGAGTGAAGATTTTTTTCCTCATCTCTCTCCTAAATGGATGACCCCTTATCTTGAGACTGTAATACATAACCTCGAGAATAGAAAGTGACCTGGAAATCTGTGCAACACAATATCATCAGGGAGATGGGATCAGGTCAACACAATGTCTATAATATATGACCTAGAGAATAGAAAGAGACCGGGAATTCTGGAGGGTACATTACCATCAGGGGGGTTGGGAGCAGGTCAACACAATATCTATAATATATGACCTAGAAAATAGTAAGAGACCGGGAATACTGGAGGGCAGAATATCATCGGGGATTGGGAGCAGGTCAATATACTGGCTGCATTTTAAAGAGCAGTAAAGCTTAACCAGTAAACGAGAGGACCATTAACCGGTCATCATTAATTGGTAAAATGATGTCACAAATCGGAGAGGGCAGGTTACAAGAGAACCCATAGAGCAGGAAATTATCGAGGAACAGCCCGCACGGAGTTAGGAGGCGAGATCCCACCTGATCAACTCTTCTTTTAAAATTGTGTTTTGTTTGAGGAAGTTTGGAATTTAATGAGTAAGGCACCGAAATTCATCACACAATAAAATAATCTTTAATTAAAGGTATATCTCGGTTCCTTCATGGACTTTGGATCGAAATTATGAAATTCGCGACTTAACTTCACTGTAAGAGGGCCATCACTGTGAGCACTGCAGCTGGTGAAAGAGCGGGCCCATCTCCGCCATCTTCTCAGGGCATATACACACGTGTCATGAATGTTCAGAGCACCGTTACCACAAGGAGCAGACCCATCACCAGCGCCTTCTCAGGGCATCTACACACGGGTAATAAATGGTCAGAGTACTGTCAAAAAGGCTAATGGAATGCTGGCCCTTATATCTCGAGGGTTAGAATACATGGGGGTAGAATTTATGCTACCGCTGTATAAATCCCTGGTTAGACCACACCTTGATTACTGTGTTCAGTTTTGGGCACTGCACCTTCGGAAGCATATATTGGCATTGGAAGGAGCGCAGTGTGGATTTACCGGAATGATACCTGGACTCTAAGGGTTAAATTACCAGGAGAAATTACACAAACGAGGGTTGTATTCCCTAGAATTCATAAGATTAAGGTGTGATTTAATGGAAGTTTTCAAGCTATTAAGGTGAACTGATAGGGTCGATAGAGAGAAACTATTTCCACTAGTTGGGGATTCTAGGACGAGGGGACATAGACTAAAAATTAGAGCCAAGACTTTCAGGAGAGAAGTGGGAAACACTTCCAGACGCAAAGGGAGGTAAAAGTTTGGAACTCTCTTCCGCAAACGGCAGTTGATGCTCGCTCAATTGTTAATTTCAAATCTGAGTTTGATAGATTTTTGTTGACCAAAGGTAGTAAGGGGTACGAGGCTAAAGCGGGTATAAGGAGTTCGGTCACAGATAGCCATGATCTAATTGAATGGCGGAACAGGATCGAGGGGCTAAATGGCCTACTCCTGTTCCTATATTTCTGTCATCATTTGTCAACACAAGGAGCGAGTTCATCATCACCACCTTCTCAGAGCACCGTAACCAAAAGGAGCGGACCCATCACCACCGCCTTCTCAGAATATTTACAAACGGCTAATAATTGGTCAGAGCACCGTCAGCACAAGGAGCGGGCACATAACCACCACCTTCTCAGGACACCTACACACGGGTAATAAATGGGGCAGATCCAGCATTGTGCACATCCTGAGAACAATGTAAGATCTTGGTACATATAACGATGAGTGGAATTATTCTCCACGTGTTACGCATCGACCAGAGCGATTATTGTACTGTGTTAAATAACGCATAATATTTCTGACCCTATCCCCTCCCGCTTACGATAATTCGAGTTGAAATCGGTGACCAATGAGAGATACCTGAAATAATCAAAGTGTCCACAAGTGGATTACTCAAGGCAGATTTTTTTTAGCAAGTTTAATGGATGCTTCAGGAGATATCACTAATTGTACAGGCTATATAGACAATGAAAGTGAAGTACATCCAGTGTATGTGGATTTCAAGAAGGAATGTAAAATAGGCGTATGGTACAGGAGGAGACGAAGTAGAATGGTTAGAACATTGGGTGTCAGACACGAAACAAACGAGTCGGGTTAATGGGTCTTGTTCAGTTTGAAGGTGGGTCAGAAATATTGTTCCCAGTTGTCAGTGCTGGGGTTATATATATATATGTATGTATGTATGTAGCAAGTCTTTGTGTATGAATCTGTCTTTGTGTGTATCTTCGTGTATTGTCTGTGTGAGTGTATATGTGTGTGGTTATATGTGTGTGTCTGTGTGTATGTCTGTGTTTCTTTGTGTATTTGTGTGTGTATGCGCGTGTGTGTACTAATTTTCTGCATAAATTGTAGGCACGTTGCAAATGTTGTAATGTTTCAGAGACTGTGTTTCCGGTTTTATAATGAATGAAGAACAGATGAAATCACAGACCCCGGTATCATTTCTTACACAAAGTGACGGGAATTTTTACTCAAAGTTTGTTGTATTTTAACTTTTCTTTCTGATATTTCCATTCATTTCTTGACCAAGCGAACTCTAATTCTCGATGTCTCATTTCAGGCAGACCTGGGAACAGTCAGGCTGACCGGTCAGGTAATCGCCCTTTATTTCAGATTCTCTGTTGAGGCAAATAGAATCGATGCATTGTAAGGGGAAGCTCGATAAGCCGATGAGAGACGAAGGAATAGAAGGATATGTTGATAGGGTGCGATGAAGTCGGGAGGGAGGAGGCTCGTGTGGAACGTGAACACCTGTGCAGTAGTTTCAATGCAACTCGATGTAACCAAGGCCATGGCGATCACATGACCACCCAGCCCCGCCTCTTTCTCCATTGGCTCAGGAGGCAAAAATTCTTCCTATCTTGACTGGAGCTGGGCTCTCATTACGCTTGGCCAATCAGTTCTGAGCATGAAGGACAGCTGACCATTGAAGCCACGCCCTTCTGCCGACATCTTCAGTCTGAAATACATTCTCAGCCTATCGCCCATCCGCCCCGTGGGAGCCGATCTGCGGCTGGGAATCTCCCGGTGACGGGGATTTAATACATTGTAACCGCTTCGTGCTTACAGACTGGAGGACTGGAGAATGGGGACAGTCCGAGCGCTGGGAGACTGGGGGTTTAATACACTGTAACCGCTTGATGTTATTTCTGATATATTACAGACTGTGGGGCTGGTGAATGGGGACAGTCCGTGCACTGGGAGACTGGGGGTTCAATACACTGTAACCGCTTGATGTTATTTCTGATATTTTACAGAGACTGTGAAGCTGAGGCTGGTGAACGGAGGTAGTCCGTGCGCTGGGAGAGTGGAGATTCACTACAAAGGATGGTGGGGGACTGTGTATGATCATTACTGGGACCTCCGGGACGCCGCTGTCGTGTGTCGGGAGCTGGGCTGCGGGGCCGCGCTGTCCGCACCGGGCGGGGCTCACTTTGGGGAAGGGTCCGGACCCATTGTGACGTGGGGTGTTCAGTGCGGCGGGACCGAGGCCGCTCTGCGGGACTGTGATTCATATCCATGGCGTCACTATTCCTACTCACACTCCAGTGATGCCGGTGTCATCTGCTCAGGTAAAAATCTTCCTTCTGTCTCTCATCTCCCGCCGGGTCTGACTGTTTCCGGGAAAAGCGAGAGTAAAATAATCCGGGACTGTCCGTACCCGGAAAGTGAGATGATAATTCCAGTATTCTCAGATTATTATTAATGTTGTATTGTTAATATTAGGATCACTGTTTGTGTTATAATATCCCTATTATTATATTTATTAAACATCCCCCACTGGGAGCAGTAAATACCTGATACTCGGCAAATTTACACAGCAGACAGAACAAGTTCCCACTGAGATTTGACCCAGAGCCGCGGTGAATGATCCGAACAGCTGGAAATGTCCCAAACTCAATCCAACTCTCCATTCTGAACCCACCAACCGCTACCGGGCATGCGCCGTGAGCACGGCTGTGCCCCTGCATTCATCGTATGTTGTGAGATCTGAGATTTTACACAGACTCTGAAGCTGAGACTGGGGAGGGAGGTTTCTCCGTCTCGGGGGGAACCTGGACATTGGGTCCGCGATTACTGTGAGCAGCACTGGAGGAAACTGCACAGTGAGATCCCACATCTGCCTGCACGCCTTCAATCATTTTAAGCTTTGAACGAATATCGAGAAGGCAAAAAGGACAGAGTCTCTCACGAGTTAAAAAGAGCATTAAACTATTCCACTAGATTAACGCAACTATTGGAAGTAGAGCAAAAAGTTCTCCTGGAATCCTGGCCCATAGTTCTCGCCTGATCACCATCAAAACATATTAAGCGACAATTTTACAATTTGCTAATTGTGGGATCTTGCTTTGCACAAAGTGGCTGTCCCCTTTGCCAATTAACAACAGTGGCTGTAGTTTAAAGGTAATTGAGGCGATGAGAAGGGCTTTGGGTGTCTTTAGACCGTGCCAAGGGCTACCGCCGGGTCAATGCTTTCTGTCTTTAGATCCATTCTGCAGATTCAATCCACGTGATATCAAGAAATGGCTGAGTGCACGGGACACAGAAAAGGTTACAGGTCCTGACAACATCCCGGCTGTAGCGCTGAAGACCTGTGCTCCAGGGCTAGTTTTGCCTCCAGCCAAGTTGTACCAGTACAGCTACAACACTGGCATCAACCCGACGAAGTGGAAAATTCCCCAGGTCTGTCCTGTCCACGAGAAACAGGACAAATCCAACCTGGCCAATTCCCGTCCCATCAGCTTATTCTCAATCATCAGCAAAGTGACTTAAGAAGCTATCAAGCGGCACTTACTCACCAACAACGTGCTCACTGCAGCTCAGTTTGGGTTCCGCCAGTACCACTCGGATCCAGACCTCATTACAAACAAGGGACAAAGAGCTGAATTCCAGAGGTGAGGTTAGTGACTGTCCTGGCCATGGAGGCAGCATTTGACCGAGTGATGGACCAAAGAGCCCTGGTAAAACTCAAGTCAATAAGGATTAAAGGGAAAACTGTCCAGTTGCTGGATTCATATCTTGTACAAAGAAAGATGGTTGTGGTTGTTGGAGGCCAATCAGCTCAGCCCAGAACACTGCTGCGGCAGTTCCTCAGGGCAGTTTCCTAGGCCCAACCATCTTCAGTTGCTTCATCAATGACCTTCCCTCCATCATAAGGTCAGAAATGGGGCTGTTCCCTGATGATTGCACAGCGTTCAGATCCATTCGCAACCCCTCAGATAATGAAACAGTCCCTGTCCCCATGCATGAAGACATGGGCAACATTCAGGCTTGGGCTGATAAATTATAAGTAACGTTCATGTCAAACAAGTGCCAGGCAATGACCATCTCCAACAAGAAAGAGACTAACCATGTCCCCCTTACATCCAATGGCATTATCTTCGCCGAATCACTGACCATCACCATCCTGGGCGTCACCAATGACCACAAACTTAACTGAAAGCCACAAAAATGCTGTGGCTACGAGAGTAGGTCAGAAGCTGATATTCTGTGGCAAGTGTTCACCTCCTGACTCCCCAAAGTTTCTCCACCACTTACAAGGCAAAAGTCAGGAGTGTAATGGAATACTTTACACTTGTCTGGATGGGTGCAGCTGCAACAACAATCAAGAAGCTTTACGTTATGCAGGACAAAGCAGTCCACTTGATCGGCAGCCCATCCACCACCTTTAACATCCAGTTCCTCCACCACTGGCGCACCGAGACTGCAGTCTGTACCATCTACATGATGCACTTCAGCAACTGGCTGAGGTTTCTCCGGCAGCACCTCCCAAACTCGAGACCTCCATCACCTAGAAGGACAAAAGCAGCAGGTGAATGGGAACACCACCACCTCAAAGTTCCTTCATGTCGCTGAGTCAAAACACTGGACTTCCCCACCTAACAGCCTCCCCAAAGCCTCTCCACCACCAAGAAGTTCGGAGTATGAAGCAATCCTCTCCACTTGCCTGGATACGTGCAGCTCACACAACCCCCATGAAGCTCGACACCATCAAGGACAAAACAGTCTGCTTGATCAGCAGCCAATCCAGTACCTTAAACATTCACTAGCTCCACCAGTGGTGCAACGGGATTGCAGTGTGTAGTAACTAAAGGATGCACTGCAGCAACTCACCAAAGCTTCTTCGACAGCTCCTCTCAAACCCATGACCTGCTCCACCTAGAACGCCAAGGGCGGCAGGTGCATGGAAACACCGTCACCTCCAAATTCCCCTCCGAGTCACACACTATCGTGACTTGGAAATATATCGCTGTTCCTTCATCGTCCCTCAGTCAAAACCCTGGAACCCCCGACCGAACAAAACTGAGAGATACCTTCACCACATGGACTGCCGCGGTTCAAGAAGTGGCTCACTACCACTTCCTAAAGGGCAGCTATGGGTGGGCAATAAATGCTGTCATTCTATAGAGGCCCACATGCAGAGATTGATAAAAACATCCAAAAAAAAGAGGGAATGTTCACGGATAGGAACTGCGATTAAGGGAAGGCCCTGAACATTGATTGTAGCGGTCATCAAACGGAGCGGTCTGGGTCCCTGTCATCAAAGGGAGCGGTCTGGGTACCGGTCATCAAAGGGAGCGGTCTGGGTCCCAGTCATCAAAGGGAGCGGTCTGGGTCCCGGTTATCAAAGGGAGCGGTCTGGGTCCCGGTCATCAAAGGGAGCGGTCTGGGTCCCGGTCATCAAAGGGAGCGGTCTGGGTTCCGGCCATCAAGGGGAGCGAACTAGGACTCGGTCATCAAGGGGAGGGATCTGGGTCTCGGTAATCAAAGGGAGCGGTCTGGGTCCCGGTCATCAAAGGGAGCGGTCTGGGTCCCGGTCATCAAACGGAGCGGTCTGGGTCCCTGTCATCAAAGGGAGCGGTCTGGGTACCGGTCATCAAAGGGAGCGGCCTGGGTCCCAGTCATCAAAGGGAGCGGTCTGGGTCCCGGTTATCAAAGGGAGCGGTCTGGGTCCCGGTCATCAAAGGGAGCGGTCTGGGTCCCGGTCATCAAAGGGAGCGGTCTGGGTTCCGGCCAACAAGGGGAGCGATCTAGGTCTCGGTCATAAAGGGGAGGGATCTGGGTCTCGGTAATCAAAGGGAGCGGTCTGGGTCCCGGTCATCAAAGGGACCGGTCTGTGTCCCGGTCATCAGAGGGAGCGGTCTGGGTCCCGGCCATCAAGTGGAGCGGTTTGGGTCCCGGTCATCAAGGGGAGCGGTCTGGGTCCCGGTCATAGAAACATATAAACGTAGAAAATAGGCGCAAGAGTAGGCCATTCCGCCCTTCGGGCCTGCTCCGCCATTCAAAATGATCATGGCTGATCGTTTAACACAGTACCCTGTTCCCGCTTTTTCCCCACATCCCTTGATCCCTTTAGCGTTAAGAAATATACCTATCTCCTTCTTGAATACATCTAATGATTGGCCTCCACTGCCTTCTGTGGTGGAGAATTCCACAGGTTCACCACCCTCTGAGTGAAGAAATTTCTCCTCATCTCGGTTCTAAATGACATACTCCGTATGCTGAGACTGTGACCCCTGATCCCCAGCCATCGGGCACATCCTCCCTTCATCTCGTCTGTCTAGTCCTGTTAGAATATTATCTGTTTCGATGACATCACCTCTCCTTCTTCTAAACTCTCGTGAATAAAGGCCGAGTCAATCCAATCTCTCCTAATACGTCAGTCCTGCCATCCCAGGAATCAGCCTGGTAAACCTTCATTGCACTCCCTCCATGGCAAGGACATCCTTCCTCAGATAAGGAGACCAAAACTGCGCACAATACTCCAGATGTGGTCTCACCAAGGACCTGTATAACTGCAGTAAGACATCCCTGCTCCTGTACTCAAAACCTATTGCAATGAAGGCCAACATGCCATTCGCCTTCCTAACTGCTTGCTGCACCTGAATGCTCGCTTTCAGCGACTGGTGTCCAAGGACACCCAAGTCTCGTTGCACCTCCCCTTTTCCCAATCTATCACCATTCAGATAATAATCTGCCTTTCTGATTTTACAACCAAAGTTGTTAAACTCACATTTATCCACGTTATACTACATCTGCCATGTTCTTGCCCACTCACCCAACTCGTCTAAATTACATTGGAGCCTCTTTGCATTCTCCTCATCGCTCACATTCCACTCCAGCTTTGTGTCGTCTGCAAACTTGGAAATGTTACATTGAGTTCCCTCATCCAAATTATTGATATATATTGTGACTAGCTGGGGCCCAAGCACTGATCCCTGCAGTACCCCACTAGTCACTGCCTGCCACCCGGAAAAAGTTCCGTTTATTCCTCCACTCTGTTTTCTGTCTGTCAACCAATTCGCAATCCATGCAAGTATATTCCCCCCAATCCCATGTGCTTTAATTTTGCACACTAACCTCTTGTGTGGGACCTTATCAAAAGCCTTCTGAAAATCCAAATACACCACATCCACTGGTTCTCCCCTATCTATTCTACCAGTTAAATCTTCAAAAAACTCCAGTAGATTTGTTAAGCATTATTTCTCTTTCATAAACCCATGCTGACTTTGCCCAATCCCGTTAATATCCTCCAAGTGTCCTGTTATCACATCTTTTATAATGGACTCTACCATTTTCCCCACTATTGATGTTCGAATAACTGGTCTGTAATTCTCTATTTTGCTCTCCCTCCTTTTTTAAATGGTGGGGTTACATTTGCCACTCTCCAATCTGTAGAAACTATTCCAGAGTCTATAGAATTTTGAAAGATGATCACCAATACGTCCATTATTTCCAGCGCCACTTCCTTTAGTCCTCTGGGATGTAGATGATCAGGCCCTCGGGATTTCTCAGCCTTTTAGCCCCATTAATTTCCCTAGTACTATTTTCTTTACTAATACTGGTTTCCTTCCGTTCCTCCCTCTCACTAGACCCTTGGTTCCCTCACATTTCTGGCAGGTTATTTGTGTCTTCCTTTGTGAAGACAGAACCAAAGTATGTGTTTAATTGTTCTACCATTTCTTTGTTCCCCATTATAATTTCCCCGATTTCTGACTGTAAAGTCATCAAAGGGAGCGTTCTGGGTTACGGTCATCAAGGGGAGCGGTCTGGGTCCCGGTCATCAAAGCGAGCGGTCTGGGTCCCGGTCATCAAAGGGAGCGTTCTGGGTCCCGGTCATCAATGGGAGCGGTCTGGGTCCCGGTCGTCAAATGGAGCGGTCTGGGTCCCAGTCATCAAAGGGAGCAGTCTGAGTCCCGGTCATCAAAGGGAGCGGTCTGGGTTCCGTTTATCAAAGGGAGCAGAAGGTGAGGGAAGGGGATGGAGCAATCAATATAAAGGTTATACTGAGCAACCAGTATAAACCGGAGACATTATGTAAATGGGAGGATCATCTGTGGATGGAATTTAATAGGGACACGTGGAAAGTGCTGCGCATGGGAAGGGAAAGTGGGCGATAGGCGGACTGCGGGAATGGGATGGGACTAGCCAGAGTGACGGGGAGAAATATCAAGTGGGTTTCGTGGCCTTGAACCTCAACATGTTCATTCACCGAAAAACAATAATCAGCGAAACAAAGCGGATGCTGGACTTTGTCACTGAAACGGTACAGGACAAGTCACGGAGATCAGAGTTATACTGAACAGAACTCTGTCCAGATATCGCCTTCTGCACGGTATATCGTTCCGGTCGCAAGGTGCAAGAGGTCAGAGTTAAACTGAACAGTGATCTGTCAAGGCCTTGCCTTGTGCACGGTGTATAGTTCCGGTCTCCAGGTACAGTAGGTCAGTTAAACTTAACAGAGCTGTGTCCAGATATCGTCTTGTGCACGCACGGTGTATCGTTCCGGTCACAAGGTGCAAGAGGTCGGAGTTAAACTGAACAGTGATCTGTCCAGATATCGTCGTGTGCATTGTTTATAGTTCTGGTCACCAATTACAATTGGTCAGAATTAAACTAAACAGAGCCCTGTCAAGGCCCCGCCTTGTGCATTGTGCATAGTTCCGGTCTCCAGGTGCAGGGGGAAAATCAAACCCCGGAAGAGGTTTGTAGGAAAGCCTGGAGACTGATGTCTACGGGTAGATGTGGTAAATTGTGGGCCTTGTAGCGGGAACTGCGGTGATTCAGAAGTGAGCTGCTGGAGGTATTAAACGTAGAGGACAGGTGAATCTGGGAAACGACATTTAATTAAATCTTTACAGTGGAACAAAGTGAGAAATGCTGAAGGGAGAGACAGACAAACTTAGGACTGGTGTCGGGATATTTTTCTCACAAAGAGCGGTGGAGGGTTGGATTGGACTCTGGTTGAGGAAATTAGAAACATTGAAGAAACTGCTGTGAAAAGCCTTCTTTATGGTATTTCTAGGTTAATGAGCTGTACCGGCTTTGACCATCATCAGAAAACGTATGTATCGTGGCTTGGGTAAAAGGAGTGTGTGATCTGAGGGGGACGGGACGGTCCGCAATTCTCCTCTCATTGTCCTACAGTTCCAGTGTAAAAGGAGAGTGTGATCTGAGGGGGACGGGATGGTCCGGAGTTCTCCCCTCAGTGTCCTTCAGTTCCAGGGTAAAGGGAGATTGTGATCTGAGGGGGGCGGGACGGACCTGAGTTCTCCCCTCAGTGTCCTACAGTTCCAGGGTGAAAGGAGGGTGTGATCTGAGGGGGATGGGACGGTCCGGAGTTCTCCCCTCAGTGTCCTTCAGTTCCAGGGTAAAAGGAGAGTGTGATCTGAGGGGGATGGGACGGTCCTGAGTTCTCTTCTGTCCCTCAGTTCCAGGGTAAAAGGAGAGTGTGATCTGAGAGGGACTGGATTGTCCGGAATTCTCTTCTGTCCTTCAGTTCCAGGGTAAAAGAGAGGGCGCCCTCTGTCAGCCCATCTTGGCCTCTGGTTTCTGGAGGAGAACATGGATTCAGTCGGCAGTGGAGCGAACCCAAAGTCAGTGCAGGCAGGACAGAGATTGTTTGACTTGGATTTACCCATCTCTCGCTATTGATAATTTTCCGAGTTCTCTCAATGCGGGTTATTAACATCACAGTGACGACAACTGGGTAAGGTAGCAATAAATAGAGAAATGTTATCAACAGCCATGCAGTCATCGTGTAACCAGTAACGTTAGGGGGAAAACAGTATTGTCCATATTGAACCAGAATGGAACCAATCTGAAAGTAATAGTCACATATCTGTGATTACTCATGTGTATTCATTTGTAAATATTTAGTATTATTCTGATTATGATGATTACTATGGTGATTATGATTTTAGATCACAAAATTCCCAGACTGGTATCCGGAGGCTCCCCATGCTCTGGCAGACTAGAGGTCCAATACGGTGAAACCTGGGGAACAGTGTGTGACCTTCACTGGGATTTGAATGACGCCAATGTGGTCTGTGCGCAGCTTCAGTGTGGAGTCGCAGTGTCCGTGCCAAGAGGTGCTTATTTTGGAGAGGGCACTGGGCTTCTACGGAGTGATTCCTTTCAATGTAAAGGCAACGAGACACATATGTGGGACTGTCCTCTTTCTCCAGTAAATCAGCAGGAGTGCACCCACAGGAACGATGCCAGTGTGATCTGTTCCGGTGAGTACAGACTTACTGAAAAACAGTTAACTTCCTCCTTAATATTTGGAAAACTGATGGTGATGACATTCCTGTGTTCCTCTTTAACACGGTCACATCTAAACTCGCCCTGACAGTTTACTATTATTGTTCTACGTCTGGTGTAACACGGTACAAATTATTCACAATTATTTATAAATAAGAAGTTTCTAAACTTTAACAGTTGTTCTGGAAGAAGTAGATTTGTTACGAGTTTATTTACCGCCTGCACCGAATGTATTTTTCTCTCTCACATTTGACCAAGCTTTCGTTGTCAATCAACGCACTGGTCCTGCGCTGACTCACTAACCGTGCGCACCCTTCATGGACCATAATGGTAACTTCATTAATCTTGCACAACAACATCAACTATGGGTTAACTTCATTAACTATAAGTTAACTTCATTAACTATAGGTTGACTTCACGCGGAACGATTGTTTTGCACAAGGTGTCTTGATCAACCCTGCGTTGACTTCTTTACTTCTGGGACTTTTCCGTTAACCATCCTGAAAGTTCATGACTTTATTCGCCGAGCACTGATGTTCCGGGCAGTCCATTGTCCTCATTGCTCAAACACTGACTTTCTGATCACTGCACTGCCCTCATTAACCATCCGCTGACTACATTAAACCTGCCCTGATCTCAACACTGCGGCACTATTTACATTGCTAACGCTCCTCTGCAATGTAGTGTGCATAAGGTCATTACCCTGACTTTCACTTCGCTCACCACGCAATTATATCAGCAGCTGTGGACTGTCCTCGTCACCTGGAAACTGACTCGGAGTCACTCACTGAACCCCTCAGTGGTGCAGACACGTTCATAATTAGCATCAAATGGATTCACGCGGCACTGAACAGCGATCGCTTTAACTGATCACCTATCTCGTTAACTGGTCACTGATCTCATGAACAGATCAATAACCACAATAACTAATCTCATTAACAGACCACTGACCTCAATAATTGATCATTGACCAAGAATCGGCCATTGATTTCATTAAACGCATTAACACGGCACTGATAACTGATCTCATTAACTGATCTCATTAACTGACCATTGACCACAAAAATCGAATATTAACTTCACGATGTCCGCACTGACCTAATCAGATACTTTGGTCTGAACGTCAGACCACACCAATTGTACACGGATAGAATATTGAAGTGAATTTCTGAGGGTAAAATGTAAGGTTTCTTTGAACATGGCTGTGAATATCACTAATAAATATTATTAGGGAGCATTTATCCAACGGAATTATAGGGTCGCTGTCTGGGGGCTGCAGTTGTCCTCAGAGTCCCACACACCAGCAAGGGGGGACTAAGCCAGGGCTCCTGCTTCCAGTCACTTATGAATATAATTGTGTGTGTGTGTAGGATCTGACTGTTCCACACTGCAATAGCCTTCCGACCCTCCCTGTCCAGGGTCAGACTTACTGAATGGTGGGGTATCAGAGGGCGGCTGTACTCCAGCACGGGTCAGTACAATCAGGCCAGAGGGAGGAGATTGGGGAGTTATATTACAGAATTTGTGCATTTTACTGTCCTCAGATGATACGATAGAAAATATGAGCAGGAATAGGGGATTCCGCCTCTCCAGCCAGTTCGGTCATTCAATTAGATCGTGGCTGATCTGTACCTCAACTCCATCTTCCCGCCTTTTAACCGTATTCCTTGATGCCATTAACGAACAAAAATCTATCGAGCTCAGCCTTCAAAATTTCGATTGACCAAACATCCACAACCTTTTTCTTTGGGAGCGGATGGGGAAAGTTCCAGATTTTCACTATCCTTTCTAAAAAGTGCTTCCTAATTTCAGTCCTAGGACCGACTATATTCAGCTGCTTCATCGATAATCTTCCCTCCATCATAAGGTCAGCAGTGAATGGTAGAAATAGATTCACTGATGAGAGACTCTACTCGAGGGAAGAACAGTTGGTGTATGTCAGTTATTTTCTGATGATTGCACAGTGTTCAGCTCCATTCGCAATTCCTCGGTTAATGAAGCAGTCCCTACCCGCTTGCAGCAAGACCTGGATATCACACAGATTTGGGGGCGGATCGGTAGCAAGTAATATTCGCGCCACACAAGTGACAGGTAATAACCATCTCCAACATGAGGAAGTGTAACCACCTCCTCTTGACATTTAATGGCATTACCATCGCTGACTCACCTACCTTCAATATCCAAGAGTTCGCCACTGACCAGAAAATGAACTGGACCAGCCGCATAAATGCCGTGGCTACGACAGCAGGTCAGAGGCTGTGTATTCTGTGGCGAGTGACTCACGTCCTGACTCCCAAAGCCTCTCCACCATCTACAAGGCACAAGTCAGGAGTGAGATAAATTACTCTCTATTTGCCTAAAATGGGTGCAGCTGCAACAACACTCAACAATTTCGACACCATCCAGGAAAAATCAGCCTGCTGGATCGCCAGCACATCTACCACCTTAAACATCTGTTTTTATACTGAGTGTGATTTAGGATTTATTTCGATCTGTATTTGTTTCCAAAACAGGAAACCATGGCCCACGACTGGTTGGTGGGGAGAGCCGATGCTCCGGCCGGGTTGAAGTGCTACACGGAGACCAGTGGGGGACGGTTTGTGATATTTACTTTGGTTTAGAAGACGCCAGTGTGGTCTGTGAACACCTTCAGTGCGGGGCAGTAATCGCAACCCGGGGAGGAGCTCACTTTGGGGAGGGAAACGGCCCAGTGTGGAAGGAGAACTACAAGTGCAGAGGGAACGAGTCCCGATTGTGGGATTGTCCGGTTTCATCCTGGGAACAGTTTAAATGCTCACTTGACGCCGGTGTCATCTGCTCGGGTGAGTCCTCACTGTCTATTGAACTGACATAAACCAACTGTTCTTCCCTCGAGTAGAGTCTCTCATCAGTGAATCTATTTCTACCATTCACTGATCCACCAGTTTTACTGATGAAGATCTCATGTTTTCATTCAGCAATGGACGTGTCCCCGATGGTTGATCAGTAGATTGGTTCATTATTAAACTACATCAGACCAAAGGGTTTCAGTCCAGCACATATTTCATTAATAAATGGCTCAACTTACTGTTTAATCTATACATGTGAATCCACTACGGATGACACCAAATTTAGGGGGGGGCAGTTCATACTGAGGAAGAATACAACAAAATTGCAGAATGTTTAATTGTCCATTTAATTTCAATATCGATAAGTGTGAGGTGGTTCAGGTTTGGTCGAATAAGTAGGCCACCGTACTGCTTGGAAAATAACAGTCTAAATGGCGCAGCGGTAATAAGGGGACTGTGGGCACAGATTCACAAATCATTAAAAGAAGCAACGCTGGGCAACAAAACCATAAAAAGTGCAAACAAAGTGCTGGATTTCATTTCCAGAGGAACAGAATTCGAAAGCAGAGAAGTTATGTGAACCTTAAACGTGACCTTGATTAGGCCATACTTGTAGTCCTGCGCACAGTTCTGGTCTCAATGTTGCAAAAAGGCTATAGAAGCACTGGACAAAGTGCAAATAAGATTCACAAGGATGATACCGGAACTGAACGTGTACAACTATCAGGAAAGACTGAACAGGCTGGGGCTCTTTTCCCGAGAGAAGATTGAGAGGTGACCTGATAGAGGTTTTCAAAATTATGAAGCGGTTCGATAGGGTAGAGGAGGAGGAGTTGTTTCCACTTGTGGGGAATATAAAACTAGGGGCCATAAATATAAGATAGTCACTAATAAATCAAATAGGGAATTCGGGAGAAACGTCTTTACCCAGAGAATGGTTAGAATGTGGAAATCGCTACCACAAGGAGTGGTTGAGGCGAAAAGCACCGATGCATTTAATGGGAAGCTAGATAAGTAAACGAGGGAGAAAGGAATAGAAGGATATGTTCATAGAGTGACGTGAAGGAAGGAGAGGGAATGGGGGCTCGTGTGGAACAAAAACATCGGCATAGATCCGGGCAACCGAATGACTTGTTTCTGTGCTGAAAAATTTTATATAATCCTGTACAAAGTCCTACAAAACAGGCTCACGTTGCTATAGCACAGAAATCCTGTTGTCGTATTTTAAACCGTTATAAATGTTACCGACTTAAATGAATCAATCAACATAAAATTCATCGCAAAGATGAGATGTGCTTTATCCTGGAAACTCTCGGCGTTAATTCGGCAGCAGATAAATGTTTCCAGATGAGTTTATACCTGGTCTGCACGTTTCAGTATGTGTTATATAGAGAACAATGTAATGTTGAGTGAATCGATCCTTTCGTTCTCTCCTTTGGTTCACGATCACTCTTCTAGTGTCAGGAGCTTTATGTTTATTACAGCCCGTCATTTCGGATAATTGACTTCAGTACGTTGCTAAAATCAATAATTAGTTTGCAGGTTCCTATTGTTTGAACAGATTAATGTCCGGCGATGCGAGAGTAAAATTGTTTTGCAGCTTAGTTGAAATTACCGTTGAAATTGTAAAAATGTGGCTGGGAGGAACTTGTGCAACTGACCCGGTGAAATTCGTGTCTTTCTGGTCATTGGGGATCTCGGTCAGAAATACACCAGTGACCAAGTGACGGATTTACACAATGCACCTGTTATGCTCCAAATCAAACAGGGCCATGAATTTTTACAGAGTAGTGATCCAGGCAGCGCTGAAACTAACAATCATCCATTTACCTGTGTCTGGATTGTGTATCTACTTCCTGTAATATAGTATCGCTGTCATCAAACATTAGTCCTGGCAATCACCCGCCACCGATTCTCCTCATTTGGTGAGGGCCTGATTGTGGCAGCTCTGCCCCCTGGCACCGTAATCCATTTTTAAAAGGGCCTTTATACTGGCCTCAATGTCGAAGGATGAAATCCTATCACTAACTCGGAACCCGCTCCCTTTAAAAGGGAACCTGAGGGCAGTTAATAGCTATTATGACCATGTGAGCACTGTCTGAACCCGGCCTCAATATATTGGATGAGGCAAATTGCGAGTGGCCAGGAGTCATTTTCTGACCGAGCTCCTGCCATCGATCGCAGCACTTCAACCACCGCCGGCCTGGGCCGGTCGCCCTCTGATTTATCTTCCAATCTCTGGAGTAGCGGCTGGTATCTGCTCTGTATTTCTCTAGATTCTCTTCACCGAGATCAGGAGACGGCAGAAAGGATGTGCTCGCAACCCGCCTGTCGAATTGGGAGTTTCAGGTTATTCGCTGTTATTAATTTATTCTTCTCCAGATGAAGGTTGGCCGTCGAGACTGACAAATGGGAGAAACCGCTGTGACGGGCGAGTGGAGATTTACTCCAACGGCAGCTGGGGGCGAGTGCGGGATAATCTCTGGGATTTAAATGATGCCAATGTGGTCTGCAGACAGCTGGGCTGCGGCAATGCGATATCCGCTTATAAATCTTCAAAGTACGGAGAGGATGAAGGGCCCGTGTGGGTGAATGATGTCCAGTGTGAGGGACACGAGTCGCAGCTCCGAGACTGCAGCTCATTCACATTCAATCAGAGTCTGACTGACAGCGAGGATGTAGGCGTGCTTTGTTCAGGTGAGTGAATGGTTCACATTTACAGAACCAGAAAGGGGAAGGTCTAATCTGCTGAGGAAAGTGGTAATATCGGTGGAGAGAAAGAGGTGGACCGGCGGAGGGGCATAGACAGCTCAAACCACAGTCATCAATGGTGGGAGTAAGGGCGTGGGAGATGCAAAAGGGTCCAGAGTTGAAGGGATGCAGAGGAGGTAAAAAGGAAGGTCGATGAGGCTAGTGCGTTTGATGTAGTCTACATGGATTTTAGCAAGGCTTTTGACAAGGTCCCACATGGCAGATTAGTGCTAAAAGTAAAAGCTCATCTGACCTAAGGGAAAGTGGCAAATTGGATACAAAATTGGCTCAGTGGAGGGAAGCGAATGGTAAAGGTCGACAGGTGTATTTGTGATTTGATATCTGTTTCCAGTGGAGTCCGCATGGCTCAGTACTAAGTCCCTTGCTTTTTGTGGTATATAATAATGATTTAGACTAACATATAATGGGCATGATTAAGAAGTTTGCAGATGATACAAAAATTGGCCGTTTGGTTGATAGGACGAGGAAAGCTGTAGGCTGCAGGCAGATATAAATGGACTGTTCAGGTGGGCAGAAAAGTGGCAAATCTGGAGAGGTGTGAGGTAATGCATTTGGGTAGGGCAAACAAGGCAAGAGAATACACGATAAATGGGCGGATACTAAGAGGTAAAGAAGAATAAAGGGACTTTGGAGTGCCTGTCCACAGATCCCTGAAGGTAGCAGGACAGGTAGATAAGGTGGTTAATAAGGCATAGGGGATACTTTCCTTTATTAGCTGAGGCATGGAATATAAGAGCAGGGAAGTTCTCCTAGAACTGCATAAAACATTAGTTAGGCCACAGCTTGAGGACTGCGTACACCTCTGGTCACCAAATTACAGGAAAGATGTGACTGTACTACAGAAGGTACAGAGGAGATTTACGAAGAGGGTGCCAGGACTGGAGAATTTTAACTGTGAGGAAAGTAAGGATAAGCTGGGATTGTTTTCACTTGAACAGAATATGCTGAGGGGTCATTTAGTTGAGTGATGTTGTGAGAGGAAGGGTGGCGGTGTGATAGAGAGAGGGAGGGTGATGGTGTGATAGAGAGAGGGAGGATGCTGGTGTGAGAGAGAGAGGGAGGGAGGGTGATGGTGTGAGAGAGAGAGGGAGGGAGGGTGATTGTGTGAGAGAGAGAGAGATGAGCGAGATGGTGTGTGTGAGAGAGAGACACTGATGAGCGAGATGGTGTGTGTGAGAGAGAGAGAGTGATGAGCGAGATGGTGTGTGTGTGTGAGAGAGAGAGAGAGATGAGCGAGATGGTGTGTGTGAGAGGGAGAGAGATAAGCGAGATGGTGTGTGAGAGAGAGAGAGAGAGTGATGAGCGAGATGGTGTGTGAGAGCGAGAGAGAGATGAGCGAGATGGTGTGTGTGTGAGAGAGAGAGTTGACGGAGATGATGTGCGAGAGAGAGAAAGATGAGCGAGATGGTGTGAGAAAGAGAGAGAGAGATGAGCGAGAGAGTGAAATTATGAGGGGCATAGATAGAGCGGACAGGAAGGACCCTTTTCCCTTAGCAGAGATTTCAATAACCAAGGGGCTTAGATTTGAAGTAATTGGTGTAAGGATTAGGGGGGAGCTGAGAAAAACCTCTTTTACCCAGTGGGTGGTGGGGGTCCGGAACTCACTAACTGAAAGGGTGATAGAGGCAGAAACCCTTATCACATTTAAAAAGTACTTGGATATGCACTTGAAGTGCAGTAACCTACAAGGCTTACGGACCAAGTGCTGGAAAGCAGCTCCTTTTGGACTGGCACAGACACGGTTGGCCGAATGGCCTCCTTCTGTGCCGTAATTTTTTCTATGTTTCTCTGTCTCTAAATGTTTCAGGGCTGGATTAGGTTGTAGACATAGGGAGGGACGAGGTCATGGAGCGGTTTAAGCCCAAGAAATTAAAGGGACAGTGACAGCGTGGATCCAAATTGGCTCAGGGACGGAAAGCAGAGTGCAGTGAGTGAACAGTTGTTTCTCACATTGAAGGGAAGTACACAGTGGGGTTACCCCGGGTCAGTATTAGGACCACTGCTCTTTTTGATATATATTAATGACCTGGATTTGGGTGTGAATGGTATAATCTCAAAGTTTGCAGATGACAAGAAACTCGGAAATGTAGCATACAACGTGAAGGTTAGGAACAGGCTTCAAGAGAACAAAGGCAGACTGGTGAAATGGGCAGACACATGGCGGATGGAATTTAATGCAATGAAGAGTGAAGTGATATATTTTGGTAGGAAGAACGAGCACTATAAATTAAATAGTGCAATTTTAAAGGGGGCGCAGGAACAGAGAGACCTGGGTGTGCACGTATACAAGTTGAGAAGACCGTTTTAAAAGTATATGGGATTGTTAGCTTTATAATGGAGGTATAGAAGACAAAAGCAAGGAATTTATGCTAAACCTTTATAAAACACTGATTACCACACTTTAGAAATAATGTTAAGGCATTAGAGAGAGTGTTGAGGAGAGATTTACCAGAATCGTATCAGGAATGAGTGAGTTCAGTTATGTGGAGAGATTGGAGAAGCTGGGGTTGCTCTCCTTGGAACAGAGAAGGTTAAGAGGAGATTTGATGGAGGTGTTCAAGATATGAACGATTTTAATAGAATAAATAAGGAGAAACTGATTCCAGTGGCAGAAGGGTCGGTAACCAGACGATACAGATTTAACGTGATTTGCAAAGGAAATAGAGACGACGTGAGGAGACATTTTTTTAATTCAGTGAGTTGTAATGATTTGAAATGCACTGCCTGAAAGGGTGGTGGAATCAGATTCAACAGTAACTTTCAAAAGGGAATTGGATAAATACTTGAAGGGAAAAAATTACAGTCCTATGGTGAAAGAGCAGGGGCACGGGACTAATTGGATAGTTCTTTCAAAGAGTCGGAACAGGCTCGATGAGCCGAACGGCCTCGTTCTGTGCTGTGCCATATTTTGATAGTATGAGGATGAGAATATAACACAGGAGGTATTTACCAGAAACCAGTGTAGGCCAGTGAGAACAGGGCTGTTGGTGAGTGGGACTTGGTGCGGGTTAAGGTATGGGCAGCAGTGCTTTGGATGAGATGAAGGTTATCCAAGGTGGAATATGGAAGGCCTGGCCGGGACAGCGTTGGAATATTCGGTACTGGAGCCAGCAAAGGCATTGATGAGCGTTTCAGCAGCAGACAGGCTGAGGCAGGAGCGGAGGTGTGCGATGTTGCAGAGGTGATCTTTTTGACAGAGAGCATATGTGATTGGAAGCTGAGCCCAGGGGTCAAATGCAATGCCGAAGTTGCAAATATGTTCCATTATACAGTATGTAGGCGCAGACAGATGTTCTGGGGCTGTACTGGTGAGTTCAAGTATGTCGTATATAGGTGCAGTGAGATGTTGTGGGGTTGTACGAGTGTAAGTCCATTATGCCGTAAGTAAGTGCACACAGATGTTCTGATGTTGTACTGGTGTAAGTGTTCTTATGAAGTAATAAAGGATGACAGATGTTTGGGGATTATATGGTTTAAGTTCAATTATCAAGTATGCAAGTGTACACAGCTGTTCTGGGGTTGTACGGGTGCATGTTGCATTATACAGTTTGTAAGTGTAGACCGGTGTTCTCGGATTGTGCTGATGTTAATTATATTATGCAGTATCGAAGTACAGGCAGATGTTCCGGTGTTGTACTGGTGTTGGTTGCATCGTGCAGTATATAATTGTAGATAGCTATTTTGGGTTCTGCTGGTGTGAATTGCAGTATGCAAATGTAGGCAGATGTTTTGGTTCGTACTGCTGTATCTTCCATTATGCGGTATTTTGGTGGAGACAGATGCCTTGGGGTTGTACTGGTGTAAGTTGCATTATGCAGTATGTAAGCATAGGCAGATGTTCTGGGGTATTCCTTCATTTACCTATCAAAGGGCATTAAAATCCATCAGAATTTTTTTCTTCGCTGAAGAAGCAGTGGTTCGATTGAGTGATAAGATTAATATGTACAATGCTCCCGTATTGTCCAACAGAACACATGCAGATAAGATTGTCTGACGGTGGAAGTCCATGTGCTGGGCGAGTGGAGGTTTATTACAATGGGACCTGGGGCTCAGTTTGTGATGATTCCTGGGATTTGGCCGACGCTGACGTGGTTTGCAGACAGCTGGGTTGTGGAAATGCGTTGGAGGCGGCACTTCCTGCTTCGTGTGGACAAGGCCCAGGCCTAGTTTGGTTGGATGAACTGAACTGTTCGGGTAAGGAATCGTTTCTCTGGGACTGTCACTCAGCACCGTGGGGTCAACACGACTGTGCTCATAAAGAAGACGTGAGTGTGGTGTGTTCAGGTAAGGGCGCTTTCAATCTGCTCATTTTCTGCAGTGTTATACGTGAAGCCTCAATCGGGAGATTTCTGAAATAATTACCGACAACCAGAGAAAACAACCGGTAAAACATGTGGTGGGCAGTGTGAACACACAACGAGTTATTTTATGTTTCATTGACAGAGCACAAAGAGATGCGGCTGGTGAATGGAGAGCATCGCTGTGAGGGGAGAGTGGAAGTGTTCTACAATGGGACCTGGGGAACAGTGTGCTCGGAAAATCTGGACCCAAAGGATGCAGAAGTGATCTGCAAACAGTTACAGTGCGGCCCTATCACATCTGTTCAGTATAACACTCGGTTATTCGGAGAGGGATCCGGGCCCATTTGGCTCGATGAGATGGAGTGTAAATCACACGAGTCGTTCCTTTGGCAGTGTCAGTCTGACCCGTGGGGTGAACACAACTGTAATCACAGGGAGGATGCAGGTGTTGTTTGTTCAGGTAACACAACGAACCTCTCAATGCGCGGGCGTCATTTCAAACATTGGTGTCTAATACCGTCAGCATGTTTCTCTTCTCAACAGATGCCAAATTGCCGGAGAGATCCAACAGTTCAAGTATCTGCGTTCGAGACTCTGGTTCTAAAGATGGACATTTACCAGGTGCTTCCTGCTCTTCATACCAAATATCTGACTTGTATTCTTGGCATTTACCAAATAAATATGACATTATTCTCTTTGCCAGACCTGGGACAACCTGTGAGGCTGGTTGGCGGTAACACCAACTGCTCCGGGAGAGTGGAGATATTGTCCAATAACGGCTGGGGCACGGTGTGTGATGACTCCTGGGATATCGCCGATGCCAATGTTGTCTGCAGACAGCTGCGCTGCGGCCCCGCTCTACGGGCCGCAGGAGGGGCCGCATTTGCCCGTGGTGACGGTGTTATCTGGCTGGATGATGTGAAGTGCACTGGAAGTGAATCCTTTCTGTCCGACTGTCGTTCCTCACCGCCAGGTCAACATGACTGTGATCACAAGGAAGATGCCAGTGTGATTTGTTCCGGTAAGGTTCGCAGCCGGATTTTCCTCGTTTTGTGAAAATGACTCATTGATTTCGTAAATTAGGAACAACTTTTATCTTCAATGTAAAATTCCTAATATTTTAAGTTCATGTCTTGTTTGTACAATATATTCCACAGGGCCCGATTTGCCCCCTACTGCTTCTCCGTCCACATCTGCAGGTATTTATCACGAGTATCAGTTTTAGCATTCGCATTAATATTTTATTTTACTGTATTATTACTATTATGGTCACCAATATCATTCTTGATTCAGGAATTGTGCCGTTAGATTAGACATTTCCTAATATTACTCCATTGTTTAAGAAGGGTGGGAGAGAAAAAAACAAGTCTACAGTTTAACGTCAGTTGTGCAGACTAGAATGTGTATTAAGCATAGAGTGACTTGAACAAATATGAGCTGTTCAGGGGGATTCAGCTTGGCTTTGTTCAGGGTAAGTCATGTCTGAATATTCTAGCTGATTTTAGAGGAGGTCACTAATAAGGTGGGTAATGGAGCGTTTTTTTTTATTCATTCATGGGATGTGGGCATCGCTGGCAAGGCCAGCATTTATTTCCCATCTCTCATGGCCCTTGATAAGTTGGTGGCGAGCGGACTCCTTGAACCGCTGCAATCCGTGAGGTGAAGGTTCTCCCACGGCACTGTTAGGTAGGGAGTTCCAGGATTTGGACCCAGCGACGATGAAGGAACTACAATATATTTCCATGTCAGGATGGTGTTTGACTTGGAGGGGAACTTGCAGGTTGTGTTGTTCCCATGTGCCTGCAGCCCTTGTCTTTCTAGGGGGTAGAGGTCGTTGGTTTGGGAGGTGGTATCGAAGAAGCCTTGGCGAGTTGCTGCAGTGCATCCTGTGGATGGTACACACTGCATCCACTGTGTGCCGATGGTGGAGGGAGTGAAGATAGTGGATGAAGTGCCAATCAAACGGGCTGCGTTGTCCTGGGTTGTGTCGAGATTCTTAAGTGTAATTGGAGCTGCACTCATCCAGGCAAGTGGAGGTTATTCCATCACACTCTTGACTTGTGCCTTTTAAATGGCGGAAAGGATTTGTGGAGTCAGGAGGTGAGTCACTTGCCGCAGAATACCCAGCTTCTGACCTACTCTTGTACCCACATTATTTACGTGGCTGCTCCAGTTAATTTCTGGTCAATGGTGAACCCCAGGACGTTGATGGTGGGTAATTCAGCGATGGTAATGCTGTTGAATGTAAAGAAGTGGTGATTGGACTCTCTCTTGTTGGAGATGGCCATTGCCTGGCCCTCGTCTGGCTCTTATGGACACTATGGATGTCCTCTAGTGCACTCCCAGAAGGCATCAGATAAGTTTCACACAAGAGACTCGTAGGGAAAATGAGAATGCACGGAATTGCAGGTAGCGTTTAGACTTGGGTTGGAAATTGGTTGGGAGGAAGAAGACAGGGAGTGGGGTTAAAGGGTCATAATCTGATTGATGGAATGTGACAAGCGGTGCTCCCCAGGGATATGTTCTGGGGCCTCAAACTTTCACCATGTGTATTAATGACTTGGATGACGGAACAGAGAGTTGTATATCCAAGTTTGCAGATGACACCCAATTAATCGGGACAGTAAATTGTGGGAGCGGGAAGTTGCAAAGGAACATAGATAGGTTAAATGAGTGTGCAGAACTATAGAAAATAGAGTTTAGTGTGGGCAAGCATGAGGTCATCCACTTTGGGCCCAAGAAAGATAAATCGGAGCATTTTCTAAATGGTAGACAAAACATTAAATGCCAGCGGACAGGTACAAAAAGTAATTGGCCTAATTCTCAATGTGTCTCAAATACAGAGCGGAACAAGTTAAGCTTCAGTTGTATATAAACTTCGTCAGAACGCATCTGGGATACTGTGTTCAGATTTGGACACCACAACTCAAAAAGAATATATTGACCTTGGAGTCTGGCGCAGATTCACCAGATTAATTCCGGAGCTGAGAGGGTTAAATTATGAGGACATGTTGCATGGACTCGGCTTGTATTCCCTTCAGCATAGAAGATTGAAGTGTGATCTGATCGAGGTGTTTCAAATGTTGAAAGGAATTGATAGGGTAGATAGGGAGAAACTATTTTGTTTGATGGTGGAATCAAGAACAAGGGGACATAATCTTAAAATTAGGTCGAGGTCATTCAGGAGCGAAATCAGGAAGCACTTTTTTCACACAAATTGTCGCAAATATCTGGAATTCTATCCCTCAAAATGCGATGGTTGCAAGGTTACTTGGAGCTTTCAATCCTGAGATAGATAGATTTCTGTTGGTTAAGGGTAGCAAGGGATGTGGAGCATATACGGTAACTGGAGTTGAGGTACAGGTCACCTATGATCTTATTGAATGGCTGAGTAGGCTCGAGGGGCTGAATGGTGTAGTCCTGTTCCGAATGTTTCCATGCTCCTATACTTATTATTATTCTCATTCTTATTAATAATAACACTTTATTGTTACTTTTGATCATTTCTGAAGTTCATGTGACTAGCTTCAAAATGACTGGAACGCTTTTTCCTTCCCGAGTATTTGAAAGAGATCGGTTTAAAGCCCGTTAATCCCCGGTCTCTGACTATACTTGAACTGTCCTGTACTCAGCAGGTACATGGGAGGCGGGGCTGGGACTCGGTCTCTATAATTCTGACCCGCTCATACTTTTCTCTGGTACAATGTGCACCATAGTTATTGGGGAATGTTTAGCGCGACTCATTGCGCATGAGCAGTGCATTCAATTAATAAACATTTATTGTAAACTTTTTAATACACAACGCGGACTGTGGCTGTAATACATCTTTCTGTAATCTTATGATTAAGGACAGGGAGGTAAAGGCACATCCATCCCTGTTGTCGGCTGCATAACCCTTGGAGTCCTTCTAATCTGTGAGTTGATCGCACTGATGGTGATAATACAGAGAAAGTCAACAAGAAGAGGTAAGGCTCAAATCCTCCCGCTGAACTAACACTGGATCTCGGATATTGTTTCATATCCTGGCGGGACTCCAGTACATTGTACTTTTCCATAGAGAGAGTCTCACGTGGTATTGTCAGAAAGAAATCTTAATCCGCTTTTGGCGATTTGTTCCGTTCAATGTGCTGCCCGAATTAGTAAAATATGACATTTAAACGGTGAATTATTTGAAAGATAGAAACATGGAAAATTTACGGCACAGAATGAGGCCATTCGACCCATCGTATCTGTGCCGGTCGAAATAGAGCTACCCAGCCTAATCTCACTTTCCAGCACTTGGTCCATAGCATTGTAGGTTACAGCATTTCAATTGCATATCCAAGTACTTTTTAAATCCCCTCTAATCCTTCTACGAATTGCGTTAAATCTATGCCCCCTGGTTATTGACCTCTCTGCTGGGAAAATAGGTCCTTCCTGTCCACTCTATCTAGGTCACTCATAATTGGATACACTTCAATTAAATCACCCCTCAGCCTCCTCTGTTCCAAAAAAAACCCCAGCCGATCCAATCTTGCCTCTTAGCTAAAATTCTCCACTCCTGGCAACATTCTTTTAAATCTCCTCTGCACCCTCTCTATTGCAATCGCATATTTCCTGTAATGTGGTAACCAGAACTGTACGCAGTACTCAGCTGTGGCCGAACTCGTGTTTTATACAGTTTCAGCATAACCTCCCTGCTCTTATATTCTATGCCGCGACTAATAAAGGAAAATATTCCGTAAGCCGTCTTAACCACCTTGTCTACCAGTCGTGCTACCTTCAGGGATCTGTGGACATGCACTCCAAGGTTCCAAGGTCCCAATCTACCTCTACACCTCAGTATCCCCCCATTTATTGTGTATTCCCTTGCCTTGTTTGCCCTCCACAAGTGCATTGCCTCACACTTCTCCGGATTGAATCCATTTGCCACTTTTCTGCCCACCTGACGAGACCATTGATATCTTCCTGCAGTCTACAGCGTTCCTCCTCAATATCATGGCCATTTTTTGTATCAGCTGCAAAGTTCTTTATCATGCCCCCCTACATTTAAATGTAAATGATTAATATTTAACACAAAAAACATGGTCCCAGTACTGAGCCCTGCGGAACCTCACTAAAAACAGACTTTCAGTCAAAAAAACACCCGTCGACCATTACCCTTTGCTTCCTGCCACTGAGCCAATTTTGAATCCAATTTGCCACTTTCCCTTGGATCCCATGGGCTTTTACTTTTTTGAACAGTCTGCCATTTGGGACCTTGTCAAAAGCCTTGCTAAAATCCATGTAGACTACATCAAACGTGCTACCATCATCGACCCTCCTTGTTACCACCTCAAAAAATTCAATCAAGTTAGTCAGGCACGACCTTCCCTTAAGTGTCCACATTCACCGTCCCAGGATGTCAGCCGGTAAATGAGATTCCAGAAAAATTTACTTGTTGCA
Source organism: Heptranchias perlo (assembly GCF_035084215.1). Classification (NCBI taxonomy): domain Eukaryota; kingdom Metazoa; phylum Chordata; class Chondrichthyes; order Hexanchiformes; family Hexanchidae; genus Heptranchias; species Heptranchias perlo. The sequence goes on along the minus strand of NC_090344.1, from coordinate 2,020,244 downwards.
ACAATGGAACAGAAAGTTTAATTGAACTGTTTTGGGCTGTGCTTTCAGTTATTTATTTGACTATTATTCTTCCCTGATCCATTGGGTATCCGTTCCACCCCTTCAATTTCTGGGGTCCGGAAGTCCAATCTTGAAATCTCTGACCAGCTTCTGTCCGTCATTTTGAGAGGTGACTTTCTGCTTTCGCCAGTGATTATTCTACATCCCAGCACAACTATTCCACTCACATCTCACCCACCCAACACACTCCTGCTCTCTGTTCACAGCAAGTCACTTCTCATACTGACTGAACAGGCCAAGAAACCATGACCTCCTTAGTCGGTCCTCCATACTGATACTGTCCACACACACGTGTACACGGGGGCATGCGCACATGGGGGCATGCGCACACACGTCGGCATTCGCACACACATAGACATATATATATATATATATATATGGAGAGAGACGCAGAGAGAGATATAGACGAACAGAGAAAGAGAGAGAGACAGACACACGTCTGCGTACCCGTGCATGCATTCAGATAGATATACATACATAAACACGTGCACAAAAGCATGCATGCAGACGTGCATGCAGAAACATGTATTCATGCACAAACACGCACAAACATGCACATATGCAGATATACAAGCACAAACATGCATACATGCACAAACACACACAGACACGCACATATGCACATATAGACGCACAAAGATGCATACATGCACAAACACTCACAAACATGTATACATGCACAAGCACGCACAAACACGCACACATGCAGACACGCATGCACAAACACGTATACATGCATAAACATGCACACATATACAAACACGTATACATATTCAAACATGTGTACATGCAGACATACATATACAAACACAAAAACATGCACATATACGAACAGATCTACATATGCAAACACATATACATATAGATACACATAGAATCACGCATTCATATAGACATACATATACGACAACGCATACATATATACACATGTATACAAACATGTATACCGATAGATATACGGATACAAACAGATATGCATATACAAACACATGTACATATAGATACACAGATACAAACAGATATGCATGCAGATATATATATATATATATATATATATATATATACAAAAATATATACATAATACACAAACGTATGCATACAGATATACAGATACAAACACGTATACGTGTAGATGTACATATACAAACACGTCTACAGGTAGATATATAAATAGACACGTGTGCATACAGACACATTGACAAGCACGTATGCATGCAGATATACATATACAAACATAAATACATATTCAAACAGATATACATATTCAAACACGTATCCACATAGATATATATATATATATATATATCTGTTTTATATGTATATCTATCTGTATACGTATTTGTTTATGTGTGTGCATATATGCTTATTTGAATATGTATATCTATATGTATACGTGTTTGTATATGTATACGTTTTTGCATATATATATATATATATATATATATATATAAATATATATATATCTGCATGTTTACGTGTCTGTATATGTATATCTATGTGCATACGAGTTTGAATATGTATATCTGTTTGCATATGTATATCTGCATGTATACGTGTTTGTATACGTATATCTATATCTACACGTGATTGTCTATGTTTATCTATATGCAACGTGATATATATATATATATATATATATATATATATATATACAAACACGCATGCTTATAGATGTACATGTACTAACACGTATACATGTAGATATACATATAAAACACGTGTACATGCAGATATACATATACAAATACATATGCGCATATGTATACATATACAAACATGTATACACGCAAACATACGTATGCAACACGTAAACATGCCCAAATACGTATAGAGCACGTTTACGTACACAATTTGTGTAAACGCACACAAGTGTACAGCATGTGTACACACACATACGTACACAGCACGTATACACGCTCACATACGTATACAAGCACGTATACATGCACACACACGTTTACAAACAACTATACACGCAAATAAACGTACACAAACACGTATACACGCATAAATACACATACAAACACGTATACACGCACGCATGCCGATACAAACATGTGTACAGATAGATATAACTATACAAACAGCTACTATATAAAAGCAGGTATACATATAGATTTACATATACAGACACGTATAACCACGCAAATTCTTATAGTATAGATAGACATATACAAACATATTTCCAAGTGACATATGTGTACATAGAGATATACATATACGAACACATACATGCAGACATACATATACAAACAGCTATACATTTACAAACACGTAGACATATAGATGTATATATACAAGCACACATGCACGCACACACATATATATACACACACACACACAAACACACACACCACATGGACAACAAAAAGAACTTGAAATTAAATATCACCTTTAAGGTAGTAAATCGTCCCAAGGCGATGCACAGGAGCGTAATCAGGCAAAATGTGATACCAAGCGACATAAGGAGATATTAGGACTGGGGACCAAAAGCTTGGTCAAAGAGGCAGGCTTTCAGCAGCGTCCTAAAGAAAGAGAGAGAAGTAGAGAGGCGGAGTGGTTTAGGGAGGGAACTCCAGAGTTTTTGGCCTAGCCAGCCTTAGGCACTTCTACCACTCGTCTATGTACACTCATGCACACACATTCGTTCATATACACTCACACGCCCATACACACAGATCCGTTTATATACTCATATACAGACACATTCATACATACGTACGCTTGTTCATACTCACACATATATACACACACATTCATACAAATGCACACTTGTTGATACTCAAACACACACATAACAAACATTCATACACTCATACAGGCACGTACGTATACTCAAACCCACGTGCGCATGCATGCACACACGAAAATCCCTTCCCTGTCCACACTACCTGCCTTTGTTCCTTGACGACCAGCTTCTCTGTGATTTGGATTTATTCGCACACAAATTAGTGGTAAATGTGCGTGGAATGAAACAAAATGTTAATCTCCCCGCCCTCCCTCCAACAGGTGCTGTCACTCGCGGCAGGGGTTCGCCTGCTGGTTTGTACCAAGCAATTTATGAAGAGATTGAGAATATTCCACCCGGCGAGGATTCCACTCAGCTCCGTGGATCAGGTCTGTACTTTTCCTTTGATACGAATCTTTACTGGATAGGCTCCGCTTTCCTTAAATATCCATTTTAATTGTAACTGTTCTGACTGAAAACGATCAGCAGTCTGTTCACTGTTCCCATGTGAGATATTGTTATCACAGTGAGAGAGTCTCTGTGTCCGTGTGTATAGTAACAACAGGAATGAGTTTGGGAAGATTCCCTCTGGGCCTTTCATTGTTCCCATGTGAAGAATTCCGAACACAGTGAGACCGTCTCTGTGTCCTTGTGTATAATGATCCCAGTATTGGCTTTGGGAAGATTCCCATTGTTCTGATATCTGAGAGCTTCTTTACTAACGGGCTTTACTCTGTATTATTGTTTCTTCTCTGATATGTGAGATATTATCGAGACGACCGGACGATAATTTGTATTAATGTGTCTGCTCTGTTCTGTGTAACAGAATCGGTATTATCGGGCTGCCCAGTTTGTTTCTTATTCATTAACGGGATGTGGGTATAACTGGTAGCGACGGCATTCATTGTCCATCCCTAGTTATCCTGAGAAGGTGGTGGTAGGCCATCTGTTTGAATCACCACAGTCCGTGTGGTGAAGGTGTTCTGGGTCCATTCATTGTCGATCTCTAGTTCTCCTGAGAAGATGGTGATCGGTCTTCCCCTTGTAACAAATTCCAGGACATTAACACAGGGACGTTGAAGGTTTGATATTATTTGTTCCGGTTTCCCAATCAATCTCTCCAATAACCATCCATGTTTTGTGTTTCACAGTTTCCAGTTCCATTGACTCCCTCAATAATATCGAATATTACACCAGTTTGGGTGTCAATGATCCGGGATCAGAAGATTATGAAGGGATCTCCTCCAGTGATCAGGGTGGGTACATTTTCACTTCCCACGATCTCTTTGATGTGTTCATGATCTCTACTGTCGAAAACCAAGAACTGAAGACATCAGAGTTATTCAAAGTAAATTGACACTGCCAATGACCCGCGGTTCTGGAGAGGGACTTTAGTTACAAAAGATTGCAAAAATACTTTGGATTTGAAGCAAATGTATCCTGTTTGTACCCAGTAGTATCATGGAATGAAAAATTCCGTTGAATGTATTTCCTCACATTTCTCTATGGAATGTGAAATGTGTGCGCTGGTTGGGTGGGTGATTCAGTGCGATATTACAGGACCCTCCCGTTCTCTGGTTTAAATCCCAGACGCTTTGGTCTCATTAACGTCTCCGCTGTCTGCGTATTGAGGCTGCATTATTTTAAACCGAATTGAGACAAACTCGGTCCATATGTCAATGACCACAGGTAACAGCACAAAATCAGTTCTAGTGCAGGTCAGTTTGCGCTCAGTGAAACAATAGGGGTGGGAGTGTGGGAGAAGAGGATCCGTCACTCTGATATTACTGGGAGTGTGGGAGAAGTGGATCCGTCACTCTGATATTACTGGGATGGGAGAAGTGGATCCATCACTCTGATATTACTGGGAGTGTGGGAGAAGAGGATCCGTCACTCTGATATTACTGGGATGGGAGAAGTGGATCCGTCACTCTGATATTACTGGGATGGGGGAAGTGGATCCATCACTCTGATATTACTGGGATGGGGGAAGTGGATCCGTCACTCTGATATTACTGGGAGTGTAGGGGAAGTGGATCCGTCACTCTGATATTACTGGGAGTGTGGGGGAAGTGGATCCGTCACTCTGATATTACTGGGAGTGCAGGGGAAGTGGATCCGTCACTCTGGTATTACTGGGAGTGTGGGGGAAGTGGATCCGTCACTCTGATATTACTGGGAGTGTGGGGAGAAGTGGATCCGTCACTCTGATATTCCTGGAATGTGGGAAAATGGGTCTGTCACATTGATTTCCTTGGGAATGCGGTTCCTAACTGGGCTTAATGTAATTCACGAGAACAATTGCATCTTCAAGTTCTGTGAAAAATGAATTCAGCAAATCAGCAGATTTCAAATAATTATACAATCTTCAGTTGAGTTGTAAAAGTTGCAACAGAGTGTGTTCTCAGCACGCGAACGAGTGTTCTTCCAGACACGTTGAATCGACAGGCTCAATTATATCAATATGTTATCAGATTTATAATAGTCGATTTTATAAACAGAAAATGACTCTGAATCCATTAGCATTCTGATTATAATGACATTCAATCTAATTCAAATCGCAGATTTTAAAAGTTACATCTGCACGTACGGCCTGTCAATTTACTTCGATGACAAATTCCGATGTTCACATTTACAGCGGAAACTGGCGGTGTGAACGGTCACACTGTAATTACACCGTCCCACCAGTGACGGCTCTGTAGTTGATTCACTGGACGGGAGAAGCAATTCCAGCCTGACAGGTGGACACTGGAAGCTTCTGTTAGAAATTTGGACAAAGGAATTTATAATGTACATTCAACATATCAGCAGAGGATGTGTGAGTTTTAAACGGAGACTAAACTACCTTTGCACATCATGATCCAATAATTACCCGCCCTCTCACCCCACTTCACCTGAAAAATACAATTGCTCCACTGTCCCTCCCTGCAAGTCCCAGGGAGATTGACTAATAATAATATAATTCTAAGTTCCGAGTTCTATCATTTGGTTTCAGTGAGAATCACTATTTCCTCCCAGGTTCGGTTCCGGGCGATTATGACGATGTTGAACCTGGAGCCATTGACACGCAGGGCGGTCACTTCCCGCTGGAAAGTGACCCTGATGATCCGCCCACACTCACAAGAGCCGGCGGTGATCTCTGCACTCTCGGTGAGTTCAATCTCTGATATTCCTGAATTCACCAGCCCCCTCTGTAGGAATGTACTGACGTATTGATGTATTGGCGCTGTTTTGAATTCCATTCCAATCGGCGGTGACACAAATATATAGCATACATATATACACTGCAGTTTCAATCATAATATTAATACTCAATCTGTCTCTCCCCACATCATACAGCTCTCAAACCCGCACTGAGTCCCATCATTAATCCATAATCTCTCTCCCCACAGTATACAGCTCTCAGACCCGCACTGATCCCGGTTTCAATCCCATCATTAATCCATAATCTCTCTCTCCCCACAGTATACAGCTCTCAGACCCGCACTGAGCCCGGTTTCCCTGTCCCTTTCATTCACGGAAAAAATGACGATGTTGTCCATGACTCGGACGCAGCCCCGGACATTTGGCCACCGATGGACAGTGAGATTGTGGCTTAAAATAGTATAAGTTCTACATCAAATCGGTAAGAGCAGCGTTTTATTGTTTGTTCAATTGTTTGTGTCCCAGTGCTAGGAGAGAGTCCAGTCCCGGGTGATATTGATTATTGCACATATTAACCAAGGACTGCAGTTGTTTCTATCCCTGATATCCCAGTGCTGGGGGAGTGTCCAGTCCCGTGTGATATCCATTCTGTTATAATGTCGAGTGTGTTCTGCGGTTGGTAATGGAAAATATCAGAGAAAATATGCTGTGTCTTTACTATTTAAATAAAAGGCCCTTTAATAAGGTTGTCTTTAATTATATTTTCTGATTGTGGGGAATGTGTTTTCTACAGTTTATAATTCTATAATTATAAAAGAGAACAAGCTGCATCGTTATTATTGAAATAAAAGTTCCCTTTATACCAACCATATTCTGTCTATCGTATGATAGGGGGGAATGTGTTTCGTGCAGCTCGTTGACGTGACATATCAGAGAGAATATTCTGAGTATTTACTAGTGAAGAAAGACTACATTTGATTCTATGGTGTGTTGGTGGGAATTGTTTTCACCGTTCTCTCTCTCTCTCTCTCTTTCTCTCTTTCCCTCTCTCTCAATGTGTTTTTTCCCTTCCAGAAAAAAGTCAACGTTAAATCCAGGATGTGATGTCCCGAGACGTGACAGAGACTGGCACGAAATATTCTGTGTGAAATCTGAGAGAATGTCCATTAACTTTTCCAACAGCGTGAAGACGCTGAATGTGCTTTTCATCACAATATAAACATCACTTTATTTTAATCGATCACCATGTCACTTTGTGTTGAAATAACTGGATTTGTTTTTTCTCCATATTCTGTCTGAAAGTGTATGTGTTCTGTGTAATTAACAAATGTAAAACGGAAAGAATGTATTTCGGATAATTTCTCAGTCTGTTAATACTGTATATACGCGGATCCTGTAATAGAGATTAAGAAGTTGTGTTGATTAATTATGAGTTTACAGGATCTTCATTTTGTGATCGCTTCACTTTTTCATATCTCTTCATTGCAGGAGGTTCAGAACCCGCAGGAGATCCAATGAATGGTCTGCCTGTTTTATATCCATTTATTGTAACTGTCCATCCACCAATACAAAAACTGGAACAACAGATGTTTTCCCACCTTATACTCGATGTACAGAGACTGCTGCAGTCTCATAACATAAGTGGTGATGTACAATGTAAATAGCATTCAATAATAAAATACATGTATTAAATATTTTAGTTGGAATTTTTGCCTTTATCGCTTTTTCTTTGAATATATTAAACACGTTATCATAGTGTCATGGTGTGGCACAGCACAGAAGGAGGCTATTCGGCCCATCGTACTGGTTCCGGCTCTTTGACAGAGCGATCCAATTAGCCCCACTCCTCTGCTCTTTACCCATAGCCCTATGTGTTTTTCCTTTTGAATTCCCTTATGAAATTTATTATTGAATCTGTTTCTACACCCATTCAGGCACTGCATTCATTACTCCCTGCGTAAAAAAGTAATTCCTCATGTCGCCTCTGGTTCTTTTGCCAATCACCTTAAATCTGTGCGCTCTGGTCACCGCCCCTTCTGTTACTGGAAACAGTTTCTCCTTAATTACTCTGTCAATACCGTTCATGATTTTGAACACCACTATCAAATCTCCACTTAACCTTCTCTGTTCCAAGGAGAACAACCCCAGCTTCTCCAGTCTCTCCAAATAACTGAAATCTCTGATCCCTGTGAGCATTCTTGTAAATCTCTTCCCTAGCCCTAACTCTAACCCCTTCTGAGGCCTTGACATTCGTCCTAAAGTGAGGTGCCCAAAATTTATCAGAATACTCCAGCTGAGGCCTAACCAAGTTATTAAGGTTTTATAAAGGTTTAGCATAACTTCCTTGATTTTGTACTCTATGCCTCTATTAATAATGCCAAGGATCCTATGCGTTTTTAACAGCCTTTTCCACTTTACTGTCACCTTCAAAGATTTGTGCTCATACACCCCCGGTCTCTCTGTTCCTGTACTCCCTTTAAAATTGTACCATTTAATTTATATTGCTTCTCCTCGTTGTTCCGACAAAAATGTATCAGTTCAGATTTCTCTGCGTTAAATTTCATCTGCCATGTGTCTGCTCATTTCACCAGTCTGTCCATGTCCTCCTGATGTCTGTTACTATCCTGCACATTGTTTACTACATTTTCGAGTTTCGAGTCATCTGCAAATTTTGAAATCATGCCCTCTATACCCAAATGCAAGTCATTAATATATATTAAAATAACAGTGGTCCGGTCCTCATACTGACCCCTGGGGAACACCACTGTATACTCCCCTACAGTCTGAAAAACAACTGGTTGCCAGAAACACCACAATGTTGTTTCGCTGCCCTACACTATATATGGGGGTTCCGGAATATGGCGAGAAATCAGGAAAATCTGATTAGAATTTCAGAGTCAATGTTTTTGAATTTCATTCTCAAAGTTAAATACTGCAGTTAACCACCAGCAGAGGGCGTCCATTACCCTTTCAGGATAAATGCTGCACTGTCCAGTATTCAACAGCAGAGGGAACATGGAAACAGGAGGAGGGCTTTCAGCCCTTCGTGTCTGTTCGGCAATTTAATTGGATCATGGCTGATCTGTAACTCAACTCGATTTGGATCCGTTTGATCCATAATTTTTGAGACCCTTACCGCATAAAAATTTATCGATATCAGTTTTGAAAATATCAGTTAACCCAACTTCTACTGCCTTTTTGGGAGAGAGTGCTAGATTTTGGTGAAAACATGCTTCCTGATTTCACTCCTGAATGTCCTAGTTCTAATTTTATGTTTGTGCCCTATCGTTAGGGAATCCCCGACCAAAGGAAATACCTTTTTCCATTTCTACTCGATCGAATCCTATTATCAGTTTAAACACCTCAATCAGATCACCCGTCCACTTTCAAAACTCAAGGGAATACAACTGATGTTTGGCAACCTGTCCAAATAATTTAACCCTTTCAGCCGCGGTATCATTTTGGTCACTTTTCACTGAACCCCTCCGAAAGCCAATATATTCTTCCTGAGATTTGGTTCCAAAACTGAACACCGTTCTCCAGAAGGGGCCTGATCAAGGCTCGAAACAACTGAAGCATCACTTCCTCCCCTTTGTATTCCAGCCCACTTGACTTAAAGGCCAACATTCCATTAGCCTTTTTAAAATTGCTTTTTGCACCTTTGCACTAGGCTTTCGTGTTTTGTCTACCTGAATACCCAAATCCCTTTGCTCCTCCAGTTTCTAGTCTCTCACCATGTAAGGATTATTCCGAATTGACTTTATCAGATCCATAGTGCGCTACTTCACACTTCCCCACATTGAACACCATCTGCTACAGTTAAAACCACGCACTCAACCTCTCTTTGCACCTTTGTAACTTCGTGCTCCAATTTACCAGCAGTAATTGTCTTAGGTCCCTGACACAAACTCCGTTCCCTGGCCACCAACTCCATCCCTCAGTGTGGCGAGTGTCCGAGGCTGAATCAGGCTGTTCGCGACCTTGGTGTCCTGATTGAACTGAGCTGAACTTCTGACTCCATGTCCTCCCGAACACCAAGGCCGCCTACTTCCACCTGTGTAATATTACTCGTCTCCGCCCATAACTCAGCCCATTGGCTGTTCAAACACATATCCTTGCCTTTATTACCTATGGACTTGACTATTCCAATGCTCTCCTGGCCTCCCTCCAGCCTTCCAAATTCCGTAAATTTCAGCTCATCCACAATTCTGCTGCCTGTATCCTAACTCTCACCCAGTCCCGTTCTCCCACACCTCTGTGCTCGCTGACTTACATTGGCTACCGGTCCAGCAACGCCTCGAAATTAAAATTCTCATCCTTGTTTTCAAATCCCACCAAGGCCTCACCCCTCCCTATCTCTGTAACCCCATCCAGCCCTACAACCCTCCAAGATTTATGCACTCCTCCAATTTTGCTCATCCCCAATTTCCATCACCCCACCATTGGCAGCCGTGCCCTCAGCTGCCTAGGCCCTAAATTCGGAGATTCCCACCACAAATCTTTAAAATTCAAACAACTAGATCAGATCATCCATCAATCATCTATGATCAAAGGAATGCAAGCGTAGTTTATGTAACCTGTCCTCATAATTGAACCCTTTTAGCCCCGGTATCATTCTGGTGCATCTGCGTTGCACTCCCTTCAAGGCCAATGTATCTTTCCTAAGTTGGGGTGCATAAAACCGAACATAACACTCCAGATGGGGTCTGACGAACACTCTGTACAACTGAAGCTTCACTTCCTCCCCTCTGTATTCCAGCCCCCTCTGGATAAAGGCCATAATTGCATTCGCCATCTTGATTCCGTGTTGCACCTGTTTAGTAGCTTTTAATGACTTGAGTACTGGAATTTAAACAATATATTTGGCAATTGGTTGACGGTTTAAGATAATTGGCAAAAGGACCAGGGCGAAGTGAGGAGATAGAGAGTAGGGAGAAAGGGAATGTGCTCTGACTGGCGGGAAATATGAGATGATCCACTTTCAACCCCAGAAATATAAATCGGAGTATTTTCTAAGTCGTGTGAAAGTAATAAGCAGAGATTTGGGAGTCATAGAATCATGGGATCACACAGCACAGGAGGAGGCTATTCAGCCCATCGTGCCTGTACCGGCTCTTTGAAAGAACTATCCAATTGGTCCCACTGCTCCTTCCCAAAAGCCCTGTATTTTTTTCTAATTTCTTTCCCTTCAAGTATTTAACCAATTCCCTTTTGAAGGTTATTATTGAATCTGCTTCCATCGCCCTTTCAGGCAGTTCATTTCAGATCATGACAACACATTGCATCAAAAAATTCTTCTCACATCATCTCTGGTTCTTTTTCCAATTACCTGAAATCTGTGTGCTCTGCTTACGGACCCTTCAGCAACTGGAAGCGGTTTCAGTTTATTTACTGTATCAAAACCCCTCATGATTGCAAACACTTCTATTTTTTCTCCCCTTAACCTTCCCTGCGCTAAGGAGAACAACCCCACCTTCTCTAGTTACTCAGCAAGAATTAATTTAAAGAGATGGGCAGAAAGAGAAACTGAAAGAGAGAGACAGAGACAGGAAGAATAAGAGAGAAGGAGAGGGAGAGAGAGAGACAGAGGGAGAGGGAGCGAGGAAGAGAGGGAGACAGAGAGGGAGGGAGAAACGGAGACACAGAAAGAGGGAGCCAGAGACAGAGAGAGAGCGAGACATAAAGACATAGAGAGAAAGAGGGGGAGAGAGACAGCCAGAGACCGACAAAAAGAGAGAGAGCGGGAGAGAGGGTCACAGAGAGAGAGGGAGAGAGAGACAGAGAGAGAGAGAGAGGTAGAGAGACAGAAAAAAAAACAGACAGAGAAACAGAGAGGCGAGAGGAACAGAGAGAGAGAGTGACATTGAAATAGACAGAGGGAGGGACATATAGAGAGATGGGGAGAGGCCGAGACAGAGAGAGAGATGAAGAGGGAGACAGAGTGAGAGGGACAGAGAAAGAGAGACACAGAGAAAAAGACAGAGAATTGGACTGAGAAATAGAGAGTGAGAGCGAGAGAGACAGGGAGTATCAGCGAGAGAGAGACAAAGGCAAAGAGATAGAGAGAGACACACACAGGGATAGAGAGACAGAGAGAGAGAGAGACAGAGAGAGGGAGACGTAGAGAGAGAGACAGACAGACAGTGACAGACAGAAAGACAAAGAGAAGGATATAGTTGCATTGGAGGCAGTTCAGAGAATGTTAAATAGGTTGATTCCGGGTATGGAAGAGTTTTCTTATGAGGAAAGATTGAGCAGCTTGGGCCTATACTCACTGGAGTTTAAAGAATGAGAGATCTTATTGAAATATATAAGATGCCGAGGGGGCTTGATGGTGTAAATGCTGAGAGGATGTTTCCCGGCAAAAGGGAATCTAGAACTAGGAGGCGTAGTCTCCGAATAAGGGGTCGCCCATTTTAGACGGAGATGAGGAGAAATTTCTTCTCTCAGAGGGTTGTGAACCTTTGGAATTCTTGGACCCAAAGAGCAGTGGAGGCTGAGTCATTGAATATATTGAAGGCTCAGTTAGACACATTTTTGATCAGGAAGGGAGTCAAAGGATGTGGGGAACAGGCGGGAAAGTGGAGTTGAGGCCAGAATCAGTGAATGGCGGAGCAGGCTCGAAGCGCTAAATATCCTGCTCCTACTCCTGTCTCTTATGTTCTTATGGTCTTATCTTCAGCTCTCCTCAAATCCTTCGATCAATTATTTTCAATCTATGCCCTTTGGTTATTGACCTCTTTGCTAAGGGAAATATGTCCTTCCTATCCACTCTATCTAGGCCTCTCAAAACTTTATACACCTCAATTACATCTCCCTTCAGCCTCCTCTGTTCCAAGAGAAGACCACCAGCCTATCCAATCTTTCCGTACAGCTAAAATTCTCCAGTCCTGGCAACATCCTTGTAGATCTCCTCTGCACCTTCTCCAGTGCAATCACATCGTTCCTGTAATGTGGTAACCAGAACTCTACGCATTACTCAAGCTGTAGTCTAACTAGAGTTTTATACTGTTCCATCATAACCTCACTGCTCTTGTATTCTATGCCTCGCCTAATAAAGGAAAGTATCCCGGATGCCTTCTTAACCGCCTTATCTATCTGTCCTGCTGCCTTCAGAGATCAGTGGATATGCACTCCAAGGTCTCTCTATTCCTCTACAGCTCTTGGTATCCTCCAATTTGCTGTGTTTTCCCTTGCCTTGTTTGCCCTTGCCTTGTTTGCCCTCCCCAAGTGCACCACCTCACACTTCTCTGGGTTTAATTCCATTTGCCACTTTTCTGACCACCTGACCCGTCCATTGATATCTTCCTGCAGTCTACAGTTTTCCTCGTCACTATCAATCATACCGCCAATTATTGTTTCATCTGCAAATTTCGAATTCATGCCCCCTACATTTAATTCTATATCATTGATATATACCACAAAAAGCAAGGGACCTAGCACTGAGCCCTGAGGGACCCCACTGGTAACAGCCTTCAAGTCACAGAACACCCGTCAACCATTAACCTTTGCTTCCTGCCACTGAGCCAATTTTGGATCCATCTTACCACTTTCTCTTGGATCCCATGGGCTTTTACTTTTCTGACCAGTCTGCAACTTTGTCTGGGACCTTGTCAAAAACCTTGTTAAATTCCATGTCGGATCATCAATCGCGCTACCCTCATCGTCCCTCGCTGTTACCTCCTCAAAAAATTCAATCAAGTTAGTCAGTCACGACCTTCCCTTAACCAATCCATGCTGACTGTCCTTGATTAATCCATGCCTTTCTAAATGACGATTAATACTGTCCTTCAGAATTGATTCCAATAATTTGCCCACCACCGAGTTTGGGCAGACTGCCCTGTAATTACTCGGTCTATCCCTGTCTCCTTTTTAAAACATTGGTACAACTTTAGCAGTCCTCCAGTCCTCGCGCACCATACCTTTAGCCAGAGAGGATTGGAAAATGATGGTTATTGCCTCCGCTATTTCCTCCCTTGGTTCTCTTAACAGCCTTGGTGACATTTCATCCAGGCCTGGCGATTTATCTACTTTCAAAGATGCTAATCCCCTTAATACTTCCTCCTTCACTATGTTTATCCCATCCAAAATTTCACACTCCTCCTTAACTACAATGTCTTCATCTTCCCCCTTTTTGTGAAGACAATCGCAAAGGATTCATTAAGACCCATACCCACGTCTTCCATCTCCACACACCGGTTACCTTTTTGGTCTCGAATAGGCTCTACTCTTTCCTTAGTTATCCTCTTGCGCTTTATGCATTTATCAAACATCTTTGGGTTTTCCTTGATTTTACGTTCCAATATTTTTTCATGCCCTGTCTTTGCTTTCCTAATTCCCTTTTTAATTTCACCCCTGCACTTTTTATACTCCTCTAGGCTTTCTGCAGTATTATGCTCTCGGTATCTGATAGAAGCTTCCCTTTTTTGCCTTGTCCTACCCTGTATGCGCCTTTACTTCCAGGGGGCGCTAGATTTAGGAGACCCACACTTTTTCTTTGTGGGAACATATTTGCTCCGAACCATCTCTACCTCCTCCTTGAATGCCTCCCACTGGTCTGACACGGATTTCCCCTCAAGTAATCGTCTCCAGTCCACTTGGGACCTTCAACTGCTGTTCTATATTTGTCCTCTTCCATAACTACGCTGAATCTAACTGAATTTTGATCACTTCCACGAAAAAGCTCTCCCACTGATACTCCTTCCACCTGCCCAGCTTCATTCCCAAAACTAAGTCCAGAACACCCCACCTCCCCCCCTCCGCCCACCCGCTCTTGTTGGGCTTGCTACGTACTGGCTGAAAAAGTTCTTCTGAATGCATTTTATGAATTCTGCGCCCTCTTTACCTTTTACACTGAATCTATCCTAGTTAATATTAGGGTAGTTGGTATCCCCTACTGTCATTGCCCTATTGTGAGAGAAGAGGAAAAGGTTGAGAGAGGGGAATGGAGAGAGAAGCAGAGACAGAGAGACATAAAGGGGGCAAAAAGCGAGGAACAGGTAGGTAGAGAGATAGAAAAAGAGGCAGTGAGAGAGGTTGGCAGGGAGAGGGAGATCGACATACAGACAGAGACAGAGAGAGGGTTAGAGAGAGACAGGGAGGGAAGCAGAGACAAAGAGAGAGATAGGGAGGGGGTACAACGAGAGAGGGACAGAGAGAGATAGACAGACAGAGAAAGAGACAGAGAGAGATGGATAGAGAGAGAAGCAGAGACAGAGTGTCAGAGAAACAGACAGAGTAACAGAGCCAGTAATGGCACACCCTGGATGAATAAAGAAAGAAGGGCATGATTGAAAGTAATGAAAAAGGGATACACAAAGAACGACAAAAGGGAATACGAAAAGGTGAAGAAAGAAGTAAAACAAAACAATTAGGACACCAAAGAGAAACTACGAAATTAAATTATCAAGGAATATAAAAAAGTAAAGTATATAACATAAATAACAAAAGAAAAAACACGATGGGGTAGGGCCACGAAGTGATACACATGATTGACTCACAAGTAATGACGGCAAAATGACAGAAATATTAAACAATTATTGGTCAACAAATATTTGTCTCATTATTGATCAGGGAGACTAACAAGGTGAGCATGACATTAGAAGAAGAATTCAAAAAAGATTTGAAGACATTTAAGATAGAAAGGGGGAGATAATTGATAAACTCATCAAATTAGAGAGGATAACACCCCTGGTCCGGATGGATTTTATCCACGTATATTAAAAGAAGTTAGGGAAGAGATAGCAGAGGCACTATTACATATATATGAAAATTCATTGGAAGAGGGAATAGTGCCAGAGGACTGGTTGACAGTTAATGTTTATCCTATATTTAAAAAGGGAGATAGAAAAAATCCAGGGAACTATAGAGCAATTAATTTAAGGTCGGTGGCAGGAAAAATAATGGAATCTTTACTCAAAGTTGTATTGGAAAAACATCTAGAAATCGAAAAAATAATAAAGAATATTCAGCACGGATTTCAAACGGAAGGTCATGCTTGAGCAATCGTATTGAATTCTTTGAAGAAGTAACAGAAAGGGTAGATAAGGGAAATGCAGTAGATGTAATATATTTGGATTTTCATAAGGCTTCTTGTAATGCACCGCATTGCAGACTCATGACTAAGGTCAGAGTCAGGGGACAAGTAGCAGAATGGATAGAAAGCTGACTACTAACCATGAAGCTGAGAATAGGAGTTACATGTAGTTACTCAGACTGGCAAAAGGTGGGAAATGATGTTTCACAATGATCAATACTGGGACCACAGTTGTTCACAATTTATATAAACGATTTGGACTTGAGAATCGGAAGTACAACTTCAAAATTTGCGACGTCAGCAAATTGTAGAATAGAGTTAATACAAAAGAAGAATGTGTCAAAATACAGGAAGACATTAATGAACTGGCGGAATTGATGTGTAATTGGCAAATGATTTTCTATTATAGATACGAGTGACGTGGTACATTTTGGTAGTGAGAATAAGGAGGCCACTTACTCCTTAGAAAGTAAGGGTCGTATTGTTAGAAATTGGACAGTGTAGAAACATGTTCAGATTATCAGTAGGAACTATTTTTCCTTCCCTGGGTTACGCTATCATATTTTTAGATATGGGGTATTGCATAAATGCGAATATCTAGTTCAGATTATAAGGGGGCATTATTGTTACATCCCTGGGTTAAATTATCTTATTGTTAGATATTGGACAGTGCACAAAGAAGAGTATCCAGTTCAGATTAGAAAATGGAACTATTGCTGCATCCCTGGGTTACACTATCGTATTGTTATATATTGGACAGTGCAGAAAGACGAATTTTCAGTTCAGATTATAATGGTAACTATTGCTGCATCCCAGGGTTACACGGTCGTATTGTTAGATATTGGACAGTGTAGGAACACGAATTTCCAGTTCAGATATTGTACTCAGGAATCGGAAGTACAATTTCAAAAATTTCAGATGACACCAAATTGAGGGGTGTAGACAATACTGAGGAAGAATGCAACAAAATGCAAGAAAATGTTAATAAACTTGCAGAATGGTCATGTAAATGACAACTGAATTTCCATGCAGTTAATTGAAATGCGGCTCATTTTGGTATTCGGAATAAGGAGGCCACATACTCTGGAAAATTAGAATGTGAATGGGATCGAGGAGCAAAGGGATCTGGGGGTACACGTAAACAAATCATTATAAATAGCAACGCAGGTTAATAATGCCTTAAAAATGCAAACAAAGCACTGGGGCTCATTTCCAGGGGGAAATAATTGAAAAGCAAGGAAGTTATGTTTAACTTGTATAGGACCTTGGTTAGACCGGACTTGGAATACTGTAATAAAAACAGAAAGTGCTGCAAACACTCAGCAGGTTAGGCCGCATCTATGGCGAGAGAAACAGAGTTAACGTTTTAGGTCGTGCACAGTTCTGGCCTCAATATTCTAAAAAAAAAGGATATAGAGGCACTGAAGAAGGTGCAAAGAATATTCACACGAAAGGTACCAGATCTGCGAGGATATATCTATGAGGAATTACTGAACAGTTGTGGCATTTTTCTCGAGAAGAGAGAAGGCTGAGTGATCAACTGGTTGAGGTATTTACAAGTATGAAGGGGTTTGATAGGTTGGAGATAGAGAAGATGTTTTCATTTGCAGGGAGTCAAAATCTCCGGATCATCAATATATAATAGTCGCTAACAAATACAAATAGGAATTCAGGAGTAACGTCTTTACCCAGAGAATGGATAGAATGTGGAACTCACTACTACATACAATGGTTGAGGCGAACAGCATAGATGCATTTCAGGAGAAGCTAGATAAGAACATGAGGGGGGAAGGAATAACTTGAAGGAATATATGCTGATAGGGTGAGATGTGATGGGGTGGGAGAAATCTTGTGTGGAACATAAATACCAGTGTAGTCCAATTGGGCCGAATGGCCTGTTTCTATGCTGTAAATTGAATGTAGAATCTATGTAAAATCTATTTATTGTTACAACCCTGAGTTGCACTGTCAAATTGTTAGATAGGGATCAATGCAGAAACACGAATATCCAGTTCAGATTATAAGGGAAACTATTGTTACATCTCTGGATCACACTATCGTATTGTTAGATATTGGGCAGTGTAGGAAAATGGATATCCAGTTCAAATTATAAGGGTGAACTATTGTTCCATCCCTGGGTCACACTGTCATATTGTTACATATGGGGCAATGCCGCACCCAGGCTTCCAGGGTCATTCAAGCACATTGCAGATCTCAATGGAGAGACACATGAAACATAGAGGTAGAAAGAGCAGGGGAGGCCATTTGGCCCATCGTGTCAGTGTAAGTTTGTGGTTAAAACAATTGAAACATAGGCCAGGGCAAACTTTCTTCCAAATGCCTTTTATCTTCATCAATTTCAAACATGTATTCAATTTTAACGATGCGACGGTAAAAGATGCAATTGTCCCATTTCTGTTTTTTCAATTCCCTGTGGTGAAACATTTCATGCTCCACAAAACCTCTGCGTGAATAATTTACATTCGAACTCTTTCATGATGAGATGAAATTGATACACCTTGTCACTGATCCTCACAATCAGAGGGTACACTCATTCTCCATTGGTCTATCAAACACCTTCATAATTTAGAATTTATGTTTCCACTTCTCTATTTCCGTGGAAATAATCCCGGAATTTCAAATCTTTCCTAATAAGTTTCCCATCCCTGGCCTCATTCCAGTTAATCTACACCGTGCTCTCTCTATGGCTTTAATGTTGTTTCTATAATGGGGCACCAAAACTATACACAATACTCTGGAACTACTGGCTTCAACCAAAGGGAATAACTAATAAAGCCTCATCCTACTCATCAGCTGCAGAGAGCAGTAAAACGGGTTATAACCAAAGAATAAAAAGACAAAGAACTAATAAAGCTTCATCCTAGTCACAGTAGCTGGTCTCATATTATGCTGTTCTAACAAGACGGTGTCCAACTATAGTTCCCAATGTTAATTTATCTAAACAAGTTCGCCTATGATATAAATCTCTTTCTGGTACAAGAATGTGATCCCAGAAATTACTTTTGCTCAAACCTTGGACAACGAATGAACACATTCCAATGAAAGTCCGCAACAACTTGCATTCACAGACCGCCTTTAATGTAATAAACATTCCCAAGGGCTTCACGGAGGAGTGAGGATAAACAGGCACAAAAGGAATAAGAAGTTATCGGGAGGACTGGCGAAAACTTTGGTCAAAGAGTGGGTTTTAGGAGGGTGTAAAAGGAGGAGAAATAATTGGAGAGTCGGAGGGGATAAGATTGTTTTTCAAGAGTAGTATTTAGATGTCTGCAGGACAAAAGTGGAACTCCGACCAAAGAAGCACTTTTTAGAAGGGATGACAAAAGCTTGAAGCAAGAGATAGTTTTCATGGAAGTTCTGAAAGAAGGAGAGAATTTGCATTTATATAGCGCCTTTCAAGGACTCAGGACATCCCAAAACAGTGAATGAAGTACATTTTGAAGTGTAATCACTGTGGTAATGTACGAAATGCGGACAATTTGCACATAGCAAGCTCCCACACACTGGATTGCGATAAATGACCAGAAACTCGGTTTTAGTTATGTTGGTTAAGGTGTAAATATTGGCCAGGACACCGGCAATAACTCTTCTGCACTTTCTCGAACATTGTCGGGGATCTTTTACACCTACCTGAGAGGACAAATGGGCCCTCGGTTTAATGTGTCCTACAAAACTCGGCACCTCCGAGAGTACTGCACCCCCTCAGTACTGCAGTGCGGTGTCAGCCTGGATTATGTGTTCAAGTCTCTGGAGTGGGACTATGAACTCAGAACCTTCTAACATATAAGCGACACTGCTACCACTGAGCCACAGCTGCCACTTGAAAGAGAGAGAGGGAGATGGAGGGGCTTAGGGAGGGCATTCTGGAGAGTGGATATGGCTGAAGGTACGGCTGCCAAAAGTAGGGCAAATGGACTATGGATTCACAAGCGGCCAGAGATGGGGAAGCAGAGTGTTTGGCAGGGGCTGTCGGACTAGACAAGGTTACAGAGATAGGGAGGGGTGAGGTCCTGATGGATTTAAGTGTAAGAAAGAATAATAATAAACTGCAGGCTAAGGAGACTGTAATTCAATGCATGGTAATAAGGGGTTTGGTGATTGGCGAGGGACTCACAAATCAAAAAACCAGGGGTGGGGATGGAATCCGTGGCAAGGATATGGAGATTGTGGGGCCAAAGTTAATGGCTTCCCAATTTTTAACTAGAGGAAATTGTGGCTCATCTCAAACAGAATGTCATTCTGATAGCACAAAGACATTGGAAGGGTTAAGAAAGGCGGTCATTTTTATCAGCGTCCATCGGAAAACTGGTCCATCTCTGCGGGCTATGTCACCAAAGGCCAGCATGTAGATGAGGAAGAGGAGGGAGCTAAGGATTGAACCTTTCGAAACATTAGAGATAATGGTGATAGGGAAGAGAAGCTTCTCCTGGCTATGATCAGATAGGTGAGGTGAATCTAGCGAGGATAGTCCCACCCAAAGAGGCCATTGTCCAATGAATGAGCTCAAGGGTGGGTTTCCTGTAGGTGTGGAAACGAGGAGGGGTGGGCCATTCCGGATTGAACCCAAGGATGAGAATTTTAAAAGTTAGGAGATGGGGATCTGGGAACCATTGAGGTTCAGTGAGCCGAGCAGGACCTGCTGCTGGTTGAACACGGACAACATAATTTAGGACTAGCTCACGTTTGTGGAAGGAGGGTTTTAGGTGGCCGGCCAGTCGTGCATTGGAGGGATGGAGTCTGGAGGGGACAGAAGCATTGATGAGGGTTTCAATGGCAATGGGCTGAGGAAGGAATGGAGGTGTGTGATGGAATCATGGGGCCTTTGTGATGGAGGTCAAATCGGGTCATGAGCTCAGCTCGGTGCTGCATGGGGCCAATATTACTGGAGCCGTTAACCAATGTAGAATAAACGGGTAAACATCTGCAGTAAAATAGTGAAGAGAGGAATGTCAACGGGGCACGTTCAGTATCCGTCCCCTAATATCACCCACAGTCATTTCTAGGCTGCAATCCTCAATCTGCCCTTTAACTGTCCCCGTGTCAGATACTCAAAAATCATATTTTAACTGGGAAACTGCAGGAACAGAGTGAAACGGGTCTGCTCGTGTTCCTGGATGCACTGCGGAGAAATCGGTAACATTGATGAATGATTCGGCAGGTGTGAACATGGTCAATACAATAATATGGAAACTGTAAATGAAGCCTCTCATTATTATACGATCAGTCCTGAATGAGTACAGCTTTTAACTTTATTCCTGAGAGAGGTCTGATTTAAGTAATGTCTTGGACTTTGAGATGTTTGTTATATCCACCACATTATTTACACCGGAGTCAAAGTGCTGATGTAATCTGTTTGTTCAAGTGTCTGTAACTAACAGCAATGATCAGGGGTATAATTGTGTCAGTGGAGACTTCTCCCTTGTATAAATCAGGGCTTGTTGGAATGGATCAACTCAGAGTGCCTGCCGGAGCTGTGGTTTCTAGGTCGACAGAAGTCACTGTTTCTCACAGAAATGCATTATTCATTAACGGTTCAGATACAACGCATTTACTATCCTGTTCTTGCAGTCGTTGGAGTTCTTGGTAAGCCGTTATCTCAGCTGTTAATGGTGTAAATCGATGTTATTTTTTTCTCCCTGCTTGTTTTACACAGTCGCCTGTTCTGTTCTTTCAGTTGAATGATGGCATGTTTTAAGTATCTGCTCTTTTGGTCTTGTAGCAGCTGCATTATATCTGTAATGTTCTCTTTGAGTATCCAAACCTGGCATTGTTACTGGATTGTTCAATGCACTGAATGTATAGTTAAATAATGTTACCTCTTTAAATTCTAAACGGTCTAGTGGCAATTGGACTCTATCCGTAATGAACTTTTTATATCCAACTCTGACTTTGTTACTGTATTATTCTCCGTACTGAATGTTTTGTTAAACATTGGTGTCTCTTTAGCTTCTAACCGACCGGTCTTGTAGATGTTACATTCTATCTGTAGTGAACTTTGAATAACTAAACCTGGCATTGTTACTGGATAATTCTCCGTGCTGAATGTATTGGAATCAGGTGTCTGGTACAAGAGCTGGTATCAGACCATCAGGAATTGTTAACTGTTTCATGTTGTGGAAATAACCTGTTCTGGAATATTTTTTCATCAGTGTGTTTTCAGTGATTGACAATGTGACAGTTGTCGATCTGAGTTTTACAAGGAGGCAGCATAATGTCCTCTCTCCCCAATAACATGCCTAAGTTTAATTGGGATTTCCATATATTTATTCGTTATCACTGATATGAAATATTATTTCTTTATGTGTGTATCTGACGCCACTTCAACTCTCTGGTTACTGAACTGAGTTTGCTGCTGACTCTTTCACATCTCCATTTCTGATTCATTCTGAATAAATTCACTGACTGTCACTAGACTTCATTTTGTAAAATGAAATATTTTGATGTTATGTTGTATCAGTTTGCACTGTATCTGTTGGAATCAGGAGCCCTTCTATTTATCTGTAGATTATAAGTATGATGTTGGCGTTTTATTAATTGAACGATTCCGCTATCTATCGCTTTAGTTTATAATTATAGGAGAAGGAATCTCAACTATTATGAGATCTGTCTGGAAGAGGCATTGGATTCTCTTTATTCCATGATTTGCAGGTGAAGTGAACAGTATAGGTGAACAGGTGGACACTTGGATGATCTGTAGAAACATTAAAACATTCCACAGAGACTTCACTATTTAACACACTGACACTGAGAATAGGATTGGTGGACCACGGGGCTGGTGAACAGAATGCAGGCGCAGGATGATAGGATTTAATCGGATATGAAAATGGCCTTGTGAAATAGAGTAAAATGAGTGAGAGGGGCGACTGAGAGGGAAGGCGAGAGGATGTGGTGTGAATAATTCATCAGGATGAACTGCTGAAAGTTCCAGTACAATTAAACATAGAAATTGCGACTTGAAGTTGTTATTATGATGTGGTCAGATTGGGGAAGTTTTTATTGTGGGACTCGCTCCTCATGTTTATATCTCTGTCAGGTCCTCAGGCTGTTTTTGTGAAAGTTCCTTGTTTTCCAACTTAACACTAAACATAGATAAAAGCTACGTAAGGATTGGAGTCAGTAAGTCCTGGATCATAATGAGTTATTAGGATGCATATGTTTTAAGACCGGCTAAATTCAGTAAACAACGAGGTTGAATTAATTAATGCTTCTCATTTATTTTATTGAATACATTTTATACCCAACACAAGTTCCATGACACAAATAACCACTGAACTGAACTGTTGAATATATTAGTTGGATAGTGTTAGTGGGACATATAGATTAGATTTCCTCTAACACTCTGCTGCTGTATCTTCCTGTGAATCCCAGCCTCTCCTCCCACTGCATTGAAACCCCTGTCTCCTCATCCATTGCTTCAGTTTATCCGCTTTCCCAAACCATTTGTTCCTGACTCCCCTCCAGCTCATGCATGTCATTTTCATTGTCTCCGTCCCAATCTCACTCACCACCTCTGTCTCCAGTTGCCTTTCCCGTTTAATGCCAGCCCCTGAAGGTTCTCTTAACCCAGAGAAACAAACCAACTGCTTCTCCCCCTGTTCCCTCACATTCCCGGCCCAAACCCACATTTAATCTGCTGGATTCACACTCGGTAAAGCTCCTTCTCCCTTCTCCACCGGTACTGCGCCCTCACTCAGCCCTTCCGGTGGATCCGATGCTCACTTGATTCACTTTCTGTATCGATCTCCCAATTCTTTATTGATCATTGTATTTAAAAACATCTCTCTGCCCGAAAGCGCTGCCCAGTTCAATGGATCTGTTTCCACCGTTCGATGCAGCTGCAAAGTTGGAAATTTCATCCCAGATCCTCTAACGCTGCTGCTTTGGCTCAGACCTGATCAGTAATTTCTCTGCTTCCTTTTCTCTCTTACAGTTAACTTGGTGGCGATTGTGATCCTATCCCGAGGAAAGTGCGGTCTCTCCAAATGTATCAGTCGCTACCTAGTGGGAATGGCAGTGACCGATCTACTGGTCGTTATCATTGATGTGATATTGAGCTGGGTTAATGCATTTTATTTCCCAATTTCATTCCTTTTCATTACTCCCGTGTGTAGTCTCATTATCGCCTTGGGTTTTGCAACCACGGTAGTTTCTGTCTGGCTTACGGTCGGTTTCACCTTTGATCGATTTGTGGCCATTTGTTGTGAGAAGCTGAAAACTAAATATTGCACCGAGAAAACGGCGACCGTGGTTTTGGGAACAGTGAGTGTGCTGGGCTGTTTAGAGAGTGTCCCCTGGTACTTTACATATCAACCTCGATTTAAAATTGATAATGTTCCCTGGTATTGTGCGACTAAACTGAGCTTCCGTACTTTCCCGGCCTGGGTTGCATTTGACCTCTTTCACCTCATTTTAACCCCTTGTATCCCGTTCTGTCTGATTTTGCTGCTGAATGTTCTGACAGTCAGACGTATTTTAGTGTCCAGTCGAGTCCGCAGGGGACTCCGAAGCCACAGCAATGGAGAGAATCACAAGGATCCAGAAATGGAGAACAGAAAAAAATCCATCATTTTACTCTTCAGCATATCGGGCGCTTTTATACTTTTGTGGGTGACACATGTTGTATTTAACATTTATGCGCGAATTACAGACACTCGGTATTATAAGTCCTCCTCAAGCCCTTTTTTTATTACACAACAGACGGCAAAGATGCTGCAGCTCCTCAGTTCCTGCACAAACACGTGTATTTATGTCCTGACCCAGACTAAATTCAGAGAGGAGCTGAAGAACGCGGTGAAATACCCACTCAGTCTAATTGTTAAATTAGTAAAATCATAGAAAGAGCAGAAGGGTTTCAAGCACTGGAACAAAATCATATTTCAGACTCCATGTCCTACACTTCCCAGGGGACGGAAAGTACATTATATATTAGCAGCACAGAGCACTGAAATGATCTTAAATCCGATTCTGATGTTATATTTTATTTATAATCTGAGCTATTGAGGCAGGATTTAGTTTCCAGACATAAAATGAATTGTTGCTCAAAATAGGAAGGGCGGGAAAGTGGAGTTGAGGTAAAAATCAAATCAGCCATGATCTCATTAAATGGTGGAGCAGGCTGGAGGGGCCGAATGGTCCACTCCTGCTCCTATCTCTTATTGTCTTATGGTCTTATGGTGGCACTAAAGAGCTAGGCTGGACTTCAACTAAATGACCGCCCTGCAAAATGGACAAACCTGCTAATCAAAATAGCTGCTATGGGCCTGATCAGAATGGGTGCACTCCACATAAATGGAGAGGCAGAGAGACAGAGAGAAAGAGAGACAAACAGGTAGAGGGAGACGGATATAGACAGATGGACACAGAGAGAGACAGAGAGAGACAGGGGGAGAGAGACAGAGGGAGAGAGGCAGGGGAGAGAGATAGAGCGAGAGATAGAGTGAGAAAGACATCGGGAGAGAAACAGAGAGAGACACAGACAAAGGGAGAGACAGACAGACTGATGGAGAGAGAGCGGGTTAGAAGGAGCGAGACAGAGAGAGGGAGAGGGAGAGACAGAGACAGACAGGGGGAGACACAGACAGACGGGCTAACTGAGCGAAATTGTCAAACAGACAGAGGGAGAGAGAGGCAGGCAGACAGACAGACAGACAGAGGGAGATAGAGAGAGAGGAAAAAAGAGGCAGAGAGAGACAGACAGACAGAGGGAGATCGAGAAAGACAGGCATACATAGGGAAAGACGGAGTAACAGAGGGAAAGAAAGAGACAGACAGAGACAGAGACAGAGAGAAACAGGCACACACATATAGAGCGAAAGGGAACGAAATATAGATAGAAAAAGACAGTAAAACAAAGAGAGAAAACCAGATGAAAAGAGATCCAGAATGAGAAAGAGAGAAAAAGTGATAAACAGATAGTGAGAGAGGTCGGAGAGAAAGTAAGAGGTTAACCGAGAGAGGAAAGCAGAGTATGAGAAAGAGAGAGAGAATAAATCAGAGGCGTGGAGACGGAAACAAAAAGGGAAATTGAGAGCTGCAGGCAGTGCATAATGCTTCAAAGTATAATCACTGTTATATTCCCCCTATCTAGAATTCACCTTCTATAATTCTCGCTCTAAATTTCCCAGGCCAATACTTCTCACTTGCCTTATGGAAATGACCGTTCTTGACTTCCCACCATTTAACACAGTAATCACATACATAGAATCATAGAATCTTACAGTACAGAAGGAGATCACTCGGCCCATCGTGCTGCCCCGGCTCTTTGACAAAGCGATCCAATTAGTCTCACTCTTCCTGCTTTTTCCCCAAAGCCCTGCAATTTTTTCCCCTTCAAGTCTTTGTCCAATTCCTTTTTAAAAGTTATTATTGAACTTGTTTCCACCTCCCTTTCAGCCAGTTCATTCCAGATCATAACAAATCGCTGCCTAAAAATGTCTGCTCATCTCCCCTCTGTTTTTTTTTTACTAATTATCATAACCGTGTGTCCTCTGGTTACCGACCCTCCTGCCAGTGGAAATAGTTTCTTCCTATTTACTCTATTGAAATCCCTCATAATTTTGAACAGCTCAATTAAATCTCCACTTAAACTTTTCTGCTCTACTGAAAACAATTCCGGCTTCTCCAATCTCTCCACACAACTGAAGTCCCTCATCCCTGGTACCATTCTAATAATTCTCCTCTGTACCCTTTTCAAGACCTTGACATCCTTCCTAAAATGTGGTACCCAGAATTGGAGACAATGCTCCAGCTGAGGCACAAACCAAGACGGGTATTTGGATTTAAGACACAGATCAACCATGATCTCATTGAATTGCGAAACAGGCACGAGGGTCTGATTGGCCGACTTCTGTTCCTATCTTACTGCACCGCCGCCGGTTGCCTGAAGTGCACCTTTCAGTAGTTATTCGCAGCTATGTAGCGCTGCTCATCGCTCACCGTATAGAATAAAGAGACGACTAACATGAAAACAAAACCCAGTTCTTTATTTAGCATCTCCTGTATCACAACATTCCACAGGAAAATTTGGTGTAATACCCGGCCTCCGTCCTTCCGAAGGCCAGCCCTGCTTTCCTAGTGCATGTCTGTCGAGCAGGCACGCAGATCAAAATGAATCGACTGGTTTCACGTCACAAATACATATCGGTGCGAATGGGATTTGCGCCGCCGAGGAACAGTGATCGAAGCAGAGCAAACATAAAGGCGTAAGGAGGTGAAAGTGAATATTAGAGTAGGCAAGGCCGCAGTACAGTGTCAATGAAATTCCAGCACGAAATTAAAGGAGGCCTATTAATTGTGGAAGAAAGAAAACGCGGGGAGGAGAGGTGGGTTTGAATTTTGGAGCATCAAGCACAGGCATGTGAGAGTGCTCGGATGTCGAAGGAATCAATAGGCTTTTGCATTTAACAATGTTTTTCGTGTAGCAAAGGTTGTTTTCTTGCTGCGTTCTATTCGCTTGTGTCGCAGAGGGTAAAATAAATAATCTAAACTATATCGAGACTTGGATTTGAACTGCAGCTGCTGTGAACACAACGCGCCTCTCTCATCCTGTCTTGACCACAGCAATCCAGCGCACGACACTCCTTAGAAAAGATGGGTTGTTGTTGATTAGGCCAAAATAAGCAGCGACACTAATACGATATTACTGCACCGTCCCAGCAATGCAAAATTGCACCGTTCAACCGTCATTCGCAGCAAAGTAGTGCTGCCCGTCGCTCACGCACATCAACTGCTCAGAGAAGAGAGCCAACTACCAAGAAAACAAAACCCAGTTCTTCAGTTAGCATCCCCGTGTATCACAAGATTCCCCAAGAAATATCCGGCCTCGGTCCTTCCGAATAGCAGCCCTGTTTCCGCAGTGCTTGGCGAGCGAGCAGTCACACAGATCTAAGAGTATGGATTGGTTTCAAGGCACAAGTTTACATTGGTGCGAATGGGACATGCGCCCACTGGGAAAAGCGGTGGAAGCAGAGCAGGCTCAAAGGCGTAAGAATGTGAAAGGGAATGTTAAAGTAGGCGAAGTTCCCACGTGTGATAAGTTCAGCTTCTAATCCACTGGGAAAAGTGTTCCATTTTTCTTAACTTGGTGATAACCAATGACAAGACATTTGGCACAAACCAGAAGATGTTCAAACCCGTGGGTTACCGGTCCATGTTTCCTACATCATGTTCAACACAAACAAGGATTCTCCTCAACACATCGCTCAGTATTTTGATAAAGGGACCCTCACATGTGTTCGGAATCTCTAAGGAATAATTCGGAGGCCGAATATTGAGCTGTATTGTGGGAGCGGCCAAAATATCACTGTTCGCTGGGAAAAATCTGTTCTTCCCACTCCCATCGCGACTGATAGGATTGTTTGCTCTGCTTTAGCTGGAACAATTACGTAGCCGCCCGACGTCGACTTAAGGCCTGCGGTTTTGTAGCCACTTGCCATGGATTTGTTCCATCTACAAATTATAGGGTCCAACTGGAGCCGTAAACCAGCGCCTTTGACCGGTCAGTCACGATACTTTGCATCCTACACTTCAAGAGCTATTTTTACAGGAATAAAATGACTGTACTGCAGAGAAAGGCTAAATTGATCTATTAATAACCGCCTGTTAAAAGATACAACATTGAAAGAGGCGCAGGAGCCTGTGCGGTGTCGCTGTACAGCCTGTGGTGATTAACGAACCTTTCCATGATTCAATGATACTGAGAGTTCAACTTCCGATTCTTCTACACATTTTGAAAAAAATGATCCTTTTTATTGTTGATTTATTGAATAGATTTCATACCGAGATTTTTAAAAGTTTATTCCGATCACGACTCCTTATTTTGCCGATCCACTATTTACAATCTCATTACACGAGCTGTATAATCTGTTCCAAAAACAGTCATCAAATTGCACAGATCAACTTTAAATGTGCACCCTGCGCCCGGCGGGATGTTGCAGCCAAAACACAGATTGAAAACGTGGAGCTGTCAGGCTATGAAAAAATGCCATTTCTGTCCCTGAGTCGGCTTAAACCACCAACTTTACGGAAATTAGCGAAACACACGATTGCACCACCGATACTGATAATTGAAGAGAGTGGAACATATGGGACAAAACTCTCAACCCATCTGGGTACAGCTTCGGGTGGTAAAGACAAAATAACACCAACCCCCTCCCATTTTACATTTCCAAAAGAAAGGGTGTGATATTCATTGTGGAAACATGGAATCAGTCTGATCTCACTCACTGCAGAAATATGCCTGTGATAGCAAATCAGCTCTCCTGAAACCAGTGCGGCCTCCCTTCCGTCCTTTTGGGCTTCGTCTGTCAAATAGAGTGCTGATTTCCGTGAAACCTTTGGATTTTGTTTTCCAGATCCTCGATTTTTCTGCAGTAAGGAGAAGCCTTGACATGGTTCTGATCTCTTTATTTCACAGATAACATCAGAGTAAATGTTCCAATATCTTAATCTAGGGAACTGCGCCCATCCAGCAGTGTCTTGATCGCCTCTGGTTTGAACCACTCCAAGCAGGATTCCGCCTCTCCCACAACACTGAAACGACCTTTATCAATGTCAGAAATGACATCCTCTGTGATTGTGGTGCACCATCCCTCCACTCTGCCCCCGTTGTTAGTCAAACATGACCAATTAGCTTCTCGCATCATTTTCCGCACTGCAGAAGGCGGGATTGACATCTGTCTAGATTGCAATTTCTCGCATTGGCTGCAGAGCAGCTCTCTTGCGCAATGGGATTATCCCTAAAACTTCTTTTCAGATCTTAAAACACATTTTCTGAAGATGTGGGTTCGATTCTCACCACAGTGGAATTTTACGGTGCAGAAAAGTGACATTTTGCAGCAAAACCGCTCCTGGATCATTAATGTCCTTGAAGGCAGGAAAACTGCCCCCTCCCCTTCCTGTTATACAAGTGGAACCAGTCTCACCCGACATCCATGATGCTAAATCCCCTCTGAGCTGGATTGGCGACCCATTCTCAAGAAGGTGGCTTGTGATCTGCTCAGATATAAGAAAACGAGATTAGATGGACAGAAGCAGCCTGAAATGATAATTGATCGGCTGTGGGTTGTCATGAAATCTTACTGTGACCGCATGGCTCTGCTGTCAGCGGCTCGTTGGTCTAGGGGCGATTATTTTCGCTTTGTCGGTTTTCACTAATTAGAAATGGGAGGGATCAGACAGGCATAAATGCGAGGCAGATTCAGATAGGTTTGGAATGCTTGTGCGTAAATCACGGAGTGTGGAAATATAAGGTTGCTGAGCTGCAGACAGAAGTAGGAACATGGGATTATGATATAGTGGCAATAAATGAGGCGTGGCACAAACAAGGGGAGGAATGGGCTCTTAATATTCCTGGCTACAAAGTATTCAGGAAAGATAGGCAAGGGAAAAAAGGAGGTGGGGGGAATGTTTGGAGGTTGGCATTATTGATCACACATACTGTTCCAGCACTAGAAAGGGATGATGTACTTGTAGGTTCAAAGACAGAATCTATTTGGTTAGAATTAAGGAACAATTGAGGAGCTATCACGCTGCTGGGTGCATACTATATCCGACCAAATAGTGGGAAGGAGATAGAGCAGCAAATTGGTATGCAAATTTCAGAACGCTGCACTAATTTTAGTGTAGTGATAATGGTGGACTTTATTTATCCTAATATAAACTGGGAAAATAGTAGCGTAAAGGGCAAAGAGGGGGAGCAATTCCTGAAATGTGCAGAGGAGAACTTTTTGATTAATACGTTTTTAGCCCAACGAGGAAGGAAGCAGTGCTGGATCTAATCCTGGAGATTGAAGTGGGGCAAGTGGACCATGATTCAGTGGGGAAGAATTTGGGAAACAGTCATCACAATATCATTACGTTTAGAGTAGTTATGGAAAATACAAGGAACAATCATAGATGAAAATACTCAACTGGAGGAGAGCTTATTTCCGCAAGTTGATAAGGGTTTTGCTCCAGCTGGATTGGAATCAGTGACTGGCAGGTAAATAGTAAATAATCAGTTGGAGACTTTGAATGAGGAGATATTTCGGGTACACGAGATAGACGAGACACATTCCCACGAGGGGAATGGAAGGGCATCCAAAACTAAAGCTGCCTGGATGAAAAAAGAGCATTTCAGGCAGCATGTTGTACATTTCCAAATACCAGTGTCCCGTCACGTGTGTCCGCGGTTATCAAGAACAACCTCGTCACCTCCACGCTGACAGATACAAAGCGGCCACATTCTGCTTTATTGAGATGAAATCCGAGAGCGGTTTCAAGTTCGATTGCAATTGCAAGTAGAATGCATTCTGTGGGCGTGTAGATCATTGAAGCACCTTTAAAATTCCTAATAGTTTGAACAGCAGTTCAAGATCAAAAGTCGAGGGCAAAATGAAGACTCTTTGAAGATGTGAACCCGGGATCTTCCGCATATTTTAATCATCAACTCCGAAGTGAGAATCATTCCCCGAAACGAACCCTTCTCTGTTTATCACAACATGGACGGAGACATTTTTTGACATTTGGATTCTTTGTAACTTTTAAAAGGACACCCAGGCGGACCGATTGGAATTGTGGTTTTCTGCTCAGCGAAGTTTGAATCCTATCGCTGACCATGGTTTTTTTTATTATTCTATTTGCTTCTATTTCCAAAATATTGATGAGAAAGTTCCAAGCCTCCGCTTGTACATAAAACCTATCGCATCTTAGTTGACGACTTCTGTGTGGGAAACGGTCATTGAGAATTATTTTGCCATTGGAATTTTATCATTTGGATTTCACTGACCGATGGCGAGGTGACCGAGTGATTAATGCGATTGTGCTTTGCACGAGCGGATTCGAATCAAATTCTTGTCGATGCTTCTTTTGTTGGACCCAAATTGCAAACAGCTCACAGGCTGCAGTGGGATGAATTGAGTGAATGCATGTCATATTAGCTGGTGTATCCTTCCTGCACTGCCACTTTAAAGAGCCGAGTATCAGCGCCCTTACATTCGAGTATCTGCACCCTTGCATCCGAGTATCTGCACCCTTACATCCGAGTATCTGCACCCCTGCATCCGAGTATCTGCACCCTGACACCGGAGTATCTGCACCCTTACACCCGAAAACTAATTAACTGTCCCCAGTCACATTTAACAGCATCGGAAACCCTAAACAAGACCCAACAGAGAAGAAATTGAATTTATAATTTTCAGTAATATAAGGTCACATTTTTATTTACAGTACTTCAAGGGAGATTTGGGGAAAGTGGGCGCTGATACTCAGAAACTCTTCCTCGTGTGACTACTTGGTGCAATCGAATTAACCGGTTCATTGGTCTAGGGGTATAATTCTCGCTTTGCTGTTAGCTGATTAAATATATATGAGAAAGCCCGGGTTCTAATCCAGAACAAGCCCTCATTTTCCCCACGGCTTTTGATCTTGAGCTGCTGTTGAAACTGGCAGGATTTACAGAGGCATCTCAATGACCTCACGTCCTCTGACTGCATTCTGCTCGCAATTGCAATCGACCTTCAAACCGCTCTCGGATTTGATTTCACTGAAGCGGAATGTGGCCGCTTTGTATCTGTCAGCATGGAGGTGACGAGGTTGGGATTGATTACCGCGGGCAGACGTGGCGGGACATTGGTATTCGGAACGTACAAAATGCAGTCTCAAATACTCTTTCTCTTCCAGGGATCTCCAGCTTTCCATGCCCCATCTTTCCCCTCGTAAGAATGTGACCAGTCTGTACCCGAAGTATGTCCTCATTCAAAGCCTCCCATTGTTCATCTATTGTTTAACCTGCCAATCTTTGATTCCAATCCACCTGGACCCGATCCCTTTCCAATTTGCTGAAATTCGCTCTCCTCCAGTTGTGTATTTTCAAACTTGATTTTTCCTTGCATTTTCCATAACTACACTAAACCTGCTCCAAATGCTCCGCCACTGAATCATGCTCCACTTGCCCCACTTCTTTCCCCGAAATAAATCCATCACTGCTTCCTCCTGTTTTGGCTGAAAACATATGGATCAATAAAGTTATCTTGTACAAATTTCAGGAATTGCTCCCCATCTTTGCCTTTTAAACTGTTACTTCCCAGTCTATATTAGGTTAAATGAACTCCCCCATTATCACTGCTCTAAAATTCCTGCATCTTTCTGCAATTTGCATGCCAATTTGCTCCTCTACCTCCTTCCCACTATTTGGTCGCCTATGGTATGCACACAGCAGCGTAATAGCTCCTCAATTGTTCCTTAATTCTAAACAAATAGATTCTGTATTTGAACCCTTAAGAACGGCGTCCCTTTCTACCACTGTAACAGTTTTTTTGATCAATAGTGCCTGCTCCCATCTCCGCCCTCTCCTTTTTCCCTTTTCCTCTCTTTCCTGAATATATTGTGACCATTGCTCCGCTTGTTCGAGCCAGGTCTCCATTATTTTCACTATATCATAATCCCATGTTGCTACTTGTGCCTGCAGCTTACCAACCTTATTTACCAAGTGTGTTAAACACATCAGGGCATAAAGGCAGGACAAGTTCTATTGCACAATTAGATGTTATATACACTAATGCATGTAGCATAAGAAATAAAAAAGCGAATTCAAAGCGCAAATTCAGCTCATAGTGCATGGCGTATTTTTCATCACTGAGACCTGGCTACAAACTGGGCATGACTGGGAGATAAATATTTCAGGTTATAAGCTCCTTAGAAAGGAAAGGGACATTGGAAAAGGCGGGAGAGTAGCGATATTGATGAGGGACAACGTTACAACATTAGAAAGAGGCGATATCAGTAAAGGTTAGCAGTAGAAATGCTTTGAGTAGAATTGAGTAACAGAACAGGATGCAAGACTTTGGTGGGAGTTGTTTATGGAACTCCGGATTGCAGTGATAAAGTAGCAGGATACATAGAAATGGAGAATTGTTTTCACCCAGAGGGTGGTGGGGCTCTGGAACTGACTGCCTGAAAGCGTGGTAGAGGCAGAAACCCTCAACTCATTTAAAAAGTACTTGGGTGAGCACTTGAAGTGCTGTAACCTACAAGGCTACCGACCAAGTGCTGGAAAGTGTGATTAAGCTGGATAGCTCTTTTCCGGCCGGCACGGGCACGATGGGCCGAATGGCTTCCTTCTGTGCTGTAACTTTCTATTATTCTATGATTCCGTGTGCAGGAAAGGATTCACTCAGTCTGAGACACCAGCAGGTTCACAGATGACTGCAAGGGTTGGATTCTGCTGTTAATCCCATCCAGGACTGAACCATGTTCATTCTGACAGTTGGGGTTTGTTTCTTCTGATATTAATAACCCCTATAACTGAGCTGGAGTTTAATATCCTGGATATCTGTTAAATAAATCAGCTTTGTTGTAAACACCTTGTTGTAAATTTTGGTCTTTCCCACCTGAGTGTTTAGCATCACCTGACTGGAGCTCAGAAAGGACAATCTGGGGGGAGGATCGTCCGGTGGGAACAGAACTTCAGCCTGGACACAGTCCTTCAGGGCCACACTGAGAGGGGCAAACGGCACTTTGGTCTTTCTCATCTCTCTTCACTGACAGCAAAGTCGCCGTGCGGCGTCCAGTCTAAAAATGACTGTGGTAATTATTCTATGAAGAATTAATCTGTTTGTGTGACCGTCCTGAGTCTACCATTTAAGGCAGGCGTTAACTCATTTAAAATAAAACTGTTTTCAATAAATGGCTTAAAGTCTGCATTAAAGTTGCAAAGGGAGGAGTTCACAGGAGCCTGTGAATTGCTGGTTCAATTAAACAACAGTCATTTGATCTCCAGATAAAGAAGGACCTGCAGTGTGTTTCCAGAATTCCCTGTTTTATTGATGTGTGCGCGTTAGACACCAAGTTCCCTTCACAGCCCATCAGTACCGAGAAAACAAGCGGGGATTTTACACACAGAATGAATTCTGTAACTTTTCTTAAACACTTCAGTATTTTTCACTCCGCGTTCAAAATTGTGAGCTCTCCCCTGGTGTGTCCGCTTTCTGTGTTTATAAACACTACGATGTATTTCGTTCCGTGTTCAACACTGTGAGGTCTCCCCTGGTGCATTTGCATTTTGTGTTTACAAAGAGTGTAAATTATTGACTGGGGGTTTATGTGTAGGGGGTTTGAGGGTGAGCTCTGATTCCCGCTCCCTGATGGATTGAATGGAGGAAAGAATGAATGAGAGAGAGGCGCGATGTGGGAGACGGGTTGATTGGAGAATATATCCACGAACCTGCTTAAAAGTGGCCAAACACAAGATAATATTAAGAACATTAACATAACCTGAGCTCCGAGATCTGGTCGGGTCCCATTCCCCCGAAGTAAGGAATGAGCGGGAAAGGCAATTCCACTCGGTTTATATTTTCTTCCAAGGCGACGCCACAAAGTCCATCTTGCTTTGGAAACGAAATAGCTCAGTGGGGAGTGCGAAAATGTAAAGGTCTCTGCTTCAATTCCGAATTTTAGCAACATTTGGTTGTTTTGCTCTCGTTCTTTGGGTCGAAACTCGCATTTATTTACAGTGAAATTTTAACCGGCTCTGGAGGCTTGGGGAAGGAACAGAGAGGCATCAAGGATGAAAAATATTAATAGCATCTTTATTTAGCTTTATTTCTATATTTCATTCTGAATGTTTCTCCATGTTTTGCTTCTCTCAGTGCCGGGCGAACATTTGATTTGAAGCATTTGATTTCTAAACGGATGCATTTCCACATCTCGGGGCGGCCAGACACGCCGTGATTGTTACTGCTTGTGGCCATTAACGGGAACAGACCCCGAGTTAAACCTTTATCAGCAAACCGACAGAGAGATAACACAGCGGGAATAAAACTCGTTGAATCACATTGTTAGATACTCAGTGACTCAGGTTGTAATGTGTGTCATTAAACATACCCGGATACTGAGTGACACAGGTTGTAATGTGTGTCAGTAAACATACCCGGATACTGAGTGACACAGATTGTAATGTGTGTCAGTAAACATACCCGGATACTGAGTGACACAGGTTGTAATGTGTGTCAGTAAACATACCCGGATACTGAGTGACACAGATTGTAATGTGTGTCAGTAAACATACCCGGATACTGAGTGACACAGATTGTAATGTGTGTCAGTGAACATACCCGGATACTGAGTGACACAGATTGTAATGTGTGTCAGTAAACATACCCGGATACTGAGTGACACAGATTGTGATGTGTGTCAGTAAACATACCCGGATACTGAGTGACACGGATTGTAATGTGTGTCAGTAAACATACCCGGATACTGAGTGACACAGATTGTAATGTGTGTCAGTAAACATACCCGGATACTGAGTGACACAGATTGTAATGTGTGTCAGTAAACATACCCGGATACTGAGTGACACAGATTGTAATGTGTGTCAGTAAACATACCAGGATACTGAGTGACACAGATTGTAATGTGTGTCAGTAAACATACCCGGATACTGAGTGACACAGGTTGTAATGTGTCTCAGTAAACAGACCCGGATACTGAGTGACACAGGTTGTAATGTGTGTCAGTAAGCATACCCGGATACTGAGTGACACAGGGGAAAAGAAGAAGAAAGGAAAAATAAGGAGACAGATGTGTGCCTCGGCCCAAGGGCAAAGAAATGTCAAACATATTAATGGATGTTATTACAAAAAATAACCTTATGATATTTTGTGTGGATTTGCTTGTTTCTAAAGTCTACCAAACTTTTAGAAGTTTCCAAAACATTGTAATGGGACCCTTATGGCGCGTGACGGGGATTGAACCCGCGCTCTTGGCGTTATTAACACCAAGTTCTGAACAACTGACCGAACCGGCCATACATTAATAGCCACTTCATGGGCTTAGTCACGTGTTGGGCAGTTTTTATTACACTGTGTAATAGAGTTTTTGCACAAATATTGAACAAACCACATTTCTTAAACATTGTTACTTGTTTCTGCAAAGAACAGTCGAGGATGTAAATCAAAATTAACAGATAAAGAACACGTTATCGCAACAAATTCAATTCTGATCAATATTATTTTGCTAACAATGAACTGCCCCGCTATAAAACCTGTGGGCAGGACCCTGAGCTACTGTGAAAATGATTCGATCACGCTGGGTTTTGACGTGGTGTCAGATGTCTGTCTGTGTCTCTCTGTCTATCTGTATATGTGTCTGATTACGTCTCTGCCTTATGCTCAGGCTTTTTGTTTGCTGGCTGCAGGCCTCGCTCCCCGACTGACTGACCAACTACCGGGCCGTGTGTCGGAATCAATGACTGTGACTGACTGTCTGCCCATTTATGGCCCTGAATGGCCACATTTCTGAGTTCCTGCCTTCGCTCTGTGTCGCAGGCCTGTCTCTGTGACTTAGGATGACAACACACACACAAGCTTTACGACTGAACGCAGGTTTGGTCAGTCTGTCCTCGCAGCTCCTTCCGAAGCTAATAATTTTGAAATGAATTATTTTCCCTGGGTGCCTTGTGAAATTTTGTTCAGTTAAATATTTGCGAAAGAGAAGGGAGGGAAAGGATTGCGAGCCTTTCATGAGGGACAGGAGTGATGTTGTTTAACGGAGAAGCAACCCGATCACAATCAATGCAGAGAGAAACAAGAGCAGCAGGCACATGGGAATAACACCACCTGCACGTTCCCCTCCAAGTCACACACCATCCCGACTTGGAAATAAATCGCCGTTCCTTCAACCTCGCCTGGTCAAATTCCAGGAACTCCCTACCTAACTGCACTGTGGGAGAACCGTCACCACACGGACTGCAGCGGTTCAAGAAGGCGGCTCACCACCACCTTCTCAAGGGCAATTAGTGATGGGAAATAAACGCTGGCTTTGCCAACGACGCCCACATCCCGTGAACGAATAAAAAAATGGACTCAGTGGTTTATGTTCCAGCGAAACACAGCCAATGAGGTGCGTTTGATCAGCTCAGGTTCCCGTCGTGTCGTGATCATCCCCTTTGTTTTA
Organism: Heptranchias perlo; assembly: GCF_035084215.1. NCBI lineage: Eukaryota > Metazoa > Chordata > Chondrichthyes > Hexanchiformes > Hexanchidae > Heptranchias > Heptranchias perlo. The sequence continues at coordinate 1,982,322 of NC_090344.1, read as the reverse complement.
CAGCCGCAAAGTCTCCGGTTCGATTCCGGCCTCAAGTGTTGTTTGGGAACTTGCTCCAGACGAAACTTCCGCGATAAACTTGCTCTCCAAAAAGGAGTGGTCACTAGTCGCTCATGTTAAATTTAAGAACGGTTGCACCAAATTCCTTGTGTCCTTAACATTTTTAACCAGACTTTTACAATACGGTCTGGAAAACGAAAATCGGTGAAAGTTCATCACATACAAAACACAAACACTTATTTAAAGTTTCACTATCCATGTTAATATTTCCGTGATTCTGCAGCAGAAAGTTATCGGTTGACCAATGGCGATTACAACAATTATTCTTCTTTCACAGACTTTCATTAGTTTAATTAATTAATTTAATAACGTTCGTTGCTCACTACAACCTCAAACTTTAGCTCGGTGACATAGTACTTTTGTTTAAAATGAGATATGTTGCCTCTCTCTGGCGCAATCATTGAGCGCCTTAACCGAAAAGTTGGTGGTTGGAGACCACTCAGGGACGACTCAATATCCAGGATTTCAATGTGTGTTTTCACTGCAAGAAAATGCACCATAAATGAATTTGATGAAGAGAGGTGAATATTGTAAACTTGAAATAGTTAGTGTACAACTTGAGATTAGCGCACATCGGAATAGAAAGTGAGATTAGGGACCAAAAAGGAGATGTTTGCACGGAGGGAGCGGGCATGGCTGAGATACGAAATGAGCACTTTACATCTGTCTTCACCAAAGAGGAAAATGCTGCCAAAGTCAGGAAAACAGGGGGTATTTGAGATATTGGATGGGATAAAAATTGATAAAGAGCAGGTACTAGAAAGGCTGGCTGTAATTAAAGTAGGAAAGTCACCCGGTCCAGTTTGGATGCACCCTCGGTTGCTGAGGGAAGGAAAGGTGGAAATTGCGGAATTGCTGTCCATAATATTCCAGTCATAGGGGAGTTGTGCCTGACGGCTGTTTAAGCATTTCTCAGTCCGACTACTCCCATTAATAACACTTACTGATGCTAAATTCTGCGTAATTCAATCATGTCTCATTGTCCTCACAGTGAAAAAGTCTGTAATTTTAGCCCAGTATAAAATTAAAGAAAGTCTTGTATTTATAAAGCGCTTTTCACGACCTCAAGACGTCCCAAAACGCTTTACAACCAATGAAGTATTTTTGAAGTGTAGTCACTGTTATACTTGTGGTAGAGTGGATAATCTGCGGATGCCAAGATGGATAACAATGTAGCTTTAGAGCAATTAACTCCGCAGAGTCTCACTTGAAAATACAAGTCGCACATTCAAAGCGAATGTGGTAACGAGAGGCTAATATTGTTGATATGAAATAGTTAGTGTACAACTTGACATTGCTGTCCATCGGAATAGAAAACGTGATTGGATGAATAGAAGAGGCCTGAAAGGATGGCCGATCGACGATGGGTGCAGTGGCTGCAGTGTTTTGTTACCAATGACTGGTTGGTCTACCGTATGATTCTCGTTTTGGGGATTTGTTGATTAATATGCGACAGATCTTAGCGACAAATTCCGGACGAGCCCTGCGTTATCATTTTAAGTGTACATTCACTAATTGGCTTCACACGTCTTGATAGTGTGTCAAAGGCAGGAATGAGCATTTTGGATCCCGAGAGTATAGAGTGTAGAGGTTCTGTCGACGCAACACACCTGGAGAAAAGAAGCTGTCTCAAGATGGTGTGTAGATTGAAGCTGAATATGAACATAAATGTATCCCAATTCACATGAAAGCAGAATAAAAATACTCCGATATTAACCGGTAACCGAACTGGAGCCTCCCGCGCAGCCAGCAAGATTTATATTCCTGAAACAGCAATGTCCGCACGGCAGCCGGCTGCATGAGTGCAGCTGGAAACCTGTCCGAACAAACATACGGTCTCATAGGTCTCCTGTGATAACCCTCCGCATTCTGATCTGCGGCCGTGTCGGATTTGTTGCATGCAGCTGCGATGACGCAATGATTAAGGCGTTGGACTTGCAATGTAATTTTTCGACGCAATACACGTGGAGGAAGGAGAATGTCTCAAAATGTTGTGCAGATTGAAGCTGTTTGCGAACGTATCCCATGTCACGCGATCTCATGAATGCAGAATGACAATTGTCCTGAATTGGACGAAAATCGAACCCCAGCCTCCCTCTTGGCAGTCGAGAATTCTATCACTAGAACAGCAAAATCTGCATGGTGAGGGGCTGCAAGGGTATAGTTGCAAACCTGCCTGAAAGTACATTGTGCACAGATCGCTTGTGATAATCCGACGTATTCTGATTTACAGCCGTGCATCGCAATTGCTTGCAGCTGTGATGGCCGAGTGTTCAGGCGTTGGGGGTTTTTATACGAAGGTTCGAATCCTGCTCGCAGCGCCGTTTCTTTTAGTGTTGTTCAATGCTCAAATAAATATGTACTGGAGTTCACCAATCGTGTTTCTCTCCTTCAAAGAGATATTTCAGCGCGGCAGACGAGGCTAATTCGGAGCCCAGTGATCTCTTACAAGACACTTCAATGAATCTCTCTCAAGCTCGTTCGCAGAACTTGACATTAATATTATTTGTTTCTGTACTTTAATCTATCCCTGTCTCTGCCTCTGACTCTCTGTGTTTTGTCCTGATGGACTTCTCAGGCTTTCTTGAACGCCCATGGATGACCGAACCTGCAACACCAGCAGAGAAGTGTAAAGACTGAAAGACTGAGACGGTAGGATAAGCAAAGGTGCAACCCAACAGATGAATTCGTAACTAATGTCTACACATTTATGTCTCTTCACCCTCACAGTGAAAAAATCAGCAATTTGATTACAGTACACTTATAGCAGAGTGTATAATAGGCAGATGTTCAGGCAGACAACAATCGAACCATTGCCTTGGTGATAAAAGTGCCGAATGCGAACCACGAGACCACAAGGTAACGCTGAAAATTCTTTGCTGCGAACAAGCAGATCCACGCGGCCTTTCCTACTTGGCCCTTGATCATTTAGATCATTTTCGGGCCATACAAGCTGCTCGCACAAAATGGCATTTTCTGTTCGACAGAAGATGTTGCTGAGGCAATGACAGCAACAAGTGCAAGTAGACATGTACATGAAATAGAAAGTGAGGTAAAATACTACCACAAGCTGCTGATGGACATGTTTCCATTTCCAAAATTCACGCACCGAATCAATGCAGCTCCTGGGAAAGCTGCAAGGCAGTGCAGGTCTATCGGGCGTCGTGTGAAGCAACTGGCAGTTTAAAGTGATATCGCCTGCTGTTTCTGTGGGGATTGAGGGAGAGACACTGTCGGTATCTGCGTACAGTTTGATTTTGTACAGAACTGCAGAGAGAAACAGCAAATATACCGGGGCTGTGAGATATAGTATCTTATTCACATTTAACGATCGGAATATCCGCAGTCAGAAGCTGAAAGGAAGGGCGAGATAAGAGGCCTGAGAATAAACACAGAGCTGAATGAATCACGGAAGTGTAAAAGATAAATAAATGTCATCAGTTCCACTTCGTCCCGTGCACAATCTTGGGAGCTCCCCGGTGGACTAGTCGTGAAGATTCGCCGCTTTCACTACCGCTTGGTTCAATTCGCGGTCAGGGAATTAACGTCAACTAAAAGGGAGAACCTATTGAATTAACTGTATGATACTAATTAATCGCAGTTTGTAGTTCAATCAATGCTTTAATCAACTGATAACTTTCGATTTCAGACTGAAGGAGATATTGACATGGTCATCAAAAGACAGTCAAAACTTTAATAAGATTTTTGTGCTTTGCATGTGATGCAATTTTATCGCTTTACAAACTATCGAAAGCCATAAACTAATACAAAAACTTCAGAAGCCTTCAAACCAGGTAGGAATCCAATCTAGAATATTTTGACCCACAGGCTCAGATTGCGGAGAGCAAATAGCAGCTCACACTCCCACAGCGCTGCAGTATGAACATGTACCGAGTTAGCCTGGGTCACGACCACGGGACTCCACGAGTCTGGGAACATCAAAAGGCGCTCACTTAACAATTACCAACGATAGGTGCATATTTCTCCGGCAGACGATAGCTCTGCTGGTCGAGCAGAGCACTTCAAAAGAATAAATCTTTAGATCCTTGGTTCAATTCTATCTCAAAGGATCGAACAAACAGCGATTCGCTCAAGGCCACTCTTGTAAGTTTGCATTTTAACATTTTAGCGCTATGGCACAGGACGCCTCTTTTCCTTTTTCAAACGTTAAGGCTTTCTGTGTCTGCTCAAACACGGCTGCTTTGCTGGAGCATTTGCCTCTCCTCACCAGCAGGGAGTGCCTTCGAGCTGCAACACTTCAAACTGCACTCACTTTCAGGCAAAAAAACTTCCACCAGTCAGTCAGACAGACAGACTCTCGCTGCTCCCTCAAGCTCCGGGCGGCTGGTCCTTTCCGGTGACCTCGTCTGCCTTCCACAGGCTCGGGCTCTTCTCAGCATCATTCATGATTACTGTGGTTTTCCGTTCTGCTGTTGTTCACTCGCTGATGCTCGATACCGCCGATTGAAGCAAAGTAATTAATGTATTCAGGGAGCGGGCCAATCCAAAGCAAAATTTATCTGCTGGTCGTGGAGCTGCTTGGAGGCGAGTGCGAAGCAGCTGCTGTGAAGGACAATCCGTTCTTCTATTTCTTGCTGGTTTACTTAAAAATAAACCTGCCGGGGACGGATATCGGGTTGATTTTATGGAAGGATCAAATCAACAGCTGAGAAAAATCACTCCCCGCCAAAGGAACAAAAAATATCTCCGTATTTGTTCAGGATTAAATGCCGGAATTCAGAATCGAACCCACGCCTCCAGGAGAGGTGGAGACCAAAAAGCAGCGCTTTCGACCCGCGAGGCGATCCAAACTCCGAAACTGTGATTTACTGACCCTGATTTGCCCAATGAGGCGCCAAGAAAGTTTCACGTCGTCCGATTTTCGGTGGATGCTGTTCGAAGGCAAAAGGATCCCACATTGGTCAGAAATCAAACCTTTCAGGTGGTGAGCGTGAAATCGACCCCTGAACCACCAATACTTACATGATCAGTAAATGCATGTGTCCTTTTGGAATCTTATCTGAAAGAATATGCAGTCGGACAGAACTCCTGTGATAACCCAACTCAGTCTGATCGCCGAGTGGTTGAAGCGTTAAATTCAAGATCAAATGGAGTTTTCCTTCGCAAGTTTGAATTCTGCTCGCTGAATTATTGTTTAAAGATCCGTTCAATGTTCAAATGAATGAACTGGATCTAATTCACTTCATTTATCTCTCTCAGAGCATGAGAGATAATCGAGCGTGGCCGGCGCTTTCAATTGGTTGCCCAATGTACTCTTGCAAAATTCAAATACACAAGAAAGAATCTTGCCCAATCTGCAACTGAAATTCTGCTACTTTGCAGAACCACCCATTTATACTCGACTTTATTTACATGCATCTCTCTATCTCTCCCTGTCTCTTGTCTCTATGTTTTGTCCCCTGATGAACTTCTCAGTCTTCCTGGAATGGTAAAGGCTGATCTGACCTGCAACACCAGCAGGGAAAGGTAAAGAAAAAAAAGACTGAGACGGTCGGAAAAGTAAAGGTGCAACCCAGCTGATAAATTCGTTGCTAATGTCTCCACATTTATGTCTCTTCGCCCTCACAGTGAAAGAAAACAGCAATATGAGTAAAGTATACTTATGGTAGCTTGTATACTCTGACGATGCCGAGACAGATGCCAATGTAGCTTCAGATTAACTAATTCTGAAAATTCTTCTTTAAAAAAACAAGCCGTACATTGGAAACGAATTTGGTAAAGAGAGGCTAATATTGGCGACTGGAAATAGTTTGTCCATAAATTTCTGTACACAGGAACAGAAAACGAGATTGGGTGGACAGAAGCGGTTTGAAAGGATAGCCGATCGCCTGAAGACGGTGGTGAAATTTTAGACCGGCTGCACGACCTTTTACCCAGCGGCTCGTTGGTCTAGGGGTATGATTCTCGCTTTGGGCGTTTCACTAATTGAGTATGCGAGAGGTCCCGGGTTCAAATCCCGGATGAGCCCTGTTATTTCACTGCTTTTTCGTGAAAAGTCATCAATTGGATTCTGATATCTTTGCAGTTGTGAGAATTGAATTATATTTGAGCTCCAGACGACAGAGTGCAGAAGTTTCCTCGGCGCAACACACGCGGTGTAAATAAAATGGCTCAAGATGATGTGGAGATTGAAGCTGAATGTGAATTGACCCCAATTTAGGCGGGCTCATTGATATTCGATGACGGGATCGAGAACCACATATCCAAGTTTGTCGATGACATAAAGATAGACAGAATTGTAAGCAGTGCAGATGGAAGAATAAGATTACAGAGAGATATTACTAGATTAAGTGAATGGTAATGCCGTTGAATGTCAAGGGGAGGTGGTTAGAAAGTATCCAGACTGGCACTTGTCTGGCTCCAATGTTACTTGCCCCTTATCAGCCAAGCCTGGATGTTGTCCAGGTCTTGCTGTATGCGGGTACGGACTGCTTCATTATGTGAGTGGTTGCGAATGGAACTGAACACTGTGCGATCATCAGCGAACATCCCCATTTCTGACCTTATGATGGAGGGAAGGTCATTGATGAAGCAGCTGAAGATAGTTGGGCCGAGGACACTGCCCTGAGGAACTCCTCCAGCAATGTCCAGCGGCTGAGATGATTGGCCTCCAACAACCACTACCATCTTCCTTTGTGCTCGGTATGACTCCAACCACTGTAGAGTTTTCTCCCTGATTCCCATTGACTTCAAATTTACTCGGGCTTCTTGATGTCACACTCGGTCAAATGCTGTCTTGATGTCAAGGGCAGTCACTCTCATCTCACCTCTGGAATTCAGCTCTTTTGTCCATGGTAGGACCAAGGCTGTCATGAGATCTGGAGCCTATTTGTCCTGGTGGAACCCAAAATGAGCATCGATTAATAGGTTATTGGCGAGTTCGTGCTGCTTGATAGCACTGTCGACGACATCTTCCATCACTTTGCTGATGATTGAGAGCAGACTAATGGCGCGGCGATTGGCCGGATTCGAATTGTCCTGCTTTTTGTGGACTGAATAGCGGAACAGGCTCGATGGGCGAAATGGCCGACTCCTGTTCCCGTGTTCCTCATTGGTGCAGAATGTAAAACGATCCTGCATTGGCCAGGTATCAAACCCGGGTCGCATGATAAACAGGCGAGAATTCAACGCCAATAGCACCAGTCCTCGCATGGCCATTTGCTGCATGTGTCCATTTGAAATCCTGTTTGAAAGCACATGCAGTCTGGCGGAGGCACTGTGATAACCCTAAGCAGTATGACCGACAGCTTTGCAGGAACTGCTGTGTGCAGCTGCGATGGCCCAGTGTTTGAAGCGTGAGACTCATACCCCACTGGGGTTTTCTTGCACCGGTTTGAATTTTAGTCGGTGAGTTACTCTTTAACGATCTGTTCAATGTACAAATGAATAAACTAGCTCGAATTGACCGGGTTTACCTTTTTCAAAGCAATAGAGACATTCCACCGTGGCGGGCGCCCAATGTTCTCTTTCTAGATTTCAAGACATGAGAAGGAATATCTCCCAATCAGCATCTTAAATTCTGCTAGTGTGCAGAACCTGGCATTTATATTCTTTGTTTATTTTCTTGCATCTCTGTATTTGTCCCTGACTCTGTCTCTTGTCTCTCTGTTTTGTCCCCTGATAGAATTCTCAGGCTTCCTTGAATGGTGAAAGCTGATCTAACCGGCAACACCAGCAGGCTGAGACGGTAGAAAAAGTAAAGTTACAGCCCAGCTGATGAGTTCGTCGCCAATGTCTCCACATTTATGGAGCTTCAGAGCAATCTATTCTGCAAACTGATTATGATAATTCAAGTCGTGCATTCAAAACGAATTGCTGAACAGAGGATAATATTGTTCACTTGAAATAATTAGTGTTGAATCTGACATCGCTGTATATCGTGCATTGTACAAGAAAGCAAGTTTGGATGGGCACAGTGTTCCGAAAGGATGACCGATCGGCTGCGTGGCAGCGAAATTTTACAGTGGCTGCACGGCTCTGTTGCCTTTGGATCTGATTCCCGCTCAGGCAATTTCACTGGTTCAAATCCAGGAGCTCTTATTCACATTCACTGGATTTCCCACGAAAGCCTAAATAAAGTTTCAGTCTCTTCGGTCCTTCATAAATCCTGCTGTCGCAGCCTCTCTCACTCCGGGAGCTGGGGAACAGTGGAAAACTGATGGCTTTGTTGTCGCATCTGAAATGCGGCTTAGAACTGTTGTTTTTCGCCGAGACAGCGCTGCAGGAGCCTTTAATGATCTCTCACAAATCAGCTGAACACGGTCGGAATGTGCAAACCATGTTGCTTTTCCAAAATAAAGGAGTGACATTCATTGTGGAAACTCGGTAGCAGTCTGGTCTCGCTCACTGCACAAGTATCCATATCTGAATGAACCAGCTCTCCAGCAACCATTGAGTCCTCCCTTCGGACCCTGTCTGTGAAAAAGAATTCTGAGTGCCGTGTAGCCAATCTCGGATTTTTAAATATTTTTCATGTGCCTGCTATCGGACCGCAGGGTCACTGGTGGAATATCAGCCGTGCTCCGCTGGCAATTTTGACCGTGCATTTTCTTGCAGACAAAACACACATTGGAAACCTGGCGCAGTGAGTCAATGAATCCTGAGGTAAAAGTTATCCTGGGCGGGCTTAAACCACCAACCTTACAATTAAAAGCCGAACGCGCTGACCGATTACACCACAGAGACACCATGTGCTTTATACTAAACCATTAATTCACCGCGCTAAAGCTTGTGGCTGCAGTGACCAATGCAGCAGCTGTCTCCAATCGCTTTACTTTTATAAAATAAAGGGTGTGCAGCTTGCACGAGTGAAGATCTGCGCGGTATTATTTCTGAGCATCAGACTCAACTTGCCCCATAAATGCCTGTATGTTTGTTGGCTCAGTCTCCAGTGGTGGAGACGATTGGTTTCTTGAGCTGTTATTTGACCAGGCTCCATTTCAGTAATATTCCCGTTACCAGAAAATGAGATGAGATGAAATGAGCAGGTCCATCCTGCCGTTCTGTAACACTACACGGCATCTACAAAGTTGCCTCTTTACACTTACAGTGAAGCGGAGGACAGTTTTCACCACTAAACCAGCAAGATAGGTGACACGGTAAATAGTGCAGATTGGAGCAGAAAGTAGCAAAGGGCCATTGATGATAAAATTAGAGAACAAAACTGTGACAGATGGAGTTCAATGTGGGGAAGTGTGATATAACCCACTGAGAAACGAAAATAGATCACAGTATTTTCTAAATGGAGTGAAGTTCGGAACTGTCGAGGAGCGGAGAAATTCAGGGGTCCATCTCCAGAAATCTTTGCGTTAACTGACTTTCGACTGATCTTCTGGCTGGCAGCTGGTGTTGACGAGAGAATGGTTTCACCTTTGTGCTGAGGGTTCGATTCTCGGTCAAGGAAATAATTTTAACAAACCAATTGTGAACATTACGAATTTAATGCTCGAAACCGATGATTCTCTGTGAAAGATGAATAATTGTAATCGTCATTAATGAACCAATAACTTTCTGCTGCAGACCGGTGGAAATTCTGACGTAGTTAACGAGTGACAGCGAAACTTTGTGCTTTGCATGTTACGAACTTTCATCCGTTCTCATTTCCCAGACAATAATTTAAGAGTCTGTTTAAAAATGTTCAGTGTTTATGACACCAGGACTGTGATAGAGCTGTTGTTAAATTTAACAGGAACAAACAATTAGCGGCGCCTTTTCACAGGAGAAGCTCAGCCCTGGAGGGTCATCAGGAGTAACTTCCCAAATAACTTTTCCGCCTGGGATCCAACCGGATGTGAGGCGAACCTGACGACCGCTAAACGAGAGAGACCTTTGCTCAGTTCATAGCACTGTTTCGCTTCTCCGTTAGACAACATCACTTCTGTCCCACACTAAACGCCGCCAATCCTCTTCCGCTTTCCCTCACAAACATCTCAATGATCAAAACCTCACAAGTTACACAGGAAAAAATCTTCAAAATTTCAAAATCATTCAACTCCAGAAGGAACTAAGATGTTAATTCATGGGATTTAGGCGTCGCTGGCAAGGCGCGCATTAATTGCCCATCCCTAATTGCCCTTGAGAATGTGGTGGTGAGCCGCCTCCTTGAACAGCTGCAGTCCGTGTGGTGAAGTTTCTCCCACAATGCTGTTAGATAGGGAGTTTCAGGATTTTGACCCAGCGACGATGAATGAATGACGAATGACACCATTCCAAGTCGGGATGGTGTGTGAATTGGAGGTGAACGTGCTCTTCCCATGTGTCTGCAGCCGTTGTCTTTCTAGGTGTTGGAGGTCGCAGGCTTGGGAGGTGCTGTCGAAGAAGCCTTGGCGAGTTGGTGCAGTGCATCTTGTGGATGGTACACACTGCAGCAGATTAAAGTTGCGTTCAGTCAAAGTCGGTGTGTGAATGTCGTGTGCGTATTGTCTTCCTGAGAGACAGAGACAGGATTGTGACACAGAGCGACTACATGAACTTCGAAATGTGGCCATTCAGGTCCATAAAAAGGCAGACAGTTAGTCAAAGTCATTCATTCTGAAACATGATCCGGTACTTGGTCATTCAGTCGGGTAAGGATGCCTGCAGCCAACAATCAAAAAGCCTGACAATAAGGCAGAGACGCATTCAGACGGATATACAGGTAGACAGGCAGATAGACAGACAGACAGGCAGAGAAGCAGACCGTATCCTTTGCCTTTTATCCTGATTTGTCAGTAATAATTTTAAACAGCTTCTGGATTAGTCTCTTCCTTTAATCCTGTGCAGCAGCAGTGACAATAACTTTGTGGATTTGAGGGTTGAGCAGCAAAAAGTGTTACTAATGGGAGTAGTGGGACTGAGAAATGCTTAAACCGCCTGCACCCTGTAAAACAGAGCTCCAAGTATCGGTTTAAATAAAGTCCTGAACTGACAGAGGGGAGTGCAGATGAGGATTGAATTAAATCCCAATTCACTGAATCGAAACAAGGTTTAAATAAGTGAATCTTTCAGGAGTTGGATTCCTGAGCCTGTGTGTGAGCTGAAACTGGATCGGTCCCGTTCAGTAAAAGAGACCGGCAGGCGGATCCCAGACAGGGCTCAGGCCGGGACCGGGCAGCGGCTGGATGAGAGAGCGGGGCTCCTGCGCTGTTGCTGCGACTGCTTCCGCCTCTGTGAGTCCCTGCGGTGGCCGGTACTGATTTCCCTCTTATGGATCCGGCTCCAAGCGTTCATTGTGAACCTCGTGGCGCAACGGTAGAGCGTCTGATTTCAAATCCAAAAAATGCGTGTTCGAATTACGTTGGGGTTGTCGCATTTTCACCACGCTTCAGTGTCACTCTGTTTTATCGCAGGGCAGTCTTTTTGGGATGGTCCATTCACTGTGTGTAAAATAATATTTATCATAGAATGAACACACCACAGAAGGAGGCCATTCGACCCATCAATTCCTTACCTGCCTTTTGTAAGAGCAATCCCATTGGTCCCATTCCCCGTCCCTTTCCCCGTGGCTCTGCATTTTCCCCTTCAAGTATTTATCAAATTCATTTTTGAAAGCCACGATTGAATCTGCTTCCATCACCTTTTCAGGCAGCGCATTCCAGATCATAGCTACTCGCTGCGTAAATAAGATTTTCCTCATGTCGCCTTTGGTTCTTTTGCCAATCACCTCAAATCTGTGTCCTCTGATTCTCGACACTTCCGCCAATGGGAACAGCTTCTCTTTATTAACTTTATCTGAACCCTTCTATCAAATCTCCTCTGAACCTTCTCTGCTCTACGGAGAATAACCGCGGCACAGCGTAAATGCGGTCAATTAGCTCCAATTTATTTATTTGGGCATTAAACAAAACGTGACAGACTGACAAGGCGTTGTGCGAACGGAGCTCACTGCTTGAGTATAATAAATCCAATCGCTGCGTGGGCGCTGGGTTCAAATCCTACCACTGATAGAATTTCTGGCAATGTTCATTTTGACCTGTTCGCAGAAATCCCGATTGCAGTGCGATGGAGCAGAGGATGTGAAAGAAGCTGAAAGTGGAAGTGCAGATATTAATTCCATCACAGTGACTGGACACGTTTCCACAGGGAAAGGCCTCTTACCTTAAGATCCTTTCCAGCAGAGTGGGACAGGTGATCAGACTCTCGCGGCGAAATCGGTCAGTGCGCGGTCCTGACATGACAGTACAGGATCAGGAAATACCGAGGTTGTTAATTCGAGTCTCACCGAGATCAAGTAATCATTTTGCTTGTGAACATTTCGACCGGAGTTAAAGGTACAATTGGTGTGTTCCAAAATGCATCCATTCATTTGTATTGACACGTGGTTCCTCCGGACTACGCTGTTGTATTAGCAGATGAGATGTTCAGTATTACTTGTTTGTCGGAGGGAGGCTGCGGTTTTGGAGACGCAAACTATGATTTTGATCCATCGACAAATCGTGCGATTTAACTGGAGCTTTAAATCAGCGCCTTAGACCGCTCAGCCAGGATACTTTCCATCCGACACTTCTGGAGCTAGTTTTACAGGAACAGAACTACTACAAGCAAGAATTCTACCCCTCAAGCCCCAATGCTCGCACGGCAGCAGGATGCATGTGTCCAGTTAGAAACCTGTCTGAAGGAACATGCAGTCTGACAGAACCGGAAGTCCAGCAGATTGACTTTCGGTCTGAGATGATGTTGAGTCTCCTCCTTGAGAGTGCTTCTCCAATCCAGCTCAGAATGGATTTAGAATCATAAATTCTGGTTTGACTGGAGCCACTTGTGCAAGATGAAGTGCAGGGAGCAGTTTCCCGTCCTTGACGGACATTAATGATCCTGTTGCGGTTTTGCTGCAAAATATCACTTCCCAGCTCCCGAAACTAAAACTCAACTCTGGTGGGACTCAAACCCACAACCTTTGAATACCTCCTCCAATCATTCAGTAAAAGTCCAACACGCTCTCCATTGCGCCACAGAGTCAGTTATGTAGTATGCGGGAGAGCGGGGATCTTGTGCTGTGGTTGAGGCGGTCAGGCTGCTCCTGCTTCCGCTTCTCACATTCCCAGAGCCGCGGCGACAGTCTGCACGGATCACCCTCCAATGGATCCGGCTCCAGCCGCTTGTTGTGGGCCTGGTGCAAGAAAAGTCGCGTCTGACTCCAAATCAGAAGGCTGCGTGTTTTGAACCAGTTTGAAATCACAGCATTTTCACCGTGGCTCAGGGTCCTGCCGATAGATTTTTGATCGGGACAGTGTTTCAGTGATGGGATGTTCAGTGTTTGTGCAACAATATCAAAATTAAGTTTGATACATAAATTAGCTTTTTTTCTGTTACTTTCTATTCACACCCTCTCCAGTTTTATGTAGAAACAGTTAACAATGTTTAAAGGATGTGGTGGGCAGTGTTTGTGGAATCCGTGTAATTAAATTGGATACTTTCATCAGTTCCTTCTCCAACCCAGACTCTTATCATTAGATTTGTAGCTTCACCCTGTTTAAAATAGGTTACTCAGTGATATAAATAAATCAGTTACAACCCCGAAACCTCAGCGGGTTTATTTGTTCCAATGCTTTATGATGATCTCGATTTCCATTGAAATTTTCAATCAGCAAATCCCAACGGGTGTTTTGGGTTTGACAAACTAATTTTTTACTTGCCTGGTTCCTGGAAATTATCCAGTGGGGATTTGCTTACCCGTACAGATATAGAAATAAATACATTCCATCATTTCACAAATGACAGTTGTGTAAATAAATATATCGCGATATCCAACATGGAAAAGCAGCTCTTCATGTTCTTAAACAAATTTCCTCATTTTATTTTATTAATCCACTTACGTTTCAATGTAAAACATATATTCAGAGCATCTCTCTAAACTTAAAGAATGGTAAAACAATTGCAGGTTTTACAAACACATAACATGCGATCGTATAAGTAAGATTAAGGCTGACTTTGTGAAATTTTTATTCTAATTATCTTTATGATGGTGCGAAAAATATTTCTCGATGTCCGTCCCCAACTTAATAGAGAAACTAAGATGAAAACCAAAAGGATTTTTCAAAAACTATTTGGAGCGATTTGATCGGTTCCCCTTCTCCTTTCTTTAATTGTTACCTTTTGCTAATTGTTCATCTTGATCCGTTTGCTTCATTTTTTCCAGTCATTTATGGTGAATTTTCTATCCGTTAACGTTCTTAAATATTTGATTTGTTTGTTCCCTACCTCTTCACTTGTGATTTGTCGACCTTCAGGTCAAAATCTGAAACAGAAATGTGTTTATATTCAGGCGTGACTCTGAAGTGTGAGACCGAGAGGTGATGCCGGATGTGTGACCGAGAGAACAACTGCTCGAGGCAGAACTGTCTCCTTACATACCCCGTGTGGCATTGCTCATGGTAGGTCGGATGACAATGTTTTATATTGACGGAACGGCTATGTATATAACGCAGAACGGATTTTACTGCTGCTTTAACTCCACAAACTTTAATCACCATAAATGACCAAAGTCTCAGATCAGTAAGAATTGAATTGCTGTTGGTGAGGGGAGTTTGCACATTGGAAGGAGTTTATACAATTACAGCTCCAGGTGAAACCTGCAAACCTCCCTCGCCTGTAGATAACGTCACTATGAGATGTCCAGCTTTCTTTGCGCTTCTGGACTTCTGAAGTGTGATTGAACCTTCCCAAAAGTTTCCTATAATTAGTGAGGAAGGAAGGTATCAGTGTAAATGTGATATATAAACGTGGATATTTCACTGGGTACCATGGGAACCTGATACACTGCTCATTCCAGTTATTTGTCCAGCAGGAAACTGAAATCATTCTCTTCAACTCTACTCGCCCGAAGGAAAAGGAAACAAACAAAACTGCTCAGTTCTTTGTTTTAGCTTCTTCTGCTGGTTTACGTTCACTCACCGAGAAAGTGACAGAGAGACTGAGAGATTGGATTGGCTTTTTCACTTTGTAATCGATTATACTTTGTACTTATTGTAAGAGACGGTTCCATCCCAATTGTCATGTGCCTGATATTCTCATTAATACTATGATGTGTTCAAAATGAGTTTCTGCTAATTTTACAAAAGCTGAACAGCGAAACTGCTCTGAAACGAGTTTCGCTTCGTAACTTTTAATGGAGAAGGGTTGCTGGTTGTAACTAAATTAGTTTGTAAAATCAGCCCTCTGGAACAGTATCCTCGAAACGTGTTTCGGACACATTGTATGAGAGCTCCATCTGTCCAATGAAGGAACACTTCCGCACTGCAGTTCTGGAATCCTTTCCTTGTTGACTCCGAAACTAATACAAATATTATTTTGTTAAAGATCATTTTGTTGTTGAACTCACAAATTGGGTAAATATCACATCGGAGGCTTAAGACAATAAAGGACCCGATGAAACAGGCACTTTGAGCAGCGAAGCCACGGAGCCAAATCAAGCTGCAAAATCACCATCTCCTCTCACTGACACCTGTCAGATACTCGCCACTGTGTGTTGGAGTTTGAGGCCGTTTGGTTCATTTCGATTTCGCTTGCACATTTCGCTGTTTTTATCTGTCAACCTGTCGGTTGATTCTGAATGAAAAGTGAAATAAAATACATCAACTCCCATGAATTGGGCCAGTGGCGCAATGGATAACGCGTCTGACTACGGATCAGAAGATTGTAGGTTCGACTCCTACCTGGCTCGGGTTTGTGCAATTTTATCTCTGACACTGGGGAACGAAGAATCAAATTTCCTGATAAGATATTGTTTATGGTGAAGCAGGAAAGAAAACATTCCATCTTGAAAGATTCAGGTTCAATTACAAAAAGAAACTGTGACCACAACGTTTTCCAACAAGCCGCCTTTTAGTTTGATGTCAGACACACGAACATTGCAGCACGACGTGGAGGCACCGCGCTGATGACCTTCAGGTGTATCCGGGCCGTTCAGACACTTCGTGTGACACAAGAGCTTTCCAATCCCCGCCAGCTCCTGGACGCCGAGACGTTCGTTGAAAGCAGCATTCACCGACAGGACCGCTATTCCGCTCCCTTTGCCGGTCTGCAGGAAATCCGATGCTGAAAATACAAAGTAGGACGGACAGTATCTGGAAAACAGTTATACTTTCAGTGTTCAGACTTTGGTGAGAACTATAAACAGGACTTTGGATACATATAAACTAGGTGTGGAGTAGGAGTGCGCTGTTCTTTCATAAACTATGGGTGTGTATATATGAGTGTGATGTTTATGTATGAACTGTGGGTGTGTATATATCAGTGCGATGTTTATATATGAACAGTAGGTGCGTATATATAAGTGCGATGTTTATATATCGACTATGAGTGTGCATATATGAGTGCGATGTTTATATATGAACTGTGGCGAGTATATATAAGTGCGATGTTTATATATGAACTATGGGTGTATATATATGAGTGCGACATTTTTATCTAACTATGAGCGTATATATATGAGTGCGATATTTATATATGAACGGTGGGTGAGTATATCTGAGTGCGATGTTTATATATGAACTCTGGGTGTGTATATATGAGTGCGATGTTTATATATGAACTGTGGGGATGTATGTATGAGTGCGATGTTTATATATGAACTGTGGGGATGTATGTATGAGTGCGATGTTTATATATGAACTGTGGGTGTGGAGATATGAGTGTGATGTTCATACATGAAATGCGGAATGACCGGGAGGGGCAATTCCCCCTGGGGTTATATGTTCTTCCAACATAAGGACACAAAGATCAATTAACAGTGGGGTGGAAATAGCTCAGTTGGGAGGGTGTTTTACAAAAGGTCTAAAGATCTCGGGTTTTTGCAGTTTGAGTTATTTAATTTCTGCTTCTTTGAATCCGAGAATGGTTACAGCACGGAAGGTGGCCATTCTGCCCATCGAGTCCATGCCGGAACTCTGCAAGAGCAATCCAGCTCGTCACACTCCCCCGCAGTTTACCCGTAGCCCTGCATTTTTTTCCCTTCAAGTACTTATCCAATTCCCTTTTGAAAGCCACGATTGAATCTGCCTCCAGCGCTCACTCAGGCAGTGAATTCCAGATCTTAACCACTCGCTGTGTAAAAGCGTTTTTCCTCATGTCGACTTTCATTCTTTTGCAATCACCATAAATCTTTGTCCTCTGGTTCTTGACCCTTCCGCCTGTGGGAGCAGTTTCTCTCTATCTACTCTGTCTAGATCCTTCGTGATTTTAAATACATCGATGAAATCTCCTCTCAACATTCTCTGCTCCAAGGACAACAACCCCAGCTTCTCCAGTCTATCCACGTAACTGAAGTCTTACATCCCTGGAACAATTCTAATAAATGTTTTCTTCACCCTCTCTAAGGCCTTCACACCCGTCCCAAAGTGCGGTGCCAAGAACTGGACATAATACTGCAGTTGTGGCCGAACCAGTGCTTTATAAAAGCTCATCGTAACTTCCTTGTTTTTGTACTCTTTGCCTTAATTTGTAAAGCACAGGATCCCATATGCTTTTTTTAAACCGTTTTTCAGTCTGCCCTGCCACCTTTAAAGATTTGTTCACACATACCTCCAGATTTCTCGGTTCCTGCAGCTCCTTGAGAATTAAGCCCTTCAGTTCAATTCGCCTCTCCTCGATTTTCCAACTAAAATTTATCGCGTCGCTTTTCTACGCGTTAAATTTGATCTGCCATGTGTTCGTCCATTCCACCAGCCTGTCTTGTCCTATCATTATCCTCTTCAATGTTCATTACACTTCCAAGCTTTGTGTCATCTGCAAATTTTGAAATTGTACCCTGTACACCAAAGTCCAATTCATTAATATATATCAAGAAAAGCAGTGGTCCGAGTACCGACCCGTGAGGAACACGACTGTAAACCTCCCTCCAGTATGATAAACAACCGTTCACCACTGCTCTCTGTTTCCTGTCACTTGAGCCAATTTCGTACTGCCACTGCCCCTTTTATTCTATGGGCTTCAACTTTGATGACAAGCCTATTATACAACACTTTATCAAACGGCTTTTGGTAGTCCATATATACCATGTCAACCACATTGCCCTCATCGAATCTCTCTCACCTCAACAAAAAACTCAATCAAGTTAGTTAAACACGATTTGCCTTCAACAAATCCGTGCTGCTTTCCTTAATTAATCCACACTTGTCCATTGGCGATTAACTTTGTCTCGGATTATCGTTTTCTTAAAGTTTGCCCTTCATCGAGGTTAAACTGACTGGCCTGTAGTTCCTGGGTTTATCCATTCACGCCTTTTTGAACAAGGGTGTAATATTTGCAATTCTCCAGTCCTCTGGCACCACCCCCGTATCTAAGGATGATTGAGTGATTATGGCCAGTACCTCCACAATTTCCACCCCTAATTCCCTCAGCAAACTAGGATGCATCCCATCCGGACCAGGTGACTGATCTACTTTAAATACAGCTGGCCTTCCTAAGTGCTCCTCTTTATTAATTTATAGCCCATCTCGTATCTCGAATACTTTTTTTTCTGTAACTTCTTCCTTGGTGAAGACAAATGCAACGTACCCAAATGCAACGTACCCATTTAGTACCACAGCCATGCCCTTTGCCTCCATCCGTAGCTCTCAGTTTTGGTCCCGAATCGGTCCCACCCCTCCTCTTCCGACCCGTTCACTGTTCATGTGCCAAAAGAAGACTTTTGAATTCCCTTTTATGTTAGCCACCAGTCTATACTCATTCTCTCTCCATGCCCCTTTTTTGCCCTTTTCACTTCCCCTCTGAACTCTCGACTGTATTATCAACCTGACATCTGTCCAACGCCTCTCTTTTCAACTTACTCTCTATCTCTTTCGTCATCCAGGGAGCTCTTTGCTTTATTTGCCCTACTTTTCCCCCTAGTGGGAATGTCCCTCGACTGTACCTGAACCATCACTTCATAAAGGTCGCTCATTGTTCAATTATAGTTTTCCATGTCAATCTTTAATTCCAATTTACCGGGGCCAGATGCGTTCTCATCCCACTGAGATTGACCTCCTCCAATTGAGTATTTTTACTAAGATTGGACAGAGTCCATTTCCATAGCTATTCTAATCCTTATGATACTGAATGCTGCTCCCTAAATGCTCCCCCACTGACACTTGCTCCACTTGGCCCGTGTCATTCCTTTGAACCAAATCCAGCAATGCCTCCTTCCTCAGTGGGCCAGAAACGGACTGGTCGAGAAAGTTATCCTGAACACATTTCAACAATTCTTCCCCTTCTTTGCGCCTTATTTTCTGGTTATCTCAGTCTCTATTAGGATAGTTGAAATCCCCTGTTATCACTACTCTCTGGCTTTTGCACCTCTCTGTAATTCCCCTGCAAATGTGCTCCTCTATATCCGTCCCACTAGCTGTTGGCCTATAGAATACACCAAGTAGTTTAATCGCACCTCTATTGTTCCTTGACTCGAACTCAGTACCCAGGAGAAATTCCCTCGGTCCTGGGAACTTTGTATTAAGCAGAAGTTAGCAGCAAAAAGTGTTCGTGGTGGGACTGCGAAATGCTTAAACAGCCAGCACCCTGTAAAACAGAGCTCCAAGTGTCGGTTTAAATAAAGTCCGGAACTGACAGAGCGGCGGGCAGCTGAGGATTAAATTAAATCCCAATTCACTGAATCTAAACAAGGTTTAAATCAGTGTATCTGTCAGGAGTGAGATTCCTGACCTTTTGTGTGAGCTGAAACTGGATCGGTCCCGTTCTGTAAAGAAAGAATGGCAGGCGGCTCCCAGTCAGGGCTCAGGCCGGGACTGGCAGCTCTCCGCTGGTAACGGCTGGATTCGAGAGCGGGGCTCCTGTGCTGATGCTGCTCCTGCATCCGCCTCTTCGAGTCCCTGTGGCGATCGGTACCGATCTCCCTCCGATGGATCCGGCTGCAAATGCTTGTGATGGACCTCGTGATTCCAAATCAAAAAAATGCGTGTTCGAATTATGTTGGGGTCATCGCAATGTTTCAGTGTCAGTTTGTTTTTTTTAGCTGTGCAGTCTTTTTGGGATTGTCTGTTCACTGTTTATAATAACATTTATCATAGAATCATAGAATGAACACACCACAGAGGAGGCCATTCGACCCATCAATTCCTTACCTACAATTTAGAACATAAGGACATAAGAAATAGGAGCAGGAGTCGGCTAATCGGCCCCTCGAGCCTGCTCCGCCATTCAATAAGATCATGGCTGATCTGATCCTAACCTCAAATTTAAATTCATGTCCAATTTCCTGCCGGCTCCCCGTAACCCCAAATTCCCTTTACTTCTAGGAAATTGTCAATGTCTGTTTTAAATTTATTTAATGATGTAGCTTCCGCAGCTTCCTGGGGCAGCAAATTCCACAGACCTACTACCCTCTGAGTGAAGAAGTTTCTCCTCATCTCAGTTTTGAAAGAGCAGCCCCCTATTCTAAGATTATGCCCCCTAGTTTTGTTTCACCCATCCTTGGGAACATCCTTACCGCATCCACCCGATCAAGCCCCTTCACAATCTTATATGTTTCAATAAGATCGCCTCTCATTCTTCTGAACTCCAATGAGTAGAGTCCCAATCTACTCAACCTCTCCTCAAATGTCCGCCCCCTCATCCCCGCGATTAACAGAGTGAACCTTCTTTGTACTGCCTCGAGAGCAAGTATGTCTTTTCCTAAGTATGGAGACCAAAACTGTATGGAGTATTCCAGGTGCGGTCTCACCAATACCTTATATAACTGCAGCAATACCTCCCTGTTTTTATATTCTATCCACCTCACAATAAAAGCCAACATTCCGTTGGCCTTCTTGATCACCTGCTGCACCTGCATACTAACTTTTTGATTTTCTTGCACTAGGACCCCCAGATCCCTTCGTACTGCAGTACTTTACAGTTTCTCGCCATTAAGATAATAACTTGCTCCCTGATTTTTCCTGCCAAAGTGCATAACCTCACATTTTCCAATATTGTATTGCATCTGCCAAATCTCCGCCCACTCACCCAGCCTGTCTATATCCCCTTGAAGGTTTTTTATGTCCTCCTCACTCTCTACTTTCCCTCTCATCTTTGTATCATCTGCAAACTTTGATACGTGACACTCGGTCCCCTCCTCCAAATCGTTAATATAGATTGTAAAGTGTTGGGGACCCAGCACCGGCCCCTGCGGAACACCACTGGCTACTGTTTGCCAGTCCGAGAATGAACCATTTATCCCAACTCTCTGCTTGCTGTTCGATAACCAATCCTCCACCCATGCCAGAATATTACCCCCAATCCAGTGATTCTTTCTCTTGAGCAATAATCTTTTATGTGGCACCTTGTCGAATGCCTTCTGGAAGTCTAAATACACTGCGTCCACTGGTTCCCCTTTATCCACCATGTACGTTATGTCCTCAATGAACTCAAGCAAATTTGACAGACATGACTTCCCCTTCACAAAGCCATGCTGACTTTGTCCTATTAAATTATGTTTATCCAAATGTTCCGCTATTGGCTCCTTAATAATAGACTCCAAAATTTTACTCACCACAGGTGTTAGGCTAACTGGTTCATAATTTCCAGCCTCCTGCCCACAACTCTTTTTAAATAAGGGTGTTACATTAGCAGTTTTCCAATCTGCCGGGACCTTTGCCGAGTCCAGAGAATTTTGGAAAATTATTACCAAAGCATCCACAATCCCGACTGCCACTTCCCTCGTGACCCTAGGATGTAAGCCATCAGGTCCAGGGGATTTATCCGCCTTGAGTCCCATTAATTTACTGAGTACCAATTCCTTAGTGATTTTAATCGTATTTAGCTCCTCCCCCTAGTGCCTCCCGTTTGTCCAGTGTTGGGACATTCTTAGTGTCCTCTACCGTAAAGAATGAAACAAAATATTTGTTCAGCATTTTTGCCATCTCCATGTTTCCCACCATTAATTTCCCGGTCTCATCCTCTAAGGGACCGACGTTTGCCTTAGCCACCCTTTTTCTTTTTATATAACTATAGAAGCTCTTGCTATCTGTTTTCATATTTATTTTCATAATCTATCTTCCCTTTCTTAATCAGTCCTTTAGTTACTTTTGCTGTCTTTTGAAGACTTCCCAATCTTCTATCCTCCCACTAAGTTTGGCTACCTTATATGTCCTTGTTTTTAGTCGGATACTATCCTTAATTTCTTTACTTAGCCACGGATGGCTGTCATTTCTTTTACACCCTTTTTTCCTCAGTGGAATATATATTTTTTGAAAGTTGTAAAATAACTCCTTGAATGAGCACCACTGCTCATGTACCGTCTTACCCTTTAATCTATTTTCCCAGTCCACTTCAATCAATTCCGCTCTCATATCATCATAGTCTCCTTTATTCAAGCTCAGTACGCTTGTTTGAGAACCAACCTTCTCACCCTCTAATTGGATATGGAATGTAACCATGTTATGGTCACTCATTCCAAGGGGATCCTTAACTAGGACATTATTAATTAATCCTGGCTCGTTACACAGGACCAGGTCCAAGGTTGCTTGCCCCCTTGTAGGTTCAGTTACAAACTGCTCAAGAAATCCATCCCTAATACACTCAATAAACTCTTCTTCAAGGCTGCCCTGCCCAATTTGATTTGTCCAGTTAATATGATAGTTAAAATCCCCCATAATTATAGCTGTTCCCTTATTACATGCCCCGACTATTTCCTGATTAACGCTTCATCCAGCAGTGTTGCAACTATTAGGAGGCCTATATAGTACGCCCACTGGTGTTTTCTCCCCCTTATCATTCCTTATCTCTACCCAAACTGTTTCATTGTCCTGATCCTTTGTCCCAATATAATTTCTCTGTATTACAGTGATTCCTTCCTTTATTAACACCCCACCCCACCTCCCCTTCCTTCCTGCCTGTCCTTCCTGATTGTTAAATACCCTGGCATATTTAATTCCCAGTTGTTGTTACCTTGCAGCCATGATTCTATAATGGCCACAAGATCATACCCATACGTCGTTATTTGTGCCGTTAGCTCGTCCATTTTGTTACGAATGCTACGTGCATTCAGATAAAGAACTTTCAAATATGTTTTGTGACACTTCGTTCCTGCTTTTTCCTTTTTTAACACTTTACCTTTTAGTCCATACCTTCTGTCCCTTCCTGACACGCTTTCCTCTGTCTCCCTGCTCAGGTTCCCAAACCCCTGCCACAGCTTTGATGCTTGGTTAATCGCCTTACTCCTTCTAGTTTTTATTTTATCTGTCGAGCCTAAAGTACACTTTCTTTCCACTGCTCTACGCTTTTCCCTTTCACTTGTTCTTGAACAACTTTTTGTACTATTTCTATTGTAGATTTCCCCTGGGTCTTCCCCTCTCTTGCTGCTTTCAACTTTATTCTCTTCTGACTCCCCGCTCAGGTTCCCATCCCCCTGCCGCTCTCGTTTAAACCTTCCCCAACAGCACTCGCAAACACCCCCTCGAAAACATTGGTCCCGGTCCCGGAATTGTTTTACCATTCTTTAAGTTTAGAGAGATGCTCTGAATATATGTTTTACATTGAAACGTAAGTGGATTAATAAAATAAAATGAGGAAATTTGTTTAAGAACATGAAGAGCTGCTTTTCCATGTTGGATATCGCGATATATTTATTTACACAACTGTCATTTGTGAAATGATGGAATGTATTTATTTCTATATCTGTACGGGTAAGGAAATCCCCACTGGATAATTTCCAGGAACCAGACAAGTAATAAATTAGTTTGTCAAATCCAAAGCACCCGTTGTGATTTGCTGATTGAAAATTTCAATGGAAATCGAGACCATCACAAAGCATTGGAAAAAATATACCTGCTGAGGTCTCGAGATTGTTCCTGATTCATTTATATCACTGAGTAACCTATTTTAAACAGGGTGAAGCTACAAATCTAATGATAAGAGTCTGGGTTAGAGAAGGAACTGATGAAAGTATCCAATTTAATTACACTGATTCCACAAGCACTGCACACCACATCCCTTAAACATTGTTAACTCTTTCTACATAAAACTGGAGAGGGTGTAAATAGAAAGTAACAGAAAAAAAGCTCATTAATGTATCAAACTTAATTTTGATATTGTTGCACAAACACTGAACATCCTATCACTGAAACACGGTCCCGATCTAAAATCAGTCGGCAGGACCCTGAGCCACAGTGAAAATGCTGTGATTTCAACCTGGTTCAAAACACGCAGCCTTCTGATTTGGAGTCAGACGCGACAGTTCTTGCACCAGGCCCACAACAAGCGGCTGGAGCCGGATCCATTGGAGGGTGATCCGTGCAGACTGCCGCTGCGCTCTGGGAATGTGAGAGGCGGAAGCAGGAGCAGCCTGACCGCCTCAACCACAGCACAAGATCCCCGCTCTCGGCAATGTTACATAACTGACTCTGTGGCGCAATGGATAGCGTGTTGGACTTCTACTGAATGATTGGAGGAGGTATTCAAAGGTTGTGGGTTCAAGTCCCACCAGAGTTGAGTTTTAGTTTCGGGAGCTGGGAAGTGATATTTTGCAGCAAAACCGCAACAGGATCATTAATGTCCGTCAAGGACGGGAAACTGCTCCCTGCACTTCATCTTACACAAGTGGCTCCAGTCAAACCAGAATTTATGATTCTAAATCCACTATGAGCTGGATTGGCGAAACACTCTCAAGGAGGAGACTCAACATCATCTCAGACCGAAAGTCAATCTGCTGGACTTCCGGTTCTGTCAGACTGCATGTTCCTTCAGACAGGTTTTTAACTGGACACATGCATCTGGCTGCCGTGCGAGCATTGGCGCTTGAGGGGTAGAATTCTTGCTTGTCGTAATTCTGTTCCTGTAAAACTAGCTCTAGAAGTGTCGGATGGAAAGTATCCTGGCTGAGCGGTCTCAGGCGCTGATTTAAAGCTCTAGTTAAATCGCACGATTTGTCGATGGATCAAAATCATAATTTGCGTCACCAAAACCGCAGCCTCCCTCCTGTAAACAAGTAATACTGAACATCTCATCTGCTAATACAACAGCGTAGTCCGGAGGAACCACTGCCTTCAAACATACAGGCAGTTATGAGCCTAATGCTCAGAAATAATACAGCAAAAATATTCACTCGTGCAAGCTGCACACCTTTTATTTAGAAAAGTAAACTGATGATGGACAGCTGCTGTATTGGTCGCTGCAAACTCAAACTTTAGCGCGGTGAATTAATGGTTTAGTATAAAGAACATAGTGTCTCTGTGGTGTAATCGGCCAGGGCGTTCGGCTTTTAATTGAAAGGTTGGTGGTTTCAGCCCGCCCTGGATATCT
Source organism: Heptranchias perlo (assembly GCF_035084215.1). Taxonomy (NCBI): domain Eukaryota; kingdom Metazoa; phylum Chordata; class Chondrichthyes; order Hexanchiformes; family Hexanchidae; genus Heptranchias; species Heptranchias perlo. The sequence goes on along the minus strand of NC_090344.1, from coordinate 1,957,056 downwards.
TTTACCTCAGAATTCATTGCCTCACAGCGCCAGGTTTCCAATGTGTGTTTTGTCTGCAAGAAAATGCAGGGTAAAAATTGCCAGCGGAGCACGGCTGATATTCCACCAGTGACCCTGCGGTCCGATAGCAGGCACATGAAAAATATTTAAAAATCCGAGATTGGCTGCACGGAACTCAGAATTCTTCTTCACAGACAAGGTCCGAAGGGAGGACTCAATGGTTGCCGGAGAGCTGGTTCATTCAGATATGGATATTTGTGCAATGAGCGAGAGCAGTCTTCTACCGTGTTTCTACAATGAACGTCACTCCTTTATTTCGGAAAAGTAACATGGTTTGCACATTCCGACCGTGTTCAGCTGATTTGTGAGAGATCATTAAAGGCTTCAGCAACGCTGTCTCGGCGAATAACAACAGTTCAAAACCGCATTCCAGATGGGACAACAAACTCATCAGTTTTCCGCTATTCCCCAGCTCCCGGAGTGAGAAAGGCTGCGTTATCAGGATTTATGGAGGACCGGAGAGAGTGAAACTTTATTTGGCTTTCGTGGGAAATCCAGTGAAAGTGAATAAGAGCTCCAGGATTTGAACCAGTGAAACTCCATGAGCGAGAATCAGATCCAAAGAGCAACTGGCAACAGAGCCGTGCAGGCAATGTAAATTTTCGCTGCCACGCAGCCGATCAACCATCCTTTCAGAATAGAATGTCCATCCAATCTCGTTTTCTTGTACAAAATATGATGTACAGCGAGATCAGATTCAACACTAATTATTTCGAGTTAACAATATCAGCCTTTCTTCACCAAATTCGTTTTGAATGTACGACTTGCATTATCCTGAAACACTTTGCAGAATGAATTGCTCTGAAGCGACATAAATGTGGAGATATTGGCTACGAATTCATCAGCTGGGTTGTAACTTTACTTTTCCGACCATCTCAGCCTGCTTGTCTTGCAGGTTAGATCAGCCTTCGCCATTCAAGGAAGCCTGAGAATTCTATCAGAGAGACAAGAGACAGATTCAGTGACAGATAGAGAGATGCAAGGAAATAAACGAAGAGTATAAATGCCAGGTTCAGCAAACTAGCAGAATTTAAATTGCTGATTGGGAGATATTCCTTCTCGTGTCTTGAAATCTTGAAAGAGAACTTTGGGCGCCCGCCACGGTGGAATGTCTCTCCTGCTTTGAAAAGGGTAAATGCGTTCAATTAGCTCCACTTTATAGATTTGGACATTGAACAGATCGTTAAACAGTAACTCACCGAGTATAATTCAAACCGGTGCAAGAAAACCCCAGTGGGTTATGAGTCTAACGCTTCAAACACTGGGCCATCGCAGCTGCACACAGCAGTTCTTGCACAGTTGTAGGTCAGACTGCGTGACTGCGTAGGGTTATCACAGTACCTCCGCCAGACTGCATATTCTTTCAAACAGGATTCCAAATGGACACATGCAGCAAGTGGCCATGCGAGGATTGGTGGTGGTGGCGTTGAATTCTCGCCGACTTATCATGCGACTCGAGCTTGATACGTGGCCAATGCAGGATCGTTTTACATTCTGAACCAATGAGGAACACAGGAACAGGACTCGGCCATTTCGCCCATCGAGCCTGTTCCGTTATTCAGTCCACAAAAAGAAGGACAAATCGAATCCGGCCAATTGCCGCACCATCAGTCTGCTCTCAATCGTCAGCAAAGTGATGGAAGATATCGTCGACAGTGCTTTCAAGCGGCACGAACTCACCAATAACCAATAAATCGATGCTCAGTTCCCTCTCACTCCCCACAGAAGCAGCAGGAGATGCCACTTTCAACTGGCAGTTGCTTCAAACGATGCCCGATAGACTGCGTTGTCTTGCAGCTTTCCCAGGATCAACATTTGATTCGGTGGGTCAATATTGGGAAATTGAATGATTTTCACCGGCAGCTTGTGGCAGTATATCACCTCATTTGCTATTTCATGTACATGTCTACTTGCACTTGGTGCTGTTATTGCCTGAACATCAACTTCTGTCCCAATAGTAGTTCGAACAGAAAATGCTATTTTGTGCGAGCAGCTTGTCTGGCCCGAAAATGACCGGAATTACAAAGGGGCAAGTGGGAAAGGCCGCGTTTGTCTGCTTGTTCACAGCAAAGAATGTTCAGCGTTACCTTGTGGTCTAGTGTTTCGCATTTGGCGCTTTCATCGCCACGGCAACAGTTCGATTGGTGTCTGTCTCAACATCTGCCTATTATACACTCTACCAAAAGTATACTGTACTCGAATTGCTGATTTTTTCACTGTGACGGCGAAGAGACTTTAGTGGACCTCAGTTATGAATTCATCAGCTGGGTTGCACCTTTGCTTCTCTGACCTTCTCCGTCTTCCTATCTTTACACTTCTCTGCAGTTTCGATCATCCTTGGCCGTTTAATAAAGCCTAAGAAGTCCATGAGGGGAAAACACAGAGAGTCAAGAGACAGATTAAAGTAAAGAAACAAATGTCAAGTTCTGCAAACGAGCAAGAATTTAACACGGAGCTCGGGAGAGTTTCCTTTCAATGTTTTTTAAGAGACCATTGGGCTCTCGAATTAAACACGTCTGCTGAAATATCTCTTTGAAGGAGAGAAATGCTGTTGGTTAAATCTGGTTCATATTTATTTGAGCTTTAAACAACATTAAGAAACGGGACCTCGCTCAGAATGAATCGTCAAATATTCCAAAGCGAGAATTATACCCCGAAAATAAGAAGCCACCGGTAATATATCACCGGTAATGAACCACTGCAGCCACTGCAGAATTCGGTGCCACCCACAGCCGATCGGCCATCCTTTCAGACCTCTTCTATCCATCCAATCACGTTTTCCATTCCGATGTAGAGAAATGTCGAGTTGCACACTAACTATTTCCTCCGTTCTCTTTCGCAAACATATTACTGAACAAAACTTCACAAGTCACCCGGGAAAAATAATTCAGTTCAAAATCATAAGCTTCCGAAGGACCTGCGAGGACAGACTGACCAAAGCTGCATTCAATCGTGAAGCTTGTGGGTGTGTTGTCATCCTAAGGGACCGAGACAGGCCTGTGACACAGAGCGAAGGCAGGAACTCAGAAATGTGGCCATTCAAGGCCATAAATGGGCAGACAGACAGTCACAGTCATTGATTGTGACACACGGCCCGGTCATTGTTCAGTCAGTCGGGGAGCGAGCCCTGCAGCCAGCAAACAAAAACCTGGCCTGAGAATAAGGCAGAGACCCAATCGGACGGATAGACAGACAGACATCTGACTCAACGTCAAAACGCAGCGTTATCGAATCACGTTGAGGTGATATCATTTTCACAGCAGCTCAGGGTCCTGCCCACAGGTTTGAAAGCGGGGCAGCGTTTTATGGATGGGCTGTTCATTGTTAGTAAATAATATTGATCGTAATTTAATTTGTTACATTAAAGTGCTCTTTGTTTGTTAATTTTGATCTAAATCCTCGACAGTATATAGAGAAACAAGTAACAATGTTTCAGGGATGTTGCTTATTCAATATTCGTTCAAAAACCCTGTCAGCTGGTGAAAAATGAACACAAACTACCCAACACGTGGGTAAATCCATAAAGCTAAACTGTGTCCATGGCCGGTTCGCTGAGTTGGTAAGAGCGTGGTGCGAATAACGCCAAGAACGCGGGTTCGATCCCCATACGGTTCCTGTTGCAATATTTTGGTAACTTTTAAAAGTTTGGCAGACTTTGGGAACAAGCGTATCCACACAAAATGTCATAAGGTTAATTTTTTGGAGTAACATCCATGAATATGTTTTCTGATCTATCTTTTTGAGCTCCAAAGTGGACGGCCTCACACTTGCTGACGTTGAAATCCATTTGCCGCACTTTTGATCATTCACATAATCTGGTAATATCTCTCTGTAATCTCATTCTTCCATCCACACTGCTTATAATTCTATCTATCTTTGTGTCATCGGCAAACTTGGATATGTGGTTCTCGATCCCGTCATCTAATATCAATGAGATCGCCTAAATTGGGGTAAATTCACATTCAGCTTCAATCTCCACATCATCTTGAGACATTTTATTTACTCCGTGTGTGTTGCGCCTTGGAAACTTCTGCACTTTGTCCCCTGGAGCTGAAATATAATTCAATTCGAACAACTGCAAAGATGTCAGAATCCAATTGGTGACTTTTCACTAAAAAGCAGTGAGATAACAGGGCTTGTCTGGGAATTAAACCCGGAACCTCTCACTTTTTCCATTAGAAAAACGTCCAAAGCGAGAATCATACCCCTAGACCAACGAGCCGCTTGCTAAAAAGTCCTGCAGCCGGTCTAAAATTTCACCATAGTCTTCAGCCGATCGGCTATCCTTTCCAACCGCTTCTGTCCACCCAATCTCGTTTTCTATTCCAAAAGACAGCAATATCAAGTTGTACACGACCTATTTCCAGTCATCAATATTAGCCTCTCTTTACTAAATTCGTTTACAATGTACGACTTGTTTTTTCAAATAATACTTTTCAGAATTAGTTCATCTGAAGCTACATTGGCATCTGTCTCGGCATCGTCAGAGTGTACAA